>NC_137060.1:6545073-7047573 GCF_032717465.1 Coenobita brevimanus
ACTCTTATTCTCATTTACTTTCAATTTCCTCCTTTCACACACCCTTCCAAACTCTACCAACTGTCTCAATCTCTCCTCTGAGTCAGCCACCAGTGCGGTATCATCTGCAAACAGCAGCTACTTCAGATTCCACTCTCTACCATCAACAGTCACCAGACTCAAACCTCCACCTAAAACTCTTGCAGTCACCTCCTTTGCACCACCATCCATATAAATATTAAACAACCAAGATACATACATATATATATATATATATATATATATATATATATATATATAGAGAGAGAGAGAGAGAGAGAGAGAGAGAGAGAGAGAGAGAGAGAGAGAGAGAGAGAGAGAGAGAGAGACATACATAGGTAATCATGATCACCATCGAATCCTGTGTTGCCCCATGAGAAGCGTAGGAGCCCGGGGCTAGGCAAATTTGTTCTGACATTTAAGTTGTGAGTGACCAGCCTCACTCATCCCTGGATGGCATTACACAAGCAATAAACCCCAACGACCCCTTGGATATATATATATATATATATATATATATATATATATATATATATATATATATATATATATATAGATATATATATATATATATATATAACACAAGGGGTGCTGTGGTTGAACCGGTGTCGCTTACTATAAAGTATGCTTGCACCCAGTCGGCTTGCGCGGGCCAATTACACTTGGTTCACAGGCTACACACACATCCAGAGCCACCATAACACTACAATTACACTTTCAAACATTTCTCACCCTACATACAGTCTCTACCAGACAGCCTAAGCCACTTGGTAGAGATACATTGGCTGTATCGTCCCGACTTCGGTCGGGATAGGCCGGTCCTGCAGTGGATACTCAAACGGCTGATATATATATATATATATATATATATATATATATATATATATATATATATATATATATATATATATATATATATATATATATATATATATGTACAGCCTGAAGACAACTCATGCTATTTTATCTTTCAACAAAAATGCAATATTTTAGTATGTTAAATCTAAAGGTTCAGAATACATTTTTCTGTTAGATATGAAACTTCAATCACTCGCCAAAAGCCACATACATCCTGCATAATTTGTGATTCCAGCTGAGAGAAGTTATTTTCAGACCAGGTCACCACGTTCAACTCAACCGAGTGGTTTGAGAGGCCGTTCTGTTTTCTGAAGTGACCGATTTCGGTTACTGACTTGGATAGGAAACAGTTTTGTTATTTGAATTTACCTAAAATATACTTTACTGAATTTCTACAAGATCCACCGATATGGCAAGAAACACCTTGGCTAATACCAATGCACCAGTCCTGAAGGAGACAGCCCTAGCATGTATTCGTTATAATCGGTGGGTATTCATGCCCAAGTCATGACATTTGGAGCTGCATAACACGTAGGAGGTCGGTTGTGCCTATGGGATAGGCTATCAGGCCTAGAATCAGAAGCTAATATATATATATATATATATATATATATATATATATATATATATATATATATATATATATATATATATATATATATATATATATATATATATACTCTCTCTCTCTCTCTCTCTGTAGAGTTCTATATATTTGGAGGCTCATTTGACATATTCAGCTTCTATTGTTACCGGAATATACTGTATTGCTGGAGGTGTTTTGAATTTGATAAAACTGTCAGAGCTTTAACTCCAAAATTCTCACATAAGCAGTCTGGTACTACCTAAAAGAAAGAACCAGTGGATATGTGACTATGAGATAGTCAATATGGTTTACTATTCACTTTGGTGATCTAATTTTTGCTGCCAGTAGATATGAAATGCTGACTGACAAAGGTAAATAGATAAAGTATGGATGGACCCAGGAAAAGAGTGGCAGATCTTCAGGTATATATGCAATTGTACTTTAACCCAGAATTCAGAATAGGTTAATCTAAAATGACTTGCTGTTGAAAAGATACTACTTTCCAACTAAAAAATATATTCTTAAAATGTATTGGAATCATCGCCCACTTCATTCTCCAATGGTCCTTGTAAGACAGCCACTTGAATGGTCTCAGTACTTATACCTCGAAGTACTGTTTCATTTCATAATCAAGATTACTCAGACGTTGTACAACATACTTTTCTAAAACATATCTCTGATGGACTCTTCATCCAAGGTTTAAGTCACTTCTGAAAAACATGGACGAAAAAATTTTATTATATCAGGTGAATCATCAGGTAACAGTAGCAAAGATGTAGGTTCGGACCGAGAAAAAATTGGAACATAAATGAAACCTCTTGATTCATTACCAAAAGGGTTCTTTCTTAACCACAAGAAAAAAAAAAACGCGTAATTGAAAAATCGGAAGGGTAGTTTTTCATGCTTATTTCCAAAATGGTTGCTGCTGGCCGTTTCGGAAAATTGACTTTTGAACCATTTGTCTTATAATCATGTGTAATAGGTCTAACCCCGCTAATTTTATGCCAGCAAATCCATTTCTGACGTTATTTTTGCGATTTGAGGTCTGTTTGACCTTGAAACCAAAGGTCTACAGGATCAACTACAGTCCAACGTGATTTCACCTTCAGATGTGTCAAAGTCATTTGCCATGAAGAAAATATGGAACAAAATTGACATCTGCCTGATATTTCTCACATTAAGAACGTCCAAGCTATGGCTACACTACTATGATGAAATACTCGTCATTCTTGATTTTCTGAAGGCGGAGAGATTGGAAGACTTCCAGGGACACCTCAGCAGTCTACGAAGTATGCTGCCATATCTGGATGCACCTGGACACAACCATTATCTTAAGTCAGTGTCTCTTTATCTTGAAAAAATGAATAACCCGCAGGAGACACATCTTGATCTTTACAAAATCTACCTTGAACATGATCATACAGTAAAGAAAGGTGATCGTTTGTGGGCAAGATTTTCACTCTATCTCTGTACTGAGCAGGACTTGTTGCGAATGAGGCCACCAGGTGGTCTTACGCATGGCCGAGGGATGGACGTACTACAGAGAAGGGTATGGCTCATGTCATTTTATATCATGGGGGCATACAATGAGGCAATGGAAGGATTCTCTGAGATCAACTTCAAAACGTCTGATTAGCATCGTGATGTGGCCAAGTCAAGAATGTCGCGAGACATGAAAGACCTTGGGAAGGTGCTCGATTTTTGACTTCGACACAACCCATTTCAGCAGACATATATCCACACAATGCATCGCGCAACACTGCAACAGGAAAGTCAGGTTCCGATCGTGTCACTGCTGACAGAGCACTAGAAATTGTTGAGAATGTTCTGAAACTCATGGAAGGTCAGGTGGTTGCAGATTACACATTCTCAAGGAAAAACCAGAATTGCAACATGGCAACAGACAAAGCTGCACGAGTGAAAGTCGGCAAGGAGGAAGTGGAAGTGGATCCAAACTTGGTTTTTCGCTACAGCAGGTCTAAATGCAGGGGATCTAGAAGAGGTCTTGTGCTATGAAATGTGCTCGTATCCATCAGCTTTGCTTAACCAACCTTATATTCTGCGCTCGGCGGATAAGCCTTCTCTATTGATTGCCATTGCTAGCAAAGTCACAGAAGAGCATCATCATGCTACACCACCTGAAAATGCCAGTGCTGTCATTGATGGGGGAGCCATGCTTCACAGGAGAGACCAATTCTTCTCTCATCACCGAATCAGTAGAGTTGGCCTGCACTCCTATTGGACCCAGGCTCGAATCCCGACTGGGGTAGGGAACAGTTTAAGGATTTGAATTTCATTAAAGCAGACTTTACTGATCTACTAGATGACCCGCCGACATGTCGTAAAAATACTCCCGCTAATACCAATACACCAGTCCTGTATGAGACAGCCCTAGCATGTATTCAACATGGACGGTGGGTGTTAGCGCCGAAGTGGTGACATGTGGAGGTGTATGGTATGTAGAAGGACTACTGGGCCTTGGTAACGGACTGTGAGCCCATGCCCAGAGTCAGACACATTAAAAAAAAAAAAAAAACTCCAATATCTTAAGCAGCGTTATCCTCGTGTCTCTGTTGTGGTGTTTGATGGGTACTGGAAAGCTTCCACAATAGACAACATACGCGGACGGCGCTACAAGGAGGCTGCAACTCACACTGATGTCAAACCTTCACACAAGTGTGACACAGATAGTGAGAAATTCTGGGACAATTCCCTCAACAAAATTAGGTTCATGGAACTCGCACAGACCCTACACCCATACCTTGAGGTCAGTGTTGCAGAGGATGATGCAGATTACTTAACAGCCACCATAGCCCTCAGGATTGCTGAATAAGAACCAGTGATCATAGTGGCAGTTGATATCGATGTGCTTGTTCAGCTACTTTATGATGCATCACAACAACAACAGAGTTAGGTTTTCTTCGGACCTGAGCCAAAATTAACGACAGTAAAGGAAGGGCGCTGCTGGACAGTCAAAAAGGCTGTTACTCATAGAACTCTTGCATGGTGATCTGCTTGTTCTTCACGCTGCATCAGATGTGACACAACCAGTCATATTCATGGAGCTGGCAAAGCCACAGCCGGCAAGCTCTCCTGTACCATGCCAGAGATGTCAGACATTGCTAAAATCTTCATGGACGCAAAGCATCTCGTGACCACTATGTAAATGCAGGTAATCGTCTTCTATGCCAGTTTTACCAAACCTATGCTGACATTTCCCTAGACAAACCGCGTTTCATGTGTTTCAGTAGAAATGCTGGCACTTGTGTATCGTCAGTCAATCCGACGACTCCAACCTCATCAGCAGCTGCTCATCACAGCGAGCGCATTTACCATCAAGTCTAGGGATGGTTAGGTCGACATCTGAACCTTGCTGACTGAAGGCGGGTGTTGCAAGACAATATCCACAAACCCAAGCTGACCCCACAAGCCCTTGCTCCAAAAAAACTGTGGCTGCAAAACAGGCTGAACAAAAGGGACATGTTAGTGCAGAAAACTAGGACTGTCATGCACTATTGTTTGTCTGGACATAATGGCTACTGCTGCAATAGGGAGGAAGTTGACTTTGGTGATGACTAAACAGTTCCCTATTCCTATAATTAAGTAGATGTTTCAGAGATGAGATGATAGGAACGTTCAGAATGGTATCATAATTACATTCAGTATCAGAAATGAAGAGTATCATAGATGTAGAATAGTACGTAGTTCGATATTGATTAGTTTAATTAAGAATGTAAGTAAAGTGACCAGTACTGTCCGTCAATGTTAGATGACAGCTAAATTTAGCGAAGTATTGTACAAAATTACCTATCTATGTCATGTACAGAGTATTTTTTTTTTTTTTATCATAACGTGTTCAGTGAGTTTCGCAAAATCGTCAAGATGTGGTTAATATGAATTTAACATCAATAATATGAATTATAGTGACTTGGAGGTTATGTTATGTAACAACTTTTGTTAATTAACAGATGGCTATATATCAGATATTTCAATAGAACTGCGTGGTTAAATACATGAAAACTATCATTTAAAACTCAACATCAGTAGCTTAAATTATTAAGATTGTCATACCTAATCCGGACATAATTATCGAGTTTTAAAGATGGCAGATGTAAACAATATTGATTTTCAAGGTCAAAGTAATTTCAAATTGCACTGATAATGTCACAAATGGGTTTGTTGGCGTCAGACTAGTTGAAAATATTATACATGATTATAGGACTATCGGTTCCAAAGTTCATTTTTCAACACGGCCGACATCAGTCATTTTGGGCATGGGCCTGAAAAACTGCCCTCCCGATTTTTTAGAAGCATGAGCTGTTTATTGGTCTAAGTAGATACCCTTAGGTCAACAAATTAATAGGTTTACTTTATGTTCCAATTTTTTCCCTGTCCGTGGGTTATGAGGGCTAGTTAAATGTTACTGTAATAAAATATTCACGATTATCAGTTTCGTTGATGACTGGCCCCATTATATCATCATGCACTGGACCCCACGTTGGAACATATGAAAGGAAAATGTACTTCATTTTGTACAGATATCTTCATTTGAACTTAGATGCATAGCTTCAAGCACAAAAAGATTAAGTCAGCTGGATGACCATTTTTTATTTTTTATTCTTTATGTATGCACTTTCATTGTGTATGAAGCCTCCACATACCTGTTCTTTGTTAGAAAATCTCACGGGCAAACAGCAGATTCAAAAACACCAGATGATTTTTTTTTTTAATGCGTCAGATGTTGATAATATGTTCTAACTTTGTTCCGTGAAGCCTCACAGTCCTCCTACTCGCCGCACATCTCCATGTGTCACCGCATTGGCGCTAAAACCCACCGTCCTACTGACTGCGTGCTAGGGCTGTCTCAAACGCGGCTTTATTATTATTATTATTTTTTTAACATGTCGGCGGGCCTTATGGTAGATATGAAAAGTCTACTTCAGCAAAATTCATATAATGTCCTCAGCCCACCCAGGATTCGAATCCACGTCTATTGGGACAGACCCCTCTCTACCGACTTCGCCACTGCCTCCACCACAGACGATTTTACTCAGCTTGTGGATAACAGTACAGACAGGGTTCCAGGCATCCTCCTCGCCAATCTTGCCTTGACTACAGCTGGTTTGTTTTCATCTAATGGAACTGACCCACTTTCACAACTTGACTACTTAACCATGGTTGTGTGGAATTCTGTGTGGCTTAGCTGTGAAGTACGAATGAGCCTCCTCGGTTACTAGTCAAAACTTTCCTCTAGTCTGACCACTCTTGGCCATCAACTGAGCTAAAATTCGGTGAGCTTTAGTTATGAAGTAGAGATGAGACTCCTTGGTTACTAGTCAAATTTTCCCTCCAACCTGACTACTCCTGGTCATCAACTGAGCTGAAAGGGGTTAGGAATCTGTCAGATGAGGGGTCTCTCGTTCCAGCCTGCCTAACATTTCTTCCATTTTTTTTTTTTTCTAGTTCATTCTTCCTGCACGAATTTTCTTTTACTCAGTCCTCCTCTGCCTCCACTCTCGTTTGTTTCATTTCTTTCTTCCTCCCCCTCTCCCTCGAGTACTGTCTAGATCTGGCATTTTTTATGTTTCTGGGAACAAGTAATTCATGATCATCTGAGTATTTCTCTGATTACTTCGCACATTCCAAATACCCTGCCTCTCTCACTAATTAAACTGGCCACTTCTCTAATCATCCACTTTGTTAATCTCTCTCTCTCTCTCTCTCTCTCTCAGTATTAACGCCTGTTTTAAGTGTGTTCTCTTTTAACAGGTTGACTTGTTTACTAATAAGGTGCACGAGACTGAGCCTTCCTACCTCCTCTTCCCACCTAAAAAGATTAATTTCTCCAGCACTAGCAGAGTGTGTGCCTAATGTCTGCCTAATTAAAAAAAACACTCACATAATGCATACCTCTCGAGAGCAGGTACAGAACTCATACCTCTCCCACAGTTTCAAAGTTAAATTCGGTAAATTTTGATCTTGACATCTTGATCAAAAGTGAAGGTCATGGGTATAGACTACTGTAGGAAGTAAAAGCTCATAAGGACATGACCCCCTGCATCTGTCCTGTTTTATTCGTGAGATATGCTTAATTTCGTGTTTTTCATGATCTTGGCCTTGAACTTCGACTTCCCTTTTTTCACCCAGTACTGATTTTTTAACTGATTGTTTTCAACCAAAGCCCAAATCTGGAGCAACTTCATCCCAGTTTTCTTTTAACATGACCTTGATCCATTTGGTCCCAAACCTAATAACTTATTATTGCGGTTGTCAGTCATTAGTCTCAATTTGGTGCAGTTCCGTTCAGTAGCTTGTCCATGATGATGCAAACAGGCAGACAAATAAACCGAACTTAACATATAACTACCTTGGCGGTGCTAATTACATTACGGTAATGAATGCTCCACGAACTACGTTGATAATAATATCACCAGGTTAGCCTGGTGAACCCGAGCTGAGTTTGCCAGAGAAGTTCGAGGTACTCTTGAAAGACAACTTGGGACTGACTAATGAGCTCTCGAGAAGCGAGCAGCGACAGCCACCCCAGCAGCATCCTGAGAACTGAGTAGTGCTGGGATAAACTAAGTGAAGACGCCGAGGTTCATGCAGCTGCAGCGGCACTGAGTCACCCAGGGCAATCATTGCAACATCACAACAGATATATTGATCTCAGAAGGCATTTAGCTTCCAAGAACTCTTGGAATTTGTACCAGAGGGCAATAGGCCTGCATTAGAACCTCTTCTCGACAGGTGGCAGTAGGGCCACCACAGCAGGACTCGACTGTTATTCGTTAGTGCTTGAGTTTCTGTTAATTTCCACTGTACTACCTCTGATATTTTACCTGCCTTCGCTGCTGGGAAGCCTTCCTGTGTTGTTAAATGCAACCTGGCAGATCAGCGGAGATATTATTACGAGCGTGCTGTGTTAATTTTCAGTTAAGTTTGGATGTGAGCGGCCCGACCAGGCCCGGCCCGACCCTCACGCTAAGCAGACGCAAATAACTTTACGCCTTTGTGGAGTAGAGCTGAAATTCTTTCTGCATGTGATACATTCATTCATTAACTTTTGTCATCAACTACAAACTCACTCATAAAGGTGTAGGAACCCAGTGGAATCTCGAATTTTCTAAGGGAGTGTGTGTGTGTGTGTGTGTGTGTGTGTGTGTGTGTGTGTGTGTGTATAGGTGTATGTGAAAGAATGTCTTTCTCACCATGTCTTTCGTTCCAGCATATTTTTCAATGCTCAGCTACCATCACGAAGAAATAATATAACAGAGGGACTTGTGACAACATGGCACTAGTTCGCTCGTCACGCGCTCGGAGAGCGCACTTAGCTAGTGTTATAAATGCTTGAATATGCTCAGGTCATGCGCGCACTGCCGTATGATGTAAGGTTTTCAGTGACTAAGACGCTGAGGCTGTGACACGATATTGCTGAGTGATCCACGGTGGACGGTCTGGGGTGGAGACACTGACATATTTGCCAAAGCATTATAGCATTATATTTCCATTTTCGTTCTGAAGTCATATTCCACGGCGCTATTGTTTTCCAATTATGTCTAGTCTTTGTAAATAAATAAAAAAGTGTTAACTGATTTGCTGGACCTTTCAAAAGACAAGAAAAACTACATAGGAATATTTATTTCAAATAGCTTTATGTCATTAATGTGGTGGGTATAGGGGAAGGAGAGAGAGAGGAAGAGCAGCAGCTAATGTGACCACACCAACTTCTAAGACCGCACTGAATGAGAGAGAGAGAGAGAGAGAGAGAGAGAGAGAGAGAGAGAGAGAGAGAGAGAGAGAGAGAGAGAGAGAGAGAGAGAGAGAGAGAGAGAGAGAGGAGAAAAGAAAAGTGAGAAGTGAGAAGTGAGAAGAGAAAAGAATGGAGAAGAAATAAGAGAAGACATGAGGAGAGGAGAAGAAAGAAGACAGAAGAGAGCAGAAAGGAGAAGAGAGAAGAGAGAAGACCGAAGAGAGAACATAAGAACAGAGAGAATGAGAGAAGAGAGAAGAAAAGATGAGAGAGGAGAAAAGAGGAGAGAAGAGAGCAGAAGAGAAGAGAGAAGAGAAGTGAGGAGGAGAGAAGAGAGAAGAAGAGAAGAGAGGAGGAGGGAAGAGAGAAGAGAAGAAGAGAGGAGGAGAGAAGAGAAGAAGAGAGGAGGAGAGAAGAGAGGAGAGGAGAGGCGAGGAGAGGAGAGGAGGAGAGAAGAGAGGAGAGGAGAGGAGGAGAGAAGAGAGGAGAGGAGAGAAGAGAGGAAAGGAGAGGAGAGGAGAGAAGAGAGGAAAAGAGAGGAGAGGAGAGAAGAGAGGAAAGGAGAGGAGAGGAGAGAAGAGAGGAAAGGAGAGGAGAGGAGAGAAGAGAGGAAAGGAGAGGAGAGGAGAGAAGAGAGGAAAGGAGAGGAGAGGAGAGAAGAGAGGAAAGGAGAGGAGAGGAGAGAAGAGAGGAAAGGAGAGGAGAGGAGAGAAGAGAAGAGAAGAGAGGAGAGAAGAGGAGAGAAGAAGAGTAGAGAGAGAGAGAGAGAGAGAGAGAGAGAGAGAGAGAGGCGTTCCCTGCTGTGGGATTGTGGAGGTCTACAAACTGAAAAATTATTGACATTTCTTTGCATTCATTTACTTGCCTTTTAAGCCATTTTTTATAGGATGTATACATAATATTCCTTACATATTTTGCATATCTGGAGGCTCTAAACACGATGCTCACAAGACAGATTCAGTATTACAGTATGACAAAGTAGACTAAAAACGAGTAATGCACTGCTGGTTATTTTGGGCCGAGATAAACCCGTGTATAGTTAGGCCCTAGGAAAGCCTGGCAGTTATGATCAACCCCTCCTGTCAGAGTAAGAGATTGTAATTTTTCCTTTATTCTTGTCACATCTGAACGACGTTATTAAGTTTAAGTATGACTTGGAACTGGAGGGATAGATATTCACTTTTACGCCATTCGCTACTTCAGAATTGTCTAGTAACAGTAGCAAAAATAACAAATTATATAAAGCACCAAAACAGATGACGTCCTGGGGTAAATGGGGTGAAGTCTACCGGGTGCCCAAAGCAACCATCCATCCTCCTCCAGTCAGATGAAGTGGCAGTGTTCAGGAAGGCAGGCGTGAATGTAAAGTACATAAATATTATCTTATGGTGTTATTTATTACCCGTCATTTGTTACGTTGAAGCGGGCCATTATGCATCGATATTAATGAGAAACAGGTGCAACATCCATTATCTGGGAAGCCTACTGAAGAATAATAAGGTTACTGCTTAAGGTTATATTCCCATGAAATGACCGTAGTAACAATTTAAGCACAATGACAGCATTTCTGTTTTGATCTTAGAACCCTTTGGATTGTATAAGTCAACGAATGACATTTATCCATCTATCTATCTATCTAATTATCTATCTATCTGTCTGTCTGTCTGTCTGTCTATTTATATCTATCTGTCCGTCTATCTATCTATCTACACCATGGTAACTTTTTCTCTCACACACTCAGACTTTCTCCTGCACAACAATTGGAGTTTCACATGTCCATCTGGTACTTCAGGCACCCCTTCCTGATTGCTGTTTGCCAACACGAGGAAGGGTTTTATCTGACTATCACTCTCCCTCCCAAGAGAAAGTCTAGTTGTGTGTTTAGATTCACTGTAATATTTCATATTCATGTTTTGCTTTCACATTAATATACAGTAAATAACTCAAATAACCATATCTCATTACCCACCATAAAACTGCAGATTTTGTGAGTTTCATGGCAAACGTAAAAAATCCTTAATCCCTTCGTGATAAGATTTTTCAAGATCCATAACTGAGATAAACATTAATGTCCCTTCAAGTATTCTTCATCATCATCCTTTCTGAAAATATTTTATCCCATCTCCAGCCACTCGTGGAGTCACCCTACTTATTACAACCTTTATATATATTTGGCTGCATCACTATAATCCTCTTGCCTTAACTTGGCTCAGATTTTTGTCTTTTGCAATTTAATTCACATGAATCAGTGGCATAATACGACATTACTGTGGTTCTTTATCCATTCTGGGGCTTCTTCATGACTAGTACCATATTGTAATGTTAATCTCATCTTATTGCTCAGTATTCCAGATGAAGGATCGGCAATTTGAGGTCAGGTTAGAGTAAAAGGATATAGTCAAACATACAAGTTATCCACAACCCTCAGCAGACTTGGCCACATTACTTCTGCAGTCACCATAGCCACATTTTCTTTTATACAAGGGTACTAACACAAAACACAATCTTTTGAATGAAACTAATGCAGCTCCACCGATCTAGGCAAACAGTTATATTTTCAACACATTTCGGTGCACTTTCCACTATATAATATTATTTCTCCTTATACCTTATCAACGCCTGCTGACTTTCGGTTCTACCGCCTTCCACAACTTCTGCTTCTGCCACTGATACATTTCTTAGGTACCACTCGCCTTCTTGGGCATCACGTCATGTTTACCAGTGTCTTACTCTCGTCATCCTATTTAATCGTTTTTCAGGCGTCTACTCAGCTGCGTTCGTTAGTATTTTTCCATTTTTAGCGTTTCTTTTTCTTTTTTATTTTTCCTTCTGTATCTTTGCACCTCTTTCCAAAATACCCTCCTAATTGCAGTAAAATTAATATTCATTTTCTTTAATCATTCCTTTACGTTTTTGCCTTCCCTCAAAAACCTCTTATTCTCAATTAATTCCTTTTCATTTTTATCTTCATCTACTTTTTTCCTCCAGTCTTCCATTGGTCTTTCTTCCCCCCCCCCTCCTTCTTCCAGTAGTCTTTCTTCTTTTCCTCCCTTTTCCATTGCTCTTTCTTTTTTCCATATTACATTGTTCTTTCCTTTCCCCTTCCTTTGTTCGTCTTTCTTCTTTCCAATCCAGTCAGCAGGTCTGTTCTTAATCACCTACCTCGGCACCTTCCAGCACCACAAAAACCGTAACGTCCTAGCAAAGTACTTTATCTGCTATCTAGTCTTTCCCTATTTTTTTTTTAGCCCAGTATATGTTATATACAATGAAATAACATGCATCATTTAAACAATAATGATATTAAAGCAAATATACTTAATTAGCTTATGCCGTGTGTCCAGCCAGATGATTTTGCATATAATGAGGATTAATAAGCTAAGTGGTCATTCAGGCGCACGGTGAGGCGATTAGCATAAACAATATAAATCCTGTTTAGTTATTAACAGCAGGCCCCAAAGGATTTTGACTACAACTCTGGACAAGTATAAATTATCAGTTCCGACAGCCACCTCACCTCTATCACTATTTATGTTTTGCTAATAACGTGAAAAAAATCAACGCAAAAGCAAAGCGTGTTGCATTCTTTTATGCTTCCCCCAGTGGTGACCATCATCCACTCACTTCATGCAGTGCTGCCTACTTCCTTTATCATCTTTTTTTCTGTCTTTGCTCTCTTCTCCTCCTATTTCTCCCATCCTTCCTGCCACTTTTTATTCCTCCTTTTTCCACTCCAGGTGGCTCTAAACTGAATGTCAAACCTAGTGGGTCCCTGTAACACAGGAAATCATTTACAATGCTGGGTGGTAACCATATAAGCAAATACATGGGTGATGTGGAGCCTACTATGGAGCATCTGTTAAACGGGTGGAGAAACGCACATACGGCGTCCGTCTGGGAACCAAATATCCACACACATGCCCGTGCCTCGCTGTGGCGAGACGCTGTCTACCCAAGGGAACATCGATTTATACGGGACGATCCTGCAGAGGAGGTTACTTGCCTATGGTTGATGACTCTGCTTCGCTAGTGAGACCGGGATTACTTAACAGCAACAATAACAGCAAAATTATCCTCCGAAAAGTGTTTGTAGTGCAGTCTATTATCTTTTTTTTTTTTTTTTTTTTTTTTTCCAAGCACTGTTACCAAGTGGGTTTAGAAACTCACATCCTTTGGAAAAATATGATTCACAAGCCATACCATTATTTCAACTTTGGAATTATAAACGCGATAGAGTGGGCTTACCTCTCTTTCGCCTACTCAGATACCTAGTTTTATGTCTCCTAATTTGTCATTAATGTGATTTCCAAGCCAAGGAGAATTTACCATACAGCATTGAAATATCCTTAAGTTTCAATAGATTCTTCAAGTAAAAGCGAGTGGAACAATTTGGTTTTAAGACTGGAAGGGAGCCATAAATCGGAATACAGTATGTTTCTCATGCATTAGAAAAGTTATGGTTATCGGTCTTGATTCAGAAAGCAAAATTTCATGATCTCAAGAATCATGTCTTCTCACATCTTCCCAGTCAGCCAAGTACAGGTGGTTGTGGACAAACACACTTCATTACATTGGTTCAGTGCTGTCCAAGCGTCATCTCCCCGTGGTGGATGTGGATTTACCCTTTTACTGGACAGAAATGAGCCACAACCAACGCTGAATGCTGAACCATGACTGGGTGATGTGAAATTGAGTGACAAAAAGACCAAACATAATTAAGTAAACGAACGAAGACCAACGGCAGTATTTGTTGTCATGTCAAGGCACTGAGGGAGAAGACAGTGGGTTGCTTAAGCTGGGTATATTGTGTGTATTTACAGCGCGGCGGCTGGGCCTTGATAAACACCCAAGCTCAAGACTATTAGTAAAACGAGTCTGGTAATAAAGATGTGTAACAATATAATAAGTCTGATCATAAGAACTGAAACAATGGCAACAAAGAACTGTTTGCCAATAAAAAGTGAATAATTTTACAGTATGGCTACTAATGTCTACTTGCAACAAGCACCATCTCGATGCCAAGACCAGCACCATCTAACTGTATTACAATATCTCTCCTCAGTATTATCAACCAACCAGCTGCAATTGGGAAGGAACATCATAACATGACCAAGATTTCTAACCCTTTTCAGCTCAGTTGATGTCCAAGTGTAAGTCAGATTGTGGGTTGATTTGACTGGTAACCAAGGAGACTCATTCTGCCTCATGAATAAGACTCATTGGATTTTGTGCAGCCACGACTTCGTATTCCAGTTCTGAGAGTGGAGCAGTTCCCTCAGATGAAATAATACCAACTTTATATTCTGTTCACCTTAAGCTGGCCTCAAATCTCCATGTCTCCTTCTGGAATGCTGAACTGTGACAAGATTTACACTAGAATATGGTGTTAGTCACGAAGAAGTGTTATGTACAAGATGTAGAGAGTAGCATTTTTTTTTTTTTTTGTCACTGAGCTACGTGAAATATGCTGCAAAAGGACGAAAATTTTGGCCAACGTAAACTGAATGAACTATGCCTGGGAAATTGGTTGATAGCTATTGGAATAAAATACAATGTCCTCAGGTTTTAAGGGGTTAAGTTCAGCATGTTGCAGCCTGAGAGGATCTATCTATCCACCTGTATATCTATCGTTCATGGATCTGGCAGACGGGGTGGTGGGGGTCAGGAGGAGAGGCATCGATGTAAAATACCTGACGAATACTTGAATTTTTTCTGGTGTTATTCATTGCCTTTCAAATGCCAAGTCTAAGCACAGCGTTATGCATCGGAGGTAATGAGATACAGGTGCAACATCCATTAAGAGGGAAGCGTAGGATCAAAAGGTTCCGGGGTTGAGAAGAATTACAATGAAATGCTGGTATTCTTAAACCTTTTTAGCACGATGGTTGCAACTCTCTCTTTCTCTCTCTCTCTCTCTCTCTGAATAAGAAACTTCAGCTCATACATGCACAACAATTCAAGTTTCACCTGTCTATCTTGTACTTCAGGCACTCCTTCCTGATTGCTATTTGCCAACACGAGGAGGGGTCATATTTGGCTATCACTTTCCCGGGCAGAAGAGCGCCTGATTCTGTACTGGATCCTTGGAAATATTATGAATTCATGTCTTATTTCAGCATTAAGATAAAAACATTCACCTAAATATCAGTATCTCGGTAACCCTCATAAAATTATAGGATGCATCAGTTGCACACCAGATATACATTACATGATCCACAATCTTTCCTTTATAAGATTTTTTCAAGATCCATCAATGCCACAGTTATCATTCAATCCTTCTTATATATATTCTTCATTAGCTAACTTTTTCTATATAACTTATCTCATCCCGAGTCACCGAGGAAGCCATCCTATTTGTCACTCAAGCTATTCTCTCGTATGCCTTGCCGTTTGTTCCCTGTACTGTTTCACATTAACTTAGCCCACACTTTTTGTTTCCTTTTGACGTATATTTCACGTAGCTCAACGGCAGAGACAGACAATACTGCGACTCTACATCCTTTCCATAGCACTTGCTCCTAACAGTATATTCTAGAGACAATCTATATTTACAACTCAGCATTCAAGATGGAAAGATGAGAATTTTTGGCCAAGTTAGGTAATAGGAGCATAGACTTCAAAACATCTTTTTTTTTTTTTTTTTTTTTATATAACATTAGATTTATACAACAATACTTCTGGAGTCACTCTAGTCTCAGTTTCTTCTTTACTTTCAAATACAAAATTCCCTTACCCTTCCCTGATTCGTTTTAACTGCTGGGATCACAGGAGTTTGAAGGCGACGTATTGGACGGACGTGCATATCGTCATTCATTTGTGGGTGATAACAAGCACCTTTGTCCACTATGGTACATCACATTCCAGCATCTATGTATCCAACGATGACACAGAGTCAAAAGAAGTCAGTGGACTTCATATCTGACTGTACACGGGTAATATCACAACCTTTTTCCTTGCAATGATACATCCTCATTTATCCAGGCAAATTTCATGCTTTCAACACATAATTGACTGCATTCTCTCCAATGTATTTTATCATGTCTTCATATACCTCATCAACATCTGCTGCCGGTGCTGGAGAGGGACGCCGTCATGTGGTGGCACTGAAATCATTGGACAGTGGAGATGGCAAGTTACACAAACGTCCCTCAACTGCCTCCCTATCCTCCTAAAGGACGATAGTGGTCTGCAGAAGAAGGCAGCTTTAGTCTGGAACTCACTGGGTTCACATTCAGATGAGCCTGGTGTTGTAATTACCACTACTATACTCCTTTTACGCTAAGTTGGCGTAAAACTGCTATCTCTCAGTCTTGATTGCTGTGATACAACAATAAATTATCACTAGAATACGATACTGTTGTGAAAAAGCGCTATAGCAAGGATGTAGGGTCACAGTAGTGCCTTATTCGGTCATTGACTAATGTGAAAGTAGCTGCACAAGACTGAAAAGTTGAGCCAAGTTGACATGAAAAGACTCTACCACCACCACCGCCACCACCACCACCGCCGCCACCACCACCACCGCCGCCACCACCACTACTACTACTACTACTACTACTACTACTACTACCTGCAAGATGTAGACCAGTAGATATACCATCAAAATATGGGGTTATCCTTAAAGACTCCGTACAATGGTTAGATACTTTTTGGAAGAGAACTGTGTTACACCCTTGAAGCTTGGTAGATCTCTGTCTCTCTTAATTTCATTCAAGGAGAGGTAAGTGAGCTTCCATTCAACTGCCATCATGGTGGGCTGAGTTAAGGAGTTCTCGGCTATGTACACATAAAACAGTTTTTTGAGCATTCAGTTCCTATTCTGCAAACTTAGCCAAAGGAAACTGTTAGTGAGAATTCAACATATTCAGGCTGCGTCTTAAATGCGATGACTAAGCAATAAATATTCGCTTATTTACAATTGTCTCCCCCCCCCACCGAGAAATTAAGATGTCTCTTGACATATTATTGAAGTAGAGATTAATAGAAGACAGTGCAAATAATAAAACAACGCTGATACTGTAAGTGAATGATAACAAACTTTTATGACAGGGTACTGTACTATTAATAATAGCATACTGGTAAATAGGGAGATAATTTAACAAACTTAATATACCTACAGAACAAGATAAAATACTGATGTATGTTACAGTGATGAATAATAAGACTATATTAATATAATAATTGGTTATACAGGATTTACAATGGTATCGCGGGAGAAGAAGATCTCGTAATAACTAAATAATGTTCACATAATTATTTGGATGTCCACACGTCTTCACACAAATCAACACTGTATCTTAGAGGTGGAGTGAACGATGGTGCAGTTGGTAGCTGTCTCATGTTCCCACTCAAATTTCTTCAACTTCAGGGGTGGGTTGCGAGGTCTTCACATCACTTTCAGATTTAACAAGTTTCACTGTTTTCTTTGTTATATTTTCTAACCTAATTCCATGAAGTCTTTTTCCATACGTATAAAAGAGCAATGGACATGAACCGCTATGATCAAGAGCCGTACCTGAGTAAATGAAGTAGCAGGATATACAAAATGAGGGCTAAAAAAAAAAAAAAAAAGATTGATGAGGGATGTGACATATCTGGACTACAGCATTTTCACCAGGAAGAGCTGTGATAGGGAGGATACTAAAGGGAGACACAGGGCAAAGATGAAGGGTTTGAGCAGCTGACGAACACGAATGTAAGAACTCCGACGGGACATATGGTCATGAGAGTGGGACAAAAGAAAGAATTCAGAGCACACAAATTCAATGTAAAGAGAACCATTGAAAGATGGAGGGAAGGGAATTAGTTGGAAGAGATCAAGGGTGACTGTAGAACAAACAGGAATATGGACCACGATGGTCGTGGAAAGGAAGTAGCTTCTATTATAGGATAGTACAATTCTGTCTTATAGGATAATACTCTCTATCTAGCTAGAGCCAAACGCTTTAAATCCCGTAAGGTTTTAGCGCAAACAAATTGCCTCTATGTCGCTCTGTCCTCTGCTATTTGGCTGCCCTCCCACCAACTCACTTACACTCTCTCTCTCTTAGACCTCTTCACTCCATTTCCTTCTTTGTCTCCTCCTTGAACTCACCTTTCATTCTCCATCCTCCGCACAGATGTTGGAATACTTCACAAAAAACCTGTTCATTCAGATGCTCCACTGATACTAGATATAATATGAGTTAACATCTGTCACCCCCTTCCATCTATTGCCTCTAGATCCCTTGTGGCAGATTTCCATTATTGTGTTATCTATAAACTTATGTGTTACTTACCAGCACCATCTTTTATATTAGCAACTGGTGTCTCACCATTTCCACCTGTATCTTTCAGTAAACTTCAAACATTCATCAAGAAGCTATGAAATGTGATTCTTGTTTCAGGAAATGTTTGATTTATTCAACAAAAGACTCTTCGGTTTGTGAACATGGCAGTTACTATCCTCAAGGTGGCCGTAGGCTAATTTGAACGAGAACCTGATTTACTGCAGCCTGAAAGTACATCTGTAGTGCACGATCCTCCGTGAGTGGAATAGGAAAGGAGATGAAAGACGCTTATCTAACCAGGAAACGTAGATCCCGTTGTATGGGTGTCACCACGGGAGGATGTCCTTATCCAGGAGCAGTGTTTACTAATTTTAGTCATATAAATATTTTTTATTTATTGCCACTTAGGTAAAAATGATCTGAATTTACTGTACATTACTCTTAGGTAACAAGGAAAAAAATATGTGAACCATTTACCCAACAGCTGCATCTGAATTCAGTTATGTTCAGAATTAGCTTACTGATAAAAGGTTGCAAAAATAATGCTACAGAATGCTTCATTCTCTTCTTATTCTTACCAGGAAAAAAAAGATCAAAGCACAACAAATGAAAAGCTGTTTTCACCAATGGTAAACCTGTTTGAATATGACAGGTTAATATACTGTAGAAATCTTGCTGAGTACAAGTTTTTCCGGATATGTATAATCAAATTTTTACCAATACAAATAGTTTCCATTCATACTGCCGTGCTGTTCACATTCCAGATACTATCTGTGTACAAAAAGGCTAAGGAGGTATTGTAGCACAAGGAACTGGCAGATTTACTAAAGCTGTGACAATATCTGTAGCCACTGGGTTTGCATGGATCACGTAGTGTATTACTTCCGCTTACGAAGTGGAAGGAGGTTATGTGTTCACCTGTGTCCGTCTGCCCGTCTGCTTGTGTAGAAGATATATACAAATGCTGGTATTCGATTTTAGTGAAATCTGGTGGATAAGTGGACAGTGAATCAAGGAAGAGTTTATTGGATTTTGAGGAGGATTTGGATCTGGATACAGGACTGAATAATAAATTTCATTGGCGGAGGTACAGCGATAGACTCAGTGACAGGGCAGAATAAGATCGTAGAATTAAATGAGTGGCTATGTGACACCTGTTACGGAACAGAGAAAGATAATGTACACTTTAAGTGAGAATACTAAAAATCACTGCTGTCCCGTAAAGTTCCAGGTTCAAAACAAAAGAGTTAGGTAAAATTACAAGTTAAAGTTTAATGCTCAAAGTAACAACAAAACATTCAGGACTCATAAGGATAATGTAATGGCAAATAAACAGGTTAAATATATGGTTAACTGCAATAGCCTCTATTAACACGAAATTAGCAAGAGTAAATTTATCTAAGTCAGCCCTGATAAAATGAGATACCAGATAATACTCAGTGAATGCCAGATAAATTGTTACAGATGCAAACTATTATCAAAAATGACTGACATAACCCAACATTAATCAAAAACCTCACTAGGCCTAAGAATCACCCTCATGCTACACAGTACAAGAACAAAATGCAACAACACGTATACTCAAATCACACAGCTGCTAGATGGTTGGAGACTTCCTGAGAAATTCACAATAATAATAACTGTACAGGGGAGGACAGAGATGTGAACAAAATGAGGAGCAGATCTAAGTGGCAATGATGCAGAGACTGAGCTCATTATATAGGGGCCGGCAGAGCTTGATACAACTTGTAAGAAGGACGCGCAAATGAAGCCATGGGGACAAAGAGTTGACAATCCTGCTCTGAACTCCAGAAATGACGACTTACTCTACTATAACGGTAGAAGGGGGGAACTGAGGCAGAACACGCTCGTGATCAAACATGCAGCATACTGAGCGTTAAAATTACACAAAGGATGATGAAATCATAGGCTATGTAACACACCGAAAAAGTATTCTTCTGTTAGGAAATGGAACTACAACAAAACTTTAGTTTTATTGCTGTTGGCGGAGGTATACGCCCTACGAATCCATTATAATTATATTCACTTTATTCCATTCTTTTTTTTCGTTTTTATTGCTATTTTCCTCATTATCCTGATATCCTGATTTTTAATAGTCGACTTGGTAGTCCACACACACACACACACACACACACACACACACACACACACACAGTCTGAGTATAGCGCTATGGTATAGGGTGAGTAGCTGAAAATGATACCACTCTGCTTTGCAGGATTGATAATAATAATAATAATAATAATATATAACAATAATAATAATAATAACAATAATAATAATAATAATAACAACAATGATAACAACAACAACAACAATAATAATAATAATAATAACAACAACAATTATAATAACAAAAACAACAACAATAACAATAATAATAATAATAACAACAATGATGATAATAATAATAATAATAATAATAACAACAGCAATTGTAATAATTACATATTCTGCCAAGAAACACAAACGGCAATCTACGACTGAAGATACATAAAAAATGCAACACGCTTTGGTAAGACTAGTTTTCCTTATCGTGAGTAGTTGTTACGTTAAATATATAAATTGCACTAAGGAGACGGGCTTTTTCATATGTGGTTATTGTACAGTATAAACTGCACCATAGTAAGCATACCATTCAATTTCCATAAGCTGCAACAAACAAATCATAAGACTTTCCTTAAGCATCAATATGGTCAGCATAACAACTTTTCGTTAACTGGAATACAGTAAGCTGAATCTTAACAGACTTTTCATTAATAACTCAACAAGAAGTAAATTACGTATGTTAATCGCCTCACCGAGAGCATACATGACCAATTAGCTTATTAATCCTCATTTGTGCAAAAACTATTATCTGCATCGACTCGGTTTTAATCAGATTGTCCCTAATATCGTTATCAGGCCGCCCGCATGAATATTACCTTAAAGCAAAAATACATATACCTGATTAATGAACTAGAAACATATGTAGTAGAGTGTTTGATATGGTGTGTGTGTGTGTGTGTGTGTGTGTGTGTGTGTGTGTGTGTGTGTGTGTTTGTTTGTGTGTGTTTGTGTGTGTGTGTGTGTGTGTGTGTGTGTGTGTGTGTGTGTGTGTGTGTGTGTGTGTGTGTGTGTGTGTGTGTGTGTGTGTGTGTGAACTCCTCTTAGGCTGTTTGATGGATTTGAACGAAACTTCTTAGGTGCGTTCATCGGGTTGCTGGAAAGGTCTTCCACTGTATACAATTTTCGAACCATGATTTTTATGGGGGACTCAACCTCTTTGGGCAACCCCCCTAGCCAAACCTGACAATGGGAAGGCAGATATGGCTTTGATATCGTAGTATATATTGTATAATAGACTCTTCTCCTAATGCTATATTTGGGGAGCGTGAACCCCCCCCTAATGATTCTTTAGGGGGTGGCCCCCCCCCAGTAAAAAAGAAAGAAGAGAACGTCGGCAGACGGATTTCAACAAAACTTCTTAGGTGTGTTGTTCGGGATCGTGGAATGGCCTTCCATATACAACTTTCCAACCATGATGTTTAAGGGGGTTGGCCCCGCTTAAACTTATAAATCCCAGTAATAACAGTAATAACGAAAGGAAGCCATATATGGCTTTGGTATCCTAGTATGTGTTGTACACTGGACTTTTATTCGTAATGCGATATTTAGGGAGCGTGACCCCCTCCCCCAGTGATTCTTGGGGACCAGTCCCTTACCTAAAAAATGATTAGAAATAAAGGAAAGTGAGCAGATAGATTTCAACGAAACTTTTCTGTCAGTTCGGCTGGTTATTAAATAATGTCGCCCACTACACAAAAATTTTGCCATTATTTTTAGAGGGGTCAGTCCCCACCCCCTCCAAATCTTATAAAGGATGCAAAATAGGGGAAGAAGACCAGATAGGACTTCGATATCTTAGATCATTTTGTACAGTGAATTCTTCCTCTGTTCCTTCCTTACCCCTGAGCAATTGTTGACTCTATACAGGGGTTTTATCCGCCCCTGCATGGAGTACAACTCTCATGTGTGCGGAGGCTCCCCACATACAGCTCTTCTCAATAGGATGGAGTCAAAGGCTTTTCGCCTCATTAACTCTCCTCCTCTTACTGACTTCCTTCAATCTCTGTCTCTTCGCCACACTCTTGCATCTTTATCTCTTTTCTATCGCTTCTTTAATGGTCACTGTTCCTCTGAACTGTCTGCATGCATTTCTCCACCTCTACGACGGGCGCGTAGCACCCGTCTAACAGCAAGCTCTCATCCTTTTTCTGTCCAACTCTCTAATGCAAGAGTTAACCGTTACTCCCAGTCCTTCATTTATGCAACAGGTCAACTCTGGAACTGTCTCCCTCTGTCTGTATTTCCTGCTTCCTATGAACTCCAGTCTTTCAAACACAGTGTGTCCAGGCATCTCGAAATGATCGGATATTGAATTTGGCTCTCTCTTGCATTTTGTTTTTCTCTTGGAAGGAACAGTTTTGCGGGCTCGTTGCCTTTGGTTCCTTCTTCCTCACATAAAACAAAATAATTGGGGAGCATGACCTCCCCCATTACCCTTGGGAAGTCAGCCCCCTCCCAAAAAATAAAAACGATCAGAAATAGAAGAAGCATTTGAATGAAGCTTCCCAAATGGGTTCGTTTGGTTCCTGGGAAGGTTTTCCACTACATACAATTTTCCAGCCCTGACCTTTAAGAGGCTCAGCCTCCCATTCACTTAATAAAAAAAAATATCAGAAGGACTGAAAGGAGGGAAGATAAATATGGCTATAATAATTTAGTACATGTTGTACAGTAGACTCTCATTTGTAATGCGGAATTTGGAGAGCGTGAACCCCCAGTGATTCTTGGAAGGGTCAGTCCCCTCCCAGTAACAAAAACAATCATATAGAAAGTGAGCACAAACATTTCAACGAAATCAGCATACATATCGCAGGATTAGGTATGCAGTTTCCATGTCTTCTCTGAATACACAACAAAAATCTGCACTTTGAACTCTCACCAAGATTCTTGGGAGGTCAGTCCTCTACCAAGAAAAAAGATCAGAGGTAGAAGAAAGGTTTCTGGGGGACTCAGCACCCTATAAAAAAAAAAAGAAAAAGAAAAAAGAAAAGAAATAAGAAAAAGATTTGAATAAAACTTTCCAAGTGGGTTCGTCTGGTTACTCCGAAGGTATTCCACTATATACAATCTTCCAACCATTCTTTTTAGAGGGATCAGCCTAATTACAGACATAAAGATTCCCAGAAATACCGAAAGAAGGGCAGATATGGCTCTGATGTCTTACTACATGTTGTACAATGGACCCGCATCCGTAATGAGATATAAAGTAAATAAAAATGGTCAGAAATAGGGAAAGATTTGAATGACAATTCCCACGTGCGTTCGTTTGGCTACTAGGAAGGTCTTCCAATATAAACAGTTTTGAAACCCTGCTTTTTAGGGGGTCAGCCCTCCTCAGGAAATTAAAACTCTAAGATTTGTGAAGGCATTGCATACATTGCTTTGATATCTTATTACATGTTGTACGATGGACTGTCATCTGTAATGGAATATTTGGGAACCATGACCTTCCCAGTGATTCTTGGAGGGGTCAGCCCCCCTCCCAAAATTAAAAACGATCAGACAGGGGAAGGTTAGCACATGGATTTCAACGAAATTGGCATTTATATCGCAGTTTTGAGTATGCAGTTTCCATGTTTGCTCTGAATGCACCGGAAGAAACTGCACATTTACTTTATTATTATTACTAGCGAGCCTCCCCAGCTTCATCGGGCATTTCCACAATGAATGCCTTCCACCCCCTGACGCCTTCGGCGGTCAAAGATCTAGCTGTAAAACTTCAGCAGCAAATAATCTTGCACTTTCTATTTGATTACCTTGGTTTTGCGGAATTTATTTCGCATGAAAAATAATTAATGTATGCATATTTACTGGAGCAAAAGTCGATGTTGCCGCAAAAATCGACTAAAATTTCATAGTTAATTAATTTTAATAATGTATGCCTAAAAACTTTACCCCATAATGCCAGGAGTGTGAACAGAAATTTCGGTTTGATATCTCCATTAGTTCCCGAGACATGCGCGTTCATTTCAACTTTATATATTGAGAGATTATAAAAAAACCCTGCCAGCCTTCGAAATAAAATGATTCCAGTACTTGTCCCTCTTAGTTCTTTAATAATTTTTGCCTTTGTAATATTGATCGATATGAATTACATAATTAACTTATAAGAGAATAATAATATGAGATACTAAGGAATACTCGTAAATCGGTAAGGAAGAGGTGTTAGGAATCCTGTTTAACCGGCAAGAATAATATCCTTGGACCTGAACTCTAAATTTGCAGCTCATGTCTCAGAAGGTGCTGGAGAGGGATGCCTTCATGTAGTGGCACTGATATAACTGGGCGGCTGTACTGCCTGGTTATACAAACGACCTTCAACTCCCTCTCCATTCCCAGAAAGAAGGCTGGTGGACTCCAGAGAGAAGACTACGTCAGCCTGCAGTCTATTGAGTTCACATGTTAGATGAACTTCAGAGCTATAACTACTACTACTATTACTACTACTACTACTACTACAGAGTAAAATCTCATATCCGAAATGTTTGGTTTCAAAGACTTTATAGAAAATGGAATATATTGGAAAGTAGACGCATAACGATAACTATGAGAAAATCATGTAAAATATGGCCTACAATACCATGAACAGTGAATTAGTATTAGTATTACAGCATCAGTCTTTATACTTGTTCCAAATAATGTCTTCAAATATGCATTGTGTGAGAACAGATGATAAGCACCCCAGTATGACATTCAAAAATATCTGAAGAAGAAGTTTTCTCAAATCAAATTTAGAAGATTGTACTGTACTACTATCAGAAGAGAATTAGCTAACAACCGAACAGCACAGCTCCAAAGATTAATTAATTGCCATTTAAATACATAGCACAATATGCAAAAATCTGTGCATAGTCAGATACCTTGACCCATTTATGCGTCGTGTCCTGAATATAGAGCAAAACTGGGCATTTTCGGAAGTTAAGTGAGGTGGGGAACGCCGGGGTAGGGACCTATTAGCTTCGCGACTATGAGCCAGTAGACGGAAGGCGGTACATTTAGTGCCTTGCCAGTACAATCCCTCACACAGGAACTCTGGGCCCCCGTCAGCGGTAGCAACAAACAACTCGCCTCTATGTCGTCCAGTCCTGCGCTATTTAACTGTCCTCCCTCCGGCTCACACCTCCTTCTCTCATATATCTCTCCACTCCATCTTTCCTTCCCGTCCTTCGTCTCTCCCTTAAAAAATTCGATTGAGAGAGAGAGAGAGAGAGAGAGAGAGAGAGAGAGAGAGACTGAAGGTGAGTCGGAGGTACAAAAGTGAGAGCGAGGACAAGTCAAGGTAATTGGAGCAGAAGCAGCGTGACACTGATTGCATGAGAGAGAGAGAGAGAGAGAGAGAGAGAGAGAGAGAGAGACTGGGAGTCACTATAAGGAAACATAACTAAAAAAAAAAAAAATCGAAGGAGAAAGTAATGGAGGAGGAAGGTGAAGCGTGAAGCCGGTTTCGTGAAGCCATTACTAAGGAAAGTGTTAAAAAATAAGTGAAATGGTGATGCTGTGAACACGATGAAAAGTGCTGGCGTAAGCGGCAGGGAAGGATGTAAATGAGACGAGGGTGTGGGTGTGTGAGAGGAGTGAGTGTGTGTGTGTGTGTGTGTGTGTGTGTGAAAGGAGTGAGTGTGTGTGTGTGTGTGTGTGTGTGTGTGTGTGTGTGTGTGTGTGTGTGTGTGTGTGTGTGTGAGAGAGAGGAGTGAGTGAGTGTGTGTGTGTGTGTGTGTGTGTGTGTGTGTGTGTGTGAGAGGAGTGAGTGTGTGTGTGTGTGTGTGTGTGTGTGTGTGTGTGTGTGTGTGTGTGTGTGTGTGTGAGAGGAGTGAGTGTGTGTGTGTGTGTGTGTGTGTGTGTGTGTGTGAAGGAGTGAGAGTGTGGGAGTGTGTAAACGAGTGAGGGTGTAAGTGTGTGTGTGAATGAGAGAGGGTGTAGATGTGTGAATGAGAGAGGGTGTGAGTGTAAGAAGGAGCAAGGGTGTGAGTGTAAGAAGGAGCAAGGGTATGAGTGTGTGTGAGCAAGGGTAGGGATATGTGAGGGAGAGAGGGTGTGGATGTGTGAGGGACAGAGGGTGTGGGTATGTGAGGGAGAATGCGAGGCTGTATGAGGGAGAGAGTGAGGGTGTGGGCGTGTGAAAATTCTTAAGGGTGTCTGTTTTCTGAGAGCGCAAGAAAGCGGAGATGGATGTGCGAGGGCGAGAGGGTTTGGGAGCGTGTTTGTAGAGGACTGAGAGTGTAAACTTTTGAGAAAGCAAGGGTGTGAACGTATAGGGAGTGAAAATGTGGATGAGTATATGTGTGGGAGAGACAATGTTGGTGTAAGGTAGCAAGGGTGTGGGTATGTGAGGGAGTGGGTGTATTGTAAGTGTCTTAGGTTAATGGGTGTAGGAGAGGAGTGAGGGTGAAAGAGTGTAAAGGGAATATAATGAAGTGAGATAAAGGTGTGGGAGTTTCAGAGGTTCAGGATGTGGCTGTGACAGGGACGTGAAGGGGAGGCTGGTTGCTATGGAAGGCAGAATAATAAAATTCCCTTAGTAACGCCTACTGCGAGACAAAGGAACAGCACGGGGAAGAGATCTATTGATTCACAATATATCATTTTTATATAAGGTGTACGATGACTTGTATCTCCTTCACTCACGTAAAAAAAAAAAAAAAAGAACAAAAAGCTCTCCTCGCCCAACAATCCCTTCACCTAAAGCCGGCAAGAAAAAGTGTGCGAGGGCGACTGGAAAGAAAAATGTAGACTAGTAATGTGTAAAGGGATACAGGAAACTGCTTTCTGCCATTCCGCCGTAAAGTTGATACAATTTCATCCATATATATGCAAGAAAATTCAATTGAAAATTTTCATTTATCACGTCTGATACTTGAAGGCATCTGGAAGTTCCAATATTCAGTATTGGGACACAAAAATATTCAAACAGAATTTGAATCAACATCTGTTTTGGATAATTTGTAACACTGAAAATATCGCTGTGTTCTGATTAGTTTGGCAGGCGTATTCACTAAACGCATCTATTATATACTAAATGAGGAAATATCCTGCTTCACTGTCTTATTGATTATCTTGAACCAATGTGCTAGAATAAATGAAATAATTGTTAACTATATGTCAACAACAAACACTGAAAGCGTTCATGGCGAATTTAATTATATATTTGGGTTGCATCCCCTTTAATCTGCAATTTGATAAGCTTTAAAGATTCACATCTTATACAATTTTCACATGGTTTGTACCTTCTCCAAGCATAAATTCCGTTTTTCACCAATGTTCTTATTTTCAGTTTTTTACACCCTCTTTATACTACCGACAGGAAAATGCGATGGAACTATTAATGGGGAAGCCTCATTCACTTATTAAAAAGAATACATATCAACCATGAATTCAAAGACTTTCATGTGTTTATTATTATCACCAGGCAGAGTTTACCTGACGTAGGAGGAAGGGCCTCTGGCAGCATTCTTCACTGATATACTGCTTGCTATACTCCATTTACTCTTACTTGACCTAAAGCTGCCAAATTTCCATCTTGAATGTTGAGATGTAACATTTCACAAGCATTAAATATGGTGTTAGTCATGAAAAGTTCTATGGAAAGAACATATTGTCTTCTCTACAACTGAGCTTCATAAAATAGGCCACAAAAGGACGAAAACCTGGGCCAAGTAAAAGTACGATGACCAGAGTGTATTCCATGGCAGCCTCTCATTTTCCATCAGTTGTTTCTTTGATACCAACACTGAGGCTACTGACTGTCATGCAGGAAATGTGATCTACCTGTAGCCAAATACAATCGGCAACAAAAGTCCTGTATCCTCTATTACTGGTGTTTCATTGGACTTTGAAAACCGGTCGGGTGATTCTACAGCGACTGACACAGATTACTTTATTTGTCCATAGATGAATATCATTTGCTTCGGATTCAAGAGACTAATTTTCAAAGACAGTAGACAGAAAAGTAAGACATGTGGCGATAGTACCTATTCGCTGTAATTCTCATTCTTGTTGTTATCGTTCCATGTCATACATAATTATCACTGCCAGAGAAAACACATCCGTAATGGCTATATCAGCGTCCCCGTATCCCGGCTGGCAAATGAAGAACCTCTGCCTGGGTCTATAAATACGCTGTACACCAACCCTCCCTGGGGCCTTGGTAAGCTTTCACCGTCCGACTGAGTATTATAATAATAATAATAATAATAATAAAATAATAATAATAATAATAATAATAATAATTATTATTATTATTATTATTATTTGTAATTCGAACAGCAGTAATATTTCTATGGATATCTCCTAGTATCTCTACATAAGTTCTTGCATACTTAAGTACAGATAGACAAAGACAGAGAGACACTGACATGGAAAAGACTCCAAGAAATATCTTTTACTGGGGATTATTGACCCAACCGTACCATCATTAAGAAAATTATATAATAATCCTATATTGTCAGCATGACTGAATTATTTATCCTTTAATATGAATGAAATTACAGTATTTATTTATTGTAACATTACTGAAATATAAGATGCCCATAATCACCACGAAACAAAACAAAGACCCTATTAAAATAATACAAATTAAATCGAAAACTACACAACACGAAACAACCGAGACCCTCCTTCCAGATATAGAGCTCAGTGAGGATTGCCATGAATACTGCTGTCAGACCCCAAGCAACTTACTCTGAACCCCAAATGAAGCTTAGAACCCATACCAACCCATATGGTCGAGCAAAGTTACTATTATGTAATACATGATTATATATATATATATATATATATATATATATATATATATATATATATATATATATATATATATATATATATATATATATATATATATATATATATATATATATATATATATATATATATATATATATATATATATATATATATATATATATATATATATATATATATATATATATATATATATATATATATATATATATATATATATATATATATATATATATATATATATATATATATATATATATATATATATATATATATATATATATATATATATATATATATATATGTATATATATATATATATATATATATATATATATATATATATATATATATATATATATATATATATATATATATATATATATATATATATATATATATATATATATATATATATATATATATATATATATATAGTCCGATCTGTATTTTCCATCAGTATTTTTTCTCCCAATAATGTATTATATGTAAAGGTAATAACTGGTACTGTGTGAAAGTCAATGCTAGGGAATGAGTGATCGTGCGTTAATGAGACCTCACGAAGAGCGCCTTCTAGAGAGAGTTGCCATAACTGTGCTCGAGCTGGCGCCATGTTGTTTACCTGTTACGGATGATCTGAATACGTTTCTCTTTTAACTATAATTATTTAATGTTTAGCATTTAATAATATGTGCAAACAATTAAACATTTTACATTTGTATTATTAATTATGAGTCCTGGAACGGTATAAACATGAACTAAATAACATGACGGGCTCATTTGCGGAGATGTTGCAAGAAGGCGCCTCTCACGAATAGCTGAAAGTGCCATCTGTTGCATGTATTCTCCCAGTCGGTATCGCTTTCGCAGTTACATTCAAATATATTTTTGAATGAACGACCTGCATATCCAATATATCTAGCCTGATAACTAGGACAGAAAAATTGTGTAAACACTATCTTAACACAGTGGGGCTGATACTTTATCTTTGTGACTGATGACATTATTTTTAATTAATCCATTCGTAAAATGAACCTTTTAAAAAAATGAACAAATTAAGTGAAACAGTAATAATTTACACTATTTCTTATAGCCGAGATTTGGTTTTGCGTAACCGAATAAGAGCTCTATTTAAAGGCTTCCCAACGTAACATTTTTGAGGATTTGAGGGATTATACCAGCTGTTGATACTGGGCTATATAGAAATGTATTAATATGGATCTACTTAGAGTTATATAAAAAGTAAGGTAGAACAGAGACGCTGATAGTGAAGTAACAACCTGAATGGGAAAAGGCAGTGGCTACAGATGTGGCTTAACTCTTCATTCCGAGAAGCTTCTTTTAACATACTGAAATCTATATGAAGTGTTTTACTACACATATATTTAATACGTCACTGGACTGAAGGAATTGCTGTATCATCTACTCCTTCATTACCTCATCAGAAGTGTAGGATCTGAGGGGAGGCTGCTAAGTTTCGACCTCTAAAACAAGAGACCAGTCCCTCATCCCTGACTTGTATTAACAAAACCCAGTCAATCGTAAATCGTAGTGATGTTCGGTACAGCACTGGCATTTGTGGCACGCCGGCGTCTCCAAGTAGTGTAGTGCCATGGCTGTGTCACCTCTCACTCCAGTGTCACTGCAAATGCTGACTGGGAAATGCACTGTTCCCGATTCACGTAATTGGCCACTTGTGAGCCTGAGGCGACAAGGAAGTAGGATGTGTCGACACTGACAATTTTCATTGTATCAGCACAGCAGTCGCCTTTAAAATAGATAAACATTGAGTGAAAATTGATTTGACATTATTTCAAGTACATGGTTAAGAATGCTGTTCCTCCATTTAGCGGTGTGTAAGGAAAATAATAATAATAATAATAAAAAAAGCTCTGAAGAGATAGACTGTCTTTGATACTGTGCTTTCCTTACGACAAAATCGAAGAACATTGTTCACCATGTACTTACTATTACTGTATGTCAAAACTATTTTCTTACGATATTTTTCAATTTTATGCCCGATTTGTGCTAATGGTAAGGAAGTGATCAACATCGATATTTTCGACTATCTTTCAGTTCAGTTCAGTGGTCCCTCTCTATTCACAGGAGAGCACCAGCTGGGATGGTAAGGAAGCGAAGGTTAATCACTGTGTCTGGAAACTTGATTATGCATCAAGCACTTGTAAAGCCAGAATTCGCTAATTACCTCAGTCAAGTTAATGTTGAGAAAATATATATATATATATATATATATATATATATATATATATATCTGTTTATCAATCTATCCATCTATCCATCCATCTATATTTATTATACGTAGTTAGGAAGAAGAGTGCACTGTCGAATTATAGTTATCTTGGAGACTGTTACGGCTGCAGTGGACATTCACACAACACTGGAAAGCTCGTGGAAAATAAAAATTGTTGCTTATTATTTTTCATAATTCACCGGCGTATTGCTGTTAAAAAAAAAAAAAAAAAAAAAAAAAAAATGTATTATCACATATGCACATCGTTGGAAGGATCATGGAATGGTAACATGCATTATATACTTGTTTTCTCTAAAAAGTTCGAAGTGTGCGTTAATATCAGGTAGATGGGATACACACGTCTTCTTTTAGCTGAGGTAACAACTTAGGCATGATTGCTCACTCTAACACGGCTCACTTTTTCAAGTGAATATAAATTCAATTGTCTACAAAAATAAGAAAGAATATAATGTGTCTAGACTGGACATAACACCAAAAGATTGGGTAAAGTGTTCAGCTTGGCAGCGGTAGAGGAAATAAAAGAATTACTTTAATGGAAAATAAATTAGAACTCTGTAGCTGTCCTATGGACAGTCACTAGTCTCCACCTACTGTTTCTTACAATGACCTTGACCCCATATGGGAGATATGGATATTTTTTTTCTATCAGCAATGGCCCATAACATAAGCTGTGCAATTCAGATTATTTGCGCAGGTCCCATTAAAATCTCCAGTAGACGCGACCACCTTATCTCGTTCACAACATATTATGACATGACCCTTTCTGACATGCTCGTTACTTTGCAAGCCAGGACACATAACCTGGCCCCTCCAGATTCCTCACGCAGGAACTGGTTCTTATGGAATCGTCGCAAGACTCTGAGGCCAGAATAATAGTAATAATATCAGCAAAAATAATACTGTAGTCTCCACCTATGTAGTAGGTGGAGACTAACAATGCAGTATACACCCTGATAACGTTGATTGAGCCGTCCCCACAACACACAAGAAATAATCTGAGTGGAAGAGGATGGTAATATATGGACCACTCTGTATTTCTCAATTCTCAGAATGGATAACAAAGTTGAATATCACCCTCTCTTCCTCCCATCCCACACCTTTGTTCTCTCCCTCTGAGCTTTCTCCTCTTCCCTTCAGTTAGATATTGTTGCCCCTCATTTCCCCTCAGTGAATAATCCATTAGTACATTCATGAGGACCTACTCGTAAGTATTATAAACTTAAAGCAAAACTGGGGTAAACTGCACGTGGAAATATGAGAACGTGAGACTTTCAGGCGACACATTAAATATTTACAGCTTAGTTAATGGCTTGTGAAACAGAGGGATGAGTCTTGCAGTAAACAGTCCTCCCCAGCTCTCCCCTCTCGTCTCCAATAATTTTCCTTCACCAACTCTTACTTTCTTTCACCCTTTCAGCAAGAAGATAGTTGAGCTGACTGTGGTGAAAGGTGGAGGTTGTAATTAGTCCCCGCCTGTTACATAGGCAGAGACTATTGTTTCTGCTGGTATTGTTATTATTCTGGCCTCAGATTCTTGTGATGATTCCAGGAGAACCGGAGGCTGTAGAAGGAATCTGAAGGGCTCAGGTTATGTGTCCTGGCATGGCTATTGCTGATAGAAAAAAAATCCAAATCCATTACGTGCAGCATTATGAGTGAACGAGATAAGGTGGTCAAGCCCACTGGAGATTTCAACAGGACCTAAGCAAGTTATCTGAAAATAAAGCTTGGTGGACTGACTCCTAAGCGTTTATTTCGTTTCATTCAAGATAACTCCAAATCTCTCCAGTGGGGTTAAGGTCATTGTAAGAAACAGCAAGTGGAGAATTGCGACTGTTACAGAGTTCTGATTCGATTTTAAGATCAACCAGTTATTAATTCAGGAAGCACCAGTCGAGCAGGGCAGTACTCCCGAGGTGGATGGAAAGCTGATGACAGGGAGTGCTGGAGCTCCCGTTTCATCAGCCCTCAGGACTAGTTCCTGACCATCCCCCTTTGCTGAACTTTTTCAGTGTCTCAGTTACACAGAGAGTAGGCCAGCATGCTCTCCAGTACAAATTTCTCTAACTATCTTCACCAAACTACATGCACAGTACACACTACACTTCCTATTCAAAATTTACCAAAAATGGCGTCATTATATCAAGCCTCGGAGTCCCCGGGGGGGGGACCATAAATGCCCCCACCATCTGCCCCTCTCCCGGTGATGACTCAAGGTGCCTGGAACCACTGTCTGACTCTCTTCTTCATTTCTGCAGCATTTGCGGCCTTTCCTCTAACTTTCGCTCTGTTGAGCACCACCTCTCCTCCTCTAAACCTCACCTTCTTTTTCTAACGGAGACTCAGCTGTCTGAGGCAACTGACAGCAAACCCTTTTCTGTATCCTCCTACTTTCTCTATACTCATTTCAAAGCCAAAGGTGGCTGTTGTGTATATATATGCAACGACTTATCTTGCTCTCGTGTTCCTGAACTTGATTCTTCTGAATTCTCCACACTCTGGCTTCGGCTTTCCTGTCATTCTCTGACTAAATATATCTGTGCTGTTTACTTATCCCCTAATTCTACTGACTATCAAAAATTCTTCGACTATCTTACTTCTACGATGGAACACATTCTATCCATTTCTCCTTTCTCTGAAATCTTCATTCTTGGAGATTTCAATGTTCACCACCACCTTTGGCTCTCCTCTCCTTTCACGGATCCACCTGGTGAACAAGCCTACATCTTTTCTATCCTTAATGATCTAGAGCAGCTTGTACAGCACCCTACCCGTATCCCTGACCGCCTTGGAGAGAGCTCCAACATACTTGACCTCTTCCTCACAACTAATCCTTCTGCTTACTCTGTTAATCTTTTCTCTCCGTTGGGCTCCTCCGATCACAACCTTATTACCTTAACCTGTCCTATCACTCCGGTACGGCCTGTGGACCCTCCAGGGAAACGTCGTCTGTGGCATTTTGGAGCCGCAGACTGGGAGGCCCTCAGGCAGTATTTCTTTGATTTTCCCCGGAATGATTATTGCTTCCATGGCCGTGAGCCATCTGAGTGTGCCTTGCACATTACGGAGGTTATTCTCTCGGGCATGGAAGCATACATTCCTTTCTCATATCCTTTGACTAACGCAAGAAAGCCTTGGTTTAATCACGCTTGTTCTAATGCTGTCCGCAACAAGGAGAGGGCGTACAAAAGGTACCGGAGCCAACCCACCCCTGAATCACATCATCTTTACGTTTCTGCCCGGAATCGTGCTAAGTCTGTTCTTCGCTCTACTAAAAATAATTTCATCCATACTAAATGCTCTCAACTCTCCAACTCGAATTCTTCCCGCTCCTTCTGGCATCTTGCCAAAAATCTTACTAACAACTTTACCTCATCATCCTTCCCTCCTCTTTTCTACTCTGATGGTTCTGTAGCTATTTCTTCTACTGATAAAGCAGATCTCTTCGCACAGACTTTCTCCTCCAATTCTACCTTAGACGATTCCGGTGCTGTTCCTCCATCACTTCCCCCTCTGACTTCCTCATGGCTGACATTAAAATTTCTTCAGTTGATGTATTTTCTGCCATCACTGGCCTCAGTACTAACAAGGCATATGGGCCTGATGGGGTCCCTCCTGTTGTTCTCAAGAACTGTGCTTCTGTGCTTACACCCTGCCTAGGCAAACTCTTTCGTCTTTGTCTGTCAACTTGTACCTTTCCTTCTTGCTGGAAGTTTGCTCTCATTCAGCCAGTCCCAAAGAAGGGTGACCACTCCCAACCCTCCAACTATCGTCCAATTGCTTTAACGTCCTGTATTTCAAAAGTTTTCGAGTCAATTCTTAATAGAAAAATTTTAAGGCATCTTTCCCATCACAACCTTCTTTCCGATCGTCAGTATGGGTTCCGTCAGGGACGCTCCACTGGCGATCTTCTCACCTACCTTTCAGACTCCTGGGCATCCTCCTTTCGGGACTTTGGTGAAAGCTTTGCCATTGCACTTGAGATCTCAAAGGCTTTCGATCGAGTCTGGCATAAATCTTTAATTTCCAAACTGCCCTCCTACGGTTTCTATCCTTCTATCTGTGCCTTCATCACTAGCTTCCTTTCTGGTCGTTCTATAGCCGCTGTTGTAGACGGCCATCGTTCTTCTCCTAGATCTATCAACAGTGGTGTTCCTCAGGGCTCTGTCCTATCACCAACTCTCTTCCTTTTATTCATCAATGATCTTCTAAGCTGTACATCTAACCCTATCCACTCATACGCTGATGACTCCACCCTTCACCTTTCCATTCGGTTCCCGCAACGCCCATCTCAACAGTTACTTCAACAAACAAGGGATGAGGCTATGGCACACCTAATGTCTGACTTGGCTCGTATCTCTGACTGGGGTAAAAATAATATGGTTGTCTTTAATGCATCTAAGACTCAGTTCTTACACCTATCAACCCGACAAAATCTTCCACAGGTATACCCACTAATGTTTAATAATATTCAGCTTTATCCTGCATCATCCTTGAACATGCTTGGGGTTTCATTTACTCAGGACTTATCTTGGAAAGATCATATTACATATCTTGTAAAATCTGCTTCCAAGAGATTGGGTGTGCTAAGCCGACTCCGCTCTTTCTTTACCCCTGCACAATTGTTGACTCTATACAGGGGTTTTATCCGCCCCTGTGTGGAGTACAACTCTCATGTGTGGGGAGGCTCCCCACATACAGCTCTTCTCAATAGGGTAGAGTCAAAGGCTTTTCGTCTCATTAACTCTCCTCCTCTTACTGACTCCCTTCAACCTCTGTCTCTTCGCCGCACTGTTGCATCTTTATCTCTTTTCTATCGCTACTTTAATGGTCACTGCTCCTCTGAACTGTCTGCTTGCATTCCTCCACCTCTACGACGGGCGCGTAGCACCCGTCTGGCAGCAAACTCTCATCCTTTTTCTGTCCAACTCTCTAATGCAAGAGTTAACAGTTACTCCCAGTTTTTCATTTATGCAACAAGTCAGCTCTGGAACTGTCTCCCTCTGTCTGTATTTCCTGCTGCCTATGATCTCCAGTCTTTCAAACGCAGTGTGTCCAGGCATCTCAAAATGATCGGATCTTGAATTTGGCTCTATATTGTATTTTGTTTTTCTCCTGGAGGGAACTGTTACTGCGGGCTCATGGCCTTTGGTTCCTTCTTCCTCGCATAAAAAAAAAAGTAATAATTATGTAATTGTTTTATTATTCATCTACAGCACTGAATGCAAAATACTTTCTGTAATCTAACCTTATCTTCTATCTATCTATCTACCTATTTATATGTATATACAGTATATATATATATATATATAGATAGATAGATATAGATATAGATACATATAGATATAGATAGATATAGATATAGATACATATAGATATAGATAGATAAAGTTACGCCATCAAATTTTGTGTTAAACTTAAGAAAACCAAAAAAAAAAAAAAAGCTTATGGAATGTGAGAGGAGGCCTATGGGGATGAATTGATGAGCAAAGCAGGTTTCTACAGATGGTTTAACCGATTTCTGAGGGAAATGAACAGGTTGAGGATGAACCCAGATCTGGAGCACCGAACAGTGCACGTAAGGAGGAAAACATTGAGGAAGTGCGAAGGTTAGTGATGCAAGACCGTCGAGTTACTGTGAGGATGATATCTGAAGCTGTTGGTATTAGTATTGGCACAGTGGAGAGAGTTCTGACCGAAGATCTGAAGCTCCACTAAGTTTGTGCCAAGTTCGCAACCTATATATATATATATATATATATATATATATATATATATATATATATATATATATATATATATATATATATATATATATATATATATATATATATAGCCTTACATAGGTTGCGACACATATTTGCCATTTATCCATAGTGACTGACTTTATAAATTGCTATCTAACATTCTCTTCCATGTGATTTATGTTTTGCCATCAATGACATGGTATTCACAGGAAATAAAAGGAGTCATGACGAGGTCATACATCGCCCCCAGCATGCAGTCAAGTATTGTATTATTCATGTTTAATACAAGGGCATGTTATGTAGACGCCCTGTCCGGAATATTCGTTTTCCACCTCCAGGTTACTCATCGGATATCAGATAAGTTTTTATGGATTTTTTAGTCGTACATGAAAGGCTGGATTCTCAAGTTACGAGTATATTGTATCCGTCTATAAAATGTAGTTTGTACTGTATTAGTTTTCTCATAATTTTGACAAAATGTCACCCGTCTCTGTCTGTCTGTCTGTCTCTCCTACCCGACTATATATATCACTCCCCTGGTGTATGGGTGCTGCGGTATGTCAGTACAAGTGTCAGCGTATTAATATTCGTACTCAATCGTTTCATTCCAAAGACATGCCTTTTTTTGACACAGAAACAGGCAATAAAAAACTCCAACTTCTATTTATACAACAATTTACGTTTCGCCTGATCATCTTGCACTTCAGACACCGTTCTTGATTGCTGTTTACCAACATGAGGAGGGGTTATGTCTGAGTATCACTTTCCCAGACACAAGAGGGCCGAGATCTGTACTGAATCCGTGGAAATCTTACGTATTCATGTCTCATTTCAACATTAATATAAATACATTCACCCAAATGTTCTTACTTCGTTATCCCTCATAAAACTACATGATTCACCAGTTTCACATTAAGTATGTAGTACATGATCCACAATCCCTTCCTGTTAAGAGTTTCAAGATTCATTAATGTCACAGATACTTTTCAGTCTTTCTTCCAGGTCTTCTTCTTTATCTACCTTCCTAAAAATAAGTGACCTAATCCCGAGCCCCTCAAGCAGCCACCGTATTTATCATTCGCCAGATATTTCCTTGTCTGTCTTACCGTCTGCTTAACATTCTATTCCACCTTAACTTGGACTAAATTTTCGTCCTTTTGAAGCATATTTCACGTGCTTAAAGGCCGAAAAACCAATGCTGCGGTTCAATATCCTTACCATAACACTTCTTCCTGATTAGCACCATATTCTAGTGTAATCTATTGGTGCAACTCACCACTAAAGATGGAAGGATGGGAATTTTTGACCAAGTTAGGGTAAAAACAATGTAGTCTTCAATACAAATATTTTATTAGCTGTTGATTTATACACCGATACTTCTGCAGTCTCTTCAGTCCTAATTTCTTCTCTCCTTCCAAATACAAAATTAGGTTCGCCTCCCTTGACTTTCTTACTGCTAGGATCACAGGAGTTTGAAGGTGATGTATTTGATAGAGGTGTATATCGTCATTCATTTGTGGGTGATGATAAGCACCTTTGTCCACGACGGCAGACTCCAGCATCTGTGACGCCAGCAATGAAACAGTGACAGAAGATTTGAACTGACTTTTATATTTGACTGAACACAAGTAAAATCACATGTCCTTTACCTTGCACTATCCCCATTGTATTTACTTATTTCTGGTTATGTCGCATCAACATTTTCTGTCGGTGCTGGAGAGGTTATAAAAACGTCTCTCAACTCCCTCCCTATCCCACCAAAAGAACGATAGTGGTCTGCAGGAGACGGCAGCTTCAACCCGGGGTTCACTGGGTTCGCATTCAGATGAACCTAGGGTTGTAACTACCACTAATAGTACCACCACCACCATCACTACTACTACTGCTACAACCACTACAACTACCGTACATCTGCCGCCTTTTCGGTCTTCAGTTTTTTCTCATCTGATTTTACTTTAGTCATGACTCATGGGCACCACAATCCTTCTTAGTACATCCAGTCATGCTTACAGTTCAATGATGGCCATTCCCACTGACTAGATTTTCAATATAGTTTTTATGCCCATCTCTTTTTTTCGTCAATGCATTAATAATTTTCCTTTTTTCATACTTTGTCTTCATCCATTTTTTTCGTTTAGTTAACATTTTCGAAGTATTGTCGGGACAGCAACAGTAAACCTGTGGATGATGTTAATCACCCCGTCTTCCACGCCGACGCCACCACGTGTGGTGCCGTAGATTACAACGTCATTAAGTAAATGGGCAGCCAGTGTTCCCACGCCACAGGCCCGCTTTATACACTCGTCAGTCTTGGTCAAAGGCCTTTGACTGGACAGGAAGGAGAGAGAAATGAAGAAGGAGAAAGAAATGGGGGAGAGATCACGCTGCTACACACAGTGAGTGCCGCAAATTACTTAAGGCATACATGACCGTCAAGCTTAAACATTGTGAGGAAATTGTAATAAAAGCACAAGAAGCACGAGAAGTTGCGGAGAAGACCTACAGATGGCAGGAGACAAAGACGGTCGCAGAAGAAGGAGAATGCAAAGTGGCAATAGAAGGGAACAGAAAACATGTGGGGGTACTTAATGTAGGCCAGGCTCATGTGGAGTACCTAGGATCCTTTGTGGGGTATGGGGTAAGGAAAAGAGGTTATGAATGAGGTATTACTAAGTGCATTATTAATTTTTTTAAGAGGTCACAAAAAAAGGTACCCATAAGCGCATTATTAATTTTGATAAGAGGTCATGAGAAAGGTACCCATAAGTGGATCATTAATTTTAGTAAGAGGTCAGCAATAAGTGCAGCTTTAATTTTAGTGAGAGGTCACGAGAGTACTGATGAGTGCATCATTAATTTCATATATTTTATATGTAAGTTACTCAGTTAGAGGGCAAGGCAGTTCCAGTACAGGGCAAGACAGTTCCTCAGCGAGTGTATATATAGTCATAAGGGTGACCAGACCAGAAGAGAATTAGGTGGCTGTCGGCGAGGACAGACGTGGGGGGGTGTCCGAGGGGACAGCATTTCTGCTGAGAGAGGCAGACAGTCACAACAATGGACAACACGAAGTTGGTGAGTAGAAGTTGATGAGATTATGGGAGAATTGTAAACATGCATGGTAAGGAAATTTCACATGCCCTAAGAGTCAGACAAACGCAATTAACTTCTGCTCCGGGAATGCAGCAACTCTATAGACAGTTGTGCTTGTCCCTGGTCCTGTGGATGATTAACAATGATTTTTCTTGTAGTAAGTAAGAAAGTGAACATAAAATTCTCAAAAGTGAGTCGTTATGTTATATCTAATGTGTTTGTTAATTATATATAATTAAGTTAAATCTAAAAGTATTGAGTGACTTGTTTCCACTTGTGTTGCTAAAGTTATGTAACTGTCTTGTACAAAGTTGGCAATGGTAAAGTAAAAAATGTATCTGCGTTTTAGACCTCAGTGTGTGGAACAGCTTTTCCTTGTAGTCTGGCAAGGAACTGGCCCAGAAAGGGATACACGGTGTCTCATTGTTCAAACTTTGTTGTTACAGATTCTCTCTTGACTTGTCTCCGCATTCCCTGCTGCTGTCATTCTCACGCTACCAATCACTATTAATAGCAGTCAGATACTGCAGATATTGTACTCATTAAAGATGAATGCAAAGCATATAAATGGTAAATGACGGAGCGCAGGGCACGACAGTATTTCCAAAATAGCTTTCTAATTTCGGAGAAATGTATATTCATTATATCAAATCCATCAATTTCTTTTAGAAGTCTACTTAACCCAGCCTTTTTACGCATTTTAGTTTCAGTACTGTAAATAAGTTGTGTGGTGCATTTGGAAAGAAATTTTCATCATTATTACTTGAAAATCTGCATGACTTTCATGAAGGCACTTGCCGCTCGTAAGTGAATTTTACATTACCCGAAGCACAAAAATATCATCACCACTATACCAATTACTGTACTTTATCCAGATAACAAGTATTGAAATTACTAGAAGACACAAGCGTATGAAGCATGATACTCGTGTGTGTGTGTGTGTGTGTGTGCGTGTAAGAGAGAGAGAGAGAGAGAGAGAGAGAGAGAGAGAGAGAGAGAGAGAGAGAGAGAGAGAGAGAGAGAGAGAGAGATCTGTGTGCTTCAAGGAAACTACAAGGAAACTACAAGGAAACAATAAAAAAAAGTGAAAAAGAAAGTAATGGAGGAAGAAAGTAAAGTAGAGAGCAGGTTTCCAGAAAGCATGATTAAGGAAAGTGTCAAAACATGTGTGAAATGATGAAGCTGTGAAGACGAGGAAAAGTGCTGGCGTAAGCGGAAGGGAACGATGTAAATGAGATGTGTGTGTGTGTGTGTGTGTGTGTGTGTGTGTGTGTGTGTGTGTGTGTGTGTGTGTGTGTGTGTGTGTGTAAAGGAATGAGGGTGTCGGTGTCTGTAAGGGAGTGAGGGTATGTAAGTGTTCGCCGTAAAGGAATGCAGGTGTGTGTGATGGAGGTGTGAGTGTGTGTGAGGAGTAGAGGGTGTTAGAGTGAGGGAGAGAGGGTGTCGGTGTGTGAAGGAGAGAGAGCGTGGGTGTGTGTGATGGAGAGAGGGTGTGAGTGTGTGAAGAAGAAAAGGTGTGGATGTATGAAGAAGCGAGGGTGTGGGTATTTGTGTGAGCCAGAGTTGAGGGTGTGAGGGAAAGAGGGTGGGTGGGTGTGAGTGAGAAAGTGAGGGGTGTATGAGGGAGTAATTGAGGGTGTGTAAGGGAGAAAGCGAGAGTGTGAGTGTGTGAAAATGAGCGAGGGTGTATAAGGGAGACAGCGAGGTTATATGAGGGAGAGACTGCGAGTGTGGGTGTGTGAAAATGCACGAAGGTGGGTATTTGTGAGGGATGAAGAAAGTCGATGTAGATGTGTGAGGGGCATAGAGGGTGTGAGAGTATGTGTACAGGATTGGAAGTGAGGATGTTAGAGACAGCAAGGGTGTGAACGCATAAAGGACTAAGTATGTGGGTGAGGGTATGTGAGGGTGAGAGAATGGAGGTGTAAGGTTGCACTGGTGTATGTGAGAGAGCGGGTGTACCGGTGTAAGGGTATGAGGGTTTGGGTGTAGGATGGGAGAGAGGGTGATGGCGTGTAAAGCGAGATCAAGGTGTGGGAGTTTCAGAGGTCCAGGATGTTCTGTGAGAGAGGCATGAAGGGGAGGTTGGCTCTCATGGTAGGTAGAATAATAAAATTTCTTTAGTTACCCCCGCTGGGAGGCCAAAGGACAGCATGTGGAACAGATCTACTGATTCATACGATGTCGTTTTTATATAGGGTGTGGAACGACTGGTATCTCCTTCACTCAAGTTAAAAAATAAGGGCGCAAAAAAACTTTCCCCACCCACCAACCCTTCACCAGAAGCCGGTAAAAAAGTGTGGAGGGCGACTGGCAGGAAAAATGTAGACTGGTAATCTGTAAAGGTGAAACAGGAAACAGCTCTCTGCAATTTCACTGTAAAGTTGTAATTTTTTCTTATATCTATCTAGCTATATATGCAAGAAAAATTCTACTGAAAATTTACATTTATCACTCCTACTGCCTGCAGACATCAGCAAATTCCAATATTTAGTACCTGGGAAAAAAATGAAAGTAAAATTTGAATCAAGGGCTGTGTAGAATAATTTATAACACTGAAAATATCGCTGTGTACCACTGCATGTCAGATTATTCCATAAACGCCATTATCAGTCAGAAGAAATACTTTACTTCTTTACATTATTTATTATCTTATACAGATCTAGGAGAAATGAAATAATTAAGTCTATATCAACATCAAACACTGAAAACGTCCAGTGAAAATTTTGTACGTATTTGTGCTACATCCACTTTAATCTGCAGTTTAACAAGCTGTAAAGACTCGCCTCTTATACGTTTTTATTCGGTATGGTTTGTACATTTGAGCATAATTTATTTTTTTCGCCATTTAATATTCTTAAAATTTCCTCGTCTTCTTCATACTGGCGAGAGATGAAGAGGATACAGTTATAAATGAGGAATCATCATACACTTGCGGTACATGGGAAAATAATTTTCAGACGTGAATTCAGATACCTACTTGTACTCATTATCATCAACCTGAGCCTACCCGTAGAAGGATGAAGGGCCTCTGCCAGTATTCTCCACTCTGGTATACTGCTTACTATACTCCTTTGCTTCCAATCTGGCATAAAATCGCCATCTTTCCATGTTGACTGTTGAGCTGCACCAATTGATTAACACTGGCATATGCTGTTAATCATGAAGAAGTTCTATGAAAAGAACGTGAGAGCTGCTGAATGATCTTGTTCTGTAACCGAACTATGTAAAAGAAGCCACAAAAGGGACGAAAATCTGGCCCAAGTTAAGGTAAAATAAGCGTACCATATTCCATCACAACCCCCAATATTATGGCAATCTGTCATGTGAGGTATGTAATCCACCTATATCTACAGTATGTACACTCGTCAACAGAGTTCCTGTCCCCTTCCCTACTCGTCTCTCAGTGGGTTTTCGTGATTCCACAGGGACTGACACTGATTACTTTATCTGGTCGGGGATCTGTGTCATCGGTTTCATTTGCTTCTGATTCAATAAACTAATTTGGAAAGATCGTATACAGAAGAGTAAGAAAGACAACAAGGCTTCAGTTGGCGATAGTATTCGTTAATAATCTTTTCTCCGTTGATGTTATACCTCCATGTCATGTACAATTATCACTGAGGGAAAATAGCTGTGTAATGGGCTGCTTCAGTGGCCGCATATCCTGGTTGGCAAGTGAAGTACTCGTCCTGGGTCTATAATTACGTCAACACCAACATTCCCTGGGGCTCGGGTCAGATTTCACCATCTGACTGTGTTTAAATTTTCAGGCTTTGTTTCAGCAAACAATGCTCGAACGAGGATACTATTATGCAATACTTCTATCTATCTATCTATCTATCTATTCCCAGACGCCTCAATCCCATTCGGGGTGGCCACAAACAAATCGCCTCCAAGTCGCCCTGTCCCCCACCATTTCACTGCCCTGCTCCCAACTCACACCCCCCTCTCTCATATACCTCTCCACCCCATCCCTCCATCTCATCCTCGGCCTCCCCCTCCCTCTTCCCCCCTCCACCTCACTCACATACACTCTCTTCGTCAGTCTTTCACCCTCCATCCTCTCCACATGGCCAAACCACCTCAGTGTGTTCCTCATAACGCTTCCTATCACATCCACATCCACACCACAACGCTCCTTTATATCCTCATTCGTCAGCCTGTCTCTCCATGTGACTCCACAGGCTCCTCTTAAATAACTCATTTCCACTGCTCTCACTCTTGACTTGTGTCCTTCCAACAGCGTCCAAGCTTCACTTCCATACGTTAGAGTTGGTATCACAATACTGTCATGTAGTAACTTTTTCACTTCCATGCTCACTTCCCTGTTTCTTATCACTGCTTTCAAAGAACCAGCAACCTTTCTTCCCTGCTGTACCCTTTCAAGCACTTCACCCTCCAAACCTCCATCCTTACTCATCACACTACCCAAGTACTTAAACGTACTCACATTTTCCAATTCCTCACCATCCAACCTCGCTGTACATTCACTGACTTCACCTCTCTCAAAGACCATCACTTTACTCTTCCCTACATTCACCTTTAGATTCCGTTTCTTACACACTCTCCCAAACTCATCCACCAAGCCTTGCAGCTCCCCTTCGTCTTCACTCAACAACACAGTATCATCTGCAAACAACAGTACAGGGAGTTTCCAAACACTATCCTCTCTCACCAGGGCCACTCCAACATCCACTACCCTACCTTGTACCTCTTTTATTACCCCATCCATGTACAGATTGAACAACCATGGAGACATGACACATCCCTGTTTCAATCCAACTTTCAAAGATAAAAATTCACTTAGTTCACCATCCACACGCACTGCAGCCTTCTCACCATCGTACATACACTTCACAGCATTCAACAACTTCCCATCTACTCCATATATTCTTAACACTTTCCACAATCCATGTCTATCCACCCTGTCATATGCTTTCTCCAAATCCATGAAAGCCGCATACAACTTCTTTCCCTTCTCTAGAAACTTTTCCACTAAAGATCTAAGAATGAATATCTGATCTACACAACCTCTTCCCTTCCTAAAGCCTCCCTGTTCTTCTCTAAATAATTTCTCTGTTCTTTCTCTAACTGTCAATAAGTATCCTACCATACACTTTTCCTATTATACTAAGAAGATAAATCCCACTATGATTACCATACACTTCATTTTCCCCTTTTCCTTTGTATAAGGGAATAATTATACCTGACTTCCAATCCTCCGGGACTGTACCTTCCTCCCAGGCCAACCTGCACATCTTCCACATCCATTCTACTACTATCTCTCCCCCATGCTTCAGCATTTCACCACACACTCCATCAATTCCTGGGGCTTTCCCCGATTTAACTTTCTTCATTGCTTCCACAACTTCTATCCTACTGATTTCTTCCTGTCTTCTCACCTCCCTCCTTCTCCCAGCCATTCCCCAGCCACTTATACTCGCATTACTTCCATCCTCTATGTTCAACAATTCCTTAAAGTGTTCTCTCCATCTGCTCACTTTTTCTCCCTTCTCCACTACTAATCTACCATTTTTATCTTTCACTCCCCTGCTAACTTCACATCCACCCTGTCTTACTCTTTTCACCTCTTTCCAGAACATTTTCTTACAGTCCCTCCACTTTACACTCAAATTCCTTCCAAATTCCTCATCCACTCTCTTCTTACTCTCTCTTACTAATCTTTTCACCTCTCTCTTTCTTTCTACATATAACTCTCTCTTCCGCCTCTCAACTTCTTCCACGCCCCTATTTCTCATCCATTCATTGTATACTTTCTTCTTTTGTGCCACAGCCTGTCTCACCTCTTCAGTCCACCACGCTGTTCCTTGCACCCCCCTCCGTCTTCTCTTCCTTCCGCACACCACATCACATGCTGCACATATTTCTTCTGTAAATATCCTTGCTATAGTTATATTTTTTCGAGTCTGCATTTTCCATCTGTATTTTTTCTCCCAATAATGCATCATATGTAATGGTAAAATTTGCTACTGTTGGCAAGCTCATGCTACCCTTATTGCCAGTCGCGTTTTTTTTTTTTTATGGTTTCCTTCTGTTGGTCATTCTTTCTTATTTATTTGTGGCAGGCAATCCTACCCTCCAGAATTAACCGACTCTGACCAAACTTGGACACAATGTCCAGCTTATGACCTATACTAGTTGTGTCTGCAAGGTTTTGGTTGCTAGGCAACTACTCGTTGCCTAGCAACGGTCGAAAAATAGCTTTTTCGTACTTTTCACGCTCTGAGTTGTAGAAGCATTACTAATTGGCGTAGAAAGGTCTGACTTCATTAGGTGTGTGTGTGTGTGTGTGTGTGTGTGTGTGTGTGTGTGTGTGTGTGTGTGTGTGTGTACAATGCAGCGAGGACGTCAATTTGTGTGAGAGTGAAGGAGCGAGGGTGTGGGCGTGTAAGGAGGAAAGCGTGTGTCTGTGAGGGACAGAGAGGGTATGGATGTGAGAAAATGAGGAAGGGTGCGTGATGCTGATGGAGCCAGAAAGTGGATGTGGATGTGTGAGAAAGAGAGTGTGTGGGAGAGTGTGTGTGCAAAGAATTGAGAGGGCAGATGTTTGAGAGTGTGAATGCATAAGGGAAATGGGCAAGGGTATGTGAGGAAGACAGAATGTTGGAGTAAGGAAGCAAGGATGTGCTTAAATGAGGAGCGGGTGTATTGGTGTAACTGTATGAGGGTATGGGTGCAGGAGGGGAGGGAGAGTGAAGATGTGTAAAGGGAAAATAATGAAGCGAGATGAAGGTGTGGGAGTTCCTGAGGCCCAGGACATGGCCGGGAGAGGGACGTGAAGAGGTTGCCATGGAAGGCAGAATAAATACTAGTCCCCTAGTAACGCCTGCTGGGAGACAAAAGGACAGCACGTGGAACAGATCTATTGATTCATAAGATGTCATTATTATGTAGACTGACTGGTATCTCCTTCACTGAAAAAAAAAAAAAAAAAAATAGAGAGAAAAAAAAAATCATCCACCAAACCCTTCACCTGAAACTGTTAAGGAAAAGTGTGTGAGGGCGATTGGAAGGAATAATGTAGACTAGTAATCTGCAAAGGGGAAACAGGAATCAGCTCTCTGTTGTTCCTTCGTAAAGTTGCTATAGTTTCACCGACAAATGTGCAAAAAAAATTCTACTGAAAACATACACTGATTAATCGTACTCCTTGCACATATCAGCAAAATCCAACATTCAGTACCTGAAAATAAAAATGATGAAAGTAATATTTCAATCAAAATCTATCTCGGATAATTTATAACATTGAAAATATCGCTGGGTACATAGAAATAAGGAAGATCATTCCATAAACTCATTTATCAGTCAGAAGAAACGCTTTACTTCTTTATAATATTGATTATCATAGTGTGCTGGAATAAATGAAATAATTATTAAGGGTATGTGTCAGCAACAAACACTGAAATCGTTCAATGTTAAAGTTTTGTATATATTTGAGTTAAAGCCCTTTTAATATGCAGTTTGACTAACTCCAAATATTCACCTTTCATACAGCTTTATACTGTTTGTACATTAAAGCATTATTTTCGTTTTTCGCAGTTTAATATTATTAAATATTCCACGTCTTCTTTATACTATCGAGAGGAGGAAGCAACTGTAGGGAAACCGCATATACTTTCACGAAGAAATTATCACGTCTGAATTCAAAGTCCTACTTGTACTGATCAGTTATTATCACCAGCCATAGTCTATCCTCCGTAGGAAGAAAGGCCTCTGCCAGCATTTTCCATTTTGATATACTGCTTACTATACTCCTCTAACCTGGTCTAAAATTGCCACCTTTCAATTTTCAGTGTTAAACTGTAACAATTAACTATGTGGTGTTAATCACGAAGTTCTATGGAAAGGATGTTATGAGTTACATTTTCTTTATCTGTAACCGAACTATGTAAAATGAGCCACAAAAAGACGAAAACCTGGCCCAGCTTAGTGTAAAAAAGAGGATACCATATTCCATAATAACCATCCCCATATTCCAGCAATTGTTACTTTGATACTAATATTCAATCTACTCTCTGTCGTGCGGGGAATGTAATCCACCTTTATCCATGTACACTCGTCAGCAAAGGTCCTGTCCCAATTCCTACTTTTCTGCCAATAGGCTTGGAAAATCAGTCTCGTGATTCTACAGCCACTGACACCTATTATTTTACTTGGCCTCATATCTGTGTCACTTGTGTCATTTGCTTGGAATTCAAGAGACCTAATTTACAAAGACCGTAGAGGTTAAGCAGGTGAGATAACAAAACTTCAGTTGGGGATAGTTCTTATTAGTAATCATCTCTTCCTTGTTCTTATCGCTCCGTATCATACATGAATATCATTGTGAGGGAAAATAAATGTATAATGTGCAGCATCAACAGCCACGCATCCTGTTTGGCAAGCGAAGTACCCTCCCAGGTCTGTACTTATACCAGCACTAGCATTCTCAGTTTCCATCCTCTGACTGATATTAATTTGTCACGTTTTGTTTCAGTAATTCCAGCAACAATAATATTTCGGTTAATATCTCCTAGCATCTCTACAGAAGTTTTTCTATGCATAAGTATAGGTAGACAGCCAGATAAACAGACATATGGACATGGAAAAAGACTCCTAGAAATATCTTTTATTGGGAATTTTTAGCTCATCATTGTCATCATCAGGAAAATTATATAATGTTCCTATGTTGTCACCATTACTGAATTATCATTTAGTATGAATGACATGATTTACTTCTTTACTAATTTTATTATTAATAAAAAATTAGAAATTCAAATTTTCCACAAAACTAAACAAGAAGCTGTGCCAAGGCACAGGAAAACCATACCCGGTAGTCATTTTAGTGCTGACGTAGAAACACAACAGGATATCTAGTCAAAGATGTTGCATATCAAATTTGGGGTAAATCGAGTAAAATATGACAATTTTATGCCCATCTGAAATTTTAGACCCGACCCACCTGACATTGACGCCCCAGCTAACTGGGGAGTGACCCCCCTGATGTAATGAGGCATGTTATAGGATGTACAGTAAATTTGAAAGATGCACCATCAGGTTTTTGTTTCATGTCGATATGACGAATTTGAAGAGTTATAGAGAAAAAACTTTTTTTTTTCTTTTAATATATTATCTTGGCCGACTTTGGCCCAAAATTTTTTCAGGCGATCAGAAGGTCATAATCCATCATCCCTGTAATGTTAGTCAAACTCACACCAGCAGTTGTTAACAGACAGACAGACCATCAAAAGAAACAAACAAACAGACAGACAGACAAACCGAGTGAACACTTTATCCTTAACTGTCCCCAGGCCCCACCGGAGCAGGGACGGGTAACAAGGAAGACCCTTTCAAAATATTTCAAATTAAATACGAAACCCCAACAACACGAAACAAACAAGACCCTCCTTCCAGTTACAATGCTTAGTGAGGATTGCCATGACTAATGCAATCAGACTCCAAGCAAGTTACTCAGACCCCCAAACGAAGCTTAGAACGCATACTTACCCATAAGTTCAAGGAAAGATGCCATTATATATATATATATATATATATATATATATATATATATATATATATATATATATATATATATATATATATATATATATATATACTGTATTCATATCTCTCTCTCTCTATCTATTTATAGTATGTATGTACACACACACACACACACACACACACACACACACACACACACACACACACACACACACATTTATATATATACATACTGTATACATATCTCTATCTATCTATCTATCTGTATGTATGTATGTATACAATACACACACAAACACACACACACACACACACACACACACACACACACTATCTATCTATATAAATGTGTGTGTGTGTGTGTGTGTGTGTGTCTTTCATTCTCCATTCTCTTCACATGTCCAAACCACCTCAGTGTATTCCTCCTAATCTTCTCAACCACATCCACTTCCACCCCACATCGTTCCTTCACTTCTTCATTCGTCAACCTGTCCCTCCACGTCACTCCACATGCTCCTCTCAAGTAACTCATTTCCACTGCTCTCACTCTTGACTTGTTCCCCTCTTGCAAGGTCCATGCCTCGCTTCCACACACACACACACACACACACACACACACACACACACACACATACTATAAATAGATAGAGAGAGAGAGATATGAATACAGTATATATATATATATATATTCTGCTCTGTATTTTCCTTCAATATATTTCCTCTCAATAATGCATCATATGTAATGATAAATTTTGCTATTATTTGAAAGTCATTGCTAGGGAAAGAGTGATCGTGAGTTGATGAGAACTCACGAAGAGCGCCGTCAATTGCAAGAGCCGTCACCATCTGTGTTTACCTGTAATGGATTATGTGAATGCTTTTCGCTTTTAACTTTTATTATTTAGTGACAAACATTTTATACTCTATACAGACATTTAAAAATTTAAATCTGTGTTACTAAGTCTGAGTCCTGGAACGTTATTCTTTGTTAAACATAAGGTAAATAACATGGCGGGCTCATTCTCGATGTTGCAAGAATGCTCTTGTCACGAATAACTGAAAGAGCCGTCTGTTGCGTGTATTCTCCCGGAAGGTATCTCTTTCTCAGTTACATTTAGATATTACTTTGAATGAACGGTTTGCGCATCCATATACTTCTCTGATTACTAGGACAAGAAAATTTGTAAACACTACCTGAAAATAGTGGAGTTGGTACTTCATCTTTGTGGTGGATGAAATTATTTATTTTGACTTCATTCTTAAAAATGAGCATGGAAGAACTGAACAAAATGAATAAAAAATGTACTGAATTTACACCATTTCTTGAAGCCAAGATCTGGGTACGGGCAACTGCAGAAGAGCCTTGTTTTTAAGGCTTCCCAACCAAAGATTTTAGCAAGATTATAAAAGTTGTGGATGCTGAGCTGTATAGGAATCTATTGATTTGGATCCAATTAGATGATAAGGAAATGTAAATTGAAACAGACATGCTGCGAGTGAGGTAATGATTTGTATGCGAAGAGGCAGTGGATGAGGATGTAACTTAAATAGAGGTGCTTTAGCTTTGTGAAATCGTTCGACTAAAAAATGTATGCATATGAAGTGTGTCACTGAAATGAAGGAATTGCTGTACCATCCAATCCTTTAATGTCTCATCAGATACGTAGGACCCAAGGTGGAGGCTGCTAAATTCCAACCTCTAAAATGACAGTGACCAGTTCCTCAGCCCTGACTGGCATTATTAGATCCAGTCAACCCTGGTGATCTTTGGTACAGCAGTGACGTTTGGGCCACGCCAGTGTCTTCAAGCAGTGCAGTGCCACTTCCCATTGCAATGACACTGCAAATGCTGATGGAGAAATGCATTGTTTTCAAGTCACGTAATTGGCCACCTGTGAGTCTGGGGGCGACAAGAAGTTTAAATGTCTACATAAATAATTTTAGTAGTTTCAGCACCTATTGTGTTTAGAACAGATAAATGTAGCACGAAAATATCATTGATATTTTATCAAGTACGTACTGAACAATATTATGCTTGAGTTTAGCGGCAAGGAAAATAATACGCAATTTCGTTAAAAAAAACCTGTACGAAGATGGACGGTCTTCAATACTGTACTTTCCTTGTTTACGACAAAATCGAAGCATAGCACTGTTTAGCAAGTACTTGATTGTACGATTAAAGTATTATCACACAATATTTTTCTTTTTAAATCGCGATTTGTGCAAATACTAAGAAAATGATCGGTACCAAAAGTTCAACAGCCTCATAGTTCAAACCTTAAGTGACCCATTTAGTGACCTTCCCAGTTTACAAGGGTACCAGCGTGGATGGTAAAGACGCGGACGTTAATCACTATGCACGGAAACCTGATTATGCTCTAAGCCCTTGCAAAGCCAGAGCACCCTAATTACTTTAGTTAAATTAATATTCAAGACAGGGAGAACGCTAATACATGTAGTTAGTTGGCGAAGCACAGCACCAAAACATCGTTATCGGACACGTAAATCTACACTGGGCCTAATGTATGCACATCGCTGGAAACATACTGGAATGGCAATAGGTGCTGCTTACTTATCTTTCTCAAAATTCACCAGCATATTACAGAAAGAGGCCGAAAAGCTACAAAATGATCACCAGAATTGGGCTATCTCCTAATTTATCAAAGCTCCAACGAACCCACACAATCGTTGGAAGTACTATGGGTAAATAAAAAGTTATTTGGGTGTCTTTTTTTCAAAAATTAAGTGGTCGTTAATTTTAGGTAAGTGGCGTGGGACACATATTCATATTAGCTAAAAAAAAAAACACCGATAAGTTTTCTTGTTCGAATATGGAACACAGATTTGAATATGGACACTTTTATCATGACATAAAATCAAGTAACTGTGAAACAGAAAGAATATAATGCATCTAGAGTAGACATAAAACCAAAATTAAGTGTGAAACATAAAGCTTTGTAAATGAATAACGGTATATAACAGAACTATGTAAATAAAAATATAAGACCAAGTATATTTGTTTGAGAAGTTTTCGCCAAGGTACCAGATAAAAAGGAGAGAGTTTGTACTGAAAAGCTAATTGCACCTAGAATGAATATAGTCGGCTTTAGTAAATCCAAGTACAGTATAGCTATGATTTGGGAGAAAGCAACATATATTTAAGCTTAAGCTGGCGACGGTTCCTTTTGCATGCCACCTACTTTTTCTGGACAGAACCAAAACAAGCGTGGTCAGATTAACATTTTCTTTTTCGTGAGAAGGTAAATTATTGGAATACATGTCTGCATAACTAAGAGGATAACTTTGTCAATACACCCGGCACATTCGACTATTAAAACAGTATGTACTGATCTCCATATTGACAAAGTCATAATGCCACAAAGGTCCTTCTCAAGAGGATCAAGACGCCACAAAGGAATAGCAGAACAGCGTATTGAGATAAGTCTGTGATCAAGAAAAACTTTTTGGGAAAAACAAAAGACAGATTAGACTCAAAAATTATTTAAGAGAACAGGTTGGAATATGTTGGACTTCACTGACACAGCGAAAACTGCAGTACATTAACGAAGAAAAATATGCAAATCTCTTCACCTTCGCGTACGCGAATACAAAGAATCAGAGATGACTTGTGAATATGAAAAATCCCCTATTTAAGCACTCCTACATTATAAAAAACATTAAAAGTATAATGATAAATAAATCATTAAAACAAAGTAAAATTAGTGTCAATTGACTGTTGTAGTGTACCACTGGTCCCACAATTCAAAGCATCCATCCAATGATCCAATATATAAATGTAAAACATCGCTGCACTAGAAACCCAGGTAGCGGAATCTTACGTGTTATGGAGACGGCTCAGGCTGCGTGAATGTGGCTGTGGCAATTGGACTTAAATAAATAATGCAAGACACACAGCAATAACGTTGACTGAACCGTCCCGGCAACACACAAGAAGTCAACTGGTGGAGTAGACGAGGAGCGTTATATATGGAACATCCTGTATTTCTCATCACCTAAACTGGATAACCAAACTAAATACCACCCTCTCTCCTTGCTTCCTCACACCTTTGTTCGCTCCTCCTGACCTTTCTCGTCTGCCCTTCAGCTAGGTACCATTTCCTTCAACGAATAATCCAGTAACAGGTTCATGACAACCTGAGTATTATAAACTGAAGGCAAAAGTGTGGTAAACTGTACATAGAAATATGAGAGCAGGCGAGTTTCAGGACGACGCATTAAATATTTACAGATTAGGTAATGGCTTGTGACTCAAAGGGATGAGTCGTTTGTACATAATCCTTCCCAGCTCTGTCCTCTCTTCTCTACTCACTTTATAATTTTCTGTCCCTTATTCGTACTCCCCTACGCCGTGAGAGGAAGAAGAGGGCTGAGCCGACGGTGGAGGAAGGTGGAGCTTGTAATTTGATTTTAAGAATAGTTAATTATTAATGCATCAAGCGCAGCCTATATAATTAAGCCATTTTTTTTTATCCACATCAGTTGAATGCAAAATACTTTCTTTACTCTACCCTTATCTTCATGTAATACAGAACAGGTGTGTATATGCCTTACTTACGTTGCGACACTTAAGTCATTTTTTCTTAGTGACTGACTTTATATCTTGATTTATTATTCTCTTTCATGTTATTTATGTTCAACGATCACTGACATGGTATTCATAAAATAATTAAAGATGTTATGAGCAGGCCACACATAGCCCTCAGCGTGCAATCATGTATCGTAATAGTCATGTTTAATACAAAAGCATGTAATGTAGATGCCCTGACCGGAATATTTCACCCCCAGCTGACTCATCGGAAATCAACCAAGTTATTTTTTGGAATTTCTTTTGCCGTACATGAAAGGCTGGATTCTCAAACTACGAGTATATCGTATCTGTATATAACATGTCGTTTGTATTGCATCAGTTTTCTCCTTTGTTTTGGCAATAATATTTTACATTTAAACCCCGTCCCCCCTTTCTCTTTCTCTCTCTCTCTCTCTCTCTCTCTCTCTCTCTCTCTCTCTCTCTCTCTCTCTCTCTCTCTCTCGCATACTCGACTATAAACATCGCTCGTCCTGGTGGACATAGTTGGTGCTGGTGGTATGTCTTTACACGTGTCAGCATATTATTTTTCGTAACCTATCGTTTCATTCCAAAGACATACATATTTTTGACGGAAACAAACTAGAGCGACACTCAGTGGAGCGCATCTCTCCGGCAAGGGCAACGAAATTTCCAAACCACTCTTCATAATGGGTTAGGTTTTCTCATCACTGATTAGGGTTTCGGAAAAAGTGTTTTCCGGATCCAGAATCTGTAATACGATCCGGATCGGTCCCAGAAGTTAATCGATTATTCCCTGGGACATGGGCTACCTACCCACCAAATTTGGTCCAAATTCTCTTTTGGTATTTGAGTAATCCTGCTAACAGACAAACAAACACCGGTCCCAAAAGTTAATCGTTTGTTTCCTGGGATATGGGCTATCTACCCTCCAAATTTGGTCCAAATCTCTCTTAGTTTTTGAGTAATCCTGGTAACAAACAACAAATAAACAAACAAACAGGGGGGAAAAAAATTCTCTTTGTCGGAGAGAACAATAGGAAACTCCGACTCCTCCATACACAACAATTCTAGTGTCACCTGTCCATCCTGGCCTTCAGACACCCTTCCTGATTGCTGTTTGCCAACACGAGGAAGGGTTATGTTTGGCTACCACTTGCCCAGGCAGAAGCGAGAGTCATTCAGCACTGACTTCATGGAAATATTCATGTCTTATTTCAGCATTAATATAAAATGATTCGGCCAAATATCCTTACCTCGTTACCCCTCCTCAAACTACATGATTCACCAAATTCTCGCTATATATACATTGCATAATCCACAATCCCTCCCTATTAAGTTTCAAGATTCATCAGTATCATAGTTATTTTCCAGATCTTCTTGCAGATATTCTTCATTATCTACCTTTCTAAAATTTAAATGACCTCACGCCTATCCCCGCAAGAAGCCACCGTATTTATCACTCGCCAGATATTCCCTTGTCTGTGTTACCGTCTGCTCAGTATACTATTCCATCTCAACACCACCATGTTTTCGTCCTTTTGAAGCATATTTTACGAAGGTCTATGGCAGAAAAGGACAATATTGTGGTTCAGCCTACTTTCTATAACACTTTCTCCTGACTAACACCATATTCTAGTTTAATTTGTTGTTGCAACTCGCCGCTGAAGATCGAAAGATAGGAACTGTAGGCCAAGATTGGGTAAAAACAACATAGTCTTCCATACATTAAAAAAAAAAAAAAATAGTTTAAGGAGATGGGTCCATTATGATGTGGCAGGGGTAAACCAGCTCTGTTATCGCGCCCAGCTGTGGATGTCGTTGATTGCACTGCGCAGTTGACCCATGTGCGGTGTGGTGCGGTGAGGGTCTGTTCTTTCTCCCCTCGGGGCAAAGATACAAATACAGTGTGTGTGTGTGTGTGTGTGTGTGTGTGTGTGTGTGTAAAAATCAGGGTGTGAGTGTGTGTCGAGGACTGAGGATTTGGGAGTGTGTAAACAAGCGAGGATGTGAGTTACGAGTATGTGAAGGAGGGCGCGCTGGTGCGAGTGTGTGTGTGTGTGAGGAAGAGCGGATGTGGATGTGTTGGGGAGGGAGGATGTGAGTGTATGAAGGAGTGAGGGTGTGGATGTGTGAGGGAGCGAGGGCGGGGGTGTGTGAGGGACAGAGGGTGGGAGTATGAGGGTGAAAGCGAGGGTGTGTGTGAGGGAAAAAGAGAGGGTGCACGAGGGAGAGAGCGAGAGTAAGAGTGTGTGAAAGTGTTTGGGGGTGTATGGGGAAGAGAGTGAGGGTGTGGATGTGTGAAACTGCGGATGGGTGTGTGTTTCTGAGGGAGGAAGAAAGTGGATGTTGATGGGTGCGGGAGAAGGCGTCTGGGAGTGTGTGTAAAGGACTGAAAATGCATATGTTTGAGAGAGCAAGAGTGTGAACGCATTAGGGAGTGAGAATGTGAGTGAGGGTACATGAGGGTGAGAGAATGTTGGTGTACCGGAGCAAGGGTGTGGGTATGTGAGGGACTGGGTGTATTGTAAGAGTATTAGCGTATCTGTGAAGAAGAGGAGTGATGGTGTAGGCGTGTAAAGGGAATACAGTATAATGAAGTGAGATGAAGGTGTGGGAGTTTCACAGGCCCAGGACGTGAAAGGGAGGCTGGTTGCTATGGAAGGCAGAGTAATAAAATTCTCTTAGTAACACCTGCTGGGAGAAAAAAAGGGCAGCATTAGAACAGATCTATCGACTCACATTATTTTTATACAGGGTGTGGGATGACTGGTATCTCCTTCACTCAAAAAAAAAAAAAAAAAAAAAAAAAAAAAAAAAAAAGAGCAGAAAGTTCTCCTCGCCCACCATTCCCTTCAGCTGAAGCCGGCAAAGAAAAAATATGGGAGGGCGACTAAAAGGAAAAATGTAGACTAGTAATCTGTAAAGGGGAAACAGGAAACAGGTTTCTACCATTCCATCGTAAAGTTGCTCTAATTTCGCTTATATATATGCAAAGGAAAATCTGCTGAAAGTTTACATTTTTCACCCTTACTTGCTGACATGAACAAGTTCCAATATTCAGCACATTGCCATAAAAAAAATATTAAACTAGAATCTGAATCAAGATCTCTCTCGGATAATATATAACGCTGAAAATATCGCTCTGTAGCCTACCAAGGAATTAAGCAGGTGTATTCCATTACCTCATTTATTGGTCAAAAAATAAATATCTTACTTCGCTGTCTTGTCGATTATCTTGCAGTCATTGTTCTAGGATAATTGGAATAATTGTTAAGTATGTATCAATAATAAACATTGAAATCCTGCATTGAAAGTTTTGTATGTATTTGGGTTGTCCTCTTCAATCTGCAGTTTAATAAGCTTTAAAAATTCACAATTCTTATATGGTTTGTAATTTTCTAAGCATAAGTTCCGTTTTCACCACTTAATATTTTACGTTTCCCACGTCTTCTTTATACCACTGACAGGAAAATAGGATGGAACTATAAATGGGGAAGCATGATACTCTTATATGAAAAAAAATTATCAAACCTGAATTCAAAGACTTTTTTGTACTCAGTAAAACTACCGTATGTCCATCTTGAATGTTAAGCTGCAACAATTAACATTGAAATATGTTAGTCACAAAAAAGTTATGCGGAAATATATATCGTAAAAGTCGTAGTATTTTCTTTTCCGCAATCGAGCTATGTAAAATAAGCCAGAAAAGGACGAAAACCTAGCACAGGTTAAAGTAAAATAAACATAGCATAGTCCATCACAACTTCCGCGTATTCTAGCAATTGTTGACTTGATACCAACACAGTCTACTGTCTGTCATATGTGGAATGTAATCTACCAATATTCATGTACACTTGTCAGCAAAGGTCCTTTCCACTTTCCTACTTCTCTCTCAATGAGCTTTGAAAATCAGTATCGTAATATAGCGACTAACCGATTTATTTTCATCTGGCGATAAATCTGTGTCATCCGTGTTTTTTGCTTCGGATTTAAGAGACTAATTTGCAAAGGCCGCAGACAGAAAAGCAGGAGAGATAAGGCAGCTGGCGATGGTACTTATACTTAACTAGCAATCTTCTCCTCCTTGTTGTTATCGCGCTGTCATACATGAATATCACTGCGAGGGGAAAATAAGTGTGTAATGAGCTGCATCAATGGCCGAGACTCCTGGTTGGCAAGTCAAGTAATCTTCCTGGGTCTGTTATTATGCTAACACTAGCATTCCCTGGGGTCCGGGTCAGATTTCATCCTCTAACTGTGATTAATTTGTCAGGTTTTGCTTTAGTCATCCCAACAGCATATATTTCTATGGATATCTTCTAGTATCTCTACATAAGTCCTCCTATACTTAAGAATAGGCAGAGCTTGACAAATAAACAGATAAAAACCTGGACATGGAAAATGACTCCTAGAAATATCTTCTAGGGGGAATTTTTGGCCCATCAGTGCCATCATCAGGACAATTATATAATGATCCTATGTTGTCACCATGATAGAATTATTTATCAATTACTATGAAAGATACTGACTTATTTACTAATTTTAACAACGAAATATAAGAAATCCAAACCCCCCCACAAAACTAAAGACCACTCTATCAGCATATTACAAAATTAATCCAAAACCCCCACAACACAAAGAAAGACACTCCTCCCAGTTACAAAGCTCAGTGAAAATTGCCATGTATAGTCAGACCTCAAGCAACTTACTCAGACCCCTAGATGAAGCTTCGAATCCATACCATCCCACATGCTCGAACACGATACCATATGCAATTCTTGGTAGATATATATTTTTTCTGGTTAGTATTTTCAATAAGAATTTTTTCTCATATTAATGCATCATATATAATGGTAAATATTGCTACTGTTTGAAAGCCATTACTAGAGAAAGAGTGATCGTGAGATAAAGAAAACTCCCGACCTGCGCCTTCTATTGTGTGAGTTGTATAGCTTCGCTCGAGCCAGGGCCATGTTATTTTCCTGTTTTGGATGATCTGAATGTTTTCCCATTTAACTGTAACTATTTGGTGTACAACATTTAATAACCTATGCAAAAACTTAAAAATCTTAAATTTATATTATTGTGAGCCCTGAAACGCTACCCTAACTTATATATGAGGTAAAAAACATGACGGGCACAACGGAGATGTAGCAAGAAGGCACTTCTCGCGAATAGCTTAAAGCGCCATCTGTTGCATGTAATCTCGCGTTCGGTATCGCTTTATCAGTTATGTTCAGATATTATTTTGAACAAGCGACTTGTACATTCAATATGCCTAGCCTAATAATTAGGACAAGAAAATTTATTAACACTGAACACAACTGAGCTGGCACTTTATCATTGTGACTGATGAAATTACTTGAATTCATCAGTAAAAATGTGCATCAAAGAACTGAACAAATTAAATGAAAAAAGTAATGAATTTGCACCATTTCTTGCAGCCGAGATTTGATTTTGGGTAATTGATGAAGAGTTTTATTTTAAGGCTTCCCAACTAACATTTTAGTGGAATTATAGCGGTTGTGGATACAGAGCTGTACCGGAATATATTTACATGAATCTTAGTAGAATAAGAAAAAGTAAGGTAAAACAGAGACGCTGAAAGAGAGGTAACGACCTGTATGGGAAGAGGCAGTGGCTGCGAATCTGGTTTAACTTTTCATTACAAGAAGCCTCTCTTAGCATACTGAAATATACATGAAGTACTTTGAGAGAGAGAGAGAGAGAGAGAAAGAAAGAGAGAGAGAGAGAGAGAGAGAGAGAGAGATTTTTTTTTTTTCCTGGCCTATCAACCATTGGGGCCGAAGCCCCTGGTTATTAAGGCCATGTATATATATATATATATATATATATATATATATATATTATGTATATAAATATAAATATATATACATAATATATATACATATATATACACACACACACACACACACACACACACACACACACACACTTCCATGCATACATACAGACACATTTTCATGCAAACGTACATATATATATATAATAATTTTACTCTTATTTATTTATTTTTTTGTATTTTTATTTTTTTTAAATTTTTTCTTGGTTTTATATTTTTAATACCTTATAATATAAAGACAAACTAATCTAAAGAACCTAAAACTAATCACCTAATAGACAAATCGCTAACCTATACTAAATCCTATAGAGACAAATAGCTAGACCTACACTAATGGTAAAAATACCTCGACTAACAGAACACCATCGACTGCAGATATGTAATGCCTTTCTACATGACATACCTGCACTCATCACCTGGTGACTGTCAGTCGAGGCACAACCTAATATAGGGGACATCAATATATGAAAGGGAACCAGACGAGTCAGGAACATTTCCATATACGTCAGCTGTCGTCCCTAATTAGAACAACTTAAGCAAGATAATATAAGGTATTTACATAATTTGTACAAAAAGTGAAGAACCTCGCCCAGCAAGAGAGAGAGAGAGAGAGAGAGAGAGAGATTTAATACGTCACTGGACTGAAGTAATTGCTGTACATCCAGTCCTGTATTGTCCCATCAGAAGTGTAGGATCCGAGGGGGAGGCTGCCAAGTTCCGACGTCAAAAGCAAGAGAGACCAGTCCCTCATGTCTGGCTGGTATCAACAAAACCCACTCGATCCTAGTGATGTTTGGTACAACACTGGCATTTGTGCCATGCCGGCATCTCCAAGCAGTGCAGTGCCATGGCTATGTCACGTCCCACTCCAATGACACTGCAAATGCTGACAGGAAAATGCATTGCTCTCTAGTCACGTAACTGGCCACTTGTGAGTTTGGAGCGACAATGATGATGAAAATGTCGACACCGATAATTTTCATAGTATTAGTACAAATCACGTTTAAAACAGATAAACATCGCGTGAAAACTGATTTCACATAAAATTAAGTACGTGCTGAACAATGCTATACTTCGATTTAGCGGTTATTAAGGAAAATAAAAAGGAATTTCTAAAAATAAAAAAATTGTCTGAATAGGTGGACTGTCTTTGATACTACACCTTCCTGACTTCGGCAAAATCAAAGAACATTGTTCACCATGTGCCTTCTATTACGTCAAAACTTAGTTCACAAGAAATTTTTCTATTTTATGCGCAATTTGTGTTAATGGTACGGAAATAATCAGTGTTAATATTTTCAAGTACTTTGCAGCTAAAAGCCTTTAAGTGGCCAGTTCAGTGAGCCCTGTCAGTTTACAAGAGAGCAACAATGGGGACGGTATGGAGGCGGATGTTAACCACTATACTTGGAAACTTGGCCATACTTAAAGCTCTTGTAAAGCCAGAGTACCCTAATTACTTCAAACTAGAAAGCACTCAGAGAGTGCATACCTCCGCCAATGCCACTACAGGATCCGGATCTGGTTCCACCCCAAAATTTAATCATTCTTGGCCTATGGTTCACCTTTCTACAAAATTTCATGAAATTCATTGAGAACTTCTGAAGATATCGTGTGGACAAACAAATGAAGCTACCATAGGCAGAACGTTTGCCAGATGGATTTCCCTCTTTTCCCCCATCTCTCTCCCTCCCCTCCTCCCTCCTCTCTTTTCCTCCCCTCTTCTCCCCCTCTTGCTTGCTTAGTTTTCACAGGCGTGTCGGCAGTAGGGCACTTAACGGATGGATCCGATTGTCTGCTTAGTTTTCACCGGCTTATAGGCAGTCATTTGGCGAAATTTTTCGCACTTCATTGCGAAGGACAGGATGGGTTTAGGAACCAAAAACTGCACAGGCAGGTGCGTTTCTCTTCAGCTTGAAAAAAAAAAAAATCGATTTTCGAAATGTGAAAAATGGTGCCTGGGCACTGGGTCCCGACGATTTCCGAACCCACGGCCATTGGAGGGTTTCAACCCCTCACCTAAGCCAGGGCCTTTGACCGATTTTGATGAAAAACAATAGGCTTCTAGGGTTTATGGATGTCTACTTTTTTTTTTTTTTTTTTTTCCGGAACGATTGACACAAAACTGTGACCAGCAGTGAGCAGACAAACAGAGACAGACAGGCATTCGGAACTGACCAACATGCTTGCCGATCTTTCGATTCCGGCAGCCAACAAACAAACAAACATAGGTGAATATATAACCTTCTCCAACTTCGTTGGCGGAGGTAATTAACGTTTAGAACAGCGAGAACATTATAGTACATATATTTAGGAGGAAGAGTGCATCGTCAAATTATAGTTATCTTCGAAACTATGAAAGCTGCAGTGAACTTCACATATTGCTGTAAAGCTTGTGGAAAATAATGTTAACTTTATTTTTTCATAATTCACCAGAGTATTCCAGTAAAGGAAAAAATAAAAACATCAGACTGAGCACCAAAACTGTATTATCTCAGAAAATACATATACGAGTCATTGGAAAAGTAACATGCGTTATTAAACTTTTTTTCTTCAAAGGTCAGAGTGTGCATATATATCAGACAGATGGGTGGCACACGTCTTCGTCTCATAGCTGAAATAACAATATTGTGAAGCCTGCTCGCTCAAACACGGTCAGGTATTTTAACTGTGGAAGCTTATAACAAAATAAGTCAATTTGTACTGAAAAACTCATTGTACCTAAAATGAATATTGTCGGCTTTGGTAAAAGAAGCGACAGACTTGACTTAGGACAAAAGTAAAACATTTTCAAGCGTACGTTGGCAACGGTTCTTTTTCCAAGCCAGCTATTTCTTTCAGACAGAATTATATCACGGTTTGTTAAACTTTTTTTTTTTTTTTTTTTTGATCTTAGTTGAGAGCATAAAATACTGGAATATAATGCTTCCATACCTGACACGATAATCTTAGGAATTCGCTTGGCACACTCGACCATGACTGCAATAAACATTTACGAGAAGTACTGGCCTCCCTCTTTACAGGGCCATAATGCCACACAGGTTGCTTCTTAAGATACGAAGACGTCATAGTGGAACAAGACAGCTGTGAATTTAGACAAAACTGATCTTTAGAGCCTTTAGGGAAAAAAAAAAAAAACATTTAACTCAAGAATTAGTAATGTGAAAAAGTATAAATATACCGGGATCAAATGAGGGCGAAATTTGGAGTATCCATAACTACGAAAAATAGTTCAATTTCTTCACCAGCTCATAAGTGAATATAGAGAACCAAAGGTGGCTTGTGAGTGTGAAAAATCTAAATAAAAAAAAAAAGTCTCCTACATTATATGGGTGAAATGTATTCCCCCTTGGAAATTCAATAATAAATAAATGTTACTAATAAATTAGAATTACTGATTGAAGACTGTTGTTGTTATGGTAATTTTACTGCAATATATCACTGTCCATTCATTTCACAAGCATCCATCCACTGAGCCACAACGTAACTAATATACAGGGATGTCCGTAACGCTCCACCTGAAACTCAAATGATGCAATGTGTTGTGTGGACGGCTCAGTCTGCTGGTGTGAAGATGAATGTGGCAGTGGGACTAGGACACAGGTAACTGATGCAGAAGACAGTGATATCGCCAACTGAGCCGTCCCTGTAACACACGAAAAGTAACCTGGTAGAGTGAAGAGGAGCATTTATACTTGGACCGCCCTGTATATCTCCGCTCACAGACTCGATAACCAAGTTGAATACGAGATACCATCCTGTCTCCCGCCCTCCCTACGCCTTTGTTCTCTCCCTCTGACCTTTCTCCTCTGCCCTTCAGCTAGGTACCATTTCTCTCGACGAAGAATGCATTAATAGATTCATGAGAACCTGGGTATTGTAAACTAATGGCAATATTGTGGTAAACTTTACGTGGAAATATGAGAACAGCGAGTTTCAGGGCGACGCATTAAATTTACAGCTTAGTTAATGGCGTGTGAAACAGGGATGAGTCTTCTGTTCATAATCCTTCCCAGCTCTCCCTTGTCATCTCTAATCACTTTATAATTTTCTGTCCCTTCCTCTTACTCTCTTTCACCCTCAGAGAGAGCAGAGCCAATGGTGGTGGAAGGTGGAGCTGAAAATTCGAATTAAATTTTAACTAATTATTATGTCAGCAAGCACAGCTGGCTCGGGCAGAGTGATTGACGCGTACACGTCTGGGCAATTTTTTTATATCCACATTAGCTGAATGCAAAATACTTTCACTACCTTTGCCATACTTTATTTTTACGTATGTAGTAGTGGTAGTTGTAAACCCAGGCTCATCTGGACATGAACCCTGTGGACTTCAGGCTGAAATTACCTTTCTCTTCCAGTCCACCATCCTCCTTTCAGAGGACAGGGAGGGAATTGAATGGCGTTTGTACGACCAAGTATAGGAATACAAGAGCCATTGCGTGAAGACGTCACTCTCCATTGGCATCTTTATGCAGGTACCGGAACAGAATGAGTATGTATTTGCTTTACACAGGTTGGGTGGCATGTTAGCCCTTTTTCCTTAGAGACCGATTTTACATATTGAGATCTAATATTCGCTTCCATGTTATTTATATATTCTCATCACTGACATAGTACTAATCAATAATACAAGGTGTATGAACAGGTCATACATTGCCCACAGTATACAACATTTGGTCCTAAACCAGTGACCGCAATCATGTATTGATTCATTCATGTTTCATGCATGCTCTGGCAGGGATATTTCGCCCCACTTCACTTATCTGCTCTATTTTACTGCCCACCACCGGTAATTAGGGGTTGGTTTTAGAGATAGCCTAACTAGACAAAAAAATGAGATGCACAAATACAGTATAATCCACGTACAGAGTATATTTCAGCATGGTATGAAATTCAGTTAACGACATTAAAATACAGCATTTACGCTAACCAGTTAAAGTCACAGAACAATAAACATAAGCTAAGCGACGGGGGACGGCAGTGATTTTTAAAGGAAACTGCGTTATGTTCAATACACAAGCAACTGCACTGAGTTTCACTGTTACAGGGTAGATAATAAGGCATATTTACGCTAGTGTGTCCAGAGTAACTTAATTAAACGTTATTCCGTTTTCTACATATGTTAAAGCACGAAAGTAGTTAACCTGTTGAATGTGTTTTCTTCCTTACTTAGTTTTATCTCAAGTCGTCCTTAACTTAGGAAAGACCTTTTGCACTGAATTGGATAATGAGAGCTGTATTTAACCCTTCAGTTTGAGAAGTCTCATAAGCTCAATAAAATCTTCGTTTAGTAGGAGGAATAAATAGGATAAAAAAAAAAAAAAAGGTTACTGGATTGAGGGGGTAAATGACCAAAAGCTCTGCGGTCTATATGTTCAAAACAAGTCAAAGTACACGGAATGTAGTTAATGTCTGCCGATGTTATAAGGTATGTATGGTGGCCAAACGACAAACTGAGAAATACTATACTCTTTTTACTTGAACCTGGCCTCGAACTTCCATCTCTACATCTTGAATGCTAAAATGTAACAAAAGATAAACACTAGAATATGATGGTAGTCAGGATGAAGTGCAATGGAAAGGAAGTAGAACCATAGTATTGTCTCTTTCTGACACTGAGCTTCACAAAATAAGCCTCTCAAGAACTAAAATCTAGGCCAAGTTTAGATGAAAATTATATAAGAACGCCTCTAACCCACCGGATATCAATAATATTATGCAAATAAGCGTTGCCAGTGTGTGTCCACATTTGACCCTTCGGATTTTGACGTGCCATACATTAAAAGATTCTGAACGAACAGCTGACAACGACAGTGTAAATTATAATTGCGCGCGTTCACTTGCAAGCGAGGCATGGACACTCTTGTGTCCGATTTTTCTCCAGATATTGGGAACCCTCAAGGCCATGCTGCTGGATGGAATGAGCTGATATTTCACATGCATGCCCGGTATGTCGGAGCAGGTCCATGTCAAGTTAGGTGTATGCGAACATTCATGATGGATATTTATGAGTTAAAATTAAAGGAGAAGTCCGAGTGCCCTCAGGAGGAACAAGTGCTTAGCAAGTTAGCAGTCTGATAGGACCGCTGAGCACTTGTCTTCTCTAAACATGCTATGTTATCCGTCGACCCTTCTAGTTCTGAGGATTCGAAGCAGGATGATGAACTCGGTGATGCCAGATTCGAACTGACAAAAAAAAAATAAAATAAATAAAATAAAAAACACCCTAAGCGCCATTACTCTGCTCTGTAATATCTTCTTTCTTATCCCCCGTCGAAATTATGAACTGATGGGTTAATAATGCATTCGTCTACTACTATTCTCTTTTTATTCTCACTTGACCTAAAATTACTATCTCTTCATCTTGAATGCTGTGTTGTAATAATATTTTAACACTATAATTCATTCATTTTAATTTGGTCCAGGTTTTCATCTTTTTGCAGCTTATTTCACGCAACTCAGTGGCAGAAAAAGACAATACTACGGTTGTATGTAATTTTCATCGTTCTTTGTGACTAACCCAATATTCTACTGTTAATTTAAAGCTTTTAGATCAGATAATGAAGGTAATGGAGAGAGTTTTAGAAGGTATGATTAGAGAAAGAGTGAATATTGGTGAGATGCAGTTTGGGTTTATGCCAGGTAGGGGGACCACTGATGCTATATTCATTGTTCGACAGCTTCAGGAAAAATATATTGGTAGGAGAAGGGATCTTTATTTTGTTTTTGTTGATTTGGAAAAGGCCTTTGACAGAGTCCCTGGAGAGGTGGTGAAGTGGGCAATGAGAAAGCTTGGCTTGGAGGAGTGGCTGGTTAGGGTGGTTATGGCTATGTATGTGGGTGCCCACACCCAGGTAAGAGTGAATGGAGATTTGAGTGATGAGTTTTCCGTGAATGTTGGTGTGTATTAGGGGTCAGTCTTGAGTCCCATGTTGTTTATCATGGTACTTGAAGCTCTTTCACGTGACTTTAGAAATGGACTCCCGTGGGAGTTGTTGCATGCTGATGATTTGGTGTTGATTGCAGAGAACGAAAGGGAGGCGGAGGAAAGGTTTAGGAAGTGGAGAGATGGTATGGGGCACAAGGGTTTAAGGGTAAATGCAGATAAAACAAAAGTGATGATATCTAGGGTTGGTGGCGGTACTGTCAAAGACGAGGGAGAGTGGCCATGTGCAGTTTGCCACAAGGGCGTGGGAAGTAATTCTATCTTGTGCGGTGTTTGAGATAAATGGGTGCATATGAGATGTAGTGGTATCAGAGGTAGACTGCAAGATAATGCTGATTTTATGTGTATGGCGTGTTGGGGTGAGCAGGTGGAGATTGTCAGACGTGAAAGGATTGAACTTGCTGGTGAATCTCTTGAGTGTGTGGAAGTGTTTTGTTATTTGGGAGACATGTTGTGTGCTGGAGGTGGGGCTGGAGCTAGCTCTGTGGCTAGGGTGAGAAGTGGCTGGAAGAAGTTCAGGGAGCTCTTGCCTCTCCTGACATTTAGAGGACTCTCCCTACGTGCTAAGGGTTCTTTGTATGCAGCATGTGTTAGGAGTGTAGTGCTGTATGGTAGTGAGACCTGGGCAGTGAAGGAGGAAGATATTCGCCGGCTCAGACGTACAGAAATGACAATGATTAGGTGGATGTGCAATGCGTCCCTGCGTCCAAGGCCTGGAGGGGCTGGGTTTACGATGGAAGAGTTGAGAAGTAGGATGGGACTGGAGTGTATTGGTGTTGTTATGAGGAGAGGTAGATTGAGATGGTTTGGACATGTGGAGAGGATGGGGGATGATAATTGGGTGAGGAAGGTGAGAAGTGTTAATATTGGGGGTGGGGTTATGAGGGGTAAACCGAGAAAGACATGGGACGAGGTCATTAAGTGTGACCTCAGGGTTAAGGGACTGAACAGGGAGGCTGCAATGGATCGTGCAGCGTGGAGACCCGCCATTAGGTGACCAAGGCCGACACATGCAAGCATGTTGGAGCCTTGGAAAAAAAAAAAAAAAAAAACGAAAAAACGAAAAAAAAAAAAAAGAAATTTCGTGTTGCAGCTCAGCATTCTTGGTGGTGAGATGGACACTTTAGGCCAATTTAAAGTGAACGGGGTATAGAATATGATGCTCGTCACGAAGTAGTACAATAGGAACTAGAATGGCACTCAGTAGAGTGCATACCTCCTTCATCAACATCCATGCAATATTCACTGAAAATTTTACGAAAACGTCGAAAAACGCCCTATCTCGCAGTATTAAAGAAAGTGAAAAAAAAATTTTTGGATCCGCATCTTTATCGGGATCCGCTCCATAATTTATTGGAGTCTATTCTGGGCCAAGGCCTATTCTTCTACCAAGTTTCGTGGAAATCCGTCCTGTAGTTTTTGTGTAATCTTGCTCACAAACCAACCAACCAACAAACAAACAAAGGGACAAGGGTGAAAACATAACCTCCTTGCCGGAGGTAATAATGTAGGACGTAGGAGTCTTTTGCCATTCAGCTAGGTGAAGGAAAATGCAAAAACACGAAAATCTGTGCCAGCGGAAGGTAAAACGACTATAATATGAGAGGCGTTTCCTAAAATGTACAAAAGGGACTGGATGGTGACTATTAAGGAACAATGGGGTCGAAAGGCCAATACCTGCTTCTCCACTGCGATGTCTTTATTCTATATTTTATGCTATATTTTATTCTTGCTATCTCCAGATGACTCTATAGATCAGCAGAGATATTACAAACTCGAGAGGTTAGGTAACATAGCCCCATTAGCTCCCTCTTTAGCAGTATTCAGTCGTTCAAGAAATCGTCTGCAGGTCAATAGTTGCCTCGCGAAGTATTCCCAAGAGTCAAGAATTGTATAGGAAAAATAAGTGCCAGTTCCATCTGAAGAAAATTTACAACTGGAAAAGGACAGTGAAAAACTCCACCTCTACCCGTACGAGTTTCAGATGGTTTGAATTGTCCACAACGTATTCGTCAAGCTGTGGGAACATACTTGTGTCTCTCTGCAATAAGGCGTCCATGTTTATAAACGAAATGAGAGAACTTGGTATCATGCTGTGTGTAGACAATATAACCTCATCACCAAATGGCCTTTTATTTTCCAGCTCCAGACGGATTTACTTTACACAGAAAACACTACTACTGCTTGGCGAGGGAGGTTAATTGAAGGCTGTATCTTAACCCCCTCCTGTCCCAAATCTCCAGGCAATTAAATAAAATTGTCTAGACATGGTAAAATTAAATTATTTAGATGTTATTAAGTTAAAGTCAATTGGTAAAAATGAGGTGCAAGCAGGTCTCGTAAGAAAAAGGAAATATATATAGTAGTAGTAGTAGTAGTAGATAATAATAATAATAATAATAATAATAATAATAATAATAATAATAATAACAATAATAATAATAATTAATAATAATAATATAAAGTAGCCCAGTGTACAGAACTCCATCATCACTTACACAGAGTGGCCAGAATTTAACGCACAAATAGAAACTCACATGGTGGTATCATTCGTTGTGTGATATTGGAATGGCTCAGTCTACTGGTGCGGGCGTGGGTGTGACAGTGGGTGTGGGTTATCCATGCATTTTGAAAGACAGTATTAACGCTGACTATCCCCCCAGTACACTAGAAACTTCCCCGTGGGGTGGAGGAGGAATGTATAAGGTGTTCCAGGATCTGACGTACTAAATTTAGGAGGTGATTGCCCGGCTCATTCTAAGTAAAAAACTGCAGTATCAACATAGGTCCATTTCTCAACCGTTATAGAGCTTTTAATTTCTTGTATTTCCCAAATATGTGAATGTGTCCTTAACGGGAAGATTCTGAGATATCTTTAGTAACACTTCTGACTGCCAGTATGTGCTCTGTCAGGGATGCTGCACTGGCTCTCACATTCCTTCCAGAGTCTTGGTCATCTTCTATCGGGATCTTAGTGACATCTTTGCCATTACACGTTGCTTCTCAGAGGGTTTGTTTTGAGTCTGACACATATCTTTAATTTCCAAACTACCCTCTCATGGTTTCTATCATTCTGTTTGTGCTCTCGTCTCTAGTGTCGTTTCTGGTTGCCTTATAGCTGATGTACACTGTCTCTGATCTACTAAGGTTATCAGTTATGATGCTCAAGAGGTCAGTCCTTTCACCCTCTCTCTCTCTCTCTCTCTCTCTCTCTCTCTCTCAGTGATCTTCTGAGCTGCACATCTGGCCCTATCCACTAACTTTTTCACACACTTGTCACAACATCCATCACAATATTTACCTCAACAATCACTGGATGGGGATATGACATATTTTTTTTTCTTTTACTGGTTCTGACAAAGGCAAAAGAAACCTTATTGTTCTTAATACATTAAAAATTCAGTTCCTCTCTCTCCCGCCAGTATAATTCAGAAGAATAACCATTGATACTGAACAAGACACAACTCACTCTTTTAAGGTTTCTTAATATCCCTGGAGTATCTTTCTCTCGTGACCTGTTGTGCAATAATGGTAATTCTTCTCTAGAAAAATCCGTTTCTCATAGACTGGATGTGCTAAATTGACTCCGTATTTTCTGACTTTGTTTAATGGTCTTATTCACCCCTACAGTATATGAAGCCGAGCTTGCATGCTTTGCAGTCAAAGGCTTTTCCACTCATCAGTTCCCCTCCTGCTGATTCCCATCAGTCACTCTCTCACTCTCACTTCGACACTCTATCTGTTACGGGAGGTGCATCTCCCCTTGTTACGGAAGGTGCATAGCAGCGGTCAAGCAACGCACTTCTACTACTACTATTTTATTATTATTATTAAACTCTCTAATTCAAGAGTTGGCTGATAATCTCAGCTTTTCATGTACAGTACGCAACTGGTCAGCTCTGAAACTGTCTTCCTCAGCTTGCGTTTGTCTTTACCTGTCACCTCCAGTCTGGAACACAGTACCGATATGTTCTGTATCTCGAAATAACGTATCTTGACTCTGGCTGTATTTTGCTAGTTTTCTTTCCTGGTACTATTTTCCAAGCGTTTATCCTTTCCTTTTTTTTTTTTTTTTTATTGTCATAAAAACGCACTCACGTCATTTCTTCCGCTATTCACTCGGCTCTCTCACTCTCATAATAGCTCACTTATTCCCACTGACTTGTATATGCTCCGTTAAGGCTGATACTATAGGAAATAGATCATCATAACTCACATTAGCATACTAGCCTCTCATCCATAGCAGTAAGCGGTAACATCGCCGCTGCCTCACAACGCAACCCCACCTCCGCAGTCTTTGGTCTGCACTGATCCGTCCATAACCTGGGCCAATCGTCTGTTGGGCGAGGTCCTTCACTTTTTGTACATTTTATGTAAATACATTACACCATCTTCCTTAAGTTATTCTAATTAGGGCCGACAGCTGACGTATATGGAAATGTTCCTGACTCGTCTGGTTCCCTTTCATTTACTGATGTCCTCTATATTAGGTTGTGCCTTGACTAACAGTCATCAGGTGATGAATGCAGGTATGTAATGTAGAAAGACATTACATATCTGCAGGCGATGGAGTTTTCTAGGTCGAGGTATTTTTATTTATCTCATTACTTTAGGTTTAGCTATTTGTCTTTTTAGGATTTAGTATAGGTTAGCGATTTGTCTGTTAGGTTACTAGTTTTAGGGACTTTAGGTTAGTTTTTTTTTTTCTTTTCAATAACGTAAGGTTTAAAAAATTGATATATATATATATATATATATATATATATATATATATATATATATATATATATATATATCTATATCTATATCTATATCTATATCTATATCTATATCTATCTATCTATCTATCTATCTATATATATATATATATATACGTGTGTATGTGTTTATGAAAGTGTGTGTACATATATGCATGGATGTGTGTGTATGAGAGTATGTATGTATATCTATCCATCTATCTATCTATCTATCTATACTTGTGTATATAATATATACATGGCTGTGTATATATATATATATATATATATATATATATATATATATATATATATATATATATAATTTGCCTTAATGACCAGGGGCTTCGGCCCGAATGGTCTATAGGCAAAAAAAAAGAAAGAAAGAAAGAAAGAAAGAAAAAAAAGGGCCAAACACCAACCCCGTCAGCACTTCTTTATTGCTCCTTTCTGTATCTCTGCTTCTTCCCTCTCTTTCCTTGGCCCTACTCTCACCTTCTCTTGCCTCCCCTCTATCCAGCCTCTCCTCCTCCTCCTCTCGATCCTACATTAATCTCTTAATTTCCATTCGCATCAGTTCCTTCTTCCCTCCTCTTCCTCTCTCCCTTAGAAGTCTGGCTTTCCTTTTGTAAATCTCTCCTCTCCTACTCCCCTCCCTACCACACTCCGTCAGTTCACTTTCCCCTTTTCTTTCCATCCCAAATCAGTCTCTTAATTCCATTTCCCCTCACCGTCGTCCTCCCTCCAAATTTCCATTTTCTTCCTCTCCCCTGCCTCCACCTCCATTTATCCACTTCCATTCCCCTCGCTCCATTTCACACCAATCTCCTCTTTTCCTATTCCCTCAGCTCCTTTCAACCTCCCTCTCCTCAAACTCTCGCCTTCTCCTTTCTCCAACTTTTCTCTCTCCTCAAGCCCGCTCACATCTTTAATCTCTTCATTCCCTCTCTCCGTCCCTGCCATCCTCCTTGCAGCCCTCCCTTCCCTCCTCTCCCATTTCCCTTCTCTCCTCCTCTTCTCTTTCCTTTGTTACTCTCACTCTCCTCCTCAGGATAGGGAGACACAAAGATAATATTACGGAGCAGAAAATTGCCACTGCTACATCTTAGCCCTTTGGCCACGATGGGTTCCTAACAGCTGAATAAAATCGTCTGGCGTTTAAAGGGAAATATTACGTAGTTGTTTATTATATACCCGAACGTGATTCAAGAGAATTTGGTCTTTTGGTCTGGCGAGTTTCTGTAGCCGATTACAGGTGTCTAAATTTACCTGGAATAAAGTAGAAAGTTTGTTGTGCACAGGGGAAAGGTTCAGTTCTCTCTCTCTCTCTCTCTCTCTCTCTCTTCATATATTTTCGCCTCTTTTTACAATAGTTCTTCATGCGTTAATTTCATATATCGTTATAAATGTCTTTTGTACCTGCCTACCTATGTACCTGTCACTCGGTCGATTCTTCTCGGTATAAATGTAACAAAGCTACATTAAAACGAAAAAAAGCATAGCCAGAGGTCACTTGTTAATTAATCCTAAAAAAAAACGAAACTAAAATTACGATATACACTTAGGTAAGGTGTTAATGTGCAATTAACTTCCCCTTAACACACACACACACACACACACACACACACACACACACACACAGAGGGAGAGGGAAAGGGAGAGAGAGAGAGACTGAAGTGCCACAGGCCAGCTTTCCCGTAGTACAGTAAGTATATACAGTAAACATGTATTGTTTTGGATATTGCCACAGTACACTTGCTGCAAAAAGTATGGGTGCACACTTGACACCTGATCATTTGGCTCCACTACATTTATGCTCAGTGACACCAAACCTCACCGGTAAACCTGCCGTCATGAGTGTATATTGTATCGCTTGCCTGTGACATTTCCTTATGAGTGTTGCTGTTAGATATATATTCAGATGATGGTGAACAGTCTTCCCAGGACACTGGGAGCAATTTTAATAATTTAGGATATATATCATTGCCTCCCTCCTGGCGATACTTTTTGGACCTTGTGTACACTTGGCATTAATAGTCCTATCACCTTTCCTGCTTCTTTCTTCCTGGTCTTTGAAAATCAGTGGAGTGAATCCACAGAACTGACATTGATGATTTATTTGGCCTGTCATCAGTGTCGGCTGCTGCAGAGTGACAAAAGGATTTTCAAGGTCGATGAAGAGCAAAGCATAAGAGGCGACAGGACTTTTGATACCGACTGTACATTACAAGTATAAGACAAGAATATCGAAGAAGAAAGTTTCCTCCAACCAGCACACCTTGCGAAAGAAGCTGACAGAAAACAGTGAAACAGAACAGCATGTGGTACGGTAATACTGACATGGCCATTTTGCCCAAAGGTGGGAAATGAGAACCTATATTGCCGTACAGTAATAACACAAGATTCAAAGAAGAAAGTTCCCTCCGCTCGGTACACCAGGATACAGAAAATGAAAGAAAACTCTGAGGCAGAGCACCCTGTTGAAGGGAATTCCCGCCAATTCCATTGCAGGGGCTGGATCAGCCCCCGAATTTAACAAATTCTTTCTTGGTCCATGGCTCACCCTTCCATCAAATTATCATTGAAATTCATTGAGAATTTTTGAAGATATTGAAGATATTGTGTGTACAAATAAACATGAAACTGCCGTAGGCAGAGTGCTTGCTGGGTGGATCGGATCGTGTCTGCTTAGTTTTCACCAGTGTGTGGGTAGTAGGGTGCTTGCCGGATGGATCTGATTGTGGCGTGTAGGCAGTCATTTGGCGAAAATTTTCGCGCTTCATTGTAAAGCACAGGATGGGTTTAGGAAGCTAGAAGTTGCATTTCCAGGTGCGCCAGACGTTTCTCTGCAATTTGGTAAGAAAAAAAAAAATGATTTTCGAAATTTGAAAAAATATTGCCGGGACCGGGCTCTGGGTGCCGACGATTTCCGGACCCAAGGCCATTGAAAGGTTTCAACCCCCCATCAGCCTAAGACCTTTGACCGATTTTGATGAAAAACAATAGGCTTCCATGGTTTATGAATATCTACCTTCTGAATTTTCTTTGGAACGATTGGCGCAAATTGTGACCTGTAGGGAGCATACAAACAATCAGACAGACAGACATACTGTACATAAAGAACTGACCAACATGTTTGCCGAATCTTTCAAATACCCTCCTCCAACTCCGTTGGCGTAGGTAACAAAACGAAAAAAAAAAAAAAAGGTCGTCAGAGCGGAGGGGTTAATTACCTAAATTTGTGTTCCGAGAGATTCGGTTGCAGAGATAGCTTTGATATCATTAACTTTATAACTCATTCCACTAATGTTTTTGCAGCGAATTCTTGATACTTTTAATTGACCAGGATCAGCCACATCACTTGCTCCATTCGTCAAGTACACATTTCCTATCCACTTATTTCCTAGCTCCTCTGCTAAAAAGGAAATTGGCTACTCTGAAACCAAGTGCTTTTTTTTTTTATTTATTATTATTATTTTTTTAAATACGAATGTCTCCTGTATTAAATCTCTTCTACACTTTAAATGCTTCCATTAGATCTCTTCGACTCTTTTCCTTGTCAATAAGCATTAATTTAGCTTTCGTAATATCTCCTTACAATGGTCTTAATGTGAACACTTCTTAAGGAATATTAAACCTACAGATTTCATGTGTGCGGTGTGTCGGGAAGAGCATATAGAGATCGTCAGGCGTGAAAGGATTGAACTTGCTGGTGAGTCTCTTGAGTGTTTGGGAGAGTTTTTTTTTGGGGTGGGGGGTGGGGGGAGACATGATATGTGCTGGAGGTGGGGCTGGAGCTAGCTCTGTGCCTAGAGTATGGAATGGTTGGAAGATGTTCAAGGAGCTGTTGCCTCTCCTGACATATGAGAGGGCTCTCCCTCCGTGCTAAGAGATCTTTGTATGTGCCATGTTAGGAGTGTATGCTACCTGCGCAGTAAAGGGAATTATCTGCAGGCTCAAACGTACAGATATTACAATAATTAGGTGGATGTGCAGTGCATCCCAGAGTGCGAGGCCTGGGAGGGCTAGGTTTACGATGGAAGAGTTGAGAGGTAGGATGGGACTGAAGCGTATTGGTGTTGTGATAAGGAGAGATAGACTGAGGTGGTTTGGGCATGTGGAGAGGATGGGAGATGGTTACTGAGTGCAGAAAGTGAGAGGTGTTAACGTTAGGGGTAGGGTTGCGAGAGGTAGACCGAAAAAAAACCTGGGATGAGGTCTTTGAGCGTGACCTCAGGGATAACGGACTGTGTGGGGAGGTTGCTAGAGATCGAGTAACATGGAAAGCCGCCATGAGGTGACCAAGGCCGACGCATGCAAACATGTTGGAACCTTAAAAAACGAACGAACGAAACGTCCTTCATCATAATTCCCACTGTAATTATATATACTGCGACATTTAACTGCTTGAAAAAAAAAAAGTGAAAATTTTCTATACATATTCATACTAACCTGGTATAGACAATATCATCTAAATAAGACTTGTTTTGTTATCAGGTTTTTATGTCATGTCATATATTTCTTTGTTCATTGCGTTTATCATATCATGTGTTGGTTTTTCTTATGCGCTCTCCACATATCAGTTCATTTGTCAGAAACATTAGACAGCCTGTTCCGCTTCTCATTTTTCTTTTGTTTAACTGAACAGTAAATTTTTTGTTTCCAGCCAGTGCTCTGTGGACGTCTTTGGAATATTATTTTAACATAATTTAGTAACACTGAAGTACTGTTTTCTCGTTTTAGGCCATACTGATGCATACTTGTTGCTGAACATTGATTATCATTCACGAATTCATTTGAGTAATATTTCTTTAAGTGTCACTCGAGGTAACTCGACACTTTTGTATTTCAGCCATTTTTAGTTGGACCAACAGGTTGTTAAAAATAAAACTTACCACCAGCACCACCATCAACAACAATAATAATAATAATAATCACCATCATCAGTTACTTTTTGTCCCACCAAGAGCACAGGGGTCCGTGACTACGCCATTCAGTCCCATCATCTAAGGCAAGGGTGGCCAGCCTCACTCGCCAGAGTCGCATTACATGAGCAATAAACTCCAGCCTCCTCTCTGATATACTGTAAATCCTTACATATTAAATCCGGCTGAAGCACCTTAACCCACTAGACAAATAGGCGTCTTTGTTATATAATTACCACTTAACGTTGTAAATGGTTCCCTGGTTGACAGGAAACCATTTGGCCTGTCACTCGGTGTAGTCACTCAGAGGCAACACTCCATCGATTTAGTGAATGATCGGCCCCCTACCTACAACAACAACAACAACATACTAGTACTACTACTGGTATTACTGTTACTACTGCCACTACTACTAATAACTAGAGGGGCACTCAGTGGAGCGCATCTCTCTGACAAGGGCAACGTAATTTCTAAACCACTCTTCATAATGGGTTAGGTTTTCTGATCACTGATTAGGATTTCACAAAAAATGTTTTCCGGATCCAGAATCTGTAATACGATCCGGATCGGTCCCAATAGTTAATCGATTCTTTCCTGGGACATGGGCTATCCACCAAATTTGGTCCATATTTCTCTTTTAGTTTTTGGATAATCCTGCTAACAAAGAAAGTAAACAAACAAACAAACAAACATACAGGGGTGAGAACATACTTTGTCGGAGAGAATAATAAATACGATGTATTGTCCTAAAATTCTGAACCGGCTCAACATTGTTCTATATGAATTAACTCTTACCGTAAGACTTAAGACTTGGTTGCCAGTAGCCGATGTCTCTTCGATTTCATCTAGGATCGTGGTACAGACATCGTTGGCATTCTTTGCATAGTTTACAAAATGCACTGCGGTTGATAGGATCCTTTTTTGCTCCAGGCAAGCTCCCTGTTAGTTCTCTTGGGCATCAATACCAAGATACAAACCTCTAACTCCAGAACTGTGAGAGAAAGTGCTCAGTAGGCACTAAGGCCGCTGGGAGAAAGTGTGCAATAGGCACTAAGGCCGCTGGGAATGGGAACCGACAGTGATGACTGGTGGTATGGTAAGGATTCAGGCCTCTCGGCTCCTTCGAAGCGGCCAGTAGCGTCTGCTGTAACACAGTACCTGTATTTTTATTTCCTTACAGGTATTGCAGGTATTACAGGTATTCATTACATTAATTAATGGTCTGGTTCATACTATCCTGTTGTTTCTTCCATTCTTCTTAAATTGTTCTGGATTTATGCTGAAGGTACTATAATTACGTAAAATTGCATAGTATGTCAGAAATTATGCTACAGTTAAAAACGTGACTCTGTAATAGTAAAATTATACTAGATCTGGTAACACTGGTTGCCACTGGTGTCTTGACTGGTCTGCTCTCTCGTCTCACGCCATCGCTCGCTGTACCTCTTAGGAATCGTGGCTGTGTCTGGGCCCAACAGCTCTTTTGGTACTGGAGCTGCATTTTTTCCTCCCACAGTATTCTCCACCATACTTGTCACCCAGCTTCAATGTATACTGTAGTTCATCACAAAAGAAATTTTACCTAAGTGTCATAAGATCCCCTTTGTAAACATTGTCCCTCATGTACTTCCATATCTAACAATAACCCTAATAATATGCTCGGTACATTCTACCATTGATGCAATAATCATTCCAGGGAAAGCCAGAGAAGCCTTGGCCTCCCTACTGACAGCCCCAAAATGCCATAAAGTTCGCATCTTAACAAGATTTCAGAGGTTTTCTGGAGCAAAAGGAACGATTGTTAAGATTAGAATCGAAATGGATTGGCCCACAGTAAAATAAAGAATACAGTAAACTATAGGTAAAGTGTGGGAAACCGATTAGATATGTTGGGATTCAGTGTAGCTGTGCTGATTGCCCTGAGACTGAAGGATTAAAAAAAGATGTGAGCTTCTGCAAAGAGGATATTGGTGATGGCACAGGACAGCCAAAGTTTTCTTTGTGAGTAATAAAATATAAGTCACATGAATTTGTAGAATCTGCTCCACTTTAGAAGTGTGATGATGATGGTAATAATAATAATAATAATAAATAATAATAATAATAATAATAATAATAATAACTAGTAACCCATTTACTTATTGTGTAGCCAAAGTAAGGACGCTTCGCCCTAAAGTCCCTGTCACACATACGTGACTCAAGGCCCGACCGTGGCGGGACTCAAGGTCGTGTCCTAGTTGGCTCCCACACCTCCCGACTGGCTCCGAATCTAATATGCTCATGACTGCCTCACGACTGGTCATGACGTCCTTAAGAACGCGACCAGATCACAAGGTGACTGCGAGGTGGCCGCGAGGCAACCTCAAGGCGACCATGGGGCAACAGAGCAACGAGTCTACAAGTCTGAAATTCTAATGGATTTTTGTCAGCCACGACTGCCCAAGAATGCAACACGACTGTGTGACGCATTCGGGGAATGCATGACGACCCCCCCCGAGCCTCCCCCGACACCATGCCGACCCCCCCATGGCAAGCGCGGGCCTCTCACGCTTTATACGCTGCTCGCTCGCCAGCACGCAGTTGCCATGTGTGACTGGTGTTGCCAGATCGCCGACTGCACCCGGTTTCCCGCTAAGACTTTTGGCACACTCTTTGCGCAGTCTGGGATCGGTCCTAGCCCAGTCGTCGTGTAGTCTGCTTGTGGTCTACTTGCAGTTGTCACGTGGTCGTGAGCCATGATTTCGAATCGCCGACTGGACTGTCAAAATGCATTGCATGGTCGGCTCGGGGTCTGGTTGCGGTCTGATCGTGGTCTGGTCATGCTCGGCGACTTTTTACGCAGTCGTAACATTTTTTTTGTCGGCAACTGCACGCTGACGTGCAACGAACGCATCACGAATCATCCAATTGAGCTAAGACTGCTTCAGGACTGACCTATGACGCTCCCGACTACGATGCAAATGTGACCCGACTTTTGGCAAGTCGTGAGGAGGCCACGATTTTTTTACGTGCACGTTCAAAATTCGTGAGGCTCGAAGAGTCGTTCCAGTGGCTCACGACCGCCCTCCAGAGTCCGGGCTTTATCGGAGAATCAAGGGACGACCGATGACAAAACCCGTTACGACCTTGAGTTGTACCGCGGTCGGGCCTTGAGTCGCGTATGTGTGACAGGGGCTGAACTGTTTATGGTATATTATGTATGAAATCATAGCATCATAAAGAAGTCTGTGACCTTTAAAAGTAGTTCAAGGTCATTCACATTTGGAACATGTACTTACGTTAACCTAAGGTAGCTTCTTGTGTAATATCAACAAGATCCGAAGGCAAAGATGTAGAAGAATGCAAGGGTACATTTTACATTTGTCTCAGATCTGGCTAATTATATGCTTAACTGTAACCACACTCCTTTCAGATAATAAGAGGGACCGCAGCTATATTTCTGTAAAGTTACAGCTTTACAGCTTCTTTTTTTTTTTTTCTAAAACGTGTGACAAAGAAAACATTGATCATATTTGAATTCGGTACTTTCCTATACGCTAAATGGCAAAATATTCAGCCAAAATTCTCAGCAAACTTTTTTATCACAGGATTTTCAACCAAATAGCTGTATCTCAATTAGTTTCTAAGATACTTCAAATTCATATAAGCAATTTTGGCACCATAAGTGAGTATATGATCTTAAAAAATAAGGCAATGTCATTCATATTTGGCAAAAGTGCTTAGGATACCGTAGGGTACCTTCCTGTATATCGTCAAGATCTAAGAGAAAGAGTGCAAAGAAAAATAATAATAATACTAAAACAGTAAGTTTCGCCATATATAAGGCAAAACTTAATGATAATAATGTGAACAATAAGTAAAATTACGTGGTAGGTAAAGAACGTAAATAAATTTAGAGACGGGCAAGAAAGCTATAGCCAGAATATAAAGAATTCAAGATGCTCAATTTCGGTTCTTAAGGCAACGATGGAGAAAGTAGGAAAATAAAGATTATGGAGACTCTCTCGGTAGCCCCGGACTACCATCGAGGAAAAGACGAGTTGTAAGAAGAAATGGTGACGTTGCACTGGAAGAAAATTAAATGTACTACTATGAATGTTGCAAAATTAAATCTTCAATCCGATGACGCATTTTCCTCTCTGTTCTTGCTACTTACAAATGATTTTATTCATTTTAGGGGAGGCTTTTAGAACTGGTGATATTAATGAAGGCTATAGCTAACCTCTCCTGTTCAGTTGGGAGGATGGCTGCAAAAAATATGTCAACGTACTAAAGGGGCTGATGGAAAGTGACTCGGGCACTGGTCAAGGTGATGTATTCTGAGTGGCAATGTAAGATTCCAAGCACCTTTTACTCAGTGATTTGTTCTGCACTTAAACCTCTGTATCCACTTGTACGTCAAAGATGCAAAACAGGTCGATGTAGAGCGATGTAAACAGCACAGATGAGAATATTCAATTGAAATGTGCTTATGGAGGGGTGCTAAGACATCCCCTTTTGCGACCTAGAATATCACCCAAGGTCATCTCGTGGGGAGCTACCAGGACGGGGGTCACCAAAAGGAGTATTTATGATTCCATCGTTTGGGAACTCGTCCAAAACGAAGCACAGTTAATGCATTATACATTTACACTGAAAGAATATGTATTATTTTCTTTTCGAGTAAGGTTACTGCAGAGGAAAAGACTATTTATATAAAAGTATGCCGGTCTGCTTGTCTAATGAGTTAAGGCAATCCAACCGGATGGGGCCCTGTAAGGGTTTCCATCTAAGGGATGACTGAGGTTTACTGCTCACGTAATGCCACTCAAGGGAGAGAGAGGCTGGTCACCCTGTCTTTAATGTCTGGACTGATAGCCTGGCACGGTGCTGCTACGCTCCTGACGGGACACAAAATGACAGGATGAAGGATAGATGGAGGGATGCTGGCCTACGCTTAGTGATCAATACAGGCATTACGTGATGACCAAATGATGTCCTGATGGCTGATAAAGTGGGAGTTGCGGCTATCCCAGGAGTATCACCAACTCCTCATCCGCCCACTGTGTTACTTCCTGCTCCTTTGACTGGTGTTTACTGTCTGCCCTACAGGTCTGCCCCTAACAATTGTACATTTTTTATTCTACTATGACCAAAATTGCTGTCTCACAATCTTGAATACTGAGTTCTACCAATATATTACCACTAAAATACGATGCTAGTCACGAGAAAGGGATATTAATAATGATGTAAGGCCGTGGCATTGTCTTGTTCTGCCACTTGAACAACTAAAATAAGCTGCAAAAGGACGAGATTCCAAGCCAAGTTAAGGTGATAAGAGTACAGTAGGATTTTCATTATTTGTAAATTGTTGTGTTGTATCCAGTATTTTGTATTCCACAAGCATCCATCCACGGCATACCTGTATTGTTGTATATTTTTCATCTCCCTGACTGGAGAGCCCATTTAAATACCACCTCTCTCTCTCTCTCTCTCTCTCTCTCTCTCTCTCTCACACATCTGTTCGTTCGCTCTGACCTTCCTGTTCTGCCCTTCAGCTAGGGGGCATGTAAGCAGACGAATTATTCAGTGTGATAATAAATTCGTGATAACATGACTATTATAAACTGAAACTGAAACTGTGATAAAATGCACATGGAAATTACATTAACTCCATTCCGGTGACAGTATATCATTTTTGCTGCCTCCAGACAGTTTTACCCAGTTTGGCAAAAATCACACAGGAGAGCGTAGTGAAGGCTGGATCGACATTCCTTGCGTTCGACAAATATCTCTAAACTGATATAAAAATAAATCAGGCAGCAGGAAGAATATACGAACTTAAACATCACGGGACTGGTGGGGTTTCAGGAGGACGAAGTAAATATATAAAGATTAGTTAATGCCTGAGGAAGCACAGGGTCATAGCCAGGAATATTTCTGAGGTGTTGCCCATACCATTTTCCAGAGTAATGAGGGTCTGGCATCCCTTGTCTCTCAACCATCGTTTGTCAACAAGGATGGTTGGCATGGCATAGGGGAGATGCATACATGACTTCCAGACATGGTATTAAATTACCTAATAATAATCTTCAATATGGTGCATCACATAATTCACCCCTGTCTGTTTGTCTGTCTGTCTCTGTCTCTGTCTGTCTGTCTGTCTGTCTGTCTGTCTCTCTCTCTCTCTCTCTCTCTCTCTCTCTCTCCACTTTACTGTTTTGGCATTCTCTCTCACACGCCCTGAGAGCATCAAGTGGGTAATTGTGCGGACGGTCAAATGCTCACTGACGATGTTGTTTCGGAAATGGTTTTTTGGAAATGTAAATCTGATTCAAGATTATTCCATTCAGCACAACTCGCAACGGCATAGCTTCTGACGTGGATAATTTGGGCTAATCACATGCAAATCACCTGAATATTAAAGAACCGTCCCTCGTTTATCTCAATGTAGGTATATTTAATAGGAAAACATCACACTCTTCTAAGTGTCACTGAACTCCAGAATAGTGTAGCTAATGAGAGTGTGGATGCATAAAGTGTTCAAGCGCTTAAAACTGGATTAACTGCGTTTTTGCTGTCAGTAATTGCTTGGCTGTTTGTGCCACCACTCTCCTTGGTATCCTTTGGAGTACGTATGTTGGTTACAGTGTCTTCATATGGGATAACACCCAAGTGTATAATTATAAGAGATAATAGTAATAGCAGTAGGAATAGTAACATCAACTAATAACAGTGTCAGTAATAGTGAAACACCGAGAACACGTGCCCTGAGCTGTCGACCCAAAATGTTGTTTGGTATGCCTCTGTTAAGTCTTGCCCACGCCAAGCCTTGTGCACTGACTCGCCATACAACATCCATGACAGGTTCATTGTGGGTCGATAGGAGACTAAATATAAACTAAGTCGACCCCATATGACCTTAACCTTTGACCCCTTGACCTTGCTAACTTAATCAGATCATCTTTCTTTCACACGCTATCATTGACAAAAATCTGGTTAAAATCCGTTAAGGGATTCTAGAAATAATGCCCCCACAACCCTATGACCTTGATCTTTGGCCCCTTGAGCTTGGTGACCTAATCAGTTCATCGTCCCTTCATACTGTATCACTGAAAAAAAAAAAAAAAAAAACTGATCGAAATCCATCAAGGGATTCAGGAGATATCAAGGCCACATCCATATGACCTTAACCTTTGACCCTTAACCTTGCTGACTAATCAGTTCACCGTCCCTTCATTCTTCATCACTGACAAATCTTGGGTCGAAATCAGTCTAGTGGTTAAGAAGTTACCGCACCCACAGCCATATGACCTTTACCTTTTACTCCATGACCTGGCTGACCTACTCAGTCTCTTCATACTGCATCACAAGCAAAAGTTTGATCAAAATCCGTTGAGGGGTTCAAGAGATATCGCGCCAACACCCATATAACCTTGTCATTTGACCCTTTGACCTTGATGACCTAAGCTTTGCATTGGTCTATTTTACTTTATCAGTTATAAAAGTTTGAAATCCGATGAGGATGTCAGGAGATATTGCACCCACAAGGATAAACTAATTTGACCCCATATCACGTTGACTTTTCACCCCTTGCCGTAGCTGACTCAATCATTTCATCATGTCATCAATCTCCATCAGTGACAAACATCTGACGGAAATCCTTCAATGTGCTTGGGAGATACTGCGCCCACAATAGTGTTACAGATGCACGGACTCACGCAAGCACGCACCCATGCACGCACGGACAAACAGACTAATCACGTAATGCCTCCTCCACCATACTGTAGGTGGTCAGTGGCTTAAAAATATGAATATGAAAACTGAATAAAACTTTTTAAAAATTGTTGCTCACCACAGCCATCGGCGCGGTAGGGCCAGTGGATGTATTATAATATGATGAACTAAGTCAACCCCATATGACCTTGATTTTTGTGCCCTTGACTTTGCTAACCTAATCAGTTCATTGACCTTTCACACTGTATCACTGACAAGTGTTTTGTCGAAATCCTTCAAGGAGTTCAGGAGATATCACACTCACACCAGTATGATCTTGACCTTTGACCCCTTGACCTTGTTCACCTAATCAGTTCGTCATTCCTTCATACTCTAACAAAAATTTGGCCGAAATCCGTCGAGGGCTTCAGGAGATATCTCACTAACACACACACGACTTTGACCTTCGACCCCTTGACATTGCTGACAGTCAGTTCTTCGTCCCTTCGTACTGTATCATTAATAAAAGTTTGGTCGAAATCTGTCGAGGAGTTCAGGAGATATAGCGTCCACACCCATTTGACCATGACCTTTGACCGCTTGTCCTTGATGACCTAATCAGTTCATCATGCCTTCATACTGTATTACTGACAAAAGTTTAGTCAAAATCCGTCAAGGGCTTCAGAAGATTTTGCACCCACAAGGATAAACTACATAAAATTCCCTTGACCTTTGACCCATTGAGCTTGTAAACCTACTTACCTCATCGTCAGTTCATACTGTATCTTAGACAAAAGTTTTATCGAAATCCCTCAAGCGGTTCACGAGATATTGCACCCACAAGGATAAACTAAGTCAATACCATGTCCTTGACCTTTGACCCCTTGACCTATCTGATAAAATATGTTCATCTTCTCATACTATATCACTGACAAAAGTTTGATGGACATCCATTGATGGGTTCAAGAGATATTGCACCCAGTATAGTGTTGCACGGATCCACATATGTACCCACGCATGCGCGGAAGGACATACCAGTCACTTAATGCTTTCTTTACCAGTGGTGGACGGAGTCATTTAAACGGAATAAAACTTTATAAAAATTGCTGGCGATCACTCCCATTGTTGAGGTAGGGCCAGTGGAATGACTTATGCAAAGATAAACTATGTCTACCCCTTATGACCTTGATCATTGACCCATTGACCTTGCTGACCTAATCAATTCATGGTCCCTTCATACTCTATCACTGACAAAAGTTTGGGCAAAACCCGTCAAGGGGTTAAGGAGATATCACGCCTTCAACATTAACCTTCGTCGACCCCGTATGACCTTCGCCTTTGACCCCTTGACCTAGTTGACCTAATCAGTTCATCATCTCATACTGCGTCACTGATAAAAGTTTGGCAGAAATACGTCAATGGGTTCAGAAGATATCACACCCAGAAAAGTGTTATGACTCAAGGACCCACGCACGGGTAAATTTTTAGAAGTAACCAACGTTTTCTTTTATTATTTTTTTTATGGTTTCCAATGCAAAATACTGTGCTTTAATTAGTTTTGACCCTCATTTTGGGGGGAAAATCCCCCTTTTGGAATTTTGAGTAAGATTTCCAAAAGTGGGTTTATCCCCCAAAATCAAGATCAAGATTAATTAAAAATACACTATTTTGCATTAAACTAACCCAAACTAACCTAACCTAACCTAACCTAACCTAACCTAGGCCTGATCTAGAGCCTGACATAGACCGAATGCACACGCCTGCACCAGCCAATATGGCGCAACATTCATCCGTTACTGAGCGACAGCCTAACCTAAGTCACTATATGACTATCCCTACAAAATTTGCTCCCCCAACTGAAACTAGGCTTAAAGGGTAAGTCTTAGTTAGAATAGTTCAGGGACGTAATATAATGAAAATTGGTAACGTTGGTTACTTCTAAAGTTATACCCACGCACGTATGTATGCACGGACAGAAAGAATAATCATTTAATGCTTCCTCCACGATAGGTACGCGGCGGCGTAACAATGAATTCCGAACCCCTAATTCCTGAACCCCCAACCCCTGACGTCATCGCAACAGTATTCTGTGGCTTGGTCCAGCCAGTCAGTCGCAATCTGATAGGGATTCCAAGGTTGCGAGTGGAGGTGAGATGCAAGTGATGATATGGCATAGTGGATGGTCGGGTGAGCCATGTCGGTTCTCCTCATTATCTGTCATGTAGTAGCTCTCTTCTTTAGAGAAAAACGTGTTAACTTTTTTTTTTTTTAAGCAAACACCGTACATGCTATAATTTCATGCCACAACTATGTAACACTCTTCTAAAAGACACTTGGTCATACATTACATCACCAGGAAACTAAGCACACACATTATCTGAGAAGAGGCACTGAGTGAGATTACCTGGTCAGTGAGAGAGAACATATAATAGCAACAAAGATAATCAAACACGGAGAACTCGGACCAGGAGCTGTCGACGCAGTGTCGTTCGGTATGCTTCCACCAGGCCTAGCACACAGATGTGCCATTCAACCTCCATGACAGGGTTCATAATAGGCCGAAATGAGACCAAATATAAATTAGGTCAACCCCTTGCGACCTTAACCTTTGACCCCAAGACCTTGCTGACCTAATCAGTTCATCGTCCCTTCATATTGTATCATTGAGAAAAGTTTGGTCGAAATTCGTCTACGGGTTCAGGAGATTTCGTGCTCACAAGGATAGCTAATTCAACTCCATATGACCTTGACCTTTGACCCCCTGATCCAGACGGCCTAATCAGTTCATCATCTCCTCATACTGCATCACTGACAAAAGTTTGGCGGAAATCCGTCAATGGGCTGAGGAGATATAACGCCCACGAGAGTGTTACGTTCGCACGAACCCATGCACGCATGGATGCACGGATAGACAAACCAAACACTTAATGCCTCGTCCACCATAGGTGGAGGGCGTTGTACTACTACTACTACTACTACTACTGCTACTACTACTACTACTACTACTACTACTACTACTACTACTGCTACTACTACTACTACTACTACTACTACTACTGCTACTACTACTACTACTACTACTGCTACTACTACTACTACTACTACTACTACTATAAAACACATCTATGTAGAATTAATCCTGTTAGTCCGATGATGCATATTTAAATATATCCTTGCTATGTCCAACCAATTCCACTCAGCGTAGGAAATGTCATAATACCAAAGAGAATGATAAAGGTAGTTATCTAACTCCAACATGTCGGAAAGCCTCTCCAAAGCTGAATAAAACTGCCTGGGAGTGTCAATATCAAGTGTCAAGAATAAATTACAATGGCCGTCAACGGAATTAAGGGATTAACTGATAAGGAAGCGTTGCCAGCTTATAGACTGGAGACAAGTATTTTCCCAAACTTTGACGAATACATAACACTAAAAAACGAGCCATCTGAAACAGGCACTGGTTTAACTGTATTTAGCCAGATCTAAACTTCTTCAGACAGAACTGAGATGATAGTTGCTTCTTACCCAAAAAGAAATGGGGCCTAATTTTGTTCCTTGATCACAGTGACATGTTTTAATTTATCCTTGTTAGCTACAGGCAATTTTATTTAGCGTTTTGTATCCAGTTTTTATTAACTACGGTACAGGGAGGTAGATTTTGAGGGAGGAGGAGAGCCCTCTCTTTCCCCATATCCTTCTCTCTTTTCCAACAGCCAAATTACGATAATAAAGGTGCATCCTACCGTGATCCAGACGTCTTCCTGTAATTATTCTTCCTCCTAACACTCCGCATCCTACCGTGATCCAAACGTCCTGCTGTAATTATTCTTCCTCCTAACACTCCGCATCCTACCGTGATCCAGACGTCTTGCTGCAATTATCCTCTCCCCTAACACTCCCGTAAGATCATCTGGAACTAGCATGTGTAAAAGGCCATACAATAACAAGTTTCAAACACAGCATTGTAAAGGATTACAATACTTAATGCCTAGAAGACTGACAACAATTATCGTCAGTGATCAAGATAAATTCGTAAATTATAATTATTCTCTCTCTGTCTGTCTGTCTCTCTCGCTCTCTCTCTCTCTCTGTCTCTCTAGCCTTACTTCGTATTCTTAAACTGTAATTAGAAAGCAAGTCTTGCTATTAATGTCAAGAACGGACCACTTAGCAAGGGTCGTATCTTCCCCCCACTTTCTCTCTCTCTCTCTCTCTCTCTCTCTCTCTCTCTCTCTCTCCATCCTTCCCTGTTCAGCTTTCTCCCTCACATTACTTCCTCGGGGAAAGAGAACCATCAGAGTCATAGTAAGGAAGGACAAAAGCTACACATTTACAATTTTGCCAGGATGTGTCTCTGACTCATATCAATAATAATAATAATAATAATAATAATAATAATAATAATAATAATAATAATAATAATAATATCGATGATGATGATGGCCTCAGGGGAAGATAAAGTGAAGTTTGTTTTCTTTCTGGTCCCTAAGATAGATTAAGAGTTTTTTCTTTACCTTTTAGTTTTGGTGAATTTCCCTGTCCAAGTGAAACTGTGTAGCGTTAAAGAGAATAAAATAGGAAGTTTGTAGTGACCGGGGCAAAGGTCTAGTATGGTATCATTTCTCTCTCTCTCTCTCTCTCTCTCTTTGTGTGTGTGTGTGTGTGTGTGTTGTAGTTCTATATATATATATATTTTATCACTATATACATAACTGTAGCAATCAGAGCCATCAACACATCTATCTCTCTTTCTATCCTTCTCGCTATCAACAACGCAAGCATCCATTAACGGTATGAAAGCGTTGATTGAACGTGTTTTTTTTTTTTTATTAATTTTCGAGAAATGAAAGTAATATACCAGCCAACAAGTCACTTGCTTATATGTTGTTAATTCTCCCGTCACACACACACACACACACACACACACACACACACACACACACACACACACACACACACACACACACACACACACACACACACACACACACACACACACACACACACACACACACACACACACACACACACACACACACACACACACACACACACACACACACACAGCTCGCTGGCGCAGTGGTAGCGTTCTCGCTTGCCATCTGGTAGACGGGAGTTCGCGCCTCGCTCAGGTTGCGAAAAGTTTCACTGACGAAGTGGGTGGTTACTGTCCCCCTTGAGCAAGGGGACGGGTGTGTGGGTGTGTGAAGGTCACAACCTTGCTCTTAGATCGGACTATATGAGCTCTCAGCTCCCTTCCGGGAGGGTAAAATGCTGACGATCACGACCATCAAGTGATCCTGACCGACCCGGTGAATTACACACACACACATTCTGTAGACATAAGAAGTTTCAATACACACCATCTTTGCTGAACCGAAGTGATGTTTTTCATGCTGTTTCGATTATTTTGAGTAATTTTGAGTAACTAAAAGGCCATTCAGTGCAATACTTCAAGTTGCTGAATGGTTTGCATCGATGGCCGCAAAGCAGGACCCATTAGCGCCAGGGTTCGAATCCTTGTGCGGGCAGCTGGCATCAGTCGACTCAGGTATCCATCCAACCTTTGCGGGTGGGTGGATAAAATGAGTACCTAGCGTACCACCTTGGGGAAGTTACTATGGTTAAACAGATGATGCTGTGGCCTTGTATTCCAGGATATCGGATGAATAACCTACCACAGGCTCAAAGGCCTATGTTACGGGGATGAGCACCGCGACTAATTGCCTGAAGGCGTCTGCTTCCCTTCTTTACCCTGTGTGTGTGTGTGTGTGTGTGTGTGTGTGTGTGTGAGTGTTACTGCAGAAAAGGAACAAAAATTTTTAAATGATTGACCAAAATATTTTATGTGGGGTCCAACAAGCAGATTAATGTCCTTACCCTTCATGTCACCACTTAACTACTTCACTCCGATGACGTACAGGGTGATTCAAAAGTCAGGTTACACATCATGGAAGAGTACTATAAGAAGGAGTGTCGCGTTGGGATTTTTGCAAGAACACTACTTGTATAGTGGTGCGTTTGGTGCAATGCTATATTCGTTTACTGTCGTTCAGCCTAGTACTGTCATCTCTCCTTTTCTAAGAGTGGCTTGGAAATGACACTTGAAGATGAAACTAGTCACGAAGAATTGATAAGGAAAGGACGCAGAGCCAAAGTATCGTCTTTTTCTCTCATTTACCTGCGTGAAATAAGCTGCGAATTGACGCAAATCTGGGCCAAATTAAGGTGAAGAAATTGAAGTAATGCTCAATTCTCAATGGGAACTCCATTCCGTTTTTAACACGTGCAGCGGGAGTGTTTCACCGACAGGCAAACTGACAAAAATGTGTGAATCCCAGAGCACTTGACTTCACATTCCCTCGTTAATTTCTACTGGGAACAAATGAAGACCGCCACTGAAGCTGCAATTAGTGGGTTATCATCAGTGTGTGTGGATGAGTCTGGCCTTTGACACACTCGACACACTTTGCACACTCGACACTCTTTACACATTTGACACGCTACACATTTGACACTACACATTTGACAATCTACAAATTTGACAATCTGCACACTTGAAAACTACACATTTGACACTTAATACATTTGACACTCTACATATTTGACAATCTACACATTTGAAACTCTTTACACATTTGACACTCTTTACACATTTGACACTACACATTTGACACTCTACACATTTGACACACTCGACAATCTTTCTGCATATGACACACTCGACCCTTCACACATTCACATGTTTTGTTAGTTGCATTAACAGAAATGAATAGGATTGTCGAATATTGGATAGATTGGCCTAGTTAGTGTGAAGAGTGAATATCATGTAAGTGTAGAATGACTTGAGCTTCACACTGATACTGTCCTAGGTTCATAAGTGGCCAACTGTACACCCTCCCCAAAAAAAGTATCGGCCCCAATATAGCACGTATCATTCTGAGACATGGACGAAGCATTGTTGTATATTTGGCATTCCGTAATTGCAAGTGCAAATATTATCTCTAGTAATTATTAGAACTCAAAGTTGCAAAAAGAATCACATACTGGGTGGTTTATGTTGTAAGGTACCACATTGATAGACCCATGTGTGTCCGCGGAAGTTGCTCATTTTCACAACCATCGTACCCTAAAGGGGCCGATACCTTTTTGGGAGTGTGTACATTCGATACCACAAATTCCCTTCAAGCATATTCAAGATGTGAATCTGTAATATGGTAAACTCTGTTCACTTTATCTTAGCCTAAAATTTCCACCTCTCCTTTTTTAATGATGGTTTGTAACAAGAGATTGACGCTGCGATGCTAGTCACGAAAAACTATTATGTAGAGGATGCAAAGCTGTAGTATTGTCTTTTTCTGCCACTGAGCTACGTGGAATATGCTGCAAAAGGATGACATTTTGGGTCAAAGTAAATTGAATGAGCTACAGTAGTGTATGGGAAAGGAAGAATGAATCAATAAATTAGTCACTGGACTAAAGGAATTTATTAACTTGCCATTTAAAAGTCGTATCTTCACCATAGTGCCAACAGATTAGCGACTTATATCACATTTTTGAAGAAAATTTATGCTGATGTCTGAACAAGCCTCATAAGGTGTCTACCAACAGAGTAAAACAAAGCGTGTAGTTTTTATTTACTAACATCGCTACAAAATGAACATATGTTGCACACAATGAACTGCTGTAGTTGTATGAACTCTGTTTATGAGTTCAACGTTGTGGACGTAAATATATACGAGTTTATGGTAATTAACATGGATAAATAGAGTGTATAACTTGCACAACAAGAATTTTGAGTGTCTAACCCGCGTAACAAGAAATCCGAATGTATAACCTGCGTAATTTGAATTTTGCATCATCTTATATTTCAAATTCTATTGTTGTTTCTACTACCAAACAATTTTCATCACCTTTGAAGAGACTTTTTGATCAGTAGGCGTTATACACAGCCTTTATTATCCCGGTCATTAGAAGAGTTAAAGTTAAATAAAATTGCTTAGCTGTAGGAAGCATAAAACAAAAATACAGGCCATTGAACTGAAGGGGTCGAGGCACAAACACCCAGCCATCCAAATCGACATACACTTGAACTCTCTAATTCAGAAATGGCGTCTGCTGGTTTAAAGGAGGCATTTTGCAGCTCACAGTACATGGAGTATTAGTGAGAAGTATTTTAGTCGAAATCCCAATTCTCACATTGTTCCTTGCCCATCCGGGATCAATTTAGAATTTTTAGAAACATCTGTACGCTTGGTCCACACCTCCCCATGAACACCAATGTACAGGATGTCCCCAAAGACCCGCTAGATGTACAGAGCTTTACTGCGAGTGAACTTTCTATCTCTCCATAGCCAGACGCCTTTATCCGGTAATGGCTGGCAACAAAGTGCCTCCATGTAGCCCTGCCCTCTACCAATTGTCTGATCTCCCTCCAGTTCACACCCCATTCACTCACGTCTCTCCACTCCATCCCTCTGTCTCATCTTCGGTCTCATCACATATATACTGAGATGCACTACTGCAAGTTAAGCTGTCAGTAGACGATAAATAAATCAAGAAACGTTACTAAGAAAACTGCATTTCTGTACGTTACGCCTATTACATGTAAAATTAAAAAAAAAAAAAAAAGTAAACCAGGGACGTTTTTTGGACACTATACCGCGATATATGGTAATACATTAGGAAAACAAAAAGCAACATACTTATAAATCCACACCTTTACCAAATGCATACACTCGCACAGACACAAACCAAACATTCATAAACCTCACATATCCACAAACATTCACCACTGTATACAGTCATTAATATTTATGTGCAATAATGAGCAAAAGTTCGCCGACTATCCTCTGCCATCTCTTGTCCTGCCTTCCATACTTCTCTTTCTTCCCCAGATGACAGAGAACGTCCTTTCTTCACATACTCTAATGCTGTATGCTTTTTACTGTTGTCATATCAAGGTAGTTCATTTAATTCTTTCCACTGCCACAGACGACTGAGAAGTGTAGGCCAACTTTTCCTAATGGTTGTACAATACACAATTTCACAAACATGCTAAAAAACTCACCAAGCACAAAAAAACAGTCCCAACAGACTGCCGTGCCACTAGTCTTTGTGTAATGTAATCATAAGAGGACGACAGAAACTCAGTGTTCCAGTTATGTAATGACTGAAAACTAACACGATGCGACACAACCTCTAATCATCTTATTCTAACCTGGCCTAAAATTGTCGTTGGCTTGTGACAACAGATTAACACTAGGATATGATGCTGGTCACGAATACGTGCTACGGAAAGGACGCAGTGTCGTAAAATTATTTTTTTCTGTCACTGAGCTACTTGAAATAGGCTTCTTATGGATGAAAATCAGGGCCAAGCAGTTCTGGACGTTGTTCAAGATTAATTCTTACTAAGTTTATTGTTATATGCCACAAGGAAACATTATTTACAATAGTTTTTATAGCTGGTGCCATGTTGCTGAATATTTATACTTATTGATAACAGCCCCAGCTAACCGCATTTCGTACCAGCAACTCCATTTGCTGAAGCACATACTCACTTGATCGCTTAAGTCAGTGCGGTAAGTATCACTTCAGCTTCAACTAATCACCAGTTATGTAAAACAAACTCTATTTAATGAATATCTCGTGTACCAAAGACGTTGTAATTTGGTGTTTTAGTTGGAAACAATAAAATACAAGCCAGCCATGAATATTCTCAGATATACGGTACCAACACAATGGAATCATTCACAACACATTAAGTCGGCGAATACTACTACTTCTGTAAAATTAATATTTTCATTCAGGCAAACAGGTTGTTCGGTGTTAAACACTTATCATCAAATAAAAAGATTCAGCACTTGCAGGTGCTTTTGTGCGTATTACCTTTTGAAAGTAGTGGCACAGCTACTATCATTACCTGAATCCAAATGTAGTGGAAAAGTAATACACTACCGCTACTCTAATCACTACCGCTGTTCTCAGAAAATACAGATCTTACTTTAGGTATTATTTCAGCAAAAATTATATACCGGCACTTTGTATTGATGCTTAAATCAGTAATGTATATGCCAGATGTAGGTTATGGTTTTCACTTACTGACACTGCGAATATATATTTATTGTATATTAATTTCGTTTACAGAAGTTACCAGGTTCTTCCTGACGTTCACATAGCAAGGCTTAGGACAAGATATCACCCAACCTTCCTAGGTTATCAGCTTGGATTTGGGTTGGATGGAATCAGACAACAGATTCCCAGACTGTAGAACACATCCATATGACATTACACATAATGGAGCACTGCACAGCACATGGCACACTGGTATGTAAACACAACATGGATTGTATACGGAATAGCCCCACAGGAACGGCTGCTTATTTGCGGTCGACAGGACGGTTTGGTCAGGCGAATCGGGGTTGAGCAACAACAGCCAAGCTCCTCAACGTTTATTCTCAAATTAGTTTATTTATTATGATGTCTAGGTTTACAGAGTTTTATAAAATATAATATATATCAGAAGAAAAGTTATCATTAAATTAATAATACGTAATATCCACAGGAAATATATTGTAGTACACCAAATGAAGAAAGACTGAACAGTAGAAACACGTGCATATTCATTAGCAAATTTGAGATTAATGCCAAGTCATGCTGCTTTATTACCAAAGAGGCTTTAATATTGTCAAATTTGTCTCAGTTTGGCTATGAATAATAGTCAATCAGATGGCAACTCATCCGATGGTTCACTGGCGTCTGTCGGCACCAGACTCGTTCTTGTCCGATTCCGGTCTAACACAGCCCGAATAAGACTAGCAAGTAGCGTTTGGAATACCTCAGGTATGTAGTGCTGAGCTGCTACTGTTTTACTGCTAATAAAAAGAAATGAAATACAGCTACTCGTTACTAAAAGAAAATAAAGTACCTGTAGTTCCGCTATGTAGCGCCACTACTTGTAGTGCCTCTACTCCCAACACTGCTGGCTGGGGATGATGAAGTGTTGTGGTTCCGGCAGCATCGCAGTGTGTTGGGACATTACCATAGAGCCATTTGACATCATGAGAGAGAGATAGATAGATAGATAGATAGATAGATAGATAGATAGAGAGAGAGAGAGAGAGAGAGAGAGAGAGAGAGAGAGAGAGAGAGAGAGAGAGTAATCGACTCCCCACCCAAACAACGACATACTCTGCAATAAAACGGTGCAATTCCACACAACAAATACCGCTCACGACTTGTCCCTCACTCTCTCGCAATATGGAATGCTTTTCAGGTGTAATATTTTTCAGGCGTCATATATCCCAGAGTTCCAGGCAACAATGGTCAAGCTTGAGATGGACAATACATTCATTTTGTGATGGGGAGTGTATATTGAAACGTGTTGGTAATACTGGCTGTGTTGCTGCATTCAGAATTTTGCTGCCGAGTGACATGATTGCAAGTACTCCTGTGGGATGGGTCAGGCAGAGTTGCAGTGCAGCTGATCATTGAGAGGCTCGTTTAATGCCGGGTATCTTTTCTACAGCATATATCTAAGGCAAGAACAACAGAACAAGAAGGCTCTTGCCGAAAACTCCTCCAGCCAAAGCTGACACAAAAGTTTAGAAGGATTAAGAGTTTTACAGCTGGAGGGGAGAGGAAAACGAAGTGTACACCTTAATAAAGTATAATAATAGCTGCCTAGCAGTGTTGCACTTGGGTACGTGTCCCTCGCGTTTTCCATGACAGAAAAAGTTATAAATTCATTTACCCAGTCTTTAGTCATGAAAATTCTGCTGGGGAATTAGGAGCTGGGCTCTTATTCGAAGGACATTAACAGGACTCTACTGTCTTTCAATCTCCCCAGACTCCTGGTTAAATTCCATATACTTACGACTCTCAAGAGAAAAAAAGTGGCTTTGTTTCAGTTAGCTGGAAACATTTGCCACTTTTTAAAAACTGAAATGCATTAAACAAATGGCAGGGAGACAGACCAGTAGTAGTGGTAGTGGTGGGTGTAGTCCAGTGCTCATCTGAAACGTGAACCCGGTAGACTGGAAGCTGAAGTTGTTCTTCTCCGACAGTTCACAATCCTCCTCTCTTGTACGGGATGTTTGTATAACGAGGTAATTCCACCACCCAGTTATATCTGCGTCACCTCAAGAAGGCACCCCTATCAACACCAGGACGAGAGACAGACTAAAGAGAAATAACGAGGAAGGGACGCTGGACAGTGCGGAATACAACAAGAGATTCTGTGCCACACAAGCCTGCACAAGAAATTCCTAACATTCGTACGTGCCACTGTCACTTGGCCACTCCTGTGTTAGGAACTGTGGGTCTGGAGTCGACTGGCAACCCACACCGCAGCTGGGAATATTAGGAGCTGAGAGAGTAACAAGAGATAGACGGAGTTAGCCAACCAACTCTCCTTGAAAGCTCTCTGCAGCTCCGTCACATGCAGCAAATGGTTCTAGTAGAAGACAGTTACACAACCAAGACCAAGCTAAAGATAAACACCAGCAAATTCTCCTACCGCTATACCTCTTTGACTTGGCCTAAAACTGCCATCTCTTCATCTTCGATACCGAGCTGTAACAAGAGATTAACAATGGAATATGATGCCAGTCATGCAGAAGTGTTGCTGATAGGCTGTAGCCTTAGTACTGTCTTAGTATCCTATTACCTCTGTAACATCTTACATAGCCACTAAAGAGAAGAAGGCGTTCAGAGCCCAACCACACTCTCCACTGCCGGGGTTGCCCAGCTGCGGCTCGTCTAACCCACCAACTCTGGCCTACGTGACTTCGCTCCGCCTCCTGACAAAGGCATTGACGGAGACAACCACCTGCTGTCCAGTGTATTTTCTGAATATTCTATGGAAAATTTGCGTTGTTGCCCTCCAGCACGTAAAACCAGCCTTTGGAAAAACAGAAAATGCTGCTGTGCATCATATCATTCACACACTGAAAAGGGGTACTCTCCGGGATTAAAAAACGGTAGTTTTCATAAGCAGGCTTACACTCAAACCAGTGTTTGATCGAGTTCATTTGTTACTTTTGTACCAACTCCTCCAATTTAGTTCCTCTTGTGCCATTGGCAGACTACATACTGGACATTAATGGTATGTGATACATGTTCCACCATTGCCATCCAGGTCTGGGATTCACAAAAACATATTACGATTGATTCCCTGTCGTAACTTTGATTTGCTTATGCAGGAAGAACTAAGGACACGGAAAGATTAAAAACTCTCCTCTCCTAGTCCTTCCTGCATAAACACATACAACCTACATCATTTTCCACATATTTGTTTTGAAGGAGGAAGAGGAGACATGAGAAGACTCTACACTTGACTCTGTACCTGGCTTTTTTGTTACGACTGGGATTTCATCGTGTGCTTATATCTGGCTCTAGTCCCAGGCCATAGTTGTGTCATCCAGTCTAGCACCTCGCATCCAGGACTAAATATCACTCTACCAGCTCGCCACGGATGATGAGGTGAAGTCTACCAGATGTATTATTGTGGACACTGATTTCGATCCACTTCCTTACGATACATTACGACACTTTCAACACCCAGTGATGCAATCTTCCGAAACAAAATGCCTTTTCAGAATATCCTGTAAGGGTTTCATAATTGTTCGGCCAAAAAGTGGAGAGATATTCCTGCCCACAACTGCACCCCGTGTGACTCCTCGTTATAGGCTAATCTGCATGAATCCGAAGCATCTGTAGGTCATTCACGCTAAATTGGCCCATATTTTCATTCTTTTGAAGCTTATTTCACGTAGCTCAATGACAGTAAAAGACAATGCACAGGCTCTACTTCCTTAAAAAAAAAATACTCTACTTCCTTAAAAAAAAAAAAAAAATACTCCAATGTTAATCTCCTGTCGAAAGTCAACATTAAAGATTGAGAGACTGAAATTTTAGGCCAGGTTAGAGTAAAAACGATGCTGTCGTGTGATGAAAGAACCCTTTATTAACACAGGAAATATCTGCATTGCCATTACTGTGCCGGAAATCGATTTAGGGCTCCCAGATATAAGCCAGCAGCTTACCACTATACCACAACCAATGGGAAATTGTCCTACCTTTGCACTTCTAATTAATGTTCAGTCCTGAGCAAAAGTTGGCCGTAAATTCTTTACCGACTTCAGCAATGGCTGCTTCCCCCAAGGAAAGGGAGGTAGCCGAGACAGGACGACACACTCCCAATTTACTCATCCATTCAAACACATTCATTCGCATTTTAGCCTCAAAGGGGAGAAAGGAGAGATCCACACCGCACCACACAGCAGGAGGGTCAACTGCGCAGTGCAATCAGTGACATCCGCAGCAGGGCCTGATAGCAGAGCTGGTTTACCCCTGCCACATCATAATAGACCCATCCCCTTACCCGCACCTGACCTGATCAGCTGATTAGACCAAATGCGTGTGAGAGTCTCCTCTCAGGACTGCGTCATCATGTATTCATTCACAATTTCTCTCCATTTATTTCTGTCACGCACAGCCACTCTTCCATGCTCAACGGACATCCCTCTCGCATCCAACACTCTCTTCACACTGTCCATCCATCCTATTCGTGGTCTCCCTCTCAGCCTTACACCTCTCACATCAGATCTAGTTATCTTTTTCACCAATCGCTCATTATCCATTCTCTCCATATGCCCAAACCATCGCAATACCCTCTGCTCAACTCGATCAGCCATCTCCCGAACAACTCCAGTTCTCCTTCGCACTTCATCATTTCTCACTCGATCCATACGCGTCACTCTACACATACTCCTCAGACACCTCATCTCCATTACATTCAAACTTTTCCTCTGTGCTACACCCATATTCCATGTTTCAGCCCCATATAACACAGTCGGTACCACAACACCCTCATACAGCCTTCTCTTAACATCCATTCTAACCGAACGACATCTAAACACTTTTTCAATCCTCCCAGCACCTTTCCTACTTCATGCATTCTAAACTTCACTTCAGCATCTATTCTTCCATCCACAGCAACATGTGACCCTAAATACCTAAAACACTCTACCTCCTCAAGCAACTCACCATTCAAAACTACATTCATCCTCCTGCCATCTACTGACCTCGTACACTTCATCACTTTTCTCTTACTGTCACTTACTTTCAATTTCCTCCTTTCACACACCCTTCCAAACTCCTCTACCAACTGTCTCAATCTATCCTTTGAATCAGCCACCAGTGAAGTATCATCTGCAAACAGTAGCTGCTTCAGATTCCACTCTCTGCAATCAACATTTACCAGACTCAGACCTCCACCTAAAACTCTTGCATTCACCTCCTTTACAATACCATCCATATAAATATTTAACAACCTAGGTTACATCACACATCCCTGCCGCAGCCCCACTCTCACGCACGAATCACTCACAGTATTTCCCACTCTTACACACGCCCTGCTATTTACATAAAAACTTTTCACCCCTTTTAATAACCTACCATCAAGTCCATACAATCTTAAAACAGTCCACAAAGCCTCCCTATCTATTCTATCATACGCTTTCTCTAAATCCATGAATGCCCAAAACACATCCTTGCTTTTCGCTAAATACTTTTCACACACTTGTCTCACAGCAAACACCTAATCCACGCATTCCATCCCTCTCCCAAAGCCACACTGCTCATCACCAATCACTCTCTCTGTACCCTCTCTAAACTCTACCATACACCTATCCTACAACACTCAACAGACTTATACCCCTAAAGCTTGTACATTCATAATTATCACCCTTGCCTTTATACACCGGGACCACACAAGCACTTGCCCAGTCAATTGGCACCATGCAATGCACACATTCAACAATCTTACTAACCAGTCAACAATAGTCACTCCAACACCCTTCAGGCATTCCACAGCACACCTATCCATACCTGCAGCTTTCCCTGTTTTCATCTCCTTTATTGCCTCCTGCACTTCCCCCTTCGTGATCAAAGAATCATTCAACTCTCCCAACACATTTATTCCTTGCACCCTTCCATCTGCCACAATCTCAGCCACCCTTTCCTCCTCTACATTTAACAATCTTTCAAAATACTCTGCCCATCTCTTCCTTACTGCATCCATCTCAGCTAACATCCTTCCATCCCCTGCTTTTACTCGCTCTTCTTTCCCAGACTCTCCCTTTCGCACCCTTTTCATCTCCTTTCAAAATATTTTCTTATTCTGTTGAAAATTCTCAGTCAACCGCCTACCCCACCTCTCATCTGCTGCCACTTTAGCATCACGCACAGCCCTTCTCGCCCTTTTCCTCTTTTCCTTATATCTCTCATATGACACCTCACCTCCTCTGCAGCCACACTCTATATGCACGTCTCTTCTCAGCCACAGCCATACTTACTTCCTTGCACCACCATTCACTTCCTTTTCTTACACCACCACCCACACGTCTCACACCACACACCTCTTCCGCATGCCCCACCACAGCACTCTTAAACAACTGCCATTCCTCCTCCACACTGCCATTTTCCTGATCTTTCACTGCGTTCCACTCATCTTTCAATTTCTCCTGATATTCTATCATTTTCTCTCTTTTATCCATCTCACTCACCTTCTAAACCTCCCTGCCACACCCAACTCTCCTAGCTTTCACCCATCTCTTACCTACTCTTAACTTTCCCTCCACCAGGTAGTGGTCAGACATACCTCCACCCTCTCCTCTGAGAACTCTCACATCCAACAATCTTCCTATTACATTCTGGACACAACCACATAGTCCATCAATGCTCTACCAACAACCCTTCCATTCTCCTGTCTCTCCCATGTATACTTATAAATATCTTTCTTCTCAAACAGGGTATTTCCAATCACCATCTCTCGCTCAACGCACATCCCTATTATTCGTTCCCCATTTTCATTTCTTCCAGGCATACCATGCATACCAATTACACCTTCAACTGGTACATTTCCCACTCTAGCATTCAGATCTCCCATCATTACCACATTCACATTCGCTCCAAAACTGCATACATTCAACATCATTCCAGAAAGACTCCCTCTCTTCTTCATCCCTTTCACTACCAGGCCCATATGCACTCACAAACACCCACAACTCACATTCAAATTTCGCTTTCACCCACATCAGTCTCGATGACACCTCCTTCCATTCAATCACACACTGCTGTACTTCCGGACTCACTAACAAGGCCACAGCTTCTCTTGCCCTTCCTCTATCAACACCTGATAATCTTCCATTCACATTTCCAAACATAGACTCACCCTTCCCTTTCATCTTCGTTTCACTCAAAGCTAACACATCCAACTTTCTTCTCACAAACATTCTCCCAATCTCCTCCCTTTTGGCCTCAATTGTAATACATCCACGCACATTCATAGACCCAATCTTCAGGGTACGGGGATAACTCAGTCCCCCATCCCTTTCTCTGGCCTGTCTCATTTTAGGAACTAAAAAACAGAGGAGGGGGTCCCTAGTCCCTTCACCCCGCCCCTTTTAGTCGCCTTTTACGACACGCAGGGAATACGGTGGCAGTATTCTTCCTAACACATCCTGGCCGCAGAGTAGCAGTACCACCCCATAGTGCGGCCAGATTGTCCCCCCCGCCACAAGGGGGGGACACAATCTCTATTTAGATTGGAAAGATTGAGAAAAATGAAACGCAGGACACAATACTGGCAAAGGATTGTTGACAACCTTATCCTCATCGCCGTATCTCAGCTATGGGCCTAAAGGGAATGCGACCCCCTTGCTGGAGTGCCAGGGGGATGTCATGCCTGTTAGTGTTGAATACTTTCCAGGAAGTGCCCGATGTAGGTGAACCTCTGTTACTTTAACTTGGCCTAAAATTTACATCTCTATATATCTTGAATACTGAATGTAGCAAGAGACTAACACTAGTGTATAACTAGCGCTTGCTTTTGCAAAGGTCTTTCGGGCTTCGTCCTCGTACCCTGACTTGGAGCAAATGCTGACTGAGACTTGTAAGTCAAAAGCAGCCGTTAAGCTGTTCTTTTACATCTAATTATGCATTGTAAAAAAAGACGAAACTGCGTCACTAATTTCTTTTCAAGTTCAAAATATTGTGTGGCTACATAAATGATGTACTTACGGGGATTTTTGCCGCGAGATCAGCTCAGAGCACCTCAAGGTACATGAACACATGAAGAAGCTGGTACACAGGAAGATGCTGGCAGATGCAATGTACATGTAATTTGCCCAGAGCACCTGAGCTAATTTGGTATAATCGAAATACCTGAACAGAAACTCACCAATCGAAAAAAGAACACTTAGAAGCACCGAAATCGGAAATTGCATGAGAACTGTCTACACGTTTGTCCGATCTCTAACGGCTGGTTTGAAGCATGTATGCTAACTCTGGCAAGGATCGACTGCTCAGTGTTATCCAACGGGGACACAAAACAGCCTGAAACTGTCCCCCAAGTGAAACCCAGACGATGAGATTTCGTTTGTCACCTATTATGAACCCAACAGCTGTGGACATTGAGTTTCATCGGGTTTGAACGATCAGTTTCATAGTTTTTTGACACACACACACACACACACACACACACACACACACACACACACACACACACACACACACACACACACACACATACACACACAATTTACTCAACTAGTATTTTAGATGCTGGTCACGAGGAAGTATTGTGAAAAAAATGTAGAGTCGCAGCTTTGCTTTATTCTGCCGTTGAGTTACGTGAAGTTGGCTAGAACAGAACGAAAATCTGTGCCAAGTGAAACAACTGTATAGAAGCCTGGAATCTTGAGGGGGGAGGGGTGTTGTGTAAGCGACGCATGCTTCATTTTTCCTTTTCCTTTGTTTCCTGGTTTAGATTCAGTCCAGGGAAAAAAATCCATGCTCTCTACACAAACATCAATCTGGCCGGCGAGAGGGAGGCGCAGGGGAAAAGAATAATGAAAGCAAGAACAAAAAACTCTACACCTACAAACGAATCTCTTCCCCAGGTATAAAAATCCTTCGACATTTTGCACACTCATACACGCTGGATAGACATCGCGGAAATTGAGAGTATGGTTTTGATGGGAGGTGTGTGTGTGTGTGTGTGTGTGTGTGTGTGTGTGTGTGTAAATTGCAGAAAATTATGCTATCAGATAACCGTATATTTTAAAAAGTGAAAATATGTGAAGCTGATAAAACACAGAAAGGAAGTGATGGGCAGAGGAACAGATAGAATGAGAGAGAGAGAGAGAGAGAGAGAGAGAGAGAGAGAGAGAGAGAGAGAGTTGGCCCCATACCTGCGTCGTGTTGGGATGCTTGTAAATCTGACACACCTGGGCAGGGCAGGTCACTGGGCAATCAGCTGCACCGTAACAGCTTGGGAGTCAACACGGTGTCACTTAGGCACGTATTATCGTCGGTAAAGGACGCTCCCTTGCACATCTTCCCTTGCGATTTAATTTTGGATTTGGCTAGTTAATAACCTCTAGCACGTTACTTATGCAAAGTATGGCTCCAATCTACCACTCTTGAGCGTCCTGCAAATGGGAGGTCAGCATTAAACATTTCAAGCCAACGTTCTGCTGTCTTAATGGAAGCAGGTTCGAATTCCGGCTGGGACAGGGAACGATATAAAAGATTATTGATGCACCATAAGACCCACCAACTTAACGTAAAGGCACCCCCACTAATACCAACACAATAGTCTTGTATGAGACAGCTCTAGCATATATTCCATGTGGACGGTGGGTGTTAGCGCCAAAATGGTGACATGTGGTGGTGCATTGTACTGTACGTAGGAGGTCTACTGAGCCGCAGAGCAAAGGCTATTAAAAACTGTGGCTAGAATCGAACACATGAAAATAATTAATAATAAAGTGAGCCTGTACAGTTTCCTTCCATATTGCCCTGCTCACTCCTACCATCGGACTGAAACAAATAACTCTCATAACCCATAAGCGCCGTTGTGAGTGGCTCCTGGAGTTTTAATATCTTCCCAATTAGTCGCTCAGTTACCTGGATATTACTGCTGAGTATTCGCTCTCAAAACCACTACAATGCTTGTTTTATGAATTAATATTTGGTTATGAGTACAATACTGAGAGGTAATTTTGTTTTTTAAACTATCTGTCAATCTATCAGTCTATCTACCTATCTGTAGATCTATCTGTCTGTTTATCTATAGCCAGACGCCTTAATCTGCAAGGGGTGGCCACAGACAAATCGCCTCCTTGTCCCCGTGTCCTCTGCCGTTAGGCTACCTTCCCTAGAACTTACACCTCCCCCCCGTCTTCCCATATATCTCTCCATTCCTTCCCTCCATCTGATCCTTGGTCTACCCCTCCTTCCTCATCCTCTCCGCCTCACTGACATACACTCTTCTAGTCAGTCTCTCGTTCTCCATCCCCTCCACACAGCCAAATCATCTCAGAGTAAACCTCCTAACGCATTCAGTCACATCCGCATCAATACCATTTGACAAGGAGTTTGTTGATAAGGGCAAAATTATCTGGGAAATACTGGCACAGATCTTCCTCATAATAGCTTTCTCTCTCTCTCTCTCTCTCTCTCTCCTTTGAGGCTGGAGAGGGACGCCTTCACGTGGTGGCAATGTTGTAACCAAGGGGCTCAGATGACTAGTAATGCAATCGTTCCTCAACTTCCTTCATATCCCCCAGTAAGGACAGTGGTCTGATGGAGGAAGACGACTTTAACCTGCAGTCCACCGGGTTCATATTCAGCTGAGCCTGGTATTGCAACAGATACTACTACTACTACTACTACTACTACAACTACTACTATCCTTGCTTCGAATAGCCTGTTTTATCTAGGTTAGTACAGATCCCTGAAGGCTGCTTCTAACTCCATCAGCATCATAGGAGAGGGGATGGTTTTCCAAAATTGTAAGTGAATAAATAATTAAATAAATAAATATGAATAAAATAAAATGAAATAAAAATAAAAGTTTGATGGTAACAAAATAAACAAAAAAGGTAAGTGTAATAAAAAAAAAAAGATCATGGTAGCGACAAAGGGGGTGACCGTAACGAAATTGGGTCATTGCAGTGAATAAGTCTTCGTTGTGAAAAAGACTTCATTACAGTGAGAGATTTATATCTATCTATCCATATCTATACCCTTATCCATTTATCTGTCTATCTATCTTCTACAACATCTGTCTACCTATTTGTATACAGACCACTTTATGCAGCTGACTGGAGATTTCTCATAGTACAAAGGCAAACAAATAAATAAACAAATAAATAAACCTAATTATGAATTTGTAATCTTGTATTCTGGCCCCTGAAGCTGTTAATAAGGAGTGTATATAACCTTTGCATTTAAGAGGTGTCTCCTTGGCTAAATGTACTAGTTTCTTGGTAGACCAAAATATAAAAGAAATATTCGTAGTGAAGGGGAATGTGTAGGCGCCGGCGGTGGGGGTGTGGAGAAAATGTATGGTGGCCGGGCAGTGTATGGAGGCAATTGAGAGAGAGAGAGAGAAAGAGAGAGAGAGAGAGAGAGAGAGAGAGAGAGAGAGAGAGAGAGAGAGAGCATCCCTACCTTCACTGACAATAGACTCCCCAATGAACGGCACTACTCTCCACATTCGATACCTTTGTCAGAATTTGTAGTCAGCGCTTATACAGTATCTGTCTATCTATGTCTATCTATCCATCTATCCATCTATCTATCTGTCTATCTATCTATCTATTGCTAGACGTCCTAGTCCTTTATGTTTTGGCCATACAGAAACACGGTCCTCTGCCATATGACTGCCCTCCCTGCAACTCACAGCCCTGTCTCATATATCCGCACTCCGTCCCTCTACCTCATCCCTGGTCTTCCCCTCCAACGCACACCTCCCTTTTCTCATGTATCTCTTCACTCCATCCATCCGCCTCATCCTTGGTCTACCTCTCCCCCTCTGCCTTCCACCTCATTCACATACACTCTCCTCGTCAGTCTCTTATTATACAAACCCAATCCCAACAAAATCCAAACTTTTTAATATCTATTTTATGCTGTTTTCCCAACTTCCAAATGAAATATTTCGCTTTGTTTTTCATGTAGTAAAGGACGAACTAGTGTTGGAACATTTATTAAACTGGTTACCATGACAAACACACAGTCTGGTCCATATATTCATCTCCTCTTCCACTCCACAGGGCGACTTAGTGCATTATTTTTTCCCTTCTCCCACGGCCACACCCACACCAGCAGACTGAGCCCTTCCCACAACACATGTGATATCACTTGATGAATTTCTAGTGAACTATTTTTGAATCACTCTGTATAATGGATTTTGTGTGTGTGTGTGTGTGTGTGTGTGTGTGTGTGTGTGTCTTTCTCCCCCCCCCCCCCTCTCTCTCTCTCTCCGGGGATTTGCTAATGGACACTGACGGTGGTGGACACATAACTTGATGGAAATGGACAGCGAATCAGCCTGAGTGACACGGACGCCGGCGATGCAATGGCTGGCCTCTGCAACGCCAATTGTAACTCGGCGAGAAGGTGAGCATCATCAACTATCTGCATGCAGATGAAGTGATAGCGGAAACAGTCCTGCTCCCACTGACTACCAGAGACGCCCCACAGCTAGCCATAAAAATCTCCCCATAAGGATTAAACACCTGCGGCACTGTTATAACGGGAGCTAAAGACGGGGTTCCTGAAGCTTTGACAATGTATGGCTTGGGTTTATCGAATTATGCCCTAGTGTGAATTAAGAAAAACAGGTAACATATGGTGATCACTTCCTCGGAGAACATGAAGAAATCGACCACTTGGGAGTTTGGGGTTATAAGGAAGTTTAAATGATCTACAGTAACTTCACAGTATTAGTAAAAATCGCACTTTAAATAGATAAATAGTGTGTCAAAATGGCCTTGACATGATATCAAGTACCTGCTGAACAATGCCATGCCTCATTTTTGCCGAAAATAAGGAAAATACAGTATCGAAGATCGCTCAACTTTTCATAATGTTTGAGAAATTCTTTATTATATTCCTTATTTGCGGCTAAACTTCAGCATAACATTATTCAGCAGGTACTACCGTAGATATTTGATATATCATACTTTATCTCTATTGATATTTTCTACGTATTTGTAGCCCAAAACTCTCAAGTGGCCAATTGTCAGCATCTGGAAGATGCAGACCGACTATTAGGAACTGATAAAGAGTCATGCCCTACGCTCCCTCAGTAACCATTTACGTGTTTCATACTCATCTTTAATAGGGACGATATATGACTGCTAGTTATCTAGATAGGTAGCGTGAAAACAGTAGTTGCAGGGAGTGCAAAGACAAGTCTAGTGAGAATCTGTAACATTAAAGTTGGGACAATGTGACATTATGAATCCTTTTCAGCCTCAATTCCCTCCTGGAGTAATAATGAAAATTGTTCCACACACAGAGGTTCCAAAACACAGATACGTTTTCTAATTTACAAGTACCATCTTAGTAACAGACAGTTACATTACTTTAGCAACACAAATGGAAACAAGTCACTCAGTCATGGAGGTTTAATTCAGTTACATATAATTACAAACACTTAATGTTCTGTAATGATTCACTTATGAGTATCATATGTTTACTTGAGTTCTTGCTACAGAATAACCATGATAATTATCCCCCCGCAGCAAGGGATAAGCATTAATTATTGCTAGATATCGAACAGAAGTTAACTGGCATTTTTAATTTATGCTTAGGCATGTGAAAGTCCCTTGTCTTGTACACTCACAGTCTCCCCATCCTAGCTACTTCTACTCACCAGATTCTTTTTGCTGTCCATGGTCGTGTGAATGTCTGCTCCTCTCAGCAGAAATGTTGTGTCCCGAGGCACTGTCCCGCCTGCCAGCCACCTAAATCTGTTCTCTGCTGTTCACACTTATGTCTTTGCTTATATCTAGTTCCTGGAGCACTGCCTTGCCCCACACTCGCACGAACCAGGACCATATTTGATTCACTTATATAAAAATTAATTATGCTTTTAGGGGTACTTTGTCGTGACTTTTTGCAAAATTTAATGATTCACTTGAGCAACACACACTCTCTCAAAACCTCTGCTTATTCACTCCACGCCCCACAAAGGATCTTTGGTACTACACAAGTCAGGCCTACATTAAAAGGTTTCAAGGAGCTTCACATACTTCACTCTCCTCTCCTATTTTCACTCCTCATCTCTTCCCTTTTCTGCAATTTCTTTTCTCTCCCATCACTCTAAGTTTTCATTGTAGTTTTTCATGCTTCCTGTGCTTTTGTTCTAATCTCATCCTGATGCCTACTTTTAGCAGCTTTAGAGGCCACTCTTGGGACTCTCTCTGTGTATAGCAGTTTTTCCTCTTCTTCATTTTCTTCTCCTCCTTTTGCTTCATTGTCACCAGCTGATCCTAAGTCGAGATTAATGGGTGTGTGTCAGGTAGGTTAAGGGGTAGAGAGGGAGATGGCCATCTGTGTTTATCTGTTTTATAATTTCTTGCCTCACACATGTTCGCTTCGACAGGGTCGGGATTTGTAACATAAGCCAGTGTTTGGCTGTCTCAAAAAATGTACGAAGGAAATTCGCAGTGGAAGAAAATTAAGGTGAAAAGAAAGTAAATTCTTTTCATCTTAACTTGGCCTAACTTTTCGAGATATTTTGGGAATGTGTGCACGCACGCACGCACGCACGCACGCACGCACGCACACGCGCGCGCACGCACACACACACACACACACACACACACACACACACACACACACACACACACACACACACACACACACACACACACACACAAATACTATACAGCGTAGCGTAGCCTAGCTGAAGGTGGGAGATAATTAAGCACTGTGCGGTACATACTGCCAGCTTCGTGTTGATTTCCCTTTAGAGTTAAGTTGGAGCTTAGGGAACGATTTTCATTCCTTCTTTCCCATGAAAATTTCATGACAGATTTTCATTGCTATGTGATGGTCCTTCTCACCATTTCCTGACGGCTCCGGCTAGCGGGTAGTTGGGCTGGAGGGGAGGGGAAGCCTTCCTGCTTTGTGTTCATGTCTTTAACTCATAGAATGGTTTTATTAGTTATAACTTCATAATAAACAGCATAGGACAAGCAGGTCTGTTGCAGTTTGCTTTCCTTTGTACTCCTTTTTAATGATGCCGAACTAGGAGCATACTGATGATAGTTCTCTCACTTTTTTTTTACTCTCACTTTCCCTGCCTTTAGATCCTACCTCACATTGTACTTTAGTAGTAGTAGTAGTAGTAGTTGTAGTATTAGTAGTAGTAGTATTAGTAGTAGTAGTAGTAGTAGTAGTTGTAGTAGTAGTAGTTGTAGTAGTAGTAGTTGTAGTAGTAGTAGTAGCAGTAGTAGTAGTAGTTGCAACCCCAGGCTCATTGAATGTAAACCCAGTCGACTGCAGGCTCAAACTGCCCTACTCCCGCAGCCCACCATCCTGCTTGCGAGGAATGGGAAGGGAGGTAAGGGATGTTTCTTGTAGTCCCATTGCCCATTTATATCGATGCCACCACATGAAGGCGACCCTCTCCACCACCAGAGTGAGATGAAAGGTTAAGATGATGATAATGGTGCAAGCTTGATGATGATATGATGATGATGATGATGATAATGAAGATATTGATGGTGATGATGGTGATGATAGTGACAATGTGAATAACATCGATAAATCAGCAGATGTTAACCATATACTGCATTTACTTCGAGAAATTAATTTCATTTTCTACAATTCGCGTCAGGTAGTAATTACGGAGGTCATGACTGGGGGAATTACCAGTCGCAGATCTGTGGACTGTGGAGGCCACAGAGGAAATTAGGCATATGTATCATCTGCATTGGAAGCGAGTTCGTAATCAAGACCATTCCGCATTTCCTGGGATAAAAATGGTTAAATGCTGTACTTTCTTAACGTCAACATTTGGAGATTATTTGCCTTTGGTGCTTCAACGTACTGATAACAAGTGAATGTGAATATTACAGTGACAGGTTTAATAAATGACTGAACGAATGACTGGTAAATCGCCCTACAGTAAAATCCTTGTACAAATGTAAATGGGTATGTAAATTGATCATACAAGGGTCTGCTGTGAAATGTGTAGAACTTCTGGAGGTTACAATCCATCCATCTATCTGCTCGTATCTATCGACATCATCCTATCTGTCGCTATTTGTATATATATATATATATATATATATATATATATATATATATATATATATATATATACACACACACCAGCATGATCTCGTACTTCAGCACTGGAAACCAAACTTAGCCTTATCTATCTCCAAAGACCCTACCAAAGCACTTATCCTAACGTAACTTATCAAAATTAACCATAACCTACATCTATCATCCTAACAGTCAAACTTAACCTATCTAACCCTAATCGAACATACCCTAACCTAACCCTCACAACCTTAACTTACTCTAACCTAACCTATCCCCAACAAACAAACCTAATTTAACCTACCTAACCCTAACCTAACCTAAACTTACCTAACCCCAACAGACAAAAGCTAAACTAACCTATCCTGCCCAGACCATCCAGAAAAAGAAAAAGTTTCCAAATCGACTGCAGTTAGTAAATTTGCGAGCACCGAACCCCACCACTGGTTCGCTAGCCACTCCTCTCTCTCCCTCCCTCTCTCTCTCTCTCTCTCTCTCCATCAACCAGTGGAGGATTTTTATTTTTTATTTATTTATTTATCTTAATGAGTTGTTTATTAGTTTACTTTTACAGCTGGACTCCTATATTTACTCGTACCTTTCGGGAAACGTTGCCTTTTGTCGTGTATAATGAAGACTGTCTCTGATCCCTTTCCTGAGAGAGGTTTATCCAAGCTTAAGTAAAATAGTGTAAGGATGTTGAAGATTAAGCTAATGCATCATCTTAGTAAGGGAGTTAAAAATGAGAGACTCGGAGGCAAAATACTTGAGTGTCGTAAGCCTCTCAAAGGACTGAACAGCTTAGACACAGACAAAATTTCATCACAGCTTTCACGAGGGGAAATGACCTTTAAATCAGAGTTAATTTTGATACTTTTTTATTCTTAATTTTTACGATCAGTTCATCACCCATCTCTCTACTTTCCCGCTCTTTCTGATTCATACATTCCCTCTCAGCCCTTTCATATTACATCCATCAGTCTCCATTCACTCTTTTTGCATGTGCCTCTATTTTTATTTTCATTCATTTCGTCTACAACCTGTTCCCTACAATTCTTCTCTCAGCATTTCTTTTTTTCGTCCATAGGCCTACACAGAAGCCCTCAACCCTTCTTTCTCTATATTGCCTCTCGTTTACAAACTAATCCTCAAACAAATCATACTCAGTGTCACTCCCTTTTCGCTCACAACCTACGCCAAACAACCCTTCTCTTGACTCGTTTTATTTCGACCCCAGTGCCCTGCAATCTTTCTTTCGTGTTTTTTCCTTTCCTTTCCGTCCACAAACTCATCGTCACAATCCTTCCATCTTTCTTTTGCCTTTATTCACAACCTGATTCTTAAACCATTCTCTCTGCCTTTCACCACTTTTCTTCTTTCTAAAAATTGATCCCTACACGTCGACTCTCCTACCTTCTTTCTCTTTTCGTCTACTACCCAGTTATCTTCTTCCATCTTTCCCGCCAACATACAACAGCTGTTCCTCTCATCTGTAGTACATTTTAGTAATCTTCTCTTTTGAATCCATCAGTATCTTCTGCTTCGTTTCCAGTCTTTCTACTTTTCGTTTCTCGTCGACTGCAGTATTTCAGTCTTCTCTGACCATGACTCTGACCAGCTCGCCCACAACGAGGTCGATCGGTCGGTCGGTCGGTCGGTCTCTCTCTCTCTCTCTCTCTCTCTCTCTCTATCAACCTGTGGAGGATTTTTATTTGTTTATTTATTTTAATTTGCGTTGTTTATTAGTTTATTTTTACAGCTGGACTCCTGTATTTACTCATACCTTTGGGTAGACGTTTCTTTCTGTAGTGAAGATTGTCTCTGATCCCTTTTCTTAAAGAGGATAATCCAGATTTAAGTAAAATAGTGTAAAGACGTTAAAGATTAAGCTAATGCATCATCTTAGTGAGGGAGTATATACTGAGAGACTCGGATGGACTGAAGTGTAGGCAGAGACAATATTTCATCACAGCTTCCACGAGGAGAAGTGACCTTTAAGTCTAATTTCTACTCGCAGTTCTTCACTCATCTCCCTACTTTCCCGTTCTTACTGATTCGGACATTCCTTCTCAGCCCTTCAGTATTATATCCATCAGTCTCCATTCACTCGTTCCATGTGCCTCAATTTTTATTTTTTCATTTCATCGACGACCTGTTCCCTACAGTTCTTCTCTCAGCATTTTTTCGTCCATAGCCTGAAGCCCTGAACCCCTCTTTCTCTATATTGCCTTTCGTCTTCAAATTAAGCCTCAAACAAATCATATTCAGTTTCATTCCCTTTTCGCTCACAACCTACGCCAAACACTCTTCTCTCTATTTCGACCCCAGAGCCCTGCAATCTTTCATTCGTGTATTTTTGTTTCCACAAACTCATCTTCACAATCCTTCCATCTTTCTTTTGCCTTTATTCACAACCTGATTCTTAAACCATTCTCTTTGCCTTTCACCACTTTTCTTCTTTCAAAAAATTAATCCCTACACGTCGACTCTCCTATCTTCTTTCCCTTTTCTTCTACAACCCAGCTATCTTCTTCACATCTTTCCCGCCAACATACAACAGCTGTTCTTCTCATCTGTAGTACATTTCAGTAATCTTCTCCATCGAATCCCTCAGTATCATCTGCTTCGTTTCCAGTCTCTACTTTTCGCTTCTCGTCGTCAGCAGAACTTCGGTCTACTCTGACCAACTCGCCCACAACGAGGTGTGTGTGTGTGTGTGTGTGTCACACACACACACACACCGACACACACACACTCACTCTCTCTCTCTCTCTCACACACACACACACACACACACACACACACAAAACCGCCTCCTCTCCACCCCCACACCATATCCTCTCCACCCCCACACCACATCCTCTCCACCCTCACACCACATCCTCTCCACCCTCACACCACACCCTCTCCACCCCCACACCACATCCTCTCCACTCTCACACCACACCCTCTCCATCCCCACACCACATCCTCTCCACCCTCATACCACACCCTCTCCACCCCCGCACCACATCCTCCCCACCTTCACACCACATCCTCCCCACTCTCACACCACGTCCTCTCCACCCCCACACCACGTCCTCTCCACCCCCACACCACATCCTCTCCACCCCCACACCACATCCTCTCCACCCCCACACCACATCCTCTCCACCCACACACCACACCCTCTCCACCCACACACCACATCCTCTCCACCCCCACACCACATCCTCTCCACCCCCACACCACATCCTCTCCACCCACACACCACATCCTCTCCACCCCCACACCACATCCTCTCCACCCCCACACCACATCCTCTCCACCCCCACACCACATCCTCTCCACCCACACACTACATTTTTTTTTTTAAATAAATAACAGAACAGAGGAAAAACAAATGAGTAAAAAAAAAAAATAATAATCCATACACCAGATTACTAGTGTCCTCTGTTTATAAAATATATGTAACAGTTAGACTTGAACAGCTGTGGGTTGAAATTTGGAGGGAAACAACTCTGGCGAAGCGAGTTCCAGAGAGATGCAGTTCGGGGAATGAAAGAATTTTGATAGGCAGAAGTTCTGCAATATGGCTGAGTGACATTCCAGTCATGAGCGCTACCAGAACGAGGGAAGGCATGAAGAGGTGGCACCATGGACGCAACTTCGTCTGAGCATTTGCCAAAAAAATATCTAAAATAATGCAAGGGAGGCAACATTCCTTCTTACTTGCAGGGGAGGTAGTTTATATGTAATGACAGGGTTGTTAATGATTCTAACAGCTTTGTTCTGAATTTTGTCTAGTTGTCTTAATGCAACCTCTCCACAACCATTCCACAAGGGTGAGCAATATTCAAGCTGAGAGCGCACATGACTCTTATAAATTATATATAGCTAACTGCTCATCGGCGAAGAAGTTACGGACTCTGTACAATAATCCAAGTTTCTTTGAGGCGGTTTTAGCAAGTGATCTGACATGAGAGGTCCACCCCTACACCACATACTCTCTACCCACACATCACATCCTCTCCACCCCGACACCACAGCCTTCCCACCCACACACCACATCCTCTCCACCCCCACACCACATCACGCCCACACCACATCCTCTTCACCCACACACCACACCCTCTCCACCCACACACCACACCCTCTCCACCCTCTCTGATGAGCCATTGTGCCGGAGACGTGACCTTCCCCTTGCCGGCAAAGCACTGAAATATTTTTACCAGCGGCGCGTGAGGCAAGGTATATGAGAGCAATTTATGGGCTATCTTGTTGGTCTTAGTTTCCTTCTTCAAGCACACATTTTACCTGTAACTTAGTCGTGCCACAAGCGCTGCAACAACCATCGTCTTAGCTGTTTTCTGCTTCATTCTTCCTTTGACACACCGTCGATCAAGCTCATTTACACTCTCTTCTGTCCTCTTACACAACACTTTTCTGTTCTTCCCCTGTCTCATCAGGAAAAAGAGGAAAAAGAAAATGTAACAATAAATAATAATAATAATAATAATAATAATAATAATAAATAATAATAAATAATAATACTAATAATAATAACAATAACAACAATCATAATCATCATCATCATCATCATCATCAACCTTTATCCAACCTAAGCAGAGGGTGAGGGAGGGTCAAGGAACATGGAAAGCGTAAGTATGAAATTGGAAGCAATATATACAGCATGACCCGAGAAATACACAATCGTCAACTCATCATTCGTATCTTCGAAATTTTGGCTCTACCTCACAACTGTAATATTCAGAATAATCTTAACAGACCGATATTTAGATTAGTACTATTATATGTATTTCGAAAACCGTTGCATGTATTGAACTCTCTCTCTCTCTCTCTCTCTCTCTCTCTCTCTCTCTCTCTCTCTCTCTCAACTTTATGACAATGTGTTCCTCCTTTCAAGACGCGTATATGGCCGACTCCCATCTACACACCATCCATTTTCTGTCCAGCACTTTACTACGAAAGGTAACAAGCAATCTCAGTCTTTAATTTACACAGCCATAATTCATTCGCTTTACCTAGGGGTTGATTATCGACCTGGGGCAGCTTATTCTCTGTGGGTCAGTGATAAAATAAGACAATATTACAACTCAGCATCCTTTCCAGAGTTATCTTCGTGACTAGCAGCATATTCCAGTGTTAATCTATTGCTACAGGTCGGAAATAAAGACGGAGAGATGGTAAGTTTTCACTTAGTTAACGTGAACAGAGTATACTTAATCCTGAAATATGCATCCTAATATTTCCATCGCCTCCTATCTACGGCGTACACTTTCCCAAACACACAGTACACATTTCTTAGATTATAACAAAGAGGATAAACCTTTTACTCAACTGCTTTATAGTTTCTTTGAATGGATTAAAAAAAAATGGCTTTGATTCTCTGGTTGGGAGAGGTAGGTGCTGGCGACCATCATCCACTCACTTGGTATAGTGCTGTCTACTTCTTCACCTTTATCATTCTTTATCTGTGTCTGCCCTTCTCTCTTCCTATTTCACCCAGCTTTCCTGTCACATTTTACCACTCTTCTTTCCTTTTCAGATGACTTTACATTGAGTGACAAGCCCCATGACACTCAACGTAAAGCCAAGAAACCATGTACAACGCCGGGTGGTAACCATAAAAAAGGTATGTGTTCCCTACGTGTCAACAAGTGGGCTGGCGGAGGGTTTGTGCCCCTCACCGTAAACAACTAATTCAAAGACAAACGGCCACCGCTAACGGGATTGTGGCGTCTGGCTATAGGTAAATAGAAATGAAATAGATGCTTTGTTCCTTGCTTCTGTATAATCAGTCCTTCTTTGCACACTAGAAGCCACCACACACCTTCACCTACCACTGAGTATGGACAATTGGTAATCATTCTGGTAGGTGTGGCGACCAATATCCCTTATTTGATGTAGTGTTACGTTCAAGTGATAACACTGAATGACAAGCTTAGCGATTTTTGTAATCTAGAAAACCATTTACCAAGGTAGGTGGCAGCCATAAAGTATTATCGAACGGACGACTGGTGGACTGATGAGTTAAATCATCCCAGATAATCCTGGTCCATAAGGGTTTACATCCGAGAGGAGTTTAGGGCTCATTGAAAGTTATCAAGGTTTAAAGCCGAGAGCAACAAGGGATCACGCAGGAAGAGGAAAAAGTTGGCCCCTATACACATTCAGGAATAAGCGACCTGTGTAGTCCCATATGACGACAGTGGCAATCTCCCTTCATCTGTGGCGTCAATGATAGAACACAAGACGGAACGCACTCCCCCTCACCTCCCACCGACAAATCATTAGGAACCCGTCAAGGTGTACCGCAGAAGTCCAGGGTGTGTTTGAGGTTAATAAATGCCACGAGAGAGGAAATTCGAACCCTCGTCCTGTGGATTAGAGGACAGTGACTTAAAGCCACTCCGCGTCTCCTTGATGCATCTCAGGGAAAGCAACTACCCGCTTTCTCATTGAATGTCTCGATTAAGTAGCTTAGGCAAGGTCCCTAAAGCTTAGTAGGCGAAAAAGGATTGGATGATGTATAGATAGTATTTTCGCATTATAATAACAGGTCACAAGTCCTTTCCTAATAGGTATTTTGGTAACTCACTTTAATATCTCAAGAGCAAATGAAAGAGACGCCGCTAGAATTACACTCCATCGCACCAGGTGATCTCAATGGGGCTGATATGGTGCTGAGCTGAAGGTTTTGTTTTACGTCTTTAGAGGGTGTGTACTCTGTTCAGTTTAAATCAACATAAAATTACCATCTGTCTGTCTTTAACACTGAACTGTATGAAGAGATTAACCCTATATGATGCTAGTCATGAAGAGGTGCTATGGAAAAGATATGTAGCCATAGTATTTTAGTTAAAGTAAACGAACTAAAGTTACTCTGAGATCATTTCCACTGTAGCCTAATCTCCCCCAGCATCCCTGTCGCCATTAATCACTCTAAGTACTTGGTGAGGCAAAAGTTCCGGCAAGAGGGACGTGGGTCAGGCCAGAGGTGATTCTTCTTGTGTCTGGCAGGTATTCCATTACACGTTTCCCAGCTTTAGAATTACAAGGTGCTGGAGAGGGACGCCTTCATGTGGTGGCACTGATATAACAGGGCGGCTCAACTGCCTAGGTACACAAATGTTCTTCACTTACATCCCTATCCCCCAAACGAGGACTGCAGGAGGAGAGCAACTTCAGCTTGTAGTCCATTGAGTTCACATTTTAGATGAACTTGGGGCAACGACAACAAAAACAACAACAACGACTACTGCTGTTACTACTACTACTACAACAACAACAACTACTACTACTACTACTACTACTACTACTATTGCCACTATCACCACACCACGACTGTCTCTCGGCCGCACAAAAAACTATCTCCATATTAACAAACACTTCTGAGTAATGGTATATGAATGCCAGATTTATGCAACCTGCAGGAAGTTAATGCCAAATAAGTGATATAATGAGCCAAACCATATGTCAAATCAGCAGACTCAGATGACAGCAGATATCACTCATGGGAATTTTTTGGTACCTTAAAAAAAAAAAAAAAAAAAAAAAAAAAAAAAAACGCAGAAACAACAACAAAAACACCAGTAGTCTTGTCTTAGTGTACTAGCCTCAGGCCTCTAAGATATTAATGGGGTAAAAATGATTAGACGACGGATGCATAGAAATCTTGAAATTTAAAAATGTCTTCCATATGCCGCGAGGTGGCAGATGGGTGGATCGATAGATACTAGAGAGAGAGAGAGAGAGAGAGAGAGAGAGAGAGAGAGAGAGAGAGAGAGAGAGACTACGGAAATGAATGAAAGGAAACATATCCAGTAAATAAGAGAGGGACAGACAATGAACATGCAAGAGTGAAAGTGAACGAAGAGATTGGTAAAGAGAGTTTGGGCAGGCGTGGAAAAAATGCCTGTTGTTCAAGTGCATATCCTTCAACACAGAGTCATCCTTGGCATCGTATTTCTGCTCCTGGAAGACTATTTTCTTTGACCCATACGAAACTGCTACTAACGAGGTATATCAACACGACATCCAGTAAACTCTTCAGATGACTTACAAAATGTCTCTGATGGATGAGGATTGAGAGACTGACGAGAAGAGTACATGTGAGTGAGGTCGGGAAACAGAGGAGGAGGAGGAGACCAAGCGTGATATGGAGAGATGGAGTGTAGTGTGTGTGAGTAGGGTGGACAGGGAGAGGAAGAGGGAGAGACCAAGGATGATACGGAAGGACGGAGTGGAGAGTTGCATGCGAGAAGGGTGTGTGAATTAGAGAGAGGGCAGTCAATAGGGAGAGGACAGGGAAACGTGTATTCGATTTGTTTGTGGTCAACCCACATGGGATTAAGGCGTCAGGCAAGAGACAGAGATATATAGAGATAGGTAGATAGACAGATTGATGTTCCTGATGCCTTGTCTTCTTTCACTAGGGGCATACGAGAAAGCCGTCGCAGTAAAGTGAAGAAAGACATGGAGGAACTGTAACTGAAAGAACTTGTGTGCAGGAGAAGGGCAGAATGATTGATACTGTGGAGGGAGATTAATGGAGAAGGTGGGCCAGGCGTGAAGCGGAATCCCGGGAGGAATTCATTTGGGAAAGTACAAGGAGGTGTGTGTGTGTGTGTGTGTGGGTGTGTGTGTGTGTGTGTGTGTATTTCCAGGAGTGTGAATTTGTGAGAGAATGTGTGAGAGGAGCGAGATTAATTGGGTGTGTGCGTGGGTGTGGGTTTAGGTTTGGGTGGTGGTGTGGGTGTGGGTGTAGGTATGGGTGTGGATGTGTTGGAAACCACATGAAACGAAACTCAAAGTACTAAGTAGAATCCACAACCTTGTGAAACCATTAATAAGTGCCAATTCAAAACGTCTTTCCTACTCAAAATACACACATCTTGTGGTAATTAGAAGAGAAGATATTATGACAGATCTTAGCCAAAGTGAGACACAGTACAGAAAGGCAAGAAATAAGCATAAAGGAAAAGAACAGACAGGCCTATGACATATAAGGGGTTGGTACTTTAACTGCAGCAATGACTAAAGTACTCAGGATCCATTTTATTCCAGGTTCCAGTACGGTGTTATACTTTTCTTTTTAACCTTTCCACCCAGATTCCCAGGCCAGACTTTATAAACTGCATGGGGGGGGGGTGGACCTACTTATAAAGGTCACTGTCCCCTCCTAGTGTAACCTTACCACAGGACAGAGCTGCCTACACTCCCATTACTTTAATTTGGCCCATCTTTTCGTCTTTTTGCAACTTATTTCTCGTAGCATAGTGACAGAAAAAGACAATGCTACGGCTCCACATCCTTCTCACAGCACTTGTTTGTTACTGGTGTTATAGTGTTAGTCTCTTGCTACAGCTCAGTATTCAGTGCGGAGTTATGGCGATTTTAGGCCAAGTTAAAGAAGACAGTGCTACGACTCTACATCTTTTTCACGTTTTTGTGACTAGGTCCATATTCTAGTGTTGATTTCTTGCTACAGTTAAGCTTAAAAAATAGAGAAATGGCAGTTTTATGTCAGGTTAAAGTAAAAAGAGTACAGCTGCTTTTTCTGTAATAGTCCAACCGATCTAATGTATTTATCCTCTTCTCTTGCGTTTCCATTCGTTCCTCTCCACACAATAGCATACCCAGTTACCATGCGTTCTGCGTTATATCAGCAGCTGCCGCCATTATATTTTACGGTACATCTTATCATTGTATGCCCGCTAAACTGTTATATCCACTTTAGTAAAATTTCGAGGAATAATATCGGTGGCAGTGTCGTAATGTAGCGCTTATTGGAATCCACTACATTTACTGGCCATATTGTTTCCTCCAGCTCTGTTACTGGGGGGAGATGAGGCCATATCTCGTGGAAGGCACTGCAGTGTATTCTGTTATGTTTAATACGAATTTATTTATCCCTGCAAGTTATTATAGACCTTTTCTGCAGTGTGGGATAGTGGTCTTTTTTTTCTTATGGCCGAGTCACGTAATAAAAAGGAAAAAAAAAAATGTTTATCACCGACAGCCTCCAAAATCAGCGAGGGTTGTTGTAGTCAATAAAAGTACGAGTATGACAATTAGCTTCGCACAGTGTTATAGGTGAATAAAAATCCCAACAGCATTATGGCTCCCAAGACATTAATAGGTCCACAGTTCTTCTCTGAGGGGTAAAATTACAGTACTATTTAACATAACGTATTGTACATAAGTTTGTAAATCTCAGTTACCTATTGTTTCCTACCCTGAAACTCACTAGTTTTGATCAAAATTAGTAATGAGTGTTTTTTCCCCTTCTCAGTACAAGTCATTCGAAACCTAGAGATCTGTCTGTCTACAACAATTTTTTACGAATGGGGAAAAGAAAAGGTCGAGAGTCAGCAAAAAGCTGTTCATTCTAGATCAAGAATAATTTTTTTAAACACTCCTGGACGAACTCCATGAAAAAAGATAACTGTTAATGACATTTCTGACGCTGGCTAATTGTGTGCCGATTACATATTACATTAGAAGTTAGACAAAAGAGGGATACGACTGTGTAGGTGGACGGGTGGTGCGTGCCATCCACGGTAGGGGAGAGGGTTGTACCCCCCAAAATTAAGACGAGCAAGCGGTATCCACCATAATAGCCATAGGAATAAATAGACAAAGATAGGTAGATATGTGAGTAGGTAGGTAGGAAGACAGTCAGATAGGTAGGTATATATGTTTGTAGGTAGGTAGGAAGACAGACAGATACCGTATGTAAGTATGTATGTAGGTAGGTAGGTAGGTAGGTAGGTAGGCAGACAGACAGACAGACAGATAGATAGATCGACAGACAGACAGAGATAGACCAATATATACGCAGGGGCGGGATCCCACTGCTACCTGGCGCGTTCCCGGGTGGCGGATGAGGGAAGGCCTTGCAGATAATACGAGGTACCGTCTTAGACGGAGCGGGCCGTGGGACCCCAAGTAGATATATGTAGGGGTCCACCGAGTATATGAAATAAGGTGACAAAATAGTTACATCTCACCAGAAAATATGTCGGAGGGAGGAGAGATTATTTGCCACAATCCCCCCAACCAAACATGAGTTTTACTGTTAATGTTTCCAAAGCCTTCCTGTTAGATCATCGTTTACTAGTCCAACCGGACTGCCTCCTGTGCTCACGGGCAGCGCGCCACCAAAAGTGTGCAGGCACTGTCTCGGCAAATCAGAGACCGGGGTATTAAACAAACTGAAATCCATGAAGATCTACACGTACAGTGTAAGAAGCCTCACAGAAGATAACAAATTTGATACCTTAATGACTAAATAGAAAACATTAGTTAGGATATTGTAGGTCTGAGTGAGATCCACAGAAAAGAAAAATTAAATCAGCTCCACAGCAACCGCCTATTTTACAACAGAGGGAGTCAAAATGAAAGAGTTAGTGGTGTAGGATTTCTGATTAACAGAAATCTTGCAAACATCTTTGTTGAATTCTACAATGTGTCTGACAGAGTAACATGGATTGTAATTAGACTATGCAAACGATTCACCCTGAAAATAGTACAAGTATTTGCACCGATTGCTCAAGGCTGACATGTAGAAACAGACACATTCTCTGACGACATCTCCCAGATGATGGAAAATGAAAATACCACATGTACTGTACTCATGGGAGACTTCAAAGAAGAGGTTGGCAAATTAAAAAAAAATGGAGAAGAATGTATGAAAAAATTCGGAATGGGAGAAAAAAAGAAGAAGAAAAAAAAAAAAGAGGTGAAGCAGTGGTAAATTTTGCTGAAATATATGACATGAGAATAATGACCACATTCTTCCAGAAAAGAACACGGAGAAAATAGACCTGGAGAAGTCTAAATGAAGAAACAATGAATGAAATCGGGTTCATTATAGCAGATAAGAATAAAACGATCATATGTGACACAGTTATCAACAAAGTAAATATAAGAAGTGACCATAGAATGGTGGGTTGCACAGCCAGATTCAATTTCGGATATGAAAGTGGTTGATTAAAAAAAAAAAATAGATATGCCCAATAAAAATCTGAAAACAAAGCGGCCTCTCAGTTAGGAAAAATGAACAGATAAATATATAACCATCTATCTATCTATCAATCAATCTATCTATCTATATACTCGCGCATGTATATAATATTTATATATATATATATATATTATATATATATATATATATATATATATATATATATATATATATATATATATTATATATCATCTCATCAGCCGTTTGAGTGTCCACTGCAGGACCGGCCTATCGCGACCGAAGTGGGGACGATACAGCCAATGTATCTCTACCAAGTGGCTTAAGGCCCGTCCAGACGATCGAGCAATGCCCGCGGGCACAAGCGAGCAGTTTGCCTGTTGACGGGCTCACCGCTTGTGCCCGCGGGCAAATGCGTAAATTGCCCGTGGCAATTTACGCATTTGCCCGCGGGCACAAGCGGTGAGCCCGTCAACAGGCAAACTGCTCGCTTGTGCCCGCGGGCATTGCTCGATCGTCTGGACGGGACTTTAGGCTGTCTGGCAGAGATTGTAGGTAGGGTGAGAAGTGCTTTTAAGTGTATTGTAGTGGCTTTGTATGTGTGTGTAGTCTGTGAACCAAGTGTAATCGGCCCGCGCAAGCCGACTGGGTGCAAACATACTTTACAGTATGCGACATTGGTTCAACCACCTCACCCATTGTGTCCGCCAATGCAGTACACGCGTGGCCTGAAGAACGCTCCCAAAGTTTGTTACCCTGGCGGGGTGCGAACCCTCGTTCTTCAGTGTACGAAAACGCACACCTTACCACTGTACTACAAAGGCTTATATATATATATATATATATACAGTAAAACCTCTACAACTCGGCATAATACATGTGCAAGCCTTGCCGAGTTAGCCTATTTGCCGAGTTGTAGGGATGAACTTTATGTTCCCCCCCAGCACACACACATACAAAAGGAAAAAAATGGAAAAAATGGAAAAAAATTAAAAGTTTTTACAATAAATAGTAAAAGCTGCCTTACCATGATTCCATGCAGTTGTAGGGTGTATTGCAGGCATGGAGGAGGACTTTTGGTAGTTTTTGGATGTGTTAGGGGGACTAAAGATCACTTTTGGGCACACCTTTACTGTACTGTACTTGACACTGTACACTATGTAAAGCACAATTAACACTATAAAGGCCTTACTGTAATGTATTTATCACTTAGGGAATTAAACACTAAACACTTTAACATTACTGTACAACTCGGGATCTTGCCGAGTTGGAGGGATTCTTGCCGACTCTCTTTCTCTCACATGTGCATTTTTGGGAATTTTTGAATTTTGATCTTTTAAATGAATATTTTGGTGCCATCCCGAGTTGTAGAGGTTTCCGACTTGAGGGATGCCGAATATATATATATATATATATATATATATATATATATATATATATATATATATACCACGTTGTGTACACCGCTTCCCGTCCGATCAGCGAAGTTAAGCAACGTTGGGTCTGGTTAGTACTTGGATGGGTGACCGCCTGGGAACACCAGATGCTGTTGGCATCCCTACGTGTCAAGTGGGGTTGGTGGAGGATTAGTGCCCCTCCCTGTAAAACAATTAACTCTAAGCCATTGGCCACCCCGTCTGGGATACATGGCGTCTGGCAATGATGATGATGATATATATATATAGAGAGAGAGGGACGCAACACACTATGGCTAGGAACAAGAAGCTAAGGGCTCAGGCATACATCAAGACCTTTCGTTATGAAGGGGTTGATGAATGCTGTCAGTCTGTTTTGTTCCTATTAGACAATTTTATTCAGCTAAGGAAAGACTTTGAAATAAGGGAGTTAGATATTGTCTTGATATTCCCTTTCAGTTCGCAATGTCTTTCCTGAACTGAATAAATTAACTGTGAGGCGTCAAGAATAAACTAGACATATAATTTGAATAAAGAGATTCACTGAAGCTGCCACAAAAAGAAGATCTAAACTATTTTAGATTAGTTTGTACACGCACACGCACACGTACGCACGCACGCACGCACGCACACGCGCACGGGCACACGCACACGCGTGCACACGCACGCACACACACACACACACACACACACACACACACACACACACACACACACACACACATACACACACACACACACACACACCGGGCAAAACATCACACCCCGCCGTGCCATCGTGTGCGTGGTTGCAATAATACGCCATGAGACTGAAGAAATTATCAAAGCTTGCCTGGTTTCAAGACACAGCATCACGGGCGAGTTGAGTCATCCCCCCCTCTCCCCCTGTGTGGTTGAGCCTCATAACCACACCGGCTATTCATGCAAACTTCAAATTCAGTTTTCCTGTCGCAAGTTTGAGGAGAGTCGACGGTGGATGAGACTGGCGGGATGAAACTCTTGCCACGGCGTTGGATGAAACTCGCGGGACTTCTTTACCGGAGTTTCCTTGGGACACATTTTTTACCTGTGCAAACTGGGTTCATTATGAGTCCAGCAGGTGCCTCCCGTGCCTTGCCTTGCCGCCACTCCTTCAGCTCTTCATAATTTCCACTACTAGTACCATCACTACCACCAGCTACTTCACCACGTCACATATAATATAGCCCACACCACCACGACTATCACTTACTACTCCATCACTTTATAAATTTAACCTACACTACTACATTATCACCAACACCAACTACTACAACTACTACTACTACACTGTTTTTTGTATGTAATTTAGCATTCTCCACCACCTCCATTATCACCAAATACTTCATCGCTTTATATACACAATTTAACCTACACCACCACCATCACCAAATACTACTATTTTCATAACCACTTTTAAATATATAATTAAGCATTCATCACCACCTCCACCACCATTACCACCAACTACTGTTTCACCACATTATCATAAATAATTTACCCTACGCCACCACTAACAACAATAATCTTCACCTCATTACGTTACACAATTTAGCCTACATCACCACCACCACCAACAACAACTACAATTACTACTCCACCACTTTATGACACACAATTTAGCCTACACCACCATCATTATTACCAACTACTTCACTTCATAATATCTGATTTGACCTACACCACCAACACCATCCTACTTCAGTATTTATGAGCTCTATCAAAATCATCCACTTAAACCCTGGACTAAGATTCATATATTTTTCATGATTATAGTTGATATGTGAAAAGGTTATATTCAACTTTAAGAAGAATCTTGAAAGGGGTTCATATGAAAAATCAAGAGCTTATGTTCAAAAACTCCTTCCTAAACTGAAATAATATCGAATGGAGGTAAAAAGGAATGGCGCGCGCGCGCGCGCACACACACACACACACACACACACACACACACACACACACACACACACACACACACACACACACACACACACACGTCATCGGACTGAAGAGATGAAGCCTTTACACCGCCAGTATCACCGTCCCTTACCTTTTAAAAATTGACTCTACTTGTACCATCAGTTACCTTCAGCACTTGATAATATTCACCATCTTTTTGTCTTCCAGTATCTGTGATTTGCCTCAACACCATCACCCATTCTTAGCACTTCATGCCGCATCACAACTTAGCACTTAAGCACTTGCATGCTTACCCGCCACCACCACCACCAACACCACCACCACCACCGCCTCCACCATCATCACCATCACTACCATCCATTTTTAGCATTTCATGACTTTCACCATAACTACCCACTTCAGCAATAATATTTTCACCACCACCACGACCCTCTTTAGCACTTCATGACATGCACCAAATCTGTCGATATCCACACCATTATCACCACCACCACCCACACATTATGACTTGCACCACAACAGTCTAACTAAAGACTTGCTCTCACCACCGCACCACCACCACCACACACTCTAGCACTTTATGACTTGCACCACAGCTACCTTCTTAAACACCATATATCTATTTCCCGGCACCTGCATTTTTACCACCACTAATACCCACTTTAAAGTTTGCACCAACACCACCACCACCCTACCTCAACACATACAAATTTCCCCCTACAACCTTTTGTTCAACTGCATTTATATTCTGGACCAACATTAACATCGACTTCAGCACTTTATGATATCCACCACCACCGTCCACTTCTGCGTTTAGGTATTTTACATCACATAGACTGGGTATGGATTATCTAAATTTTCTTCCCTCCTCCGTTCATCATCATGTTAAAAAAAAAAAAAAACATACTAAAGACCCTCCACTTCTGCTGTACCATTTTCACAGCCATCCACCCATCCGAATCAGCACTTAAACTCCGCACCACCACCGCTAACACCAACACCAACAACACTCTGCAGTTTACTAGTACCTATAACTTCCACCACTATCACCCTCCTTCAGTTCAATGTTAATTTCATGAGCACTGTATCAACGGCATTTTCATTTAATGCAATGATGGAAGAGCCACAGGCTAAAGGCCCGCGAATTCATTCCTTACAATAAAAATAGAGCAAATGAAAGCCAAACTCAAGAGTCGTTCATTTCAAGATGTATTAATACATTGTGTTTAAAAGATGGGGGTCATAAGCAAAGAGAAAATACTGACTAAGGACGACAGTTCCAAGAGTGACCTGGACCACCACAAGTAACCTTCGATTTACTATTTTATAATTAGCAGCATTGTCAGTTGCTTATTTCAGCACTTTTGTTTACATCACCACGGTCCTGCCTGCCTCACTTGCTGACAACATACACCACGATTACCTGCTTCAACACTTAAGTATTTCTGTTACCATCTCCCTTCTGTCTCTTGATCCCTACAAGTAAAGTGCGCTTTGTGAGCGCGTGACCAGCAAGCGAGTGCCACACAATTTCCCTCTGACAGAAAATGATAGACAGACTCTCCTATATTTAATTGCTAGATATGATGCCAAGAAAAAGTGTTACGACGGAAAATCTATAAAAAGAAAAAAAATGATGTCGCAACTGAGGTGTTTACCCGGTACTGCCGAACACTCTTGGAAAACATGATTCCAAGGAGATCCTACGCCTTTATGGGCGAGTTTTTAGTTGATAAAATTTTATTGAATGAACTTAACACCTGCAGAAAGAAAAATTATGAAGGCTTCGCTTTCTCGCTCGTACGGAGGAGCGCGGTAGCTCAGTGGTAGGGTGTCCTGCTCCAGACCGTGAGGTCGAGAGTTCGCGCCCCGCCTGGGTAGCTGCCGTGCTGGGAGGGGTAGCTCTCTCCCGTCATCCTAGGAGGGCTATATGATCTGATAAGGTCTTGCTCGGGGGATTATTCCTCTTCCTTGCCCTCTCGTAACCACCATCACCCACTTACACAATTTATGATTAGACCACAACTGTCACCAGCACCACTCCACGTCAGCACTTTATAATTCCACGATCACCATCCACTCCAGCATTGCATTATTTCTGCCACCACCGCTACCACTGGCTTCACTGCCTTACGCTATCCACCAGCACCACCAATCATCACTTGCTCCTGTCAGCTTCAGCACTTCATAATTTGCACAACCATCATCCACTTTACCACCATATGACATCCACCATCGCTCTGTGTCACCTCCGCATTGGCCACACCCGATTCCCTCTCTCTCCCTCTCTCTCTCTCTCTCTCTCTCTCTCTCTCTCTCTCATTTCTTTTAATGAATAGAGCTTTCCCTTCTTTTTGAGGGGAATACCATTTCCCTTGACTGTTAGGCACTAACTAGTGTAGTGTCCCAGTTTTGGGGATTTATTCATACGTATTCAGTATGGTACCTCTCCGAGAACTGGACAGGACATGAGTCTTACTGTCTGTCCTCGGCGCTTGCGAAGGGTGCATTTTCTGCAGGTGGGGTAGCCTTTTCTTAAGTGGAGACCGCCGGTCTCATGTAGAGGACTTTATGTTTTGTTTTCGCTACTTAAATAAATTCTTTACCCTATCTTATCTTTCAGTCCTGCGAAGCAGAATGATACAGCTTTCGGCAACGCGCCCTATACCGTTGCGCTACACTCAGGCAGTGTGTGTGTGCGTGTGTGTGTGTTTGTGTTTTAATTCCTAGGCTATTTGACGAATCTGAATGCAACTCACCAGGTGCGTTCTTCGGGGTCCTGGCAAGGTCTTCCAGTATGTACAATTTTCCAAACATGGTTTTTAGGGGAGTCAGCCCCCTCAAGCCAAAGTAAAAATTCTCAGGAATAGTGAAAGGAAGGCAAATATGGCTTCGATATCATGATATGTGTTGTATAATTGAACTGTACTCGTAATGAGATATTTGGAGAGCGTGACCTCCCAATGATTCTTGGGGAGTCAGTCTCCGTCTCATAAATAAAAATTATGAGAAATGAGAAAAAGTTAACAGAGGGATTTCAACAAAACTTTTCAGATCAGTCCGTCTGGTTACTTGATAATGTCCTCCACTATATACCGTAATACTTTCCACCATTATTTTTAGGTGAGTCAACCCTCTCCTCCTCCAAGACTTATAAAGCATACACAATAGGGGAAAAAAGTGGGTTGCAGTCCTAATGGACCCAGGTTCAAATCCCCGCTGGAGCAGGGAACTGTTTACGGATTTCAGTTACAAAAAGCAGACTTAATTGATCTACCAGAAGATTTGTCGACACGTCGTAAAAATACCCCCACTAATACCAATACACCAGTCCTGTGTGAGACAGCCCTAGCACGTATTCAATATGGACGGTGGGTGTTAGCGCCGAAGTGGTGACATGTGGAGGTGTATGTTATGTAGGAGGTCTACTGAGTCTTGGGAACAGGCTCTGAAACCTACTGCATACCCAGAGTCGGACACATTACAAAAAAGATTATGGCCTTGTCATCTTAGTGCATGCTGTACAATGGACTCTCATCTGTAATGCGATATTTGAGGAGCATAAGCCCTCAATGATTTGTGTGTGTGTGGGGTGGGGGGAGAGCAGCCTCCTTCCCAATATAAAAACTATCAGAAATGGGGAAACTCTTGAATGAAACTTCCCAGACGAGTTCGTCGGATCACTGGCAAGGACTTCCACTAAATACAATATTCCAACCCTGTCTTTTATGATGGTCAGCCCACCGCAACTAATTGCAGATTCTCAGAAATAGTGAAAGGAGGGCAGATACGGCTCTGATATCTTAGCACATGTTGTTCACTGGACTCTCATCGGTAAAGTGATATTTAGAGAGCGTGAACCCCTAATGATTCTTGGAGAGGTCAACTCCCATCCCCAAAATAAAAGCAGCCAGAAATAGGGAAAAGCGAGCACATGAATTTCAATGAAATCATCATTCATACTGCAGGATTAAATACGCAGTTTGCAGGTTTTCTCTGAACACACAAGAAGAAACTGCACATCGATACTTGGCGATCATGACTCCCCCACCCCCACTCCCCATGATTCTGGTGATGGTGGGGGGGGGGGTCAGCCCTCTACCAAAAATGAAAGACCAGGACAATGAGAAAGATTTGAAAAGAAAATGATAAAAAAGTTTTACAGGTGGGTTCCTCTGGCTGCTCCGAAGGTCGTCCATTATAATACAATATTCCAACGATGGCCAGAAATATTGAAAGGATTGCAGATATGACTTTGGTATCTTAGGACATGTTATACAATGGACTCTCATCAGTAATGCGGTATTTGGGGAGCGTGACCCTCCCAGTGATTCTTGGAGGAGTCAGTCCCCCTTCCAAAAGTAAAGACGATCGGAGATGAGGGAAGTGACTGTTTCAACGAAATCGGTATGCATGTTGCAGGATTGAGTATGTAGTTTCCATGTTTTCTCTGAATGCACAGGAAGAACTGCACGTCTACTGTAACTTTAGTCGTATTTCACCCCGTGTATTGTTTCTTTAAAGTTGCAGTCTGGCAGTATATAATATTGGCTATTGCGTCTCATTGGCTTCTTTTATGCAATCGATCCTTCACCGCTACCACCCTACTGCACTACTGCAATAATTTATAATTACCTCCACCACTGCTGCCCAACTTCACAGTTACACTTTGCACTGCCACCACCAATTTAATTAAGCTTTCAGTAATTTCACCACTATCCTGTTATTTCATCACTTCAGAAATTGCACCACCGCCATCCACTTAGCACTTCATCGCTTCAGTTCAGTGGCGTATTTATCCAGCTTTTTTTTTTTTTTTTTCATTGCTACCTCCAGTCGTTTTTTTTTTAAATTTAGGAAAGACCTTTTTATACTGAAGGCTCTATATTTACCTCTTCCAATTTGAAAACTCTGAAATTCTTTTAAATATAATAATAATAATAATAATAATAATAATAATAATAACAAGTCATGAACCACACTAATAATAATAACAACAACCATCACTTACAATAGGACAGTAATAGTAACAATAGTAAACAACAGCAACAACAAGACAAAAACAAAAACAACAACAATAATAATAATAACAGTAATAATAATAATAATAACTAACAATAATAGAGCCAAGATGAAGTTAAAAATAATGGACCACCAGCACCAGCGTCATTCTACCTGCCAGTCCTTATAATCTGCCTCACCCTGGAATTACATGCTACCTGAATGTAACAGTGTGCATTCATTCTTACTATGGTCGCGGCGCACGACTCTGAGGTTGTCATTATCGTACCCTGGCAACCTAACTGTCATGAGTGCGTCCGATTTTTTACCATATTATACACGAACATATTATTGTACACAAATATATTATACACGATTATTATTATGCACGAACATATTATACACGAATCACACGCGTATCATATACACAAAATCGGAAATGATGTTGATGGGTAGGTTACCAGGGCACGATAATGACAACCTCAGAGTCGTCCACCGCGAAATTAGGCTGAGATTCTCGTCCTTTAGCAGCTTCTTTCCTGTGGCTCACTGACAGAAAAAGGCAATACTACGGCACTACAACCTACCCATAGAACTTCTTCCTGATTAGCACTAGAGCGTTCATCTCTTTACATATTACGGTCCACCCTGCATACTTTCCACCACCACTACTATCCAGCCTCATCCTATCTTGCACCACTATCATCATTTCACCATCACCAAGCCACTGCAGCACCTCAGAACCTGTACCATTACCGAACATATGGACAAATGGCAGTTTTACGCACGCTTTAAAGTGAACACAGCACGGGCAGCGTTTTGAGAGAGAGAGAGAGAGAGAGAGAGAGAGAGAGAGAGAGAGAGAGAGAGAGAGAGAGAGAGAGAGAGAGGCGCAGTAACAGAGGAGCTGATGAGCGAAGAACAATAATTGTTCTTCGCTCATTATTTGTTTAAACATTCAAGGGTCCGAATTCTCGTGGGTTAAGAAGGCTCCCTAACACCTCTTCCTGTGTGATTTATTTTACTTAATACACCTTGTCTTCGTCTCCTGTGTTGCTTAAATCATTGCACTATCAAATATATATCCTGCATAAATAACGTACAAAACGATATTCGCCTGATATATCCAAAAATAAATCGGCGAGGCGTTAGGGAGCATTCAAAGGGGACAAACTTCTAATTCATAACTTCTAATTCATAACCTCTGATTCACAACCTCTGATTCACAAGCTCTGATTCATAACTTCCAATTCATAACTTCTAATTCATACATTCTAATTCATAAATTCTAATTCATAACTTCCAATTCATAACTTCCAATTCATAACTTCTAATTCATAACTTCCAATTCATAACTTCTAATTCATAACCTCAATCATAACTTCTAATTCATAACCTCAATCATAACTTCTAATTCATAACTTCTAATTCATAACTCATGCTCATCGAATTATCACCCACCCACAACTAAGCACTGAAGTTGTAGTGGTCTAGGCCCATCAGATGAAAACACAATGATTGTAGTACCCAAAGAGACTTATTTCTATTTTTTTCAATAACAGAACAGAGGAAGGATAAGCAAATGAATAAAAAATAATAATGACTAATAAAATAATAATTACAATAATAAAATAATAATAAATTAACAATAATAATAATAATAATAATTAATAATAAAATAAAAATAAAACTTGAATTCCGAATCTCATCAAATTTCATACAACAGCAACTTCGGTTTCAAGCAGTTCCGCCACTTGAAAATGATTCGATCCATCAGTAACCAAGGAGCCTCATTCCTCTCGTAGAATTCCGCGCATCCATGACCAAATAATCTTGTTGTGGTAGTAGATTAGTTCCGTCGTTTAAAAGAAGGCATACAGTAACCAAAAAGGCCATTCTTACCTCATACCTAAGTGACACTGTGTTTCATGCAGTCACGGCTTCGGTATTCACACAGTTGAATTTGTCCAGTTCTATCTCGTGAATATAAATCAACTATAGTAACTAAGGGGACTCATTCATACTTCATAAATAGGCAGGAATAACCAAGGAGACTCATTCCATCCTCAAAAATAAGCAGAGTAACCAAGGAGACTCTTTGCATCCCATAAACAAGGGTCATCGAATTTTCTGCAACCACAACTTAGTATTCACGTAAGTAGCTCAGTTCCGTTGGGTAAAAGCAAACTCTAGTGCCATTGCCCCCACCTGCGTCTCCTTCACCGCCTCCCGCCCTTCTTCCTGCACCGCAGCTTGAGTGTGTCCTCCTAGGCTGCCCCTCCACTCCACACGGCATCTTAAAACGGCAGTTCCACACAGCTGACCCATACTCATCTTGACCGAAGTAGTTCACAGGCCAGTTATGCAGTATCGAAGCAGGGGTTTAGAAGCTTCGAATCCAGCAAGAACCACTCTGTGTGTGTGTGTGTGTGTGTGTGTGTGTGTGTGTGTGTGTGTGTGTGTGTGTGTGTGTGTGTGTGTGTACTTTTTGTAGTTTCTAGACATTTTTTATTCAGTTTGGGAATGGTGTGTGTGTGTGTGTGTGTGTGTGTGTGTGTGTGTGTGTGTGTGTGTGTGTGTGTGTGTTATTTTTCCTATCTGCACACGTTTTTACCCAGCTCAGGAAGAATCTCCCTAAGTGACAGTATTAAGACTAAATCTGCCACACCCCCGTCCTCTGCACTGATAAAAGGGTAGTTCCACACAGCTGCCCCACACACTTCCCGGCCTTACATCGTTGACACACCTGTTATGCAGTATCGAAGCAAGGAATTTTAGTACCTTTGATCCGGCAAAGTACTTTTATTAAGTAGTTTTTATTGTCTCTAAGCGTGACGGTAATTGTTATGATAATAATAATGATAATGATGATGATGATACTACTGCTACTACTACTACTGCTATTAATAATACTAATCATTATCATTATCATCATCATCATCATCATAACGGTGGTAGGTGGTGGTGATCATCATCCACTCACTGGATGTAGTGCCTCTTCTTCCTTCACCTTTATCATTCTCTTTCTGTATCTTCCCTCTTCTCTTCATATTTCTCCTATCTTTCCTGTCACTCTTTAATACTCTTCTGCCCTTCTCTGGTGGTTTTATATTGTGTGACTGGCCTCATGGTCTCCTGTAAGCCAGGAAACCATTGACAACGCTGGGTGGTAACCATATAACCAACCCATACGTGTTTCCTACGTGTCAGAAACTGGGTTGATGGGAGGTAAGCGCCCTTCCCCGTAAAACAACTAACTTAAAGACAAATGGCGTCTGGTAATAGATACTGTAGATAGAATAAGTGTAATAATAATAATAATAATAATAATAATAATAATAACAACAACAACAACAACAACAACAACAACTAGAACTCTAACTGTCCTACGGACAGTCACTAGTCTTTACCTACTGTTTGTTAGTGACTCTGACCCCACTGGGGAGATTTAGATATTTATTTTCCATTAGCAATGCTCCATGCCAGGACACAACCTGGGCCGTTCAGATGCCTTGCGTCATCTCCGGTTCTCTTGGAATCGTCGGGGGATTCTGAGGCCGGAAGGTTGGCAATTACTTTTTTTTTTTTTTTTTTTAAATGTCGTCCAATAATGAACCTTCACGATGTTTCAAGGTATGTGTAATATAAGCACGATCTGAAGATCCTTAGGCAGCTTCTTGTGTAACATCAACATGGGATCTGATGAAGGTGTTGAAGAACGCATGTGTCTGCTACTGTTCCTTTCAATGACCTTGACCCCATTGGGGAGATTTAGATATATATATATATTTTTTTTATCCGCAATGGCATGCCAGGGCACACAACCTGGGCCTTTTAGATTCCTTGCGCGGTCTCCGGTTTTCCCGGAATCGTTGCGAGACTCTGAGGCAAGGAAAAAAAAGAAAGAAAATTAAAACTATAGTTGAGAGTGAAACCATCAGAGAATAAATTACGAAGATACAACCTCTTGTGCCTGGGTCTCCATCCTGAGGTGAAACTGGCAGTGTATAAGAATCAGCGCTGTTTGCCATCACTCATAGAAGTGTAGTGGTGAAACACTGACTTTTACAGCCAATCATCTCGCTTCCTGCATGTAGGTAGTAAGAGGGATAGACCTGGGACTCCTCACTGCAAATGCATATGGTATTCAGAGGAAAACAGAATTAGACAAACTCTGCGTATTACTACCACAATAGAGTGTTGACATTAGGGTCACTATAAAAGAAGCATTGAACAGTAAGGTAGGTGCACAGTCAATTCAGATGCCCGTAAGATATATTTCGCAGGGGCCGGTTTTTCTCTGTGAACAGATTATCTGGAAGGGGAGTGATGATTGATATCCATATTGAGATGAATTGGAGAGATTTTACTATTACCAGGTGAAAGTGGAGAGATTTGACTATTACCAGGTGAATCATATATATCATGGTGTTTAGTATATTTTAAGCTTGAAGACTGTACCCTAATTGCAGTAGTCTTCCCCACCCAGACATTCAAGCTGGACAACTGCAAACTGTTGTCCAGTGCTGCTGCTGTTGATGTGACCCAAGAATAATCATGATGCAGACCCAGAGGAACTTGAGACTGAAGTTACCTTTATGCTGCAGTATTCGGGTGACACCACGTGAAGGCGTCCCTCTCAACCACTATTGTCCAATCTCTTAACACCATGCTCTCAAAGGCCAGAATCTTATTCTGTCATTATGGACGACTTCAGACAGTACCTCGACTGTGACCGTGCGGTGAAAATGTCTTGACGTACAATAAATAGTGAAAGTATCACCAAGAGGGAATTTCACTTTGGACAACACTGTTATGTATGTGACTGCACTAAACACAACACATTTAACAATGACAGCTTGGTACAATTGCCGCCCCACCTACAGAGTCCAATTGAGGTGAAGGATATCAATTTCGCTGTGCTGATAGAGCTGGTATACTGTATAACGAATCCTTGCTATAATCAAGACAATATCTCATTTACATGTGGGATCAGCTAAAAATTACTCTCCGCCCAGGAAAGGTGAAATGAGAGCCACATCTCTTACATCTGGTTAACCAGGTATGCAGTACATGGTGGCAATTGTACTATATCTGATCACAGCGCTGTCTTGTGCAAAATATCTGCATCCCGTCAGCATCATGCAGTTCACATCATCACAGTTCAGCCTCCAGAGAATCGTTATCTAGGAACTTCAAACAATGGTTTTGTAAAAATGACTGGTGAAGTGCAACATAAATCTTAGAACTTGACTTTTTTGTAGATGAGCTTCGGAAAGTACTTCAGACAGCATATAAAAACTGTCTCTCCTGTCACCATCATAAAACAGAACAATGACACAGGGTGCATGGCAGCTCAAATAAAACAGCACAATTTACAAAGTAACATAGCACACATTAGTGGCCAGCATCAGTCGCTTAGGTATATCTGCAGGGGGTAAAAGTAACATTAAATCTGCCAGTGCTAGCTGGCATTGTCATCATATTCAAAACTGTTGTGGCAACAAGAAAGGAATTTATTATCATGAGGTACAAACTATTACGAATCGCCAACGCAAGATGTGGAAGTTACACTTAGATAATTGTACTGCTTTGATGATCATTGTCCATTGGAATAAATGAATGCACACTTCACAAGGGTGTACAGCCACCTAGTTTTCCTTTTATGCCCTCGATCTCTTTATATCCCCAAGTGGAGAAGGGCATCACAAAACTTAAGCCATTGAACAATGGTGGCAGAGCGATCATACTCTTATAAAACTCAGTGCAGGAAAATCAAAGACTGTGCTTGTTGGTAGTTCAAGAGCAGCTCATCCATTGCATCCATCGTTAGTTGTTTATGGTTCTTTCCTGATAATGAAAGTTTCCTTAAAATCGTTGATGTCATTTTTGAGAGGAAAATAACACTCACTTTCAATTTGTTAAGAGTATTGTGAAAAGTTTGTACACAACAGGGAAAAGACTAACTAGACACTATACGACAAGCCAAATAAATTCATGTATTCCAGGAAATTTATTATTACCTTGAATAGTAAAAACAGAATCAATACCGTAAATAAACGCTATGTAGTTTAGTTAGTGGGTTAAAGTGGTACAAACAGGTGTGGTCTATTAGAGTATGGGTTCGTGAAGGGGATGAGTTTTGTGTCATTCACATTTCGTTCATATGCGTGCGACTGGTCACTCTCCCTTTAACCCATTAGGGACCAATAAAGGCTGAAGTTGGGCATTTTCCAAAGTTAATTGAGTGAGGGGCGCCAAAGTTTGGAATATGAGCTTGGCAATTATGACCGGGTAGGTGGGGACGATGCGCTAGGCACTCTTCCGGCAAAATATCAGACTTACTAATCCTGGACAGTAATAAGTTAAATGCCTAGTCCCAGCCTACTTTTCCTCTTCAGGGGACAGTAAAGGACTGGATGATGGATGGGTGAAATTTGCAGCAGAAATTGTTCAGGAAGAGGTGCTGTGAGGTCTTTTATGGCAACGAGAGTGCGGGTGCTGGAGCGAGTGTGACGTGGGCGTGTGAGTGAAAGGAGGGGGCGGCTGTGTAAAGTGGGAGGTGAGGTGTTAAAGTAGTGCAGCTCAGACCCACACCACTCCACACACTGCGGCTCACTTATGTCACACACCACACACTACACCTCGTTCATGTCACACACCACACACTGCGCCTCACTTAAGTCACACACCCTGCACCTCACTCTGTCACACACCACACCACTGTATATCACTGTTAAACACCACACATAGCACTAAATCTCTTTCTCTCTCTCTCCTATTTTTTTTTTTTTTTTAATTGTGGTTTTTGTTTTGTACTTGCTTCATTGCGATTATCATGTGGGTGTTTAGTTTTCGCTCTAAATATTTCAAAACATTTTCCACAGTAATTAAATTCATTAACAGGATGTTCTTGATATGCCGGTGCCATTAATTACGAGCAAGCGAGCGATGTTTCCTCTTCGTTGTTTGGAAATGGGCGGCCGGGTCGTGTATTTTCTTCATTGGTTACTCTTAGTCGTCCAGTCACATTGGCACAGCTGGAATGAGTTCAGTGAGAAATGATTCGGCAACGTCGTACCTTCGCTCGGGAGTAGATGAAAATATTCAGTTAATCAAATCGTAAAATGATAAGAGCTGTGTTTTGACATTAAACCAACCTATACCTAACCAACTTATGCCTAACCTAACGTTAACCTATCATAATACCTTATTTTACGTGGCGGGGATGACGAAGATGTGACATTGCCGAGTCTTTTCTCCAAGCACTCGATCAGACGTTGCCAATATGACTGAATGACTAAGTGTACCTGAAGAAAACAAAATTACAGCCCTACCCGAGCGTCACGCTAAGCAGATGATAACAACTTCACTCTTATGTGAAGTAGAGTAGAAATTCTTTCTGTATGTGATACATTCATTCATTAATTTTATCAACTAAAAACTCACCCATAAAGTCATAGGAACCCCTTGGAATCTACAGTTTCCCAAAGGAGTATTCTGCTCTAATCGGTGACAGCTCTCAATTACAAAATCAAACTAAATAAGATTTTTTGTTGGAACACTGTTTTATGACATCAACTCTAGCAATTAAATATTTGAGATTCCGCTTATGATTTTATATCTGAGGGAATTTGATAACATGGCGCTCGCTCGCTCATCACGCATTCACAAAGCGCACTTTACTGATTTTAAATTACTTCGATTTTTTTTCTGCATTCCTTTATCGTTGATAACAACGATATTCTGATGTACCGTAGTTTTGAGCTGTTGCTGCTCCTACACATCGTTTCTCTTATAGTTTCCTTTTTTTATTTCATTTTTATTGATTTTCTTTTCTTATAATTTATATCTGCTGTAGTTGTTAGTTTATACCATTCCTGCCATTTTGTTCCCTTAGATAACAAAATATAGAATATATGAGTATAGTGAAATTTTGTGCTGAATCAGAATATTTTGTGGGGCCCGTACTCGTGTTCAGCGGTTCAAATGATCAAAGGCAAGAAGTAGTAGTAGTAGCAGTAGGAGGAGGAGGAGGAGGAGGAGGAGAGGAGATTCATCTGTATGTTAACGTGCATCCAGTGGACTGGAGGCTGAAGTTGCATTCCTTCTGCAGTCCACCAATCAACTGTCTGGGGATAAGAAGGGGACTCAGGGACGTTTGTACGACTAAGCAGCCCCACCGCCCGGTCATATTAGTGCCACCGCGTGAAGACATCCCTCACCAGCACCTTGTACAGCGAATGGGAATACTAGATGATTCATAGAGGAACACCCTATGCAACTACTTAGGTTTAGTTAAAACAGATATATGTTTATCGACTGCATTAGGGTGATTAAGGCAAACAACTCCTATGGGATGAAGACTGCAGGAGGACACACTGAAACCTCCACCTCCCTTTCAGATACACTGTCTCGGCGAACGCTTTGCTTATACATAGCACTGGACACCTCCAACTGTTCTCCGTCTGTCTAGTTCTGAAGTTACAAAAGTATCGTCAAATTCTGGAAAGGTAAAAGGTATTAATAAGAACACACATATATCGCATCGGGTACTGCAGTCGACAGCTGGAGCTACATTGCTTTGGAAGAACTCAAATTTACCTCACAAGCGCAAAAAGTGGTGGATGACAATGAATGGACTGTCGGGTGAAAATGAGATATGCAATACAAAAAAGTAATAAGTATTTATTTTAATATTCAGATTTTAAAATATCCACTTTTACGATAATGCATCCCCCCCTCCCCCACACCCACACAATTAATATTCATAGCATCATGTTCATGGTAAAGTTGAAGGTACTGTGCAGGTAAAAATGGTTATGATATTTTTACGAATTAGTTGTATCAGAAAATTTTAAATAGTTTCACCTCGTTTTGCTATTAGAAAAAAACTTGTGCTTATCTTGCTTCTCTCTGTAGCACCTTGTTTATTAGTGTCATAACTGAGGTTGTCCTGAACGACCAGAATATGCTGACTTAATGTTAGGGGATGATTGTTTGGTATGAACTATAAGTAATCAAAAGAATTTATGAACGATATGACAAAGGTAACACGTCTTTTCTATTTGGCACTGAACCTACTGACCCCTAATGACTTCCACGCAGATATTCACAAACACAGTTATTGTTATGCATGTTTAATGTCGATGATTTTGCTTGTGATCTGGAGTTGAGAATTTGATAGGCTTCATTGATGAGTGCATGGGTTTATGTATGAATGAATGTATTGATTTAAAAAATGCAAAAAAAAAAAACAAAAAACTTGGATAAAAACTGTCCAATTTTCTGCAGTGCACCTGAAGCGTAATGACAACGTACTGTACTGTACTCGAAAATTCGCTCTGAATAGACTAGTGACAGATTTCAGTTCTGCATTACGTGTCGTGCTATTCAAACTTTGCAAGTATCTGCGCAGAACTTCACTAGATATTGCCTAACTAAATCATCAGACATACAGTACAGCCTTTAATGGACTGCATAATTGTAAATTGCAATTTTATTAATGAAGAAGTACACCAGAAAACCATAAATTAGTTGCCTTTTATGTAAAAATATTTACAGAAATATTCTATCACTTCACACAGTCCTCACAGTATAAAGCTTTTGACCCAACGGATTTATAGTTCATAGTAGCTTATATATATATATATATATATATATATATATATATATATATATATATATATATATATATATATATATATATATATATATATACAATGCTTATTTTAGACACTGCCCTACTTTTGCTTTGATTATGCATGGATTACTTTTTATTTTCATTTATTCACATATTTTTCTAACTGTATACCAAACATTTCTACGTGTGTTGCAACCGTCGGCTTGTATATCCCTGACATGGGTGAGCTGTTGTACGACAAAAATTCAAGCAACTTTTTATGGATACTGACGAATATTGTACAGTTATTTGATATGTCTCGATATCCCGTATAACGTTTCACATACACGACGCCGGGTAGCTAAATCTGAGTTTACTTTATACTGAGTTTACCGACGTAATGGATGCAGAGCAGCAGCAGTATTAGAATTAGTATTTGTTGCTAACCTCGGATCAGCTGAATGCGAACCCAGTGGACTGCAGGCTAAAATTACCCTTCCGCAATCCATTATTTTCCTTTTGGGAGATGGGGAGGGAATTGAGGGACGTTCAAATGACTGCCGCCGTGGCTGAGTGGTCAGCGTCGCTGACTGCGAAGCTGCCGGCCTGCTAACGTCATGGTTTGAATCCTGGTGCGGGCAGGTGGCGCCACACGACTCAGGTGTCCATCCACATTTTTTGGGTTGGTAGGTAACATGGGTACCTAGAGCAACGCCTAGTAACCTGGATGATGCAGTGGCCTTATATCCCTGGACAGTGGGGCAATACCCACTACAGTTTCAGAGACCAAGTTAAGGAGATGAGCACAATGGTTAAGCGCCTCATGGCGTCTGCCTCCACCTTTACCATTACTTTTCCATTAACTTATGGCCTGAGTCACGTGGTCATACCAGTGCCACCGTGTGGAGGCGTCCCTCTCCGGCACAAAGATGTACTGTAAGTCATGCTTATATCACATCGGCTGTCAATGCCGTGCCTGCCAGAAATGATGCCACACCTCTCAAACATTATTGATACCATTTCTCCAGGTTGCCTAAACTTGATATAGTAAATGTTAAAACCTCTATAATCCCGACATGGAGATTACTGTACAATAATTTTTGCATCTTTAGGTAATGCACAACTTTGAAATAATACTGTGTGTTTTTCATGCCGAAATATTAAAGCAAACATCTGTATGTATTGAGTTACTGATAAACATGCATGGTATTTATCGCTCATGTTATTGCTACTTAAACCAGGTCTGTCTGGCCGAGCAGATCGGTCAAGTACAAGTAACAGTTCCTTCTGTGTGGCAGTCCTGCACGTGTACAGTCCAGTACATACACCGTGCAGGGATCCGGCTCCCCCTTGTGGCAGAAAGCGCCTCAACAGGGTCGGAGCAAGGTCCTGCCCACGGCGAGGTGCAGGGAAATAAAGGGAAGTTTGACTCCTGGGTGGACGCTGCAGCTGCTTCCCCCAGGATGCACAGCGCCACCATGTACTGACTCCCCTTAGGCGTCTGCTGGTACAGGAAGCCTCTGAAATAATACAACACTGAAGTTTTGGGGCAAGTAAGCTGATGCCAATGTTCCGTTGTTGCGAAACGTTTCGTCTTGTTCACCTTCACTGATTCTTCGTTATCCACTTCTAAACACACACACACACACACACACACACACACACACACACACACACACACACACACACACACACACACACACACACACACACACACACACACACACACACACACACACACACACACACACACACACACATACACACACACACACACACACACACACACACACACACACACACACACACACACACACACACACACACACACACACACACACACACACACACACACACACACACACACACACACACACACACACACACACACACACACACACACACACACACACACACACACACACACACACACACACACACACACACACACACACACACACACACACACACACACACACACACACACACACACACACACACACACACACACACACACACACACACACACACACACACACACACACACACACACACACACACACACACACACACACACACACACACACACACACACACACACACACACACACACACACACACACACACACACACACACACACACACACACACACACACACACACACACACACACACACACACACACACACACACACACACACACACACACACACACACACACACACACACACACACACACACACACACACACACACACACACACACACACACACACACACACACACACACACACACACACACACACACACACACACACACACACACACACACACACACACACACACACACACACACACACACACACACACACACACACACACACACACACACACACACACACACACACACACACACACACACACACACACACACACACACACACACACACACACACACACACACACACACACACACACACACACACACACACACACACACACACACACACACACACACACACACACACACACACACACACACACACACACACACACACACACACACACACACACACACACACACACACACACACACACACACACACACACACACACACACACACACACACACACACACACACACACACACACACACACACACACACACACACACACACACACACACACACACACACACACACACACACACACACACACACACACACACACACACACACACACACACACACACACACACACACACACACACACACACACACACACACACACACACACACACACACACACACACACACACACACACACACACACACACACACACACACACACACACACACACACACACACACACACACACACACACACACACACACACACACACACACACACACACACACACACACACACACACACACACACACACACATCCTCCTTTCCTCGCCTCCCTTTTCCTTCTCCCTCCCTCTTTCCATATGAAACCTTTTCCCCCCTTTTGTTCCCTCCTCCCTCCCTCCCTCCTTCCCTCTCTCTCTCTCTCTCTCTCTCTCTCTCTCTCTCTCTCTCTCTCTCTCTCTCTCTCTCTCTCAGAACCTACATGGCCTCATCTCTGTCGTCCCGGGAGGCGTGAGAGAGAGCAGTGGGGGTGGCTGGGTAGGGAATGAAGCTGGGAACACCTATGGAGAAAGAGAGACTGGAATATATCGGAAGCTGAAAAAGGAAATGAGAGGATAAAGTAGTGAAATTGCCTGGAGAGAGTAAACAAATATACGAAGGAGAACAGAAATTGCCAGGTAGTGGAGACAAAATTCATGGTCTTAGTCTGAATGCCCGGAGAAACTATAGAAAAAGACGGGAATGAAGGAAACATGCAGGAGGAGAAAGGGAAAAGCCTGAAGAGGGCAGAAAAAAAAATTGGAAGAGGAAGTGAACTGTCGAGAAACATGGACACTACTTTGAGGAAAAAAATGCCGAAGGAAACAGAGAAAATCGCCATGAGAACATTAATCATAATGCAGGGAGGTAAACAGGGAATATAAATATAAATATATATATATATACATATTTACATAGATACATACATACATACATACATACAGAAATAGAGTGAGTGAGAGAGAGAGAGAGAGAGAGAGAGAGAGAGAGAGAGAGAGATGAACAGCTGTAACAGAAATAAAATGAGGAAGAATTACTCAAATGGACATGATTAAAAGAAGGAATATGATAATTTATGTACCATGGAAGGTTTGATTTGAGTGAAGTCGTCTGATAATAGGAAAAGTGGGAAATATTAATATCATATCTAACGCAAAACACATTAACCCCTTTCACTACAAGACTTTCGGTGGTATGCAATGGCGATCATCATTCACTCACTTGATTTAGTGCTGCCCACTCCTTCACCTCCTCTTTTCCTACTTTTCGCTTTCCATCCTGTCTCATTTTCTTGCTCTTCTTTCCACTTCAGGTGGTTGTACTGTACACTAAATTACAAGCCCAGTGATTTCCTGTAACCCAAGTAATCACATTCACCTTTTTCTGGTAACCATACAACCCGATAACGGGGTGATGTAGAGCCTGATATGGTGCACCTGTTGACTGGATGGAGACGCATATGCGGCGACCGTCCTGGAAGCAAACCTCCTCACTTTTCCCCGCGCCTTGCTGTTGCGGGGCGTTATCAGCCGCAAGGGAACATTGGTTCACTGCACGGGACAACCTTGCAGGAGCGGTTGTTTGCCTGCAGTTGGTGGGCATGCTCTGTCAGACAGACCAGGGTTGATCAACAATAAGTACAGGACTTGTATCCCAAGCTGCCAAATTAGATCGTCTAGTGGTAGCAAGGATAAAAAAACGATTCACACACACACACACACACACACACACACACACACACACACACACACACACACACACAACGGACGCCGTTAATCGTTTCACTCTTTCAACCTAATTAACCCAACACAAATAATATATATATATATATATATATATATATATATATATATATATATATATATATATATATATATTTTACATCATCCGCTTCCATCCCCCTACATTCCTTATGCAGGTCTCTCACATTCCACATGACCTCACCTATGCATTTTTCTTAGGCCATAGGCAGGTACTGGAGCCTCCGAGGCTCTCTGTATTTTTGCCAACAAATTAATTTAGAGAATGGAGGACTGCTAATCTTTGCTAGCTTCTCCCTTCTATGTAAAACCGCTGGGAATTCGGGGTTAATGTTTACCAGCCAGAATAGTAAACGATTTCCCTGGTTCCATGACACAATTTGGCTTGTCATACACTGTAGATTCACCTTTAGATAGCACTCCACTGACTGAATGGGTGATGGAGGCTCCCCCTACCAACAGCATCTCATTTTTACAGGGATTTTCTGGCCATCCTTACTGAGGTTTATAATTACTATGCTATCTATATCAATATTTTCTAGTACTTCAACATAAGTTTCTTTGGCACCTTGTTCTCGAATAGCTCTCATCACTGCAGCATTTTCAGCTGACTGAACTGCTTCCTCACAACCTTCAAATGCAATGCACTAATGTTTCTTAGGTTCCGAACTGTTCCAAATCGTTTGATAAATAACTTGAATACGGTCTGTTCTCGGATACCCGCTGCTAAATCCGGCCCGTCCTCCTGTATGGTGTGTATCTCAAGGTGATCTAATTTGATTTGGTACTCAGTTTTTTGAAAGATTTGTACAAAAAGATTAACTGCACTTTTATATCATGTTTTTTTGTTAAGCAGAATAACAAGGCGCATTTTTCCGATAGCTGGATACTGTTTTTACTTCTAAACATTTCATAAACTGTTCTGCTGGTTCAGTTTATGCTGTCACCTGGATCCTTTATGATATCCGTGTTGGGGTCATCACCACCTCCTGCTTTAACCCTCTTCGGTCGGCTCAAAGTTTTCCTTTCTTCTTCCGGTGTAATGTTAGGGGTCACTGTGTCCACTGTTTCTCTGTCTTGAAAAGCCTCTAAAATGTTTGTACCTAATTTCTCTTATTTTAGCTCTTTCGTTTTTGTTGTTTGTTACTTCTCAATTAGAGGTTCAAAGGAAAAAAAAAAGATTCTTCGTACAGTACAGTATAGATTGCATTCAGGCTTCCTGCATTCGTCAAAGTTTTCTCTTCTTTGCTCAAGTAATGCTTGTGGTATCTTAATTTTCTTTTGCTTGATGGCCTTTTTTTTTTCTTTTTCTTTTAATTCAGCAGCACTATGGAAATCTTTTCTTGTTCCTACGATCATGTTCCTTCTTTTTCTTAGAAGTACCTTTGTACTCTCCGAGAGTTTGCTGTTGTTGTTTCACAGTTTCATTTTCCTGAAATTCTCCCTCTTTTGTTTTGTGTCACTGTCTGCTTCATCCGTCAACTGTTAGTCTGTTTTATTCTAGACTGACACATTGAATTCTGCTGCCTTCTCTTTCACTCCTACAAGGCTTGGTTCTTTCCTCTAGATTAACCCCTCCCTCTGTCTTCCTCGATCTGGTATTACACTACTTCTCATCATTTTCGCATTCTAAAGTTATTCTATGTAGTGTAGTTACATATTCTACTGGACAGGAATGTGATTTCTCAATGAGGATGATTTCTATTTCATTATTTGCTTCATCATTTGGTCTCCTCATGGTTCAGCTCCTAGTCTTTTTGTTTTGAAAACGTATACATCACCTTAAGACAGTTACTATCAGTAAACTCAAATGGAATTTTGCCACTAACATTTCGATTACCCATCCCAAAATGCGCTACTGTGTTCTTACCTACTATTTTCTTGTCCACTTTTGCACTGAATTCTTCCATCACATGTGTTTACTGAGTTTTATGCTTATTCACTGCGTTCTCTATCTATCTATCTATTGCCAGACGCCTTAATCCCGTACGGGGTGGCCACAAACAAATCGCCTCCACGTCGCCCTGTCCCCCGCCATTTCACTGCCCTGCTCCCAACTCACACTTCACTCTCTCATATACCTCTCCACTCCATCCCTCCATCTCATCCTCCGCCTCCACCTCCCTCTCCCCCCCTCCACCTCACTCACACACACTTTCGTCGTCAGTCTCTCACCCTCCATCCTCTCCACATGGCCAAACCACCTCAGTGTGTTCCTCCTAACGCTTTCTATCACATCCACATCCACATCCACACCACAACGCTCCTTTATATCCTCATTTGTCAGCCTGTCTCTCCATGTGACTCCACAGGCTCCTCTTAAATAACTCATTTCCACTGCTCTCACTCTTGACTTGTGTCCTTCCATCAACGTCCAAGCTTCACTTCCATATGTCAGAGTTGGTATCACAATACTGTCATGTAGTAACTTTTTCACTTCCATGCTCACTTCCCTGTTTCTTATCACTGCTTTCAAGGAACCAGCACCCTTTCTTCCTAGTTGTACCCTTTCAAGCACTTCACCCTCCAAACTTCCATCCTTACTCATCACACTCCCCATGTACTTAAATGTACTCACATATTTCATATCTTCGCCATCCAACCTCACTGTACATTCACTGACTTCACCTCTCTCAAGGATGATAACTTTACTCCTCCCTACATTCACCTTTAGATTCCGTTTCTTACACACTCTCCCAAACTCATCCATCAAGCCTTGCAGCTTCCCTTCGTCTTCAATTAAGAACACAATATCATCTGCAAACAACAGTACAGGGAGTTTCCAAACACTACCCTCTCTCACTAGGGCCACTCCAACATCCACTGCCCTACCTTGTATCTCTTTTATAACCCCATCCATGTACAGATTGAACAACCATGGAGACATGACACATCCCTGTTTCAATCCAACCTTCAAAGAGAAAAATTCACTCAGTTCACCATCCACAAACATTGCAGCTTTAGCACCATCATACATACTCTTCACGGCATTCAGCAACTTCCCATCTACTCCATATATTCTTAATACTTTCCACAATCCTTGTCTATCCACCCTGTCATATGCTTTCTCCAAATCCTTGAAGGCCGCATACAATTTCTTTCCCTTATCTAGAAACTTTTCCACTAAAGATCTAAGAATGAATATCTGACCTACACAACCTCTTCTCTTCCTAAAGCCTCCATCTTCTTCTCCAACTAATTCCTCTGTTATTTCCCTAACTTTGTCAATAAGTATCCTACCATACACTTTTCCTATTACACTAAGAAGACAAATGCCCCTATGATTACCACACACTTCTTTTTCCCCTTTTCCTTTGTACAAAGGAATAACTATACCTGACTTCCAATCCTCCGGGACTCTACCTTCCTCCCAGGCCAATCTGCACATCTTCCACATCCATTCTACTACTATCTCACCCCCATGATTCAGCATTTCACCACACACTCCATCAATTCCTGGGGCTTTCCCCAATTTGACTTTCTTCATTGCTTCCACAACTTCTGTCCTACTGATTTCTTCCTGTCTTCTCACCTCCCTCCTTCTCCCAGCCATTCCCCAGCCACTTATACTCGCATTACTTCCATCCTCTATGTTCAACAATTCCTTAAAGTGTTCTCTCCATCTGCTCACTTTTTCTCCCTTCTCCACTAGTAATCTACCATTTTTATCTTTCACTCCCCTACTAACTTCACTACCACCCTGTCTTACTCTCTTCACCTCTTTCCAGAACATTTTTTTACAGTCCTTCCACTTTACACTCAAATTCCTTCCAAATTCCTCATCCACTCTCTTCTTACTCTCTCTTACTAATCTTTTCACCTCTCTCTTCTTTTCAACATATAACTCTCTCTTCTGCCTCTCAACTTCTTCCAGGCCCCTATTTCTCATCCATTCATTGTATGCATTCTTCTTTTGTGTTACAGCCTGTCTCACTTCTTCATTCCACCATGCTGTTCCTTGCACCCCCTTCTGTCTTCTCTTCACTCCACACACCACATCACATGCTGCGCATATTTCTCCTGTGAACATTTTGCACACACCTTCCACGTCCCCCATCTGCTCCAAATCATATTTACCCAATCGTTCCTCCACTTCTCTCTTATATTTTGCCTTTTTCTCATCCTCTTGTAACCTTTCCACTCTCCTTGCATTTACTCCTTCCTCCAATCCTTCCCTTCTTCTAATTCTCCAGCTTACTTGGATCTTGATTCTGGCCACCACCAAGTAGTGGTCAGAAAGTCCACTCCCTCAACCTCTATAAGCTCTTGCATTCATTACACATCTGCACATCCTCTCATCCACACACACATAATCAATCATTGCCTTCCCTTCATTCAGTTCACCACCCACCCTTCTCATCTCTCGCCATGTATACCTGTGGATCATTTTGTGCCTGAAGAGGGTATTGGCTATCACCGACTCCCTCCCGGCACAGATGTCCACTAACTCACTGCCATTTTGATCTATCTCAGCAGGCACACCCCACTCACCAACTATTCCATCCACCTTCACATTCCGTACTTTACCATTCATATCACCAATCAAAAACACTCTCTCATTTCTTCCAAACTTTTCCATGCACACTTCCACGCGTGTCCAGAACTCTTCTCTCACTCTGCTCGCTCGATCTTGCTTTGGCACATACACTCACTCAATCGCCCACATTTGTATTCCAACTTTCAATCTTACCCTCCATACTCTCTTATGTTCTTCTTCCATCTATTACTCACAACAATACACACTCCTTCTTTTGCCCTCTCATTCTCACCTACATGGAATTAAGACGCCTGGCAATATATAGATAGAATTAGCATTCCTCCCCTAGAGTGTCTTAGCACCGTTTTCTGCGTTGCAGGTCTCACCTCCACCACAGTCAGCCACTTCGTCGCTGCTTGGTTCTATGGGCCAAGGTTTGGAAGAATTAGTCAGTCACAGTGATTTAGAAGGGCATTTGGGCTGATACAGTACTCGTATACCTCGCAGAACCGACTAAGGCATTGACTTCGAAGGGTACACTTTTCTTTTGATCCATAATGTTGCTCTGCCTAGTAAGGCTGCACCTGATTACTATAGTTCCACTGAATTTTGGGATGCTTAAGATTCTTTGCCACGATAACGCACTATTCCTTCGAAGAAGATGAGGAAGGTGTTTCATTTCAAATTCTGGCATGAAAGGCTTTAGTCAAGAACGTTCACCAGTTGCATTTAGGACGTTGGGTACATTCCACAGTAAGAGGACAAAAACATAAAAATTGCATTTTTTTTTTTTTTAATGCGAGCAAGAAGGAACCAAAGGCTACGAGCCCGCAAAACAGTTCCTTCTAAGAAAAGAAAACAAAAACAATACAAAAGAGAGCCAAATTCAAGATCTGTTCATTTTGAGATGCCTGGACACACTGTGTTTGAAAGACTGGAGATCATAGGAAGTAGGAAATACAGACGGAGGGAGACAGTTCCAGAGTTGACCTGTTGCATAAATGAAGGATTGGGAGTAACGGTTAACTCTTGCATTAGAGAGCTGGACAGAAAAAAGGACGAGAGTTTATTGCTGGAACCGTCATAAAGGTGGAGGGTTGCAAGCAGACAGTTCAGAGGAGCAATGACCATGGAAGTAGCGATAGAAAAGAGATAAAGAGGCAACGGTGCAGCAAAGAGACAGAGGTTGAAGGGAGCCAGTAAGAGGAGCAGAGTTGATGAGACGAAATTCCTTTCGCCCGTAGTCTTGAAACTGAGGACAGGGGTTACCCTTCCCTCACACCACTCGAGGTGGAAGCTCACACCTTCAACCTAAGTGGTAATCTTGAAACCGTGAGAGTGCACCCCTTCGTGTGGGTAGGAGCGGCAGAGAGTTGGTCTATCTATCTATCTATAGCCCGACGCCCTAATCCCGCAAAGGGTGGCCGCAGACAAAACGCCTCCAAGTCACTCTGTCACCCACCATTTGACTCCCCTCCCCCCAACTCACCCCCCCCCTCTCTCATATACCTCTCAACTCCATCCCTCCACTTCATCCTCGGTCTACCTCTCCCTCTCCCTCCCTCCACCTCACCTACATACACCCTCTTAGTCAGTCTTTCATTCTCCATTCTCTCCACATGTCCAAACCACCTCAGTGTATTTCTCCTAATCTTTTCAACCACATCCACATCTACCCCACAACGTTCCTTCACTTCTTCATTCGTCAACCTGTCCCTCCACGTCACTCCACATGCTCCTCTCAAGTAACTCATTTCCACTGCTCTCACTCTTGACTTGTTCCCCTCTTGCAAGGTCCACGCCTCGCTTCCATACGTCAGGGTAGGGATCACAATACCATCATGCAGTGACTTCTTAACTTCCATACTCACCACCCTATTTCTCATCACTGATTAATTTTAAAATTCAAAATCTTAAAATAAAACCAATAAATATGACAGTTGCTAAGATTCATACACAAGATAATCTATTAATGTTTGCAATTCTTACCTCTTCTATTGTTAAAGACTGGCATTTGTTCTTAAATACTCTGTATATGAGTACGCATACAGGATTTGGAGAACCTGTACCGTAGGAAAAATTCGGTGTCAGCCATAGCTTCAAAGGAGTTCATGCGGTCAGTGATAACACTATGAACATGCCTTGGCTGGTCATACCGATTTTGACTATATTTCTGCCCCAAATACTTGTTTTGGCCATTATTCCCACTCAGAACTCTGAAATCTCACCCCCCAAGACACGGGGGGAGGGGGCTTAATTTGAAAACCAATCACGAACACCGAAAATAAAAGCCAAATTCGTTCCGATCACACCAAAATGCACCAGAAAAATATATTGCCAAGCCAAAACAAAATAATGCGGACTTGGAAAAGCTTAACGAACGCAAACATTAGATTCGTAATTCAAACTAACTGGCTGTGCACCAGTCGTCTGTTTAGGTAGTACTCTGCCATTCTTTACTGTGGGAATTATTTCACGTACTAAACAAACTAATTATAACAGTATCATTCACCATATCTGATAAACAGTTTGGCAGAAATATTGAGAAATAAAATGGAAGTGGATACAGTATCTCATCTTTGTTTTCGTCTCGTCGTAAATTAACCATCTCCAGAGAAGCGGTGAAGTCGTTTAAAACGATAAAAATATTAAACGCTAATTTTGTTCTTTACACGATGTTTTTATCATTAAATTAAAATTTCCATCACACATATCATAGGGTCCTTCAAATTCTACTTAGTTTTTTTTGCATAAGGCTGCTATAATATGACGATGGGGCATGCGAAGGGGTGCTGTGAGACTCCCCGCGGATTCCAATACTACGCTGGTGTTAATCCTCTCCCGTTCACTGGAGAACGCTCTCCCTATCGTGCATTAAGACTACCAAAAGATGCGGATTGGGTAAGGTGAATGCCTGCCCAGAGTTTAAGACTACGGCCGTTTGACTCCACCCTATTAAGAAGAGCTGTATGTGGGGAGCCTCCCCACACATGAGAGTTGTACTCCATACAGGGACGAATAAATTCCGTGTATAAAATTAACAACTGTGCAAGTTTAAAGAAGGTACGGAGTCGGCTTAACACAACTAATCTCTTGGAAGCAGATTTTACCAGAGATGTAATATGATTTTTCCAGGATAAATCCCGAGTGAATGAAACCCCAAGCATGTTCAAGGATGATGCTGGATTGAACTGGATATTATTAGATTTTAATGGGTACTCCTGTGGAAGATTCTGTCAGGTTGATAGGTGTAAAAACTGTCTTAGATGCATTAAAAACAAGATTATTTTTACCCCAGTCAGAGATACGAGCCAGGTCAGACATTAGGAGTGCCATAGCCTCATCTCTTGATTGTTGAAGTAAGTGCTGGGATGGACGTTGCGGGAACCGAATGGAAAGGTGAAGGGTGGAATCATCAGCATACGAGTGGATAGGGTTAGATGTACAGCTTAGAAGATCACTGATGAATAAAAGGAAGAGAGTTGGTGATAGGACAGAGCCCTAAGGATCACCACTGTTAATAGATCTAGGAGAAGAACGATGGCCGTCTACAACAGCAGCTATAGAACGACCAGAAAGGAAGCTGTACATGAAGGCACAGATGGACGGATAGAAACAGTAAGAGGGCTGTTTGAAAATTAAAGATTTGTGCCAGACTCGATCGAAAGCCTTTGAGATGTCAAGTGCAATCGCAAAGCTTTCGCCAAAGTCCCGAAAGGAGGATGACCAAGAGTCTGAAAGGTAAGTGAGAAGATCGCCAATTGAGCGTCCCCTGACGGAACCCATACTGACGATCAGAAAGAAGGTTGTGATAGGAAAGATGCTTTAAAATTTTTCTATTAAGAATAGACTCAAAAACTTTTGAGACACAGATTGTTAAAGCAATTGGACGATAGTGAGAGGGTTGGATATGGTCACCCTTCTTTGGGACAGGTTGAATGAGAGAAGACTTCCAGCAAGAAGGAAAGGTACAAGTTGAAAGACAAAGGCAAAGGAGTTCACCTAGGCAGGGAGTAAGCACAGAAGCACAGTTCTTGAGAACAACAGGAGGGACTCCATCAGGCCCATATGCCTTGTTAGTACTGAGGCCAGTGACGGCAGAAAATACATCAGCTGAAGACATTTTGTCAGCCATGAGGAAGTCAGAGGGGGGAAGTGATGGAGAAATAGCACCGGAATCGTCTAAGGCGAAATTGGAGGAGAAAGTCTGAGCGAAGAGATCTGCTTTATCAGTAGAAGAAATAGCTACAGAGCCATCAGAGTAGAAAAGAGGAGGGAAGGATGATGAGGTACAGTTGTTATAAAGGTTTTTGGCAAGGTGCCAGAAGGAGCGGGAAGAATTTGAATTGGAGAGTTGAGAGCATTTAGTGCCGATGAAATTATTTTCAGCAGAGCGAAGAACAGACTTAGCACGATTCAGGGCAGAAACATAAAAAATATGTGATTCAGGGGTGGGTTGGCTCTGGTACCCTTTATAGGCCCTCTCCTTGTTGCGGACAGCATTTATAACGACACAACCGAGACAGTAGAAATGCTTTTTTTTTTTTTTTGCATTTGTGTGGATGGAGATGTCCGCACAATACTCTGCAGGTGATGAAAAAATATTTTTTCATTGCACAGAAAAGCTGATTACATGGGCAGTAGTTGTTGTGCAATCCTCGAATAAAATTGTAATATTTTAAATTACATGAAAAGGTTATTTGCTTTACGCAAAATATATATTTTAGAATAATGCACTGGAAACAGTAGCTACTAGCCTTGGCTTGTCTGCAGCAGGACGCTACCTGCGATGAAGTTCTAGTCTTAAAAAAAAAAAAAAAGTTCAGAGACACAATATATATTACCTGGCTAATAATGATTATACGAGTAGCAGTAGCGAATACAGAGAACATATAAAAATGTTTGTCTTTCAAAACACTATATATCTATCTATCTGTTTCCAGACGCTTTAATCCCATACGGGGTGGCTACAAACAAATCGCCTCCACGTCGCCATGTCCCCTGCCATTTCACTACCCTGCTCCCAGATCACACCCCCCTCTCTCATATACCTCTCCACTCCATCCCTTCCTCTCATCCTTGGTCTCCCCCTCCCTCTCTACCCCTCCACCTCGCTCACATACACTCTCCTCGTCAGTCTCTCATCCTCCATCCTCTCCACATGGCCAACCACCTCAATGTGTTTCTCCTAACGCTTCCTATCACATCCACACCCACACCACAACGCTCGTTCACATCCTCATTTGTCAATCTGTCTCTCCATGTGACTCCACATGCTCCTCTCAGATAACTAACTTCCATTGTTCTTACTTTTGACTTCTGTCCCTCCAATAAGGTCCAAGCTTCACTTCCATACGTTAGAGTTGGTATCACAGTACTGTCATGTAGTAACTTTTTCACTTCCATGCTCACTTCCCTGTTTCTTATCACTGCTTTCAAGGAACCAGCAACCTTTCTTCCTTGTTGTACCCTTTCAAGCACTTCACCCTCTAAACTTCCATCCTTACTCACCACGCTACCCAAGTACTTAAACGTACTCACATTTTCCATTTCCTCCTCATCCAACCTCACTGTACATTCACTGACTTCACTTCTCTCGCAGACCATAACTTTACTTTTCCGTATATTCACCTTTAAATTCCGTTTCTTACACACTCTCCCAAACACATTCACTAAGCCTTGCACCTCCACTTCGTCTTCACTTAAGAGCACAGTATCATCTGCAAACAAGAGTACAGGGAGTTTCCAAACACTGCCCTCTCTCACTAGGGCCACTCCAACATCCACTACCCTACCTTGTATCTCTTTTATAACCCCATCCATATACAGATTGAACAACGATGGAGGTATGACACATTTGTGGAAATTTCCTTATGTAATGATAAATATTCTGACTCGGAAATTTTCCGTCGGCCACAAATTGCTATAAAAATTATCATTAAAAAAAAAAAAAAATTGAACGAGGTTGCCTAATTTCACTAATACTGGGAGATGTAGTATAATTTTAGAAGTAGTTCATCAACTCAAAAAAATATAATATGATAGTTCAGGTTCTCTTTCATTTTGAACTGGTAGTTTTAGAATAGGTTATGTTGGTATTAAGTGCAGTGGTAACTGATTATCGATACAGTAAGTAAAGACACTGCGTAATCATTTTAGCTCATGATCATAACCAAAGTGCAGTGAAAATAATAAAAACATTGGTAACGCTGCTCTGTTGCAACCTTCCATCTGACCAACCACATACCCCTCACCTCCCAGCACACTTAACCATGCGCATAACTGCCCTCACCCTCTTTCATCTTTTCTTTTAAAGGTGGGCGTAAGGAGAACGCCCTGAGGACACCAAACCTAGGCCCTTCAGATTCCTTGCACAGGTCGCATTGGAATCCCTGGATTTTATTTTTTTTAAATATTTCATTATTAGAAAGAAAACTACTTAAGACATAGCTTTCTACCTATCAAAAGGCACCATTTCACTGTAAGACACATAACTATGTGAAATTTCATGACTCAGTAGTGAATACTTTCTGAGTTCTTGCCATGAAACGAAATCTCTACACCCGGCCAGCCGCCCTACCACCCAACTCTAGGGATGGACACCAATTGACACCAGCGATAACAACACCCTCCTCCGACTGTGTCAGGTGGAGGGTAAAAATAATGTGGAATAGGGCGGCCATATCTCATACTACAAATATTTATGAAAATAATAATCTTAAAACAGGAAAGCCCTGGGTTATCTTTATAAAATACAGCTAGTTGAAACGCTACGTAATTAATTACATGAATTATTACTTTGTTCTAGTGACTAATATTTCCTTGAATTTTACAGATACGTTTGTCTGTCAGCTGACCTGTCATTTGGCGTAAAATCACGTGCATATAAGGCATAAATAATGAGAAATAAGCTTAAAGTTCTCTTTTTCGTTTGTAGCTCCAGCGGCGTCTATTAATGGATGCTTACAATCATCAACTGAGGCCAGAAGCCGCGAGACACAGGAACACTTACTGTGATGCAGTTACTTTTTCATCCCTCTCTTAAACATCACCGTCTTAGCGAGTAATTATGTATATTTCAACGTATTTGCCATATTACTCAGTACCTTAACCTGTCTTACGTGAATACAGTAGTACATTTATGTACTACAGATAAGTCAGTACTTATTAAGTGAGCAATTCTTATTAATTAAAGAACTTATGCGTCATTCATGGTGTACAGTTTCGGCCAGGAATACTGATTCACTGTTTAGTCCAATAGTTATGAAACTGTTGCACGATCTTTTAAAAAGTTCAGTGTGTTCCGAAGGTCGCATCACAGAGTTTCCAAAGTCATCGCCCAGTGTCTCGTTAGTTATCTTAAGGAAGTGAACCGATATTAGTGTATGCAATAGTACATGCACAGGCACTACACCTGCAATTATCATCCTGTACTTTTTTACTTTAGCTTGGACTGGATTTTCGTCCTCCTGCAGCATATTTCACGTAGCTCAGTGGAAGAAAATCACAATGCTATGCCTGTGCATCCTTTCCATAGCACTTCGTGACTAGCATCATATTGTACAGTAGTGTTCATGTGTTGCTATAACTCAACACTGAAGGTAGAGCAGGCAATTTTAAGCCAGTGTAGCGTAAAGGAAGTATAGTAACCAGTTATATTGAGAGAGAGAGAGAGAGAGGGGGGGGGGAGGGTGGACGAGGACTCACAGCTCACTGACATTACAGGGCTAGAAAAAATGTCATAAACTGTTCATGGGGCAATGCTTTCAACCACCGATACCAATGAAGGCTGACTCGCAGATGTCCACCTCCTCCCCTTCCGTGTCAGAACAATTACTGAGGCACACGTATAAGCCAATCCACTTGTTGAGACAAGAGCATATAAAAATGCAGTAATATCCATATTACACTGACAGGCATCTGGCCATACGCTAGGAATTTTATCCCAGCAAAACAGCCTCCTCTGGAACCAACGGGTCTTAACCCAGAGATAATCCCACCTTTGGGGATGAATATTGCTAGGCCTAGTACAGCCAGTATGGTCCAAACATCGTCGTCTGTTGATCCCATCACAGCCTAAACAAACGGCCTAGAACATTAACCCCATTCCAGCCATGACACCTTTTCTTCCTCGACACATCAGGAAATATTGATAAAAGTGGAAATACATATATCCACACTACTTACACTAAGGATACTGCAGTGGAAGACGAGGAAAAAAAAGCTGTAAGAAAACAGGCCCTGACAAAATCAGTCAGGACAGCATCAGGGAAACAAGATCAACCAAAGAGGGCATCATGATCCAGCTGCAGACCCCGAAGCCCCCCACTGTGGCAAAGGATCAGGAATGGGAGGAAGGAGGGGTGCTACAGGAAAACTGTAATCAACTGCGATTGCAGTTATTTTACAAGCTTTTGATTATGATTACAATTATGATTGCAGTGAATGTAAGAGTGATGAATAATAAGGCTGTTTACCTATGCCACGTGGGGATTGAGGCTCGAGTGGAATCTCCCCAAGGATCTACTACGTTACTCTGAGCACCTTTGTTTTATACTTGACTTCACAAACAGATAAATTAAAGCTAGTTTGTGAAGCAAGAATATCATCCGGTCATTAAGTGATAACTTTTCCATGGGCAATTTCTTTCCAGATAAATCAACTGAGAATACTTGAACAATGAAGAGCACACACAAAAGAGAGCTTGTGTCAGTTATCACATAAAAATAAGGATTAAGTTGTTGGTTTGCTCTTGATAATTTGTAATGCAAATGATGTTTTTGATCATTCAGACAGATTCAGAGAGAGCGGAACAATCGAAACATCCCATTGTCTCAGACCCTTTAAACTATAAACATCCATGCCACCAGAATCCTCTCCAGGTCACGGTATTTCAGTTTACAAATCAGATTTTGGTCAGTAATTACCAATCCGAACCAAAATTTTCGCAAGTTGAACAAAAATGTTTGAAAGAACTAAATGAGTTCAGAACTTACATCAGTGCAGGAAAAATAGAAAGAAGGTTTTTCATATTCAGGCACGAGGTGAAATTCCCGAATTCTTAATATTGTATTACACAAAAAAACAAAGAAAATATTAGAATTGAAGCTTTATATATACAGATTACAATGTCCCGAATGATTACGAGAAAAAAGAAAATGGTACAGTATTTGCATCTGTAGCCTGCAGATTAAACGCAGCACATATGGCATGGATCCACCAACGTTTCATTGTTTACCATAAAGTGATTATGTGTCGATTTATAAAAATCATGGTTTCAGGATATTGCTTTTTATAATACAGTATAACAAAGGTGGAGATCAAAAAGTTACTGTTAGTATTAAATCAGTTACAATTATTTCATTAATTTCGGGAAAAAGGATGTTTTTCTTGTTGCACTTGAACATGATTTCAGGTCATGAGAGTTCTTTCACATAGTCAGCATCTGTCAGGTCGGAGCACTAGACCTGCAATACTGAAAGCATGGAAACTGATGACACTGTTAAACACTTCATGGCCAGATGAGAGATCACTGGCATTGATGTTCTATTTGCCTCCCCAAAACCAAGGACATTTGCATCTTCTGGAAGACATTGAGAATCTAGATAACATTTGACTTCCCAAGAACCAATGTGTTCAGTATGGGAAACTGATCTGGCAGACGTCATGAAATTTAAGAGCTTGCTGTGCTTTTTATGGAGGCGAACTGCTTATTTGGTTAACAAAGGTTTTAGCAGTGGCTGAAGTTAATGATGCGGCAGCAGCTGTAAATACGGCCTGTTGTTCCAACTTTCATACACCAGGTGACTATAAGCAAAGATTAAGAGTAAATGCTACTTAAAAACAAATAGTTTTCTTCGCAGACTCAAAGGCAATGTTCAAATGAGTATTTAACTGCCAACAAGTAATATGTTTGATCGAGAGTTAATGCCAGATAATTTATTTCCCAGTCCTTAAATACAAGGTGATAAAACACTCCAGCACAAGTAGCTGCTTTGTCACATTGAGTCATATCTGTTGGTTTCTTAAAAGGAGTTTGAATACCAAATAAAATCTTGAAGGCTGTGTTCTCATGACGTGTTTTTATGAGCCAATCAGTGTTCCCCTTCCGTCTTCATCAGCCAATAATATCTGGTTCCATCAGGTCAATGAAAGATGTTTCCCGCTCTCCGGCCGGTTCAGTGTCAGTTCCCACAACAGACAGCTTGTGTACTGGGTGTACCTTGTAGCCTTGGAAGGCTATCAAAACATTTAACGAAGAGACAGAGGGTATTGTCGATTTTCTGTGTAGACACGATGATCTTCCCAGTCATGTAAACTGTCTGCATTAAGAAATACCCCTCCACTTATGCCAGGACAACCATATCTGGGTCTGCCACCAGTTGACTTCAATCCCCAAGACGAAGTAGAGGAAACAGTGTGGGTTTTCAGTGTCTGATTACAAGGGCAGTTTTCTAGACAACGCCAAATTGAAGCTGTGGCAGTTTGTCCGCCTCGTGAACCACTGGCTGAATAAAGAGCGGGGTCATGCCGGGATACTGGAGAACCTGAGGCTCTTACCAAACACCAACGTCAACTGGAGGAGCTCTCGTAGCGAGGCTACCAAGGAGTAGTTTGATCACCAGCCAATTGAGGGGGGGGGGGTGTAAAGTTCGAAATTAACGAAAGCCTCTTTGTGAGTTCCAAGTACAACAACAGCTGGGGGCTCAGCTATGTTTGGGTGTTTGGGGGCACTGAGCTAGAGGTAAGTAGGTGCTTCCTGGTGCCACTGAGTAAGAACAAGACAAAGGTGCCGCGACCTTATTCCTCTCATTATGGAGTTTCATCTATCCTGGCAGCTAAATCTACAGTGAGGAGTGGGCTGCTTGTGCCAGACATTTGGCGGAGGGATACACTCACTCTGTCATCAGCTACAAGGAGCACGTTGTAGACCCTGACAAAACCAGTGTGTACGTGTAAAACATCAACGTTTGTGTTTGGATGTCATATAGTGGTCAAGGGAGCCTGGGATTAAGGGGGAACATTAAAAGAAACATAGGCAATGCTACGCTGTTGCAACACTCTACCTGACCGAGCACATACCCCCTCACTTCCTTGCACACCTAACCAATTGCATAACGGCCCTCACCTCCCCAATCTAAGGTGGGCGTGAGGAGATTGCCTTGAGGACACATAACATGGGCCCTTCACATTCCTTGCACTGGTCAAATTGAAATCTGGAAAAATTATTTATTTTTACTTTTTCATCAATTATTTATTTTTACTAAGAATTTTCAACACAATAAGAAAATGTTCTGGAAGGAGGTGAAAAGGGTGCGAAAGGGAGAGTCTGGGAATGAAGAGCGAGTAAAAGCAGAGGATGGAAGGATGTTAATTGAGATGGATGCAGTAAGGAAGAGATGGGCGGAGTATTTTGAAAGATTGTTAAATGTAGAGGAGGAAAGGGAGGCTGAGATTGTGGCAGATGGACCGGTGCGAGGAATAAATGTGTTGGAAAGATTGTTAAATGTAGAGGAGGAAAGGGAGGCTGAGATTGTGGCAGATGGACGGGTGCAAGGAATAAATGTGTTGGGAGAGCTGAATGATTCTTTGATCACGAAGGAGGAAGTGCAGGAGGTGGTCAAGGAGATGAAAACAGGGAAAGCTGCAGGTATGGATGGGTGTGCTGTGGAATGCCTGAAAGGTGGTGGAGCAACTATTGTTGACTGGTTAGGAAGATTGTTGAATGTATGCTTTGTGAAAGGTATGGTGCCAGTTGACTGGGCAAGTGCTTGTGTGGTCCCGCTGTATAATGGTAAGGGTGATAAGTATGAATGTACTAGCTTTAGGGGTATAAGTCTGTTGAGTGTTGTAGGTAAGGTGTATGGCAGAGTGTTAATTAAGAGAGTTAAAGAGGGTACAGAGAGAGTGATTGCTGATGAGCAGTGTGGCTTTAGGAGAGGGAGGGGATGCATGGATCAGGTGTTTGCTGTGAGACAGGTGTGTGAAAAGTATTTAGCGAAAGGTAAGGATGTGTTTTGGGTATTCATGGATTTAGAGAAAGCGTATGATAGAACTGATAGGGAGGCTTTGTGGACTGTTTTAAGACTGTATGGACTTGATGGTAGGTTACTAAATGGAATGAAAAGTTTTTATGTAAATAGTAGTGTGTGTGTAAGAGTTGGAAATACTGTAAGTGATTGGTTTCCTGTGAGAGTGGGGCTGCGGCAGGGATGTGTGATGTCGCCTTGGTTGTTTTATATTTATATGGACTGTGTTGTAAAGAAGGTGAATGTGAGAGTGTTAGGTGGAGGTCTGAATCTGGTGAATGTTGATGGTAGAGTGTGGAATCTGAAGCAGCTGCTGTTTGCAGCTGATACTGCACTGGTGGCAGATTCAGAGGAGAGATTGAGACAGTTGGTAGAGGAGTTTGGAAGGGTGTGTGAAAGGAGGAAATTGAAAGTAAATGAGGATAAGAGTAAAATGATGAAGTGTACGAGGTTGGTAGATGGTAGGGGGATGAATATAGTTTTGAATGGTGAGTTGCTTGAGGAGGTAGAGCGTTTTAAGTATTTAGGGTCACATTTTGCTGTGGATGGAAGAATAGATGCAGAAGTGAAGTTCAGAATGAATGAAGTAGGAAAGGTGCTGGAAGGAATGAAGAAAGTGTTTAGATGTCGTTTGCTTAGAATGGATGTAAAGGGAAGGCTGTATGAGGGTGTTGTGGTACCGACTGCGTTATATGGGGCTGAAACATGGAATATGGGTGAAGCAGAGCGGAAAAGTTCGAATGCAATGGAGATGAAGTGTCTGAGGAGTATGTGTGGAGTGACGCGTATGGATCGAGTGAGGAATGATGAAGTGCGAAGGAGAACTGGAGTTGTGTGGGAGATGGCTGATCGAGTTGAGCAGAGGGTGTTGTGATGGTTTGGGCATATGGAGAGAATGGATAATGAGCGACTGGTGAAAAGAATAACTAGATCTGATGTGTGAGATGTAAGGCTGAGAGGAAGATCACGAATAGAATGATGGACAGTGTGAAGAGAGCGTTGGATGTGAGAGGGATGTCTGTTGAGCAAGGAAGAGTGGCTGTGCATGATAGAAATGAATGGAGAGATATTGTGAATGAATAAATGATGACGCAGCCCTGGGGGGATATTCTCCCGCATTTGGTCTGATCAGCTGATCAGGTAAGGTGCAGGTAAGGAGATGGGTCTATTATGATGTTCATCATTCATTCATTGCCAGACGCCATGTATCCCACACGGGGTGGCCAAGGGCTTAGAGTTAATTGTTTTACAGGGAGGGGCACTAATCCTCCACCAACCCCACTTGACATGTGGCAGGGGTAAATCAGCTCTGCTGTTGCGCCGAGCTGCCGATGTCAATGATTGCACTGCGCAGTTGACCCTCGTGCAGTGTGGTGCGGTGGGGATCTGTCCCTTCTCCTTCTTGGGGCTAAGATGCGAATGAACGTGTTTGAGTGGATGAGTAAATTGGGAGTGTGTCGTCCTGTCTCGGCTACCTCCCTTTCCTTGGGGGAAGCAGCCTAGGTAAATGGATGGATGGATTATTAAAAGAAAACTACTTGAGACACAGCATTCCACCTGGCAAAAGGCACCAGTTCACTTTAAGACACATCACTATGTGAAAGTCTATAACTCTGTAGTGAATACTTTCTGAGTTCTGGCCTTAAAAGAAAATCTCTACCCCTGACCAGCTGTCCTGCAGCCCATCTCTACGGACGGACACCTATTTATCTTAGTGATAACAACACCCTCCTCTGACTGCCAGGTGGAGGGTAAAAAAAAAAAAAAACTTGCCTGCTACCTCTCTGTGCACAATTACACACTACTGTAGCTGAGGCCCATCTGAACAACTTTGTCAAGGTTGCTTACCTGTATCCCCTGCTGTCGGACTATAGAGGATTCCACCAGTACACAACGAGACAGAGGACGACGGTCGCTGATTAACCTAGTAACAGTCATATAGTCTCCAGATTAAGGTAGGCCTACTGGCTAGGTTATGTTACATTTGGTTTGGTCAGGTTAGGTTTGTTTTGGTTAAGTTAGGTTAGGTTTGGTTAGGTTAGGTTTGGATAGGTTAGGTTAGGTTTGGATAGGTTAGGTTTTTTTTTTTTTTCATTTTTCTACTTCACCATTTTGATTAGGTTTGTTTAGGTTAGGTTTGGTTAGGTTTGTTTAGGTTAGGTTTGGATAGGCTAGGTTAGATTTATTTATCTTTTTTTTTCATTTTTCTACTTCACCATTTCTCTATTACTTTAATGCCTATCCTCTTTCAGGCCTACATTATCGATAGGACATCCAAACTGACTATTATCAATGGATTTTGGTATGATTGTTACTTTCACTTTCATTCTGTGAAGAAAAATAACAGTGGCTTTCCTGGCGATTTTAAAATGGATAAAACTTCAGAAACAGTTGGTTTGCGAAAGATATATAGCTTTTAAATGAACAAGTTACGCCAGAAAACATTGGGAACACCTAGATTGGATGAAAAAAAATCCTTGGGAGGCCGTTTGTATAAACTGACCAACCCTCAGCCCCTCTTGTGGGTCGTAAAGGATTCCGAACCACCACTACTACTGCACCTGCTGGTGGCTTAGTTGGTACTGTAGTTTATTGGTGGTTAAAACATTACTGAAGCTGCAGTTTGTTGGCTAAGATAGTACTGTTGCTTCAGTTTGTTTCTAAACGTAGTAGTGTAGTTGCAGTTTGTTAAAACAGTACTTTAGCAGGAGTTTGTTAGTTAAGACAGTACTCTAGCTGCAGTTGGTTGTTTAAGACAGTAGGCTACTGAAACTGCAGCTGGTTGCTTAAGACAGTGCTGTAACACCAGTGTGTTAGTTAGAATAGTACCCTAGGTGCAGTTGGCTGGTAAAGACAGTAAGACAACAATACTGTAGCAGCAGAGTGCTGGCTGAGTTAGTACTGTAGCTACAGTTGGTTGGTTAAAGTAACACTGTAGCTACAGTTGGTTGGTTAAGACAGTACTGTAGCTACAGTTGGTTGGTTAAGACAGTACTGTAGCTACAGTTGGTTGGTTAAGACAGTACTGTAGCTACAGTTGGTTGGTTAAATAATGCTGTAGCTATTGATGGTTGGTTGCCAGCACTGTAGCTGCAGTTAGTTGATTAAGCACAGTAGTTGTTTTGGTTAGGTGATAATACTGTAGCTGCGGTTATTTAAGACTACTATAACTGTAGCTGGTTGGCTGGTAGTTATCTGCAGTTAGCTGGTTAACTGTAGCAGGGAATATTGTAGTGTTTGTTGAGACAGTGTTGTAACTGCATTGGTTACGCGGAATGTGATTACACTTGGTTGAAAAAGTTTGCATTGTTGGTTTAATCAACCTCGTTGAGACAGCACTGAAGCTGCTGTGCGTTGATAAAGATAGTTTTATGGCTTCATTTGGTTGAGACTGCTTTGTAACTGAAGCTAGTTGGTTGAAGCAATATTATATTTTCATAATGTTGTTGATATAGGCAGAGCTAAAAAACAACAAGGGAATATCAGGGCCGGATGTAAGCTGAGAAGCAGTTTATTACTCTGCTGCCAGAAGACAGATCATACAACCATGTTACACTGTTATCAGTGACACAACATACATTGTTACCACAATGGTACTGGATGTTGTAACACTGTTGCTATTTTTAACAGAACAATGTACTGTGCTTGCAAATGATAAGTTAATGCAGTAATGTAACTGCAGTTTTAATACAGTCATGGAACTCCAACCAACTGATATGGTTGTGACTACACTAACTACAGCTGGTATGACTAATGAAGCAAATACTGTAGCTGCACTTCGTTGAGACAATACCATACTCACAGTTACTATGGAGTTTAGACACTAACGCATCAGCAGCTACTTGAAACGGCATCGTAACTGACTGACACTAGATGTATTTGTGTCACGGTACTGAAGCTGCAGTCAGTTTCTTAGGACAGTAGATTAGATGCAGGTGGTTGACAAACTATAATGTAGCTGCAGCTAAATGAGATAGTACTGTAATAAGCTAAGACGATATGTAGATGTAATAGGGTCACAGCGAGTAATAATTAAACAGATGGCGAAGGTGGATGCGGGATGAAAATTTTCTAAAGCTCATGTATGGAAACTTTGCGACCGATGTGGTTAACCTTCATGCCACGTACAGAGAACAATCAGCGGCTTGGTAGGTTCGCCAAACATAATTATAGTACTCTTGTCATGGGTGAATCAGATATCAAGGTTTTTCCTATCCCTTCAAGCTGTTAGGCTTCTTCCACACCAAATGTTTGCTGGTGTGAGTGGGTGAGGGCAGTTTTGCATCACTGCGACCCATACAAGTAGCCTCAAAGGAGGTGGGCGGGTGTGAGCGAGAACTTCTGTGGGTTACAGTGAAGCAGAACTCCCGCCCACACCAGCAAGCATTTGGTATGGACGCAACCGTAGGTTTTGGTCAGTGATAGTCTGGAAAGGATAGATATTATATTAATTCATCTACTCATTACGGTGCTGCAGAGGGATGCCTTCATGTGGTGACAGTGATATAACCAATCTGCTCCATGACTGGTTACAAAAAAGTCCCTCACTCTGTTTCACCACAGGAGGATGGTAGACTGCAGGAGGACAGCTTCACCCAGCAGCCAACAAGGTTTCTGTTCAACTGAGCCTGGGAGGCAACCACTGCTACACCGCCCCTTCAGTACGATACATCTTAAGCTGAAAAAACCCTCCTAGCAGCATCAAAAATTAATTTAAGATGTCACCCGAGTACTAGAAATTAACCACTTCAATCCCGTATCGTATATTTGTAGTACATCTTTATTACTTCCTGGTGATTTTGTTCAGCTTAGTAAGGACTTTCAATCATGAAGGAGTTAGTGGGGGACTAAACTATTCCAGTCTGAGAAAAGAAGTCTACCTTATCATGAAAATATAGTCTATAGATAGCAAGAAGGAAACAGAATGTACGTCATGGAACTGAAATGGCTATTACCAAGGTCAAAGGCATCTAATGAAAGTCTAAATATGATTCAACACTGTTAGCCTATCCTCAGCAAGACACTTCCGTATCGTGAATAAAATAGTCTGTAATTAGCAACAACAAAGTAGAAATTACGTCATCTAATGAAAACTATTATTACTACTGCCAAAAGTACCTAACAAGAATCCATATTATAATGCTCACCGTTGCCTACCCTCCACATGCCACTTGCTGCATGTGTCACCTATCATGGACATACATAGTGGTGCCTTCGTGACTCAAAGTTGTATATATTAGCCGCTCCATTACGGAATGAAACATTAAAGTAAGCCCTCGCTCACACGGCCTCGTCCATTAGCGAGATGGAGGCCAGATTCAGCAGACATAAGGCGCGTAATCTGAGGGTGGCTTAGTGAACAGAGAGGAGAAAGTGAAGGCCTAGTCATCAGGGCACCAACTAAATAATGAAAAGTCTGTGTGTTTCTTCGTTTGGATGATGGTAGGCTTTCCTTTTACAAGTAAAACTGTCTTTCATTAGTCAGACAAAAATATATACGGTAAATCGTCAGATGTCGTTTAGGGGCTTGGAACCTGTTAGTAATATTTTCATTTACAAAGCAGTAAATGGTATAAATGAATACCACTGAAGAAGTCGCTCTTCAGCTCAACGGGACTATTTCGAGCTAAAAAAAAATACAAGTCTGTGTTTATCCAGAATCTGATACTCAGTACGTGGTAGGGATGAAGACGTTAATGAATTTTTTTTTTTTTTCCTACAGTCAATGAAGTTACGTTCTCCGCCACCTTTAGCACGGGAAGTTATGTTTCCACTCACGCTCGTCAGTGCGCATGTCATCAGAATTACAGATAAACTAACAAAAAGATAAGGATTAATATTATAGAAGCTTCAAAATACTCAAGAACATAATATTTTGGTGACGGAGTGATTATCACAAGGACACAGTCGTACAATTAGCAAATAAGAAAGCACTGCGTTTCATGTCGATGATGAAATACTGAGCAGAGTTTCCATTCAACATCATGTAGTATCAGTCTGCAGTTCGTTATACATGTCGGCGATGAAACACTGAGCATTGTTTCCATACGTCATCTTGTAGTGTCAATCTGAAGTTTGTTATACCAATAGCTCAATGAAGCGGAGGTACAGTATGTAATCGACCAGGAGCCCATTTCGTTACATCTATCACTGGAGGAAGGAAGTCATGGTTTCAGTGTTATGGCTGACTGTCACCTTCACTACGATGACGTACTTTTATTGCCAGACGATGTTACTGAAAGTAGGGGAGATGTTTTGTAATGAGAAGGTAAATGGAGGCTATAAAACACACTCCAGTTTAAGAAGTCTGCCATAATGTAAGATAAATAGAATTGTTGTATGGTGGGCAGAATACAATACAATTACATAATCAGACTGAACGAATTAAGTACCAGTGAGAGGATACTGAGGAACATTTATGGGGATGTTCCCACGGATAAATTCATGATTTAATATGGGAGGGAATGCATGGAAGGACAATGATATATATATATTGGCAAATCTAAGTCCACACTAGCGTAGAGCAAGGAGATGGGTTGGCACGCCTACCTGAGTGTCCTTTTACTCTGATCCTGTTAACCTTTCTGCTCTGGCTTCTGTTCCTGTGTGTGTGTGTGTGTGTGTGTGTGTGTGTGTGTAGAAGTTTCCAAGTCATCTTGTGGTGGTCTAAGCTTGGTGCCTCGGGGGTAGGTTGGTAAGAGGATGGGTAGGGTGGGTGGTCAAGGTGGGTGGACTGTTGGGATGGTCGGAGTGGGTGGGGTCGGAGGGTGGAATGGGTGAGTTAAGTTGAGTGGGTGGATGAGTGGGTGAATGGAGTGTGCGCTGTGGGTTGGGTGGGCAGGCAAAGTTTGATGGATGGCCAGTCAGGGTGAGGTGGGGGGATGGGTGGATGGGTGAGGCACATGGATGGAGTGAGAGCTTAATGGGTGGGTGGGCTAATGGGCTTTTGGGATGGGTGGGCTTTGTGGGTGGGTTAGTTGTTTGAGTACTTGTGAGTATGTTTGGCTACTCAGATGACAAGCCAGGAGATGGTGTTACTACCGTACACCGATTGAGTGGGTAGGTGTGTAGCTGAGGGGTCCTGTGGGAAATTCTGTAGGTTCAAGGGATAAATAGTTTCATTGCTGGAATAGGTACATGTGAGAAAATAGGTCTATGGAGGAAAATAAATCGACCAGGGAAAATGATCCTTGGGGGAAAATATACCCATAAGGGAATATAGATCAATAGGAGAAAGTAAACTCATGACAAAGCAGGAAAAAAATAGGTCAATAGGGTGAACGTCCAAATGGAAAATATGTTTACAGGGAAAAATGGGTCCATGGGGAATATAGGTCCATGGAGGTAATGGATAAGATGCAACTAGGTCTATGGGGGAAAATAGGTTGGTGGGGAGATATCTTCTAGGGTGGTGTAGCCGATGACGGACATGTGACAGTTTTTTTGGTAACTTTATGATTAGTTGCCTTTTCTCAAATTTTGCTAAAGAGACGACGAAAAGTACATAGATAGACGTAGGTAGATGGGTATAGATACAAATATCTTTATCATATTCCTCCCAAGAATAATCCGATAGCTGAGGAATTAAGTTACAGCCTGTGTAATGAAATGGGCCACACACACATTCTTTATTCAAGGCCCAGGAATGCTGGCTCCATTTCACTGTTACACCTGTCCACACACAGCTTCATGTTTACCAATCAGCCAAGAATCAGTCCGACAAAAGAGAAGGTAAAAAAAAATAAAAAGGTTGCCAAGCCCTCCTCTCTTTCTTACACACTCACTTACCATACGAGAGTCTATCCACTTTCTTCATGGCCTACCACTCATCCTTCCACATTTAGACTCACTCAGATATATCAGTTTCACTACCCTGTTTATATCCATTCTGTCTACATGACCGCACCATATTAGCACACTCTCTTCAATTCTGTTGCTCACCGACGTCCTTAATCTACATCTTTCACGAATTACATTATTTCCTGCACTATCCGCTCTCCGCACTCCACACGCAGATCTCAAGAATCCCATCTCCCTCCCTCCCCCTCGCTCTTTCTCTCTCTCTCTCTCTCGTTCCATATGAGAAGAACGTTTAACTTACTAATTATTCAGCTGGACAGACATGAAAAATAAAGTTGTGTGACGAATTGGATCTTATATTCCGGCCTTATGAGTGTTTGAATATAATCAGTGAGAGAGCAAGGTGGAAAATTATTATAACATTAGAGCTGATATTAAGCGCTATAATGTGGCTAAGAAAATCAGCTTCAGGAGAAAGAAAAAAAGAAAATTAGCTCGACAGACATTCCAGCAGAAAATTTCTAACTTTTTATTTCCCAGAAAATATTACCAAAAAAAAAAAAAAAAAAAAAAGTCGGTGATACGGAGGACCCTATAAAATGCTCTTGATTTTTTTTTGACATATTTTTTGGAGAAACCCACCTCCGTTCTAGCTCCTCCCCTCATTTCTTCACACACACACACACACACACACACACACACACACACACACACACACACACACACACACATCAAAGCGGCAGTCCACCCAAGGGCGACAAAAAATTCGTGTTTAGAGTGAGTGGCTTTGAAGAAGCTCAAAGAAAGCCGAAATAAAGACGAGAAAATGGGTACGACATCAACTCAGAAAAAGTGAACTCCAAGGAAATTCTGTGGGTTAAAAATAAATAAATAAATATAAAAGAAAACACACACACACACACACACACACACACACACACACACACACACACACACACACACACAAGACTCAGAAAACGAATGATGGTTTGCTGCAGTCTGGAAGTAACTAAATATATATCATAAAAAAATAACTGCAGAAAACAAGAGAAAAACACAGAAAAAGTTAAGAAAAGTAGGAATAAGCTACGTGTAACTAAAGACAAAGAGACAACAGTGTAAATTACGGAGAGAAATATTTACGGGAACCTATTTTTTGAGGCACTGTAAAGCTTTCCTCTAGGGTTATCATATGTAACACAAAAACCTTAAAATCATAAAGCTTTAATAATCATGTCAGCCACAGATTCTCCTTGTGTGCTGCGTAGTGATGAGTGGGGAGCTCAACCTTTTCAGTCTAATGACGTGTGTGTGTGTGTGTGTGTGTGTGTATGTGTGTGTGTGTATGTGTGTGTGTGTGTGTGTGTGTGTGCATTTAATAATATCAACAGTGAGTTCTTTGCACTATGAGGTTTAGCTGTAGCTTTTAGTAACCCCTTCACAAGTAAAAATCCTCACCAAAATAAATACAACCACCCACAGTAGACGTAACAAGAATTATTAACCAACAATATACGTCATCAGGTACAGCGAGTTGATGAGGTGGGTGGAAATGCAGTACAGGGTTCCCTAGGAGGACGAGGGATGACTCTGGGAAGTAATGGATGAGGGAATTATTAATAAAAGTTGTCAGATGAATGTGGGTCCATTTCTTAACCGGAACAGAGCTCCAGTTATTGAAGATCTTTTGGATAAGAATCGACTCCGTTATATTTAAGTTATGAGATGCAACTGTGGCCCTGTAGTGGTTGAGATATGGACCCATGTTGATACAGTATTATTTTGCTTAGAATTCTCTTATCTATCATTTCCCTGTCTGCATAAGGAGGCCCATATATAATGCTTCACATCCACTCCCCTGGCCGATTTCTCGTGTGTGGTGGGGACGGCTCAGGCACTTTATCAATTTCTCCTCTGCCTCATTTACTCATTTCCTAGTCCCACTGCCACAGGCACGTTCACACTAGTTAACTGAACCATCTCTGCAACACATAAGATAGTGTCATATCAGAGTCTTGTGCAGAGAAATTTACGTACCATCGTGCATGTGTACTGTAAAGGGCGCCATTTGCACGTTTGACATTGGCAGGCAGATCTTTTATACACCTTCAGTTCATGCTTTACAGATCGTGCAGGGCAACTGATCGGTAGGGCAGGGGGAAGACTGCACTTCTATCACTGCAGTTATGACCCACCCCCACTCAATGGTTCACGCACGAGTATAGGTGTGCAAAGCCTCTGGAGAGCAGGGTGAGAAGCGCATGTTGGAACTGTGCTGTAGTGACTTTATGACAATCACTACAGGGTGGTTAAAAATGTTATTATTGATAATGGAAATATTTTGATAACTTACTTTTCTTCGCGATTGAAATGGGAGCGGGTATGTGCTGGTCAGTGATGGGGCTCGACTCCTTGACTATGAACATACATTTATTGGTGCCGTTTCTAGTGGTAGTTGAATGTTCCCGTCATCCACTCACTGGATGTAATGGTGCCTTTAGGTGATCTACACGGACTGACCAGCCTAAAAGTTTCCTGTAACCAAGGTAACCATTTACAAGGCTGGGTGGTAACCATGTAACCTTATCACGGGATGACGTAGATCCTATTATTATGCCCCTATTAAAAGCTCTTCACTTTTAATTTTCGTTACTCACATACATTACCAACCTCTCGTACGGGACTTTTCAGTTTTTACATCTTATCTCCTAGCAGCAATGTACCAGTCCTCAAGAGAAATGCACTTATTCTTCATTTAAGAATTCTGCATATCTATCTTCCCCTGACTACCATACACACACGTTTTCCTCGCTTTCACTTTTACCATCACCATATCCACACAAGCATCATAACAGCCACAGTAACATTACAGATTCCTCCCTCAGTTCAGTATTCACACAAGGCAATGACCATGATCACAAGTGCTTTTGTTCAATCAGGTAATTTCTGGTTGTCACTAGGTATGATGTTTTTCCGTCCATTAACCCTATTCATTGGTGATGAGGTCATATTAAGTCTGCCAGCAATTTTTCTTTCCCTCCCTGATAAATGATAATAAATTCATCGGTTTTCGGAGGCTGTAAACGCACTGGGATATAATTAATTATTGTTGGTATAATCAACGTGGTTGCGATCATGACTCATTAACCATGCATTATACAATGGACTTTTAGTGTGCCCCTTCCCCCATGCAAGCTCAGTGTAGTGTGTCCCTCCCCTGTGCAAGCTCAGTGTAGTGGGCCCCTTCCCCCATGCAAGCTCAGTGTTGTGTGACCCTCCCACCATGCAAGCTCAGTGTAGTGTGACCCTCCCACCATGCAAGCTCAGTCTAGTGTGACCCTCCCCATGCAAGCTCAGTGTTGTGTGACTCCCCCCATGCAAGCTCAGTGTTGTGTGACTCCCCCCATGCAAGCTCAGTTTTGTCTGACTCCCACATGCAAGCTCAGTGTTGTGTGACTCCCCCCATGCAAGCTCAGTGTTGTGTGACTCCCCCATGCAAGCTCAGTGTTTTGTGACTCCCTCCATGCAAGCTCAGTGTAGTGTGACCCTACCCCCATGCAAGCTCAGTGTAGTGTGACCCTTCCCTATGCAGGCACAATTCAGGCAGTCACTACAAATGAACAAACTTGTTTGTGCAACATGCACAATTCCCTGGACCCCTTGTGCGATTTCAGGGTCAGGATGGTTACTGACGCAAACCATGCCAACTGTGCGGTTCAGTTTAACCACACGTGGGCGATCACACAAACCGCTGCTCAGTTTGAAGTTGACCGGCGTGTAGGAAGTCTATCTCTGTGCTAGAGAAATTTGCTGTAAATATAAATATCACGCATTCTTTACTAATTTTGGTTAATAATTGGAAAATAAATACTCATGGAAAACTGCAAGGAAAATGTATGTAGGAAAAAATCTAGAAGTATGAGTCGGCAAACTGAGAGATAAAGGTGCTGAAGCAAACGCAGAGGCACAAAGAAGACCAGTGTCATAAGAAACACATTTTTTTTCCCCCGTCACGTGGAGATAAAGGCAATTTCCTAAATATGATTCAAAAATAATTTAGCTGGGATGTATGATGACATTACTACCATTAAACAAATGTCATATCACCATTTGTTTCGACTAAATATGTGTTTAATTGACGAAGACATCTGCGTTATTCTCATTACCTCGTGTGGCGAAACTACTGTCCAAACTACAGTATAGACCAGGGGTTCCCAACGTTTTTAGCACTGTGCCTCCCTTTGGTCAGGACTGAATTCATGATGCTCCCACACCCCTCTGACACCTAAACAATGATGTTTTTATTTGTTCCATATGGATGCTTAAGATGCTAGATGGCAACACTAAATGTGGTTGCTCGAAATGACGGTTGTGAAGTTTTCCGATCAAAGTTTCTTGTTTATACATATATTTGGGACTACTCTGTATGCATTTGAATGGCCTAGTCCTATGATGAACTTTGATTACGCCACGGCCCCCATGGCAATCTCAACCCCCCCCCCCAGGGGGCATCTCCAGTGCGAAGCTGCAACAAGACAGTGATTAACAATAGAATATGATGCTAGCTACGGAAAGGATGTAGAGCCACAGGATTTTGTTATTCAGTCACTGAAGTACGGGAAGTAAACTACCACAGGACAAAATTATAGGCAAAGACACAGTAAAAGGACTATAATATTTGCAGGGGCCTGATGGCTTGGGAAACAGAAATCATTAGCTGCTCTGTGTTCAGCTCTCCGTCCGCCTCGGGAGAACTGACGTGTGTTTAAGAACAAAGGCTGGAGTGGACATAACATTATTTGTCCTGGGAAAACTGTGGTTAGGGATTTTTTTCGGTACACAGCAGGAACTAAAAGATGAAAGAAAACCAAACGGTATCATTACTACATTTACACTGAACACACACACACACACACACACACACACACACACACACACACACACACACACACAAAGAAAATGTATTCTGTCTCATAGTTGGCTACAGTTATGTGGAAGTTTTTAAGAACCGGCTGCAAACAGAACACACACAGCGACACGAACTACCTCCACCCTCCCCTCTCTCTCTCTCTGTTTTAAGGCAGATGCGCAGGACACTGTGTACTTAAAGCCCCGGGCGCAATAGAAAGGATACTAGCAAGGGACGTTGTTAGAGCAGTGATTACACCAAGTGATGAATGGAGCCGGGAGTTGTACACACACAGCTGAATGGTGGCAGGGTAGGTTCAACACACACACACACACACACACACACACACACACTCCTTGTAAGGTTGAAGTCTTTGTGTGTAACAATGCTTGCCTCTGCTGGGCTTCGTCAAGTTACTAATTAAGTGTTCCAAAAACAAGGAAAACTCTCAACAGTAACAAGCTGGGAGTGGGAAGCACTCGCCAGGGATTAATTTCTCAACCCTCACAGGGTCCGTTCTCCTATCGGCTTCATCTCTAGGTCACTTTAGTTGACCAGCAATGTGCTACATATTTTAACTTGCGGCTGCCAGCCCCTTGCAGCACCACCAATGCATTCTTCGGTGTCGTAATGTAACAGTAAATCTCTTACATGAACGTCGTATTTAGAGACTCCAGATGTATATATTATATTAAAGATTTATACATGTGGCAAAAATACAGCTAAAATAACAAACGTAAACCAACACAGACAAACAGAAAAAGTGTTTCAGCTTGAAGACCTCTGGTTTCCCGCAGCAGACCATGCATATTACAATGAGTCTCTCTCTCTCTCTCTCTCTCTCTCTCTCTTAGTACGGTTTTAGAGTTGAGAGGAGGACGATTTAACAGCTTCTTGCCACCTCTCTCTCCTTTCCTAATCCCATTTCATTAATAATATCTATCTATCTATTGCCAGACGCCTTCATCCCGTACGGGGTGGCCACAAACAAATCGCCTCCACGTGGCCCTGTCCCCCGCCATTTCACTGACCTGCTGCCAACTCACACACCCCTCTCTCATATACCTCTCCACCCCATCCCTCCATCTCATCCTCGGCCTCCCCCTCCCCCTCCCCCCCTCCACCTCACTGACATACACTCTCTTCGTCAGTCTTTCACCCTCCATCCTCTCCACATGGCCAACCATCTCAGTGTGTTCCTCCTAACGCTTCCTGTCATATCCACACCCACACCACAACGCTCCTTTATATCCTCATTTGTCAGCCTGTCTCTCCATGTGACTCCACAGGCTCCTCTTAAATAACTCATTTCCACTGCTCTCACTCTTGACTTGTGTCCTTCCAACAACGTCCAAGCTTCACTTCCATACGTTAGAGTTGGTATCACAGTACTGTCATGTAGTAACTTTTTCACTTCCATGTCACTTCCCTGTTTCTTATCACTAGTTTCAAGGAATCAGCAAACTTTCTTCCTTGTTGTACCCTTTCAAGCACTTCACCCTCCAAACTTCCATCCTTTCTCATCACACCCATTCAAGTGCTTAAACGTACTTACATTTTCCATTTCCTCAGCATTATATATAATATACAATATGGAGGATTCTGCTTATACAGTTAACAATGTTATAGTTATTATTCACTTGTTATATACATAGCTATCGGTATATATTTATGTACTGTACACTGTACACTGTGTGTGTGTGTGTGTGTGTGTGTGTGTGTGTTAGTAAGCAAGCAGATGGAAAGTTAGCCTACTCCCTTCCCTTCCTCTGTTCCCTAATCTCTTGACCCCACCCAGCCCCTCGCATCAACTCCCAGCCGCCCTACCCTCTTACCCTCTTCACACCTTCCCCAGTGTTTCCCCCCAGCCCCCCTTCCCACTGTCTGGGGTGTATAAAAGGGCATTTTAAATGTATGAGTTTGTAACTTGACAAAGCTCAGCAGAACGAAATGTTGTTACTTAGTAAAGACCTGCACCTCACAAGTTTTTTTTTTTTTTTTTTAAACCACATTTGTCGTCATTAGTTGGCACACAGTATTTATAAGAAAAGAGTATTTGTTAACTTTTGTATCAAAAAGTTAAGACGGAAAATTGCAAGGTGTGTAGCAAGACGGTCTCCAAACCTGTGTTCCACCGCAGTCTCATCTCTTTCACATCTAACTTTTTTATGCAGGAGTTAGTGGATATTCTCAGTCCTTCATATGTAGATCTGGTTAGTCGTAAAAGTGTCTTTCTGATTCTGTATTTTCCCACTGCCTATGACCTCAAGTATTTTAAACTTAATGCGTTCAGTCATCTCGCGATAGATGAATCTTTATTTTGGAACTCTTTGTTTAAATATTGATGGAAAAGACTTTTTTTTGGCCTTGAGCCTTTGGTTCTTTTGTTTTCCAAAGATAAATCTTCAGTCTTTGGGTCTTTATTATCGCATAAGTAGCATACCTCATTAACTGAAGCACAATTAAAATGTACCTAAAATAACAAATTTTGTTAATCTGAACTTGAAACCGTAATAGTAAGAGGAGCGATACTGATACACAGTATGCGTCTTCCGTTAAGAACTGTAGAATAATGTGGTCAAGAAAACAAGTGTAAGTTATTTGTTACAAAGCTATGATGGTATTGTATATATGATTCACACCGTTATTTCATTTGATCTGTCAGGGGACTCTGCATTACACAGATTTCCATGAAAACGGAGAAATGATTTTCTCCCAAAAGATTTCCCAGAGATGCTTGACGTATTTACTAACATGTGATGTATTAACAAGTAGGGTTTTTCTCTACTTTTGATTCGATAGCCCTAGTGCTGTGTACTGTTGTCCTCTTATAGCAAATTCAATTCATAATTAACAATGCCAGAATGCTTTTAGGAAAACAAAGACTTTTATTCCATTTGACAGCATTCGGACACTTAGAAGCCCTGGAGATTCAAACGTTTGTTCACACAGGGGCCTGACAATTTGGATACAATTAAAACTGGAAAGCAGGACTCTGATACAATTTTTGGATCTTAAACATGTGTTATAGAAGACAATAACTATATCCATTTTAATTACGAGGGGAGTGCCATGAATATCTGGCCTCCTACTAACGGGTTCGTGTTAGAACGTAAGTACTCTCTCTCTCTCTCTCTCTCTCTGTATACATTATTTAAAATTATCTTCCATTAAATTCACTGCCTTTGGTCCAACTTCTTTTCAGCTACATTAACCCGTTCCCTTACCCCGTTTTGCTAGCCGTGTAAAAGATTCTACAGTGTAATCAAAGACATAGAATAAAAAGACAAAATGCAGAAGGCAACTCAGCTTAAAGTTACAGGAGGAACAAAGAGATGTTTACAAATGCTGTTTCGTGCCAGACTACTTCCTTGAAGAGCCTCGCCCTCACAGGCACCATCCCAGACTCATGGACGGTCAGCTTGGAATTTACGGGTAAATAGTAACATACGGTGACACAGGATAATGCTATCAGTATGAAGAAAATTATTTAGCCAATTAGAGGCGACTGCAAGGAAATGTGAATCTGCAAAAATATTGCTGGTGCGGAGAACACAGCCCAAGTTAGATTCGCTGATTAAGAAAGGAAAGGAAATAATTACTAATATGGGGATGTCACATAACTATCTATTGTTATACCTATACCTTTATCATTCTATCTATATATCTATGTATGAAAACTATCACATGAGCACATGATGACAAATACGTTCAATAACTCGCAGGAGCATGAAATGTAGACGACCATCAGGCTTTTCTCTGTGTTTAAGGACATCTGCACGATGAACACATTTATCTATATAGTTATATATATGTATGCTTTTGCGTCGTGTTAAGAGAAAGAGAGAGAGAGAGGGGGGGGGAGCAAAAACACTATTGAGAGAGAGAAAAAAAAAAACACTACCTAAACGAGAAGAAAAATTTCCAGGGGTATGAGACGGCACGAAATAAATTGCTGAGAGGAAGTTTGGGAGAAAAAGAAGAGGTGAATGGAAGGGAGGAACAAAGTGCAAAAACAAGAGGAAGGGGAAGCCATGGCGGTACGGAATAAAACATGAAGGAAAAAAGTGTAGGTATTTTGGAGGTCCGAGGGGCAGGGAGGGAATGAGAAAACACACACACACACACACACACACACACACACACACACACACACACAAGAGAGAGAGAGAGAGAGAGAGAGAGAGAGAGAGAGAGAGAGAGAGAGAGAGAGAGAGAGAGAGAGAGAGAGAGAGAGAGAGAGAGAGAAAGAGAGAGAGAGCGAGAGAGCAGTGTAGAAGTAAGTAACCGGATGTTTTGTTGCTGAAACATCTGTGGACTTCCTGTGTCAGGCTGAGGCCAGCAGACCTCTTGTAAATTCTGCTGGAGAGACAGTTCTATCTGTAAACAGTGTAGGTGTGACATAAGGCAACACACACAAAGGAAACTCTACCTGTGCCCTGAAGGACTGTATGAGAGTCAGAGATCTACTACACTCCGTGGGTGTACTGTAACATCTGAGTTCGCAATAAAGCATCCAGTAGCAATACGAAGTCTTTAAGATCAAACTGAAATCCTGATGGTAAATCTACGGGCTCACATTTCACAACTGTTCAACACGTAGCATTGGAAGAAGGTTGTTTTTATTGTTATTGCTTAACCCCGGTCTTTCTGACCAAATAGATCTGTCGACCACAGGTAAACAACTGCCTCTGTGGGGCCGTCCTCAGGTACAGAACAGTGCCTGCTGTACACAATATAGGGATCTGGCACTCCCCTTGTGGTTCACAGCTCCTCACTAGGGTGGGTCCGGGGTCCTTCACTCTGCGAGGTGAAGGGAAATCTAGTGGGGTTTGGTTCCTGGGTGGACGCAACAGCTTTTCCAGCCAGGATGGATAGTGCTGCCACGTGTAGGCTCCTCGTCAGCGTCACTGTACAGTAGGCCGATGGAAGGAGCTATCCCCTTCATTTCGGTGACGTTTCCTCGGTATATTTTTTCTGCTATCAAATGGTCATATTAAACATATAAAACATCTCTTATACTCATAATTTTTATTTCAAGGCGAGTGTACTTTGCACACCTCAGTTCGAGTTTAAGGAACCCCAGCAGGGAAGTGGAAACAGTGGGCAGTGAATACAGTATGATTTATTCTATATAATATTAGTTGTCTCATGGTAGTCAAATAACCTTGCTGTTAAACCGAAACATTACTTAATATTAATTACTTGTAAATCTATTATAGGCACTTACATAAATCTTTACATGGATAAGTCAACAAATAAAAGAATGCATATGAAGGGATCATTAAAAAAAAAAAAGGAGTATGAAGGCTCTATGTAACGCCTATAGTCCAAGGGAGTGCAGGAATTTTGGCGATCCGAGGGACAAGGCCTGAGATAAAAGGAACACAGGCCAGCACACAGAAATTTGGTGATGGGGCCTCTGTTCGCTTTGTTCTTGCTTCTGTCTGGTGATATTATTCAGGAAAAGGGTGACTTTTCAAACGGAAGGAGTTTGACACAGCCTTCAATAACTTTCTCCTGTCAGAGGCAACTATAATGTTCTACCATTAACTTGCCCCAGAAGAATTAATTTAGTTGAATCCAAATATGGGCGCCTGAGGGTTAATACATTTACCAGCAATCCCCACATGGTTCTACAGATGCCTATTCATTTGAGATAGTTGTAGCAGGTTGAATGTGATCTCTTTACTCTCGAGATCCTTTTAACGCTTGATAAAACCGTTTGTGTATAGGCGGAATAAACTTAAAAAAAAAAAAAAAAACATCCTCTGAGTGAAGATGTAATGGGAGAGAACAGCTCATTCAGACCAGAACGTTATTTCTTTCTCTCAGCCACCACATCATGTTATTTGCATCAGGGAAAAGGCAGAAGGAGGAATTTAAAAAATCTTAGGCCGTAATATTTCCTTCTCGTTTGCACTAACAGTTTTACTCACGCTAAAGGATGCTGGAGAGGGACACCTTCATGTGGTGGCACCGATATGACAAGGTTGCTCCGTTGCCAGGTCACATAAACGTCCCTCAGTTCCATCTCAATCCCTCAAAAGTAGGATGGAGGACTGCAGAGTACAGTAACTTCAGTCTGCAGTCCACTGAGTTCACATTCAGATGAGCCTTGGGTTGCATTTGCTACTACTACTCCCATTAAGGAAAACGTCTGGCAGTTGGAGTAAGAAAGAAAATAAAAACAGAGCCCTTTGACTTGAGGAAGTGTTTTTCATTATTCCTGGGTCCTCCAGACACTTTTTCTTCCAGATTAGGAAACGGCTCTCGTATTCAGGGGGGTAATAAACACTGTGTCTAACCTGTATACTTTGAAAAATCTCTCCTAATTAATATAAAATCGCCTGGAGATAGCGAGATAAAACATTGCAGCGAAAAGAATCAGTGGTCAACTTGGTATATTAATTAAATGATTCTCAGGGCTATGACAGGGGGACGGGGAAGGGGGAGAGCGGGGAGGGGGAGATACCTCACTTTACTGGTAAATAAATAGACAAATAATAAATACATAAATAAAGTACACAGATACATAGGAGACAGATAGGGAAGAACTCCTCAGGGGCTTATACCAGAGGAGGCGGAGGGATGGAGGAGGGAAAAATATATACCTTTCCCGAAAAATAAAAATAAAATACACAGACAGGTAGATGGTAAATAAGAGACAGATACATGAGATACAGCGACAACGGAAATTTCAGCCTTTTAATCTACCTTTCTTGTACAATAGCGACGAACATTTGCTTTCCCGTTGATTTTATCCAGCTCTGGGGAGACATCTGGAAATGGATGTTATGCATTTTATTTTTCCATACGTGGGCCTATGCTTCAGATGAATAACTGAGTAAAAGTTAATAAACGCTGTACTAAAGGAGATAACAAATTGAAAAAAGTTTAATATCAGTTAATATCAGCTGTAATGGTCATTAGGAATGGGCTTTATCTTCCTAATGAATTACTGACTACTAAAAATGGGCACACAGATGACACACGTAACTATTTTTTGTTTTTGTTTTATTAACATTCAAAATAAAAGCTTTATAAGAGTACACAGTCACATCAGTGCAATGCTAGTGAAGATATGATATTATAAACATCTAGCGCCAAACAGCAAGGACCTTGTGGGATTGAAGCAGTATTAAAATAATTACACTACCCGGTAAGTAAAACTTTGGTGAACCAATTATAAAAGAAAAAAACAAAAAAACAAAAAACAAATAATACTAAAAAAAAAATGTAAAAATAAACTGCACTCAGTGGAACGGATTAAAAACATGAATTATATATAAGAAAGGTAGACATGAACGAGGAAGGACAGGACACGAGCTACTGAAAAGAAAGGAGATTTTTCAAGAATACCACCAAGACAGGGGGAATGGTCAAGGGAAAAGCACGAGGACAAACTTCAGCATAAAGTGAACAAACAAGTAGGACGTGCTCAGCCGAAAGACTGCAGTGCTACTGAAGAGCATTCAACACAGACTGGCACTGAGACACACACGGCTGAGGTGATGATTGAAGACTACACGGAAGAGAGGACAGCTCCCCTTGTTTTTTTTTATACTATATATATATATATATACATATATATATATATATATATATATATATATATATATATATATATATATATATATATATATATATATATATATATACACACACACACACACACACTGTTTCTACATTTATATATATTTTGTTTTTTTATATTCATATATTCAACTTTTTGTGAACATATTAAAATATATATAATCCTAAGCTATCGTCCTAACTGCTAAACCTAAGAAAAAAATCGCTGACCTACACTAATATCTGTAAACAAATAGTTAAACTAAATATATAATTTGCTTTTACTAAGGAATCAAATACCTCGGCCAAGAGAAGTGTGTAATGCCTTTCTGCATTATACACCTGCACTCACCACCTGCTGACTGTCAGTTGGGGTATATGTATTAATGTGGGGAGCATCCATATGTGAAAAACAACCAGGAGAGTCAGGAACTATTCCACATACGTCAAGTGTCGACTCTAATTAAGAAAACTTATACAAGCAGATGTAAAGCATTTACATACTTACAAGAGGTGAAATACTTTGCTCAACTGAACATCATCGACTGAAAATGCCCAATACCTTTCTATATTGCACACTAAGCACTCATCAACCGTTGAATGTCAGGCGAGGCACATGGTTTAGCACAGGAGACATCAGTATAAAAAATAGGTCAGTGAGCAGCAGGAACTATTTCAAATACGTCATCTGTCAACCCCCAATAAATGATATATACATATTAAATTCAATAAACACCATAACCACAGGGTTAAGTCATCACTCTGATCAACCCTGTCTCCCTCAAGAAAGCCATAATTTATTAGCCATAACAATATCCCTATCACCCAGGATGGTGAAAAGGGTGAAGGGGACGTCTGGTGCGCCACAACAATTAATAAGTGAAGCATGTTCACGAATAAATCGCCTACAGCGCAGGATGATATGACCGATAGATAACACCGCACCACAGATGTCACAGTACGATGGAAATCGCCATTCAATATAAGACAACATGTGGGTGGTACGTGTGCAGTTTGCCCGCAACCGCGTCAGTATTCTTTCTTCTACACAACTAGGACCAATTTGCACTATCAGCCGCCAAGGAACGACTTCCAAAATTCAGTCTGGTCCACTGACTTTGCCGCAGAAGATTTATTTCTTTCTTTCCAAGGGAGAGGCTAGACAGTAAATCACGAGGAACGTCCCAGGACTCCCTAAGCTCCACAGCCGATTATGCAATAAGTCAGTTTATTCACTGTCGTATCTACGACAGTGACGATGCACCCAGATCATAGTGAAAGACTTGTTGCACGAATTCAGTTTATTAATGATGCGGCCCTGGATCTCTTTGGAATCAGTAGTGCAAGAAGCGATTGCATGAAGAGCTGATTTAGAATCTGAAAACATGACAAATGAGCCATGATGGGAATTTAGGGCATAATCTATGGCTCTGTCAATAACAAAAAGTTCAGAAGTAAACACATATGTATAAGTCGGCAACCGAAATTTGACTGCACATTCATTCGACCACACACTAGCAGCAGCCACACATTCATTAGACTTTGAGCCATCGATGTACAATTGGTGGGACCCCAAATGACGTGCAATGATGTTACGATACAAGTGGTGACTTCCACCTCCGGCGCCTTGGTCTTCGGTGCTTGGAACCATGAAACATCAACAGCAAAGTTGGATGGATCCCAAGGCACTATATTTTTAGGCACCAACTTCTCAGTCATAGAGGTCCTTACCAACCCCCTGAGTCAGCAAGTGGAGGCGAATGGCAAGTGGCCGACGAACCCCTACCCCTCCGCATATGATGATGTTGACATAGGGGGGCACAGGCCACATTACAGGTATCAGATTTTCTGATTGTCCTACAACGATATATTAAAGTTGGTAGTCCAGACGAATTAGGAGGGGAGACACATTCACTTCCACTTCCATGCGTGCCACATGTGTACACCTGAGGACTCCAAGACACATTTACAAACATTTATTCTGTAAAACATCCAACCTCCTCAATGAGGCATCGAATGCCAACCCTTACATGTGTGAGCCATAGTCAAGCTTACACCTAATAAGAGACTTATGCGCCATTAATAAAGATTCTATGTTGCTTCCCCAAGTAGTCCCTGCTACGTACTTAAGGACACTGAACGGTTTTTCTCAGTGAGCAAGCAGATAATTAATACGGAATTCAAAGTTCAATCGGCGATCAAAATGGAGGCCCCCAAACTTTACAGAATTGTGAAAAGGTACTCCCTGATTATCCAAAATCAAACGCAAATCAGGGATGTTACGAGTGTTAAAAACTACAGTGGCACACTTAAGGATCGAAAATTTAAATCCCCACTGCAAGGCCCACTGGTGGAAGGAATCAAAGGCTGCTTAAATCCGCCCTGCCGAAAATTGTGCATTACGGGAAGAGTGCCATATTGCACGCTTGTCAGCATAAGGTGAGTATTAAAGATTTCTTGGGATGGAAACTGATGACAAAATATCATTGATCACCGTACTAAACAAAGTGGGGTTAAGCACACTTCCCTGGAGCACCCCGGATAAATAAATCCGACTTTACGTTATAGGGCAATTTGACAAAGATCTGTCCCACAAAAAAAGGCAAATTACCTCTTCAACCACAAGCCTAGAGTTTCATTATTATATCGTGTCGCCACCTCATGTCAGGTTTTATGGGTGTCCAAGATCATCCCTATCATGATTTCTTTATTGGCAAATGCCTCCGAAATGCAGTGCTCCAAATTCCTTACATAATCTATATTTATGGAAGCCACACTGTCGATCATTAAAAAAAAAATTCGACTCGAAAATGAAAAGCCTATTATAAACCATTCGTTCCAAGACCTCACATAGAAGTGAAGTCAACACAGTACTACGAAATGATGTGGAATTCATAAGTCGACTAGCCTACTTGGATATTGGTATGGCGCGTGCAAAGTGCCACGAGTTTGGGAAGGTTCAGAACGCTCAGAGCTCATTGTACAGTGCTAACAGCTTAATTGGGTTGTCCTAATTAAGATGCTGGATCATACCATACGCGATAGTGTCTGGTCCAGGACGTCTTTACAGGATTTAAGGGCAAGGAGCAGTTCATCTATTGTAAACTCTTGGTTTTACGGGGAGTCTACGTCTGCTGTGGCAAAGTCTAATATTTGTAGCTCAGCCGTACGTTTATAGTCTTGAAAACGCTGGTCGTACTTGGCTGAGCTACTTTCATGAGCAAAACTGGCGAGGACGTTAGCTACATCCACGGGATCGTCATACATGTTATTGTCAGTCTGCAGAGTGGTCACAGGGATGTTGGGGCATTTATTCAGTATTTTGATAGTGGACTAGACTACTACATGGAGTAAAACAATTCACCGTGGACACAAAAGACCAACAGGAATCACGTTTAGCCCATCTACTTATTAACCTTGCCTCAGCCCTTGCTTGTTTGCATGCAGTAAAGTTTTCCTCAATAGGCTGACTATCAAAAGTCTATCTCCTGTTCAGTTTCATTAATGCTTGTCAGCAGTCCAGTGTCCACCAGTGAGCTGTGGTTTGCATGAATTGTAGAAGTCTTGAGAATGGCAGCTTCAGCCGCATGTAAAATGGAACTGGTTAAAGTTTGGATTTTTACCTATATGGACTCCCTGGATATGTCTAAACTGATGATCCTTGAGAACGATCCCCAATCTGCCTTCTTAAAGTTATATTTTGGAGGTGGAGGATCCGAACGAATGCCTCATGTATAAGAAAGACAAATGGGTAGATGATCACTTCCCAAGGAACTGTCATAGAGATCCCAAAAGAGATCTTGATGTGTACCTGGGTAAGCCAGAGATAAGTCGATGGCTGGAAAGTTACGAGTACGATCATCTGCACGAGTCACTTTACCACTGTTTAGAAGACAGAGATTGGACTGTAGTATTAGGTCGGGTACTTGCTCCCAACGATTATAGTTCCTCAAGCTACCCTACTGATAGTGATGGGTGTTAGAGTCGCCCAACACTAACTTATTTCCAGGAAGGTGGTCAAAAAGTGGATTCAAAGCATCACTATCGGTGGGGCCGTGTGGTGGACGGTAGAGTGAGCAAATAGTCAGATACGTGTTGTTGAATTTTACTCTGCATGTGACAGCGTCCATAGTAGAATTTGGAACCACTTCTGTTTGTGGGGGTGATTTGTGTAAGTACTGTATATGGTAACCTGGTATAGGAGTGGTAGTGCTTGAACTGTGGAGGATCAGGGCGATCCTCCACACACGTCTCCTGTAAACAAACAATGTCTGGCCTGTGTATAGATAGCAAAATTACTATATTGTGTAATTATTCCCAAGACTCCTACAGCGCCATTGTAACACAGTGAACTCGACGGTTTAATATTTACAAGGGGGGGCCAGTGTGATTAGTTTGCGTCACCCGCCAACAGGCGATTGACTACCTAGGGACCTATCCCAGTGCTTGCTGACGGTAACCTCCATATTGCCATCAATAACAAGGCTGCCAGACACATGCAACGAAAAGCTAACATTTCTTTCCCTAACTGGAGCAAGAGCAGGAAGAACATGAGACCTTGGCGACTTACTAAGGATGGTCAGATTAATCTTACTAGATTTGTCAGACTCCAGTTCAGGCCGCACTGTCTGAGAAGAAGCAACAGCAGCCAGATAGTAGGAAATAGCTACAAGTATGTCAGTAAGAGAGCTGGGTCATACAGGAAGCTGAGACAAAGAGGCAGGGCGAGTGGCGTGAGAAACGGGCAGGGGCAGTCTGTTGACAGAACACATCACAGGACGGGACATGACCACTGAAGCATAGGACATATCCGGCTAGGAGTTGCATGCAACACCTTCACCTTCTTCCTATAGTCGTGGCACGCGAGCCAGAAGGTGTCATTTTTGTGCCCTAGCAACCTACCCGTCAACAAAGCATCCGATTAAGGGTACATGGCATGCGTGTGATTCGTATATAATCTGTTCGTATATAATAATATTCGTGTATCATAATCGTGTATAATAATATGAGTAGTGTATGATATGATACGAAATCGGACACACTATTGACTAGTAGGTTGCCAGGGTACGATGATGACACAATCAGATTCGTGCGCGGCGACTATAGCATTGTTGTAGGAGATGCCCTCAGTTGCCTTCACCGTGCAGACCTCTTTCTCCTCCTTCCACTTAGGACTGTTCCTCGAGGAAATGGAGTGAGCACCATTGCAGAAGGAAACATGCAGTTTCAGATGTGCAGTGTTCAGCATCATGACCCGGAGCTGCACATTTGCCACACATTCACTGGGAAACCTGACATGACTTGTTGCTATGTCGATACAGGTACAGTGACATTTCAAACAAGGAAGAGGACTAACAATTTCATGCCCATCTTCGACATGATCAGGAAGAGAAATTCCTACCAAAAGTCAAGATAAGGACTGCAGTCTTTGTCCTCGTGTTTTCTGAACACTGGGTTGTGAATCTAGCATTTATGACATCTTGCCGAGAAAGTTCATGCATGATCTCGTCCTCACAAATTGCCATGAGATCCTTGCAAGTGATAACACGCTTGCAGGAATTCATGGAAACCGGGATCTTCAGTCTGACATCATAGTAATGAGACGTGCAGTTTTAACAAGTCCTTACCTGAGAGGAAGTAACAGTCTCAACAAAGATGTCTCCAGTAAAATTGTTTTTTTCACCTGCTCCACTTGAACAATACAGCCATTAATCATCTTAGAAATGAAAGGATGAAGACTAGCAAGAGTGGTGGCACCAACAGGATAAAGAACTACAAGCGAAGCATTATTAACAGAAATGTTGAGGGGAGTACAAGTCTGGAGCTGGTCAGCGCTGGGTCAGTCAGTCTGTGACACAGTCTGGGCGTCTGTCATAGCAACATTCTCACCCTCACGGGGGAAGTGAGAAAAAGAAGGAAAATGAAGGAAGGGACAAGATACTCAAGGAAAAAAAGACTTAAATTTGAGATTGCCCCCTCAAACCACTCTCAGGAAGTCGCGTCTATGTAAATTCACACCCCCAGAGCCATCAGTGGTGGGATCACTCCACAGGCAAGTAAGCAGTGGGGGAGGCGGTGGTTCAATCGGTAAAGAGGTGGCCTGCAGTCCTACCGGACTCAGGTTCAAATCCACGTTGGGGCAGGGAACAGTTCAAGAATTTGAATTCCATAAAATCAGACTTTACTGATCTACTAGTAGACCCGCCGACATGTCGTAAAAATACCCCCGCTAATACCAATACACCAGTCCTGTATGAGACAGCCCTAGCATGTATTCAATATGGACGGTGGGTGTTAGCGCCGAAGTGGTGACACGTGGAAGTGTGTAGTAGGTAGGAGGACTACTGGGCCTTGAGAGCAGGCTGTGAAGCCTACGCCCAGAGTCGAACATATAAAAAAACAAAAAAAGCAAAGGCAATCAAATGTGGATGTGTATGGACGTAGGAAGACTACTGGGCCTTGATGACGGGCTGTGAAGCCTATGCAAAGTCGGACACATAAAAAAAAAAAAAACTCAGTAAATAGATATAGACACCTACTATATCTCTATATGGGGAAGGGAGGAAAATTATAATTAACTAACGTAACTTAAATGCACCCTAGAGGTGGGCAAAAACTAATGCCGGTGGGGCAGCCCTACAAGCCAGAGGAGAGATCAGCACGTGCGTCCGCTCTCTCCAAGACCATTAGTCACACATCCCCTCTAATGGCGATTGGCGAAGGAGAGCGTTTGATGCAGCGTTCCGATGTCTCGAGACAATGATCAAGGACTTGCCTGGCTCCAACTCCCGTGTCTGAAGCTTTGTCTATGGCAGCGCTTGTCTCGACCCCTGTTTCAGTGTCTTGTGCGGTGGTTGGATCTGCCATGACCCTGTCAACTTGTTATCCCTTTCAGCCCAGTATTATAATTTAAATCTTATCCTTCTTATCTTCAGGCGATTTTATTCAGTTTTTTAACTTTCTGTTCTACATTTCCTATCTTCAAACGATTTAATCAGTTGTTTACCTTTTCAATCCTACCCATCCTATGTTCAGACGAAATTACTGTTTTTTGACTTTAAGTTTTACATTTCCTCCCGAGATGATTTTATTCAGCCTTTTAAAAATCATTTCAGCCTCGCGCTTCCTATCTTGAGACGAGCTAATTAAACTTTTTAACACTTTCAGTCCTACACTTCCTATCCTCAAATGATTTAATTCAACCTAGTGAGAGAAATCAGGATGTGGAAGGATTATTGGAGACTTTCAAACCCCATGACAACAGAGGATTATCTCCAGAGTTAATGAAAATGGTTTGGAGACAGTAAATATAAATGAGAAATATACGTCATCGGATACAAGGGGTTAGGTCTTTATTAAGTTTTGCGCCTGTCAGGATCTCTGATTACATCCCTTCCCTAGCGATTTATTCTGCACATTACACCTCACAGCCCTCAGTGCTGTCATCAGTGCAAACTGTGTCGATATTAAAGCTGCGTAAATAATATACAAGATATAGATTTAACGTGCAAAATAAATCGCCTTGGAAAAAGAGCTACGAAGCCTCTGATGAATCTTGTGATACGGCTCATATATAGGGCCGGATCCAGCACTTTCAAAAGGGAGGGGGGGGTGATACGGTAAGTACTTAACATACCAAAATTCATTCTTACCCTCCACCTGACAAAGTCAGAGGAGGGTGCTGTTATCACTTAGATCAATAGGTGTCCGTTCGTAGAGTTGGGCGGCAGGGCAGCTGGTCAGGGGTAGAGATTTCGGTTCCAGGCCAGAACTCAGAAAGTATTCACTATAGAGTCATGAAATTTCACATAGTTATATGTCTTACAATGAACTGGTGCCTTTTGATAGGTAGAATGATGTGTCTTAAGTAGATTTTTGAAAAGAATGAAAAAGTAAAAATTATAATGATTTTTCCAGAGATCTTATTGCCAACTGCGCAAGGAATCTGAAGTGCCCAGGTTATATGTCCTCAAGGTGTTCTCCTTACGCCCACTTTTAAAAAGAAAAGATGGGGAGGAGGATGAGTGCAGTTATGCTCTTGATCAGATGTGCAGGGAGGTGGGGGGGGGTGATCAGATATGCAGGGAGGTGGGGGGGGGGGTGTATGTGCTTGGTCAGGTGGAGCGTTGCAACAGTGTAATGTTGCTTATATTAATTTTTCTTGTGAATCATAGGAATACAAAAATACTGGCAAATGCAAATGCAGTAAGATATTTACTGCAATTATTTTTGTAAATAACAATGCTGTTAAAGCCAGTTGTCATTAATTTGTCGAAATAGGGAGGGGCGAACGCCCCCAGCGCCCTCCCCTAAATCCGTGCTCGATATATGAACCAACAGGCGAAGGACAATGTACCAAACGCCACACTTGCAATATCCCATGTGTAGCAATCCAGGCAGTAATGGGTTAATGTGGTCTTGTCCAGCTGCACAAATAAGCGTTTGTTTTGGTAGCGGAGGCGTGCAGTGCAGTGTGGCGTGAGGGATTACTTCTGCAACTGCTGGCAGCGGGTCAGCGTTTGGTATATAATGTACCATGTTTAGCAGTCGATATTATGGAGCCAGGACTCATACAGTAAGACAGTCGTTTTATAGTATATAATGTATATTTGACAGCTAGCTTCCATTAAAAAGATCATAATTTAGAAAATAATATTCGAAAGTGTTTTGTAACTGATGGAATATACTACTGTAGTGGGTATTGAACTCTGAATCTGTTGTTTGTTTTTTTATCTATTTGTTTCCACACTTTTCTTATTCCTACACCTTCAGTCATTTCAGAATAAAATATTTGTTTTCTAGTATATATTAGGAATCTAACTGGGTCTAACACTTCCATCCCATTGTCAAGCATACTGTCTCCCTTTTGATCCCTCAGGCCATAACATCACCCCGGTCACTCATATGCTACCAAAAACCATAGTGTATTCCCAAGATGCTTCTATTACGTCGACGTTTTTATATTATTTGGATTCTTTATTTACCACTGAGTAGAAGTCCTAATGCAATGGAGGACGTTGTCGCTGAAGGTCAAACAGGCAAGGGTACTCAAGAACAAAGGGATACAATGACTCATACATGGGACAAAACTTAAAGTACTGATACCAAACACTATAAGGAAACCCGAAGATGCATGAGAAAACGGGGAACAAAAGTGAACATGTACAACAGCAAGACAGGCTGGTAAAACAGACAAGTCTACTCTACCCTTATAGCACCTGTCTTCCTCCCACCACCTCTATACTGTTTTTCCTCAAACCTCGCCTAAAATTGCCATCTTTCCATTTTGAATGTTCATTTGCAGGAATGGATTAACACTAAAATATATGATGCTAGTCATGAAGATGTGCTATTACAAGAACGTAAGACAGTAGCATTGTCTTGTTCTGCCACTGGAACAACGTGAGGAACCCAGCAAAAGGACGACAATCTAGGCCTCCCAACCACTCCACTAAGCATCACACTCGCTTTGTCACATCTTTGCTGTTTCACATTTTTCACGTATTCATGTACTTTCGTTCACTAGGTGTTTGGTACCTGCATTAGTCAAGTTGAAATTATAAACAAACGATTTAGCCCACAACATCGCCTCATGGCTGTCCCGTGAGAAAAGAACACCAACCTAGATAAAAAAAAAAAACACTAATCCAAAACCAGAGCATCAAAAAAACAGCAACAGAAAATCAAAGCAGCAAAAAAAAAAAAAAATACTTATAAAAAAAGCACAACGACTAAAAAGCCAGATCATCGACCAAAAAAAAAAAAAAAATCCCCTATCAAAAATCCAGCGCCCCAACCAAAAAACAGGAGCACCAACGAAAAAAACTACCAAGCCAAAAAAAAAAAAAAAGTATATACTCGTAACAAAGGATCAGAGCTCAACCGAAAAAACAAATGACCGGAGCAAGTGACCAACACCAACCAAAAATCTTGCTCACAATGGAAGAAAACACCAACTAGAGGCAACCAAAAGACTAGGGAACAAGAAAAAAGACCACAAACGAAAGGACCTGAGAACAAGACCAAAAGACTACAGTCAAACCAGAGAGCCAGAGTAAAGAAAAATAACATAATCAACCGGCCGATCAGCGCACAAACCAAGATGCCTTAGCACAAACCAGGACAGAACAAAATCCAATATAACAAGATACAAACCAAAAGGCGAGAGCAAAAGAGGAGATCACAAGCCAAAAGACAAAAAGATTAAATTACAAAAACATAGACTGGAAACAAAGATCAGAAGGACGACTGGGGCATATTTTCAAATGCAATGGGGTATATGCTTATTTTTCCTTTTTTCTTGTTTTTTGCCGTAAAATCGAGAAGAATAATTTAATGTATCGTTGCCGGGTAGTCATCTGATAGGGCATGAATTATATAACTGATTCAATATATAGTGAAGATAATAAGCTTGAATATACCATGAAATTTGCATACATTATTAAGTGCTTCCCTCATGGTGTATTCACGAGGATGGGTGGTATATGCACTGGAAGCGAAGTAAAGGGCAGTATATTCAAAGCCAGTGTTTGAGCATGGAAGGCGAGGTGCAATCTGAAGTGTTTTTGATGCTTCTCTCTCTCTCTCTCTCTCTCTCTCTCTCTGTCTACTCCCCCCCCCCTTTTTTAAAAGTAAGATTATATCAGCTGAACCCCGTCCTATTTCATTAAGTTTTATAAATTGAGTGTTTGCCTTTACCTCATCTAACTGTATGTTTATTTGTCTGTCTTCACCTGTGTCTGTCTGTCTGTCTGACTCTCAGTTCTCTTTCAGTACGGGATGACCTCCAGTAAGTGACGAGAGAGAGAGAGAGAGAGAGAGAGAGAGAGAGAGAGAGAGAGAGAGAGAGAGAGAGAGAGAGAGACTTCAGTATGGGATGACCTCCACATTAGCGACTCAACGTAAGTTTTACCTCAGTCACGATTACTTCTCCAACGAAACACCACACTCGGTCTTCATTTGTCTTTACTTCATCCATCCATTTGCTCTCTCACTCTCTCTCTCTCTCTTTCAAACACACACACACACACACACACACACACACACACACACACACACACACACACACACACACACACACACACACACACACACACACACACACACACACACACACACACACACACACACACATACTGACTCAGTCCTAGCAAAGCAAGACAGTTTCATTTAATTTTGGTAAGCTGAATTAAAGATAACAATAAAATTCTCCACCTTTTACTCTCTCCGCCAGGCCAAAGGTTTTCCAGCGCCCTTGTAAACACCATAATAATTTCATAAAGTTAAGGAGAACCCACTGCAGGGAGAGGGTTAATAGTAAGTGATGTTCTCCCAGCAACCAAATATTTACCCTAACACTAGACTTCTCTCCCACATTCCAGGTTTAATTAATCAATTTTATTGTTTTAGGCATCGTTTTATGGTGTGTCTGAGTTTTTTTTTTTTTTTTTTTTTTACGTGGATTTTAATGTTCGGCGACATCTTATACATTTCATTTATCATACTCTTTTGTACATAATTAAATATATGTATAATTCTATCCCTATTATCCATTTACTCTAATACATAATTCTCTCCCCATTATCCATTTACTCTAGTACGTCGGCAGTGACCCCTGTTGTTACGCTGTCATGATCTTTTATCTGCAATCAGTCAGTCAGTGAGTCAGTACCAAGTCACCCTTCCCTGGTAGGAATCATTTGGCTGCTGAATACTGAATATGAAAAAATGTCGCAACACGTATGATATGAAATTCTAATACAGCAGATGCATAGGTGATTTAGCAGCCTCTCAGTTGACCACACCACCTGCCGCCACACCACCTGCCGCCACACCACCTGCCACCACACCACCTGCTAATACATAGTACACCACCTGCTACCAAACCACACTCTACCTGTCACCAAACCACACGCCACCTGACCCCACACCACCTGCTACCACATCACACACCATCTGCCACCACACCACACACCACCTGTCACCACACCACCTGCAAACACATCGCACCCCACCTACTACCAAACCACACACTACCTGTCACCAAACCACACGCCACCTGGCGCCACGCCACCTGCTATCACATCACACACCATCTGCCATCACACCACACACCACCTGCCACCAAACCACACACCTCCCGCCACCACACCACACACCACCTGCCGCCACACCACACACCACCTGCCGCCACACCACACACCACCTGCCACACCACACCATACCTCACCACCTGCTACCATACAACGCATCTGACACCACACCACACACCACCTACCACCACACCACACACCACCTACCACCACACCACACATCACCTGCCACCACACCACACATCACCTGCCACCACACCACACACCACCTGCCACCACACCACACATCACCTGCCACCACGCCACACACCACCTGCCACCACACTACCCATCAACACACCACACACCACCTGCAACCACACTACCCATCAACACACCAGACACTTAGCGACACACCATCAGGACGGCACGCTGTTTATAATTTCTGTGTAGGTGAGGCCTTTCTTGATCCTCACATAAAATGGTTTTGGATCATATACTCGAGAGTTAAGGAAACTGCCTACCGTCTCTTTCTTGGCAGTTGTTGATCAGCCCCATTCTGTCTGGCCGAGCAGACCCATCAACCGCAAGCAGGTGGTGGCTGAATCGGTAGAGAGATGGCTTGCAGTCCTAATGAACCCAGGTTCCAATCCTCGCTGGGGCAGGGAACAGTTTAAGGATTTGAATTTTATAAAAGCAGACTTTACTGATCTACCAAAAGACCAGCCGACATGTAAAAGTACCCGCGCTACCAGTCCTGTATGAAACAGTCCTAGCATGTATTCAAGATGGACGGTGCGGGTTAGCGCCGAAGTGGTGACATGTGGAGGTGTATGATATGTGGGAGGACTGCTGGGCTTGGGAGCAGGCTGTGAAGCCTATGCCCAGCCAGTTGGACACACACACACACACACACACACACACACACACACACACACACACACACACACACACACACACACACACACACACACACACACACACACACACACACACACACAAACGCCTCTATCTGGCCATCCCGTGCAGTGAACCGACATTTCCTTGCAGGCACCAACGTCTCACAACACTGAGGCTTGGGGAAACGTGTGGAAGTTTTGTTCCATGACGGACGCAGCATTTTTATCACTCCACCCACTTGACAGGAGCCCCATAGCAGGAGCTATATCACGTCGCTACCTGGTTGTACGGTTGCCACTCAGCGTTATAAATTGCTTCTTGTGTTACAGGAAATCATTACCTTTGTCACTCAGTGTAGTGCCGCCTGGAATGGAAAGTAATAAAAGGCGAAAAGAAGGAAAGGGAGAGAGAGGAAGAGAGGAGGGCAAACGCAGAGATAGAATGATAAAGGTCAAGGAAGAAGGAACTAGCACCACATCAAGTTAATGAATGACGGTCGCCACCACCTACCACCATCTTGACAGTTTATTTTCCAGATTAATACCTCCTGTTACTGTTATCTAATAGTAAATTATATTCCTTTTATAAACCTGCAAGGGAATAAAAGAAAGATCCTTCATAGACAGTGAAATCGTCTGAAAATTGCAAGAAAACTATTGTCGATTTGTTTTCATCTAAGGGAACTAGGCCACGCATACAACTTGATTACGGTACTACTTTTACTCTAACCTGGCCTAAAACTGCCATCTCTTCACCGTGATGAGGGAGTTATAAGATTATCACTAGAATATGAGGCCAGTAACGAAGAGGTGCTATGGAAAGGATATGGAGCTGTTTTACTTTCATTTCCTGCCACTGAACTACGTGAAATTAGCTGTAAAATGATGAAAATCTGGGAGAAGTTAAGGTAACAGAACCGCACTCGTAGCTGTATGAGATTGGTTGAGTCTTAGCTATGACGCAGGAGAGGATCACCATGTTTACCATCCAAATCTATCTGACCAAATTTGGCAATCATTTAAGCTGAAAAAGGTTAAACTCTGTGGCAGGTTGGTACAAAGACGCATTGATAGAATAGCCAACATGTTAATGAGTTCGTGACTATACTCGGTTCACTTTAACTCGGATTAAAATTTCCATCTCTCCATCTTGAATGCTGAGCTGTAGCAAGAGATTAACAGTTGAATATGGTGTTAGTCACGAAGAAGTGCTACGAAAAGAATGCATAACCTTAGCATTGTCTTATTTTGCCAGTGAGTTACGAGAAATAGGCTCCAATAGGAAGAATATCTGGGCCAAGATAAAGCGAAGGAAGTATCATACATATGACTCGCGAAAGCAACAATATCCGTAAGATGCTGCATGAAGTTAGTGGAGCATAATGAGATTGAAATTAATTGTAAATGAAGAGATTATTCTTCTATATGCAGAAATAAGCTGGAAGAGAAAGAGATGTCATATGCAAAAAAAAAAAAAAAAGAAGAAGAAGAGGTCCCCCAAAGACATTCTTATACTCTTCAACGAGAAAATGTCTATTCTATTCCTACAATCTTCAGGCAGCTTATTCTATCTTGGGGAGATTTTTTTTTTTTTTTAACTGGAAGGGATAACCATAGCCTTCATTAACTCATGTACTTTTGAGAAAATCTTTGAAAGCTCTCTCGCCCGACAGCAGCAAGAATGAAATAGAAAGTACGTCATCTGAGTGAAGGGGTCATCAACGAACACGACCATGTTGTGTATGAGTGTGGAAGGTCAACATTTTCTTAGAGTATATCTCAGTATTCACCTGCTCCTGTAACTAGTCCCTGCTGGTATTTATAAAGGATCCTAATTCATTTAAATGATAAACAAGGATCTGCGGTCGTAATGCCGTATTTTTTTTCTTCCCAGTTTAATATTCACTTTGGTTGTAAAGTGTTTGTTGTGTTTTTCAAGACATGAATACACAAGCGATCCGACATACAGCTAAACCTCAAGGGTGATCATGAATACTTCCTCTTGTTACCTGTGACACCTGTTTGCCGACCTCTCAGGTCTCCTTTCACACCTCATGGTCACTGCTGGCACACACTGGTCCGGGCAATTAGTAAATATCCATCATACAAGGTGGTCTGTGATTAGTGGTCCATCAGACACCCATCTGCTGACAGCTTACGTGCCTTGAGGAAGGCTCGCTTTGCTGGTGTGGGCCCGGATATGGCAGTAGGTAAAAGAATTAAGTAAATAATGCTGGGTAGTCATTGGTAATACTGACTGGACCTTTGCCAGAACACACAAAAAATTACCCACCGGAGTGGAAGATAGTGTTATATATGGGTCACCCTGTATAATTTTCTCTTTCTCCTTAGCTGATTAACCCGGAAGCAGTCACTAGCTGCGAATTACGTTTCGCGCATTCATCGAGATCTGACATTCGAAGGAGACCTAGATAAGCACCTATCGACTACACGAGAGCTATTAAAATGGCTGTCAACCTTTTGCTACAAAGCAGATCTCCAAAAACACGACACGGAGGAAACGAATTTACACACAGGTCGCGGGGCTGACGAGGACCCTGCATGTCGTAGCTCTGTTCACCCAGCATAGAGCAATTGCTGTGTCCACCCGGGAACTAAACTTTCTCATATTTTTTTTCCCTGCTCCTCGCTGTGGGAAGAACCCTCGTCCGGCCCTGGTATGGTGTTGTCTACCACAAGGGGGCACTGGATCTCTGCACGGTGTATGTGCATTACAGACAGAGACATAAGGAGACTCAAAGTTCGACGAGTGCATAGCGGGAAAATCGAACCATATGGAACACGCACTAGCAGAGATAGGGTTTTCATCGTATATAGCCATTGGACATTTTTCTTCAAACAGAACTGGGAAAATAGTTGTTTCTTTCATTGCACATACACTCGGCCCCACAGATGCAGTTCGTTACATGTGGTCGACGGGTGTACTTGGTCAAACAGACAGAGATTAATCAGCAACGATAACAACAAGAGAAAAGAAAAGAAAAGGAGAGCGCAGAGTCTCCCCCTGACGCCTGTTTCTCCCCCAGAAAATATATCTTAGTTACGAGAGGGAATTATCGTAGGTTATATCTATTTTGTGAGGGAAGAATGGGGGTAAAGTGAGTGCAGAGTCACCCACTGCCTTTAGACCTTCCTGTAAAGAACAAAAATGAGGCACATGCGCGGACACAAGGAACAGACACGTTCTTAATGTGGGCACACAAGAAGTGGGTCATTTCTGATTGATGAGTTACACGGGAAGAAAGTGGGGGGAATGGTACCGGATGGGGGTAAGTGACGGTGAGGCTGCTTCCATTTTTCATCCCTACACTGAAAAACATGTTAGTAATGAGCATGTCTGTTCCTTTTATCTATACCCGTAAGACACGAAATCACTCATATTTAATGTGTTTGAGGATCACACCCGAGCTCCCCATGTCTCCTCAAGGGACGTTTTGCAGACTTAACTATACTCCGTTTACCTTTACTTGGCCCAGAATTTCGCCCCTTTGTAGCCTATTTCTCATATCTCAGTGGCACACCAAAGACACTGCTACGAAACAACATCCTTTCCAAAGCATTCCCTCGCGACAAGGATCATAGTCTAGCGTTAATCTCTTGTTATAAATTAACATTCAAGATAAGGTAATGACGGTTTTAGGCCAAGTTAAAAGTAAAATGAAAATTAGTATGAGACTCAGAACTGAATCGAGTGGGCCCTAATAGATTTTAATGACCCGAGTGCGTTTTATTAGGCTATCTGAACTTTACTGATTTTTTTTTATATAATATTCAGAAAGTTATATCGGTGCGAGGAAGGTAGACGGGCGACCTTTTTTCCTCGTTTTTTTTTTTTTTTTTTTTTTTTTTATAGAGATGCCTTTAAAGAGTTCTCAGAAAAGGATCCCTCCATACTGTGTTGTGTTTTTCCATTTGATAACACACACACACACACACACACACACACACACACACACACACACACACACACACACACACACGTATTGCATCAGTCGCAATGGAACAAATTATGTGTTAGCTGGTACAGATTAAGAGAAATATCCCACCAATGAGAGAGTAAATGTGTGGATTGACATGGCAATTACTCCACGATACCAATACCATGACAAATATAACCCGGTTGTCTGATGTTTTTTTCTGTCTGTCTATCTATCAGTCTGTCCATCTATCTGTCTATCTATTTATCTATCTATCTATCAGTCTATCTATCTATTGTCAGACGTCTTAAGCCCGTAAAAAGTGAACACAAACAGATCTCCTCTGCGTCGTCCTGCCCTATGCCATTTGACTGCCCTTCCTCCAGCTTACACCCTCTCTCGTATATCTCTCCACTCCATCCCTCCATCTCATCCTTGGTCTTCCCCTCTCCTTCCCCCCTTCTCCTTAGTCACATATACTTCTCTAGTCAGTCTTTCATTCTTCATCCTCTTCACTTGGCCAAACCATCTCAAAGTATTTCTCTCAACACTGTCACACCCGCATGAACTCTTCAGCGCTCCTCTGCTTCCTCATCTGTCTGTTTTTCCACGTAACTCCACATGTTACTAATTATAAAAACAAACAATATTGGCTGAAATTATTGCACGCATGGCAAGGCCTCTCTCGGCGTTGTACCAGCAGACGGAACTTGTCCTCTAAGTTTTAATTAAGTGAGCGCTCCACTTGTCTTCCCCGCTGTCTTCCTCTGGCACCGGAAATGTGGCCATGAAGAAGATCCTCTTAAAAGCTTCCTCTCGAAAAATAAGTTGCCGCTGACACACTATAAGAGCATTATCCTGAGTACTTAATTCAGTTGCAGGGAAAGTGAGGTTGAGAGCGGGGCCTATGATGCTGAGAGAGAGAGAGAGAGAGAGAGAGAGAGAGAGAGAGAGAGAGAGAGAGAGAGAGAGAGAGAGAGAGAGAGAGAGAGAGAGAGAGAGAGAGAGGGGAAACTATAGCCAGTCTGCTTTCATCTGAGGGAACTGGGCCACTTTTACAGCTTTGAATACTAAGTCGTGGGTGTATGCACTTCGATTAGCCTTTATTGTGTGACAGTAATAAGTCTCCTTGGTTGCTACTCAAATCCTCCAGTCTGACTGTACTTGGCCATCAACTAAGGTGAAAAACTGATAAACTGAGGAGGGAATGGGAGGCACTACGATAATGGCTATAATTTACTTGGACATAATTACTAACACCAGACGTAAAATTTTATGTGATAGGATGAATAGCCACATATACTCACTGAACACACACACACACACACACACACACACACACACACACACACACACACACACACACACACACCGGTGGCTCAATCGGTAGAGAGGTGGCTTGCGGTCCTACCGGACCCAGGTTCAAATCCCCGCTGGTGCAGGGAACAGTTTAAGGATTTGAATTTCATTACGGCAGAGTTTACCGATATACCAGAAGACCCGCCGACATGTCGTAAAATTACCCCCGCTAATACCACTACACCAGTCCAGTATGAGACAGCCCTAGCATGTATTCAACATGGTCGGTGTGTGTTAGCGTCGAAGTGGTGACATGTAGAGGTGTACGATATGTAGGAGGACTACTGGGCCTTGGGAGCAGGCTGAGAAGCCCATGCCCATAGTCGAGCACATAAAACACACACACACACACACACACACACATACACACACAAACCCACCCACACACACACACACACACACACACACACACAAAGGCATATGTGCTAAGTAGAAAGTGGCAAGTAGGTGTGTAAGAAGGTAAATCAGTGTGAAATAAGACAGAGCAATGCATGTGAGGGTGGAGGCTCGTGTGAAGGTAGAGCATTATACGTGAGGGAGTCACGATGATAACATAAAATCTTGGCTGAAATGAGCCGATTTTATTGGGATGGTTTATAATGCAGGGTACCCAGTTGCAGATGTGCTCCACACAATCCTGGATCTTCTATACTCGTTTTACTCTAACCTGGTTCAGATTTTCGTCCTTTGCGGCCATTTCACATATCGCGATAGCAAACAATACTACAGCCTTGCATCCTTTCCACGGCACTTCCTCGTCACTAGCACCATATTCCAGTGCTAATCCATTGCTACAACTGAACGTTCGAGACAGAGAAATGCCAAGTCTAGGTCAGGGGAGAGGAGGAAGTGTATAACTAAGGCACTTGAAATAGATCCTGTGAAAAAAATAGTATCTTTCGAAAACCAACTTTGCTTATAGTTAGTTGTTATTCCAGATGCTTATCTTATCAGCCTGATTAAACACAACTTGCAATATTTGAAGCTCTTTATGCAGAATGGAAACTATGTGTGTGATGTATGTACCCATGAAATGCTGATGAACATGAAGTCAGCATATGGGTAGCATACAAAATGAATGAAACTGCGCCCAGCGTCTGTGGGATGTGAAGGCGCAGGGTGAAGTAAGTGGGACAATTGCTGTAGGGATCATGTGCAATTTCAGTGCAATATTTAGGAGAAAGAAAACTACTGGTGACTGAAAACTGGCTTGAACCAAGCAAGTTCATTAGTCTACTAAAAAAAAGGTTTGGTGTTCTATCACATGTATGGTAATGTAACATCGTGCAATGCATCTGGGACTGATATAGATGGAAGCCATGAGAGTAATGAGTGCAAACAAAAGGTGTCTAAACCTGTAGTGACAACCATCATCCACTCACATGACGTAGTGCTCCTTACCCTTTCTTTAGATGACTCTACATTGTGTGACAATGGTTTTTTGTAATCCAGGAAGCAATTTACATCCCTGGGCAGTAACCATGTAACCAAATAACGCGTTGAAATGGAGCCTACTATGGTGCCTCTGTTAAATGGTTGGAGACGCAAATGAGACGTCCATCTAAGAACCAAACCTCCACACATTTCCCCGCGCCTTGCTTCGCTGTGGCTAGGCGCTGTCCACCATAAGAGAACATCAGCACACCGCACGAGACGGCCATGCAGGGTCGAGTGTTTGCCTGCGGGTTGATGGGTCTCCGCAGCCAGACAGACCGAGGTTACTGCTACTACCGCTACACTTTTTTTTTCCCCTTTTTAAATCGAGGCGAAGATGCACTTGACAGGTTGGTGATGACTGGCTGAATGCAACATGTACGAATAACATCGTTGCATTTCAAATAATTACCGATAATATGAATCGAAGCTTATTGATTGACTCAAATAAAACGATGTTATTCGGACATGTTGCATTCAGCCAATCACCAACCTGTCATGTGCATCTTCGCCTCGAAAAGAAAAACAAAAATTGAGTTTAGTACTACCTGTCAGTGTCCATATAATTACATGTGTTTCTCCCTTGGGTGATTTAAAATCTACTAACAGAGTTCTCTTTACTCCCCCTTTATCTTCATCTAGTAGTCTAGTCACCCTTTTACAGGGATTGCCTAGCATGAGCCTTCCCGCCTACTGCAGTTATCCTCTTGACTTTTGCTCTTATCTTATTTCCTCGTCATTAGGGGCTCAAATAATATCCCATGTCTCCTGGTCCTCCTACAGAAGTACAGCATAATAACGAAAGGAGGCTCTATGGCTATCTGTCTGCCTATCTATCTATCAGTCTATCATCTATCAGTATTCAGACGCTTTACTCACTTAAGAGGTAGCCACAAACAAATCCCCTTAGCGTCGCCCTGTCCTCTACCACTTGGCTGTCCTCCCTACAACTCACACCCCTCTCTCTTTTACATCTCCCCTCCATCCCTCCATCTCATCCTCATCTTGCATTTTATCTGTTTCGTGCAGCCAGAACGGGAAGAGAAGACTGTAGACAGTCCGTATCTCCATTTTACGGGTATGTAGACAGTCCGTATCTCCATTTTACGGGTATGGAGACAGTCCGTATCTCCATTTTACGGGTATCCTTTAAAAACAATTCAAAGTTACGGCAGAAGGAAAAGCATATAAATGGTTTTGTAAATACCTCCTCGAAGAAGGTCTTATCAGTTTCAGGCACCTCAATTCAAATCCAGCCAAGTCACTTTTGATTTTTTAACCCTTTTCTGTCTGGTTATGTCTCTCTCTCTCTCTCTCTCTCTCTCTCTCTCTCTCCCCTTATTCAGCTGCCTTGGTGCTGGGATGGGAAGACTTTACGTGATGGCACCAACATAATCGGACGGCGCAACTGCCTGGTTATACAAATATCCCTCAGCTACTTCCCTATCCCCCAAAGGAGAATGGCAGACTATAGAGAAGGGCAACCTGAGCCAGCAGTCCACCAGGTTCACATTTCAGATGAACCACCACCACCACCACCACCACCAACAACAACAACAGCAACAACAACAAGACTCCTGGCCTAGGATCGTAAGAATGAGACGAGAAAAATGTCACCGATTTCAGAGCATTAAAGGCCCTCTCCCACTTCGGCGAAAGTGTGGAAGATAATGTCACGATGTGTCAAAAATCCCTAATCGTGGGTATTCGTCATCAAAATCTTGTCCATTCGTGGCATGGCGCCGATACGTCGCACGAGGTGGAAATTTGTCGTGGGGGACCACGACGTTTTCATGCTGCATGAAAACGTCGTGGCCCTCCACGATTTTGTAAAATTTCGCAGATTAGTCGTTGACAACTAGGCGAAGCCTCGGCGACGTCGGCGATTACCCGTCGTATAAACCGCGTATGATCGCCGACATCGGCGAGGCGTCGGCGGTGAAAAAAAAACGTTGAGATGTCATACGGTCATACGGCGAAGCGTTGGCAATGTATCGGCGATGCATCGGTGAGGTTAATACGACATAGCCTACGTAAACCGTACGATATGTACCGGGTTGTGCGACAGTAATATTTCATCTTATGAATGTCGGTGATATATCGCCGACATTTCGCGGATGAACCGTCGATTAATCGCCTTAAATACGCCGATGACGGCGAGGCACCTGCGATGGCCTCTGCGTTTTGTCTGCAAGGTGCGTGCGATGCATTCGCCGACACATCGACGATACATCGTCGACAGCACGCCGCCGTTGTACCTTTATCGTCGTTGAGTCGCCATAAAAAAAAACGTTAAAATTTGAATTTAGAATAAAGCTTGCACATTACGCCGACATATCGGCGATATGTCGGCTACTAGTCGCCAGTTATATAGTATACTCCGCCGAGGTGTTGGCGTTTTGTCGTACTGGTGTCGCAGGTATTACGCCAACACCACGATTCTTGGTCAGAATCGTCGACACATCACCGACTTCGGCCACGATTTTCATCGTGGCTTCATCGTGTCTATTTACGCCGAAGTGGGAGAGGGCCTTAAAGCTACCCCAATTCCGTCCGGCTGTACACATTAATTCTTGCCTTAATCGCGTCAATTGTCTCCCATTCCTGTCACTTCATTTTCGGTCAAATCAGGCCAGTCAAGGAATATGTAAGAGTGAGGGACTAAAAAGGGATGAGGGGTGGGCAGAGAGGAACAGATGGGATAAGCCGGAATGTCGACAGGCACTGAAGACGGGAGCTGTAGACAAGATGGTATACGCGTGGTGTGAATTTGGAGTAAAGCCTCCGTCACACATTCCATAATTGAACCATGATAGCGCCACTGATTCAATAATTAGCGCTGTCGTGAAATTTGACCGTAATGAACGCCGATAACAAACAGTGTCACGATGGCTGTAAGTGTGTGTCATGAAGGTCGTAAGATGGTCACGATGGAGTCATGACAGCTGTAAGACTGGGTCACGACTGGTAGATTTTCAAACTTTTAACGGTCATTTTTTCATCACGATGAGGCCACAATCACCACGATAGTGTCATGACAGAGTCACGACGGTGCCATGAACGTATCACGATAGCGTCAAGAGTTATGCCCACACGCCTCCTCCCCCCCAAACATTCGAGCTGGATCGAAGAGACGCCCAGTCTAGTCCACGTGTGCCCGCGCGGTTGCCAAATCGCCGAGGCCGTGAAAAATGCATAGGTCTATCGTGACTCTATCATGACCCATAATTAGCTCTATCATGACTCAATCGCCGGTTATCGTGACTCCATCTTACGACCATCATGACACGTGTGTGTTAACTGTCAAATGATTGTCAAAATTATTAGCTCTATCGTGACTCATGCTTGCATCTATCGTGACGCATTCGGCAAAGTATTGGGGTTATCGTGACTCATGCTTGCAACTATCGTGCCGCATTTGGCATAGTATTAGGGTTATCGTGACTCACTTGTACCTTTTTTTTTTTTGTCACGACAGTCACTAAAGGACCTACGACGGCCACGACAGAGTCACATAGCTGCAACGAAGATCACGATAAGGTCACATAAGACTTACGATAGCGCTACGTTGGATACAAGAATCGGGGAGCTTCCTGATAAATTAACGCTTGCGTTAATTTCTCGTGGCCTCGGCCGAGTGCGTCACGTGTGTCACAATCAGTCACGATAGACCCAACATCAGGACCACGATGCCACTACTAAATGAATTAGTGGCGCTATCGTGGTTCGATTATGGAATGTGTGACGGGGGCTTAACTGAACGGACGCCGAGATATAGAATGAGATGAAGAGACAGGCAAAGAAAAAAGATCAAAATTCGTGAATACAGCAGGCCCACCTGAAACATACTTCAAGCCAAGAATGTACTTTTCAATTTATTTTTGTGCTCTCGAGGCAGTTTTACTCAATTTAAGACAGACCCCTAGCAGTGAAAGGGTTAATAAGAGCTACAGCTAATTATCTCCTTCTCGAAAAGTCTATCTAAAGCTGAATCAAACAGTCTGAAAATGGCAAAAACAAATAAAATACGTTATCGGGGTGAAGGGATTGTCATTGTGGAGAAAGATATCTTGTTTTAGTGCTGAGAGAAGAATTCAGTGTTTATCATTTTTTTCCATAGTGTTTTGGTGCTGGCGAATGCCTTAAAGTGTTGGCATCAATATGACTGGGCGATGGAGATGCTCGGTTATGCAAACGTCCCTGAAAAGGAGGATGGTGGAATGCAAAAGAAGGGCAGCTTCAGTCTGTAGTTCTCTGGGTTCACATTTCACATGAAGCTAGGGTAACAAGAAGCCCCTCCCCCCAAAAAAAAACAAAAAAAACAAGATCAGCAGCAACAGCAATCATCATCATTATCATCATCATCATCATCATCATCATCATCACCATCACCGCATTTTACAGAACCTTCTGTAGGAATAAACAACAATATTCTCTTATTCTCATATTTTCCCCCAGTGGTGCAATCCTGCTTTGGTCTCACCACCACTGGCTTTAAAACAACGGGAGCAGTGGTGAGAGGAGCTGAAGAATGATGGCGGAGGGGAGAGTCGGAGGGGCCTGCAGGGAGGATGGATGGGTTGTGGTGGGTAGGGTAGGGTTGGGAGGGAGGTAAGGTAGGGTAGGGTAAGGAGGGAGGAAGAGAGGAGAGGCATGGAAGGGTTGGGTAGGGTAGAGAAAAGAGGGAGGTAGGGATGGATAGTATAGAGAAGGAGGGAGGATTGGGTAGAGTAGGGAATAAGGTAGGGTTGGGAAGAGCAAGGTAGGGTAGGGTAGGGAGGTAGGGTAGGATAGGGAGATAGGGCATGATAGAGAGGTATGACAGGATAGGCTGGTAGGGCAGGATAGGGAGGAAGGGTAGGATAGGAAGGTAAGGTAGGATAGAGAGGTGGGTAGGATAGAGAGGTAGGGCAGGATAGGGAGGTAGGGTATGGTAGGGAGGAAGGGTAAGGTAAGATAGGTCAGGGAAGGAACAGCGGAGGGTGTACTACGGAAACCTTGATGTATTTATGGCAAATAAATCTCAACGAGGAAATTCAGCTGCCACACTGTAATTTAGATTCGCTGATGAGTCAACCTGGAAAGGCCACACAGAGGAAGGGGAATATATCACTCAGTAAAGAGGGGATGTGGTGGTAGTGAACAGACACACTTGACAATGAAGCTGTGAACGCATTAACTCCTTCAGCCGGTAACTTGATTTCTGGATTTAGTCCGATTATCTTCAGACGATTTTACTCAGTTTTTAGGAAGCTTCTTATCTGAATGGGTTTACGAAGGCTTTGTCTAATCTTCCCAGTATGAAGACTCTCGCCAAAGCTGAATGAAATTGTCTGAAGGCAGCAAGATCAGCACAGAAAATACAACCTTGGAATGATAGAGTTTAACCTCGTATATACGGCACCTTGAAAACGCACATAGGCACTACCTTTGGACGGCAAAGGGAATAAGTGAAAATCTGTTTTTTAACAGTTCTTCCGTACAAGAGTATAACAGGCAAACTGAAAGAGGAAAAAGGACATCAACCTAAGCAGTACAAATATGGAAAAGATTGCAATAACTAAGTAACTAACTAACCAACTAAATAATAAATATTTCAGAACATAGCAGGATGTACAGGTTATAAAGATCGCATGAGCGAGGTAGAGAGGAGGGGCGGGGACGGGAAGGAAGAGACAGAGGATGAAGGAATAAACGAGGTGAAGAGTTATTACGAGCAAGCGAGCGATGTTTACTCAATTAAGTTTGAAAATGTGCGGCCCTGCCCAACCCGACCCGACCAGACCCGACCGTTATGGTAAGCAGAAACTATACAACATTACTTCTGTGTGAATTAGAGTTGTAATTCTTTCTGCAAGTAATACATTCATTCAATAAACTCTGTTATCAGCTAAATACTCACCCATAAATGCGTAGAAACCACTTGGAATCTCGAGTATTCCAAGGGAGTTCTCGGTTCTAATCGGTGAACGTCTCCATTATGAAATCAGATTTTAAAAAAATATTTTCCCTCGTAATACTGTGTTTTTTGGCATCAGGTCTAGCTATTGGCTATCGAAGATTCCGCCTGTAATTTTATATAAACGATTTTGCTATGCTGTGATGGTGAAATCACCAAGGGGAAACATCCCATTTCTGGTTTCAATCATCTTATCAATAACCCAGTCTTTATAGTTTCAGTTTCGTTGACACAGCAGGTTGGCAGCGGAGTTTGTAGAATTTTGCACTGCTTGTCTGATCAAAGCTACGGCGCCTCGCTTTACACCAGCACTCGCCTACCATTGGAACCTATGTTGCTCAAACAAACCCTGGGCTGTGTTAAGAACTTTGGTTTTTCGCTTCATAATATGTGCTCCACAATTCTCAGTGAGCGAAGTAATATTTAATCAATCGCCGAAAACCATCCAGGGAGAAATAATCCAGGGGAACCGCCCTGTTTCTTTACTTTCATCCTGTTATTGATATATCAGAGGGAAACTGTGATAACATGGCTGACGCTTGCTCGTTCCGCACTCACAAAGCGCACTTTACCGGTGATTTGAGTGAGGGGAATGTGGGTTAAAGAGAGGGTAGCCTGATGGCAAAGAACGACTGGCATGGGAGGGATTCGTTTGTGGCCACTTCTGTGATTCAGACGCTTTGATAAAGGCTGATAGAGAGACAAAGGCCTGTATTCTTGTCGCGTAAGGAAGCTCCCTAACACCTTTTCTCAAGTGATTTATTTTGCTTATTACACCTTACTGCCCTTCTCTGGGTTATATAAATCCATCTAATATCACTGTCACTATACTCAGCATAAATTCCGTACAAGAGGATTTTAACCACGCATAACCAAAAATAAATTGCTAAGGAAAAGGTGCTAGGGAGCCTCCTGAAGCGATGAAAATACGGATCAACGACATCAAACCCAGATCACATTCACAAGGAGGGCAAAGGTATCCCCATCAAGAACTACATAAACACTAGTGATACATCCATAGGCAAAATTTCGACCGACGACCCTTTACCAGCGCACTGTCCTGCCTTCCGTATTTCTCCTTCTTTCCCAAGCGACTGAATATTCTTCCTTCTCATACTCCTTCGTTGTGTGATTCATAGTTCGTTCAATACCTTCCATTACCACAGCCAGCAGAGAAGTGTAGGCGAACTTTTGATCATGGCTGTACATTGATCTCCGGGTCAACAAAGGATCAATCCCACCACGTAAATTTTTTTGCACCACCCTCCATAGCAAAGAAAAAAATAAAAAGAGGATTACCCAGCATCATACAGAACGCCTCACCACCTTCCTCACATCTCCATCCATTACTACTTAATCATATAAACAAACTCATAGCCACTGCAGTCATCCATATCCCGCGGTTAAATAGCATCGTTCGTAAACCCTCTCTATATTTTAAGCTCACAGAAAGACACAACAATCAAATAATTACCCAACACTACATAAAAATCCCTGAACAACTTCCTCCTCCATCAACCACTACTTAAGTATAAAACACAGCCACCACAGCCATCCATATCCCTCGGTTAAGTGGCATCGTTCATAAATCCCCACCAGGCATTAATTCCACAGCGGCTGCAGTTCCCGGCAAGGCGTCGCCCTCCTGAAGGAATTATGACTCTGGGTTTGTGAGGGGGGAGTATTCTTATGACACATTTTTTTTGTTTTACCCCTTCAATTTGACGACGCTTTCCCTCTCTCTCTCTCTCTCTCTCTCTCTCTCTCTCTCTCTCTCTCTCTCTTTCTCTAAGCCTTATTCTTGCTATTTCCAGAGGATTTTAATAAGTTTAGGAGGAACTTTTTAACCGCGTGAATTAGAAACAGCCCTCCTTCACCACTAGGCGGCCCTCCTAATCAGAAATCTAATAGACAGTAGCAAGATTAGATTACAAAATGATCTCATCCCAGTGAAGTTAACTCAACCTTCCGACAAAAGGACCTGTAACATAATAAGCAGTCCAACTATATTACTCCATTTTATGTTCTGTTATTGCTTACTCCCGATTTGAAACTCCTCATCTTTCATATTTTTTCAGTTTCCCTTATACTTTTTCCTGTTTCCATTTCTAACTAGATTGATACGACCTACTTTTCTGAGTCATAATTTAGTCACCTTTGCTTATTCCATTTTTTTTTTTCAGATGATTATTCAGACTATGCTTAATGCTTATTCAGACCTAGAATCTGATAATACTCTTTCTCTTATCTCCGGATTATTGTAGTCAGTTTAGGGGAGACTTTTCGAACGGAAGGGGTTCGCAATCTCTTCATTAGTACCTTCGTTATTAAAGCTTATTCTTCACCTGAATAAAGATGTAAGAGTAAAATGAACAACACATCGTCATAGTGAAGAGGCTAAGCTTGAGTGTGTGTGTGTGTGTGTGTGTGTGTGTGTGTGTGTGTGTGTGTGTGTGTGTGTGTGTGTGTGTGTGTGTGTGTGTGTGTGTGTGTGTGTGTGTGTGTGTGTGTGTTTTAGAAGAGTTGGATACATTTTTTCCGAAGCACCAAAATTCCGCAGTTCCCTGTATATAAAACTGAGTAAAAAAAAAAAAAAAAATCCTCTGCATGATTAATCTGGAGATGAAGCCTGAGGCCCATTATAATGTAAATTGGATGTTACCTGGTGGTGAGTGGAGTGGGGGGTTAAGGTGAAGTAAGTGAGGGGGGAGAGACTAGGTGAGGGGTGGAGGTGGACCAGGTGAGGGGTGGAGGTGGATCAGGTGAGGGGTGGAGGTTGATCAGGTGTGGGATGAAGGTGGACCAGGTGAAGGGTAGAGGTTGATCAGGTGAGGAATGGAGATGGACCGGACGAGAGGAGGATGTGGACCAGATGGCTGTGAGGTGATGAGGCTGTGGTCCACCATCTGTCTCCTCATTCTCATCTACTAACCTTCATCTAAACATGTTCATTAATCTCCTGCCTACGGCCATCAACGGACAAAAGGAGGTCAGGCGTGGGTGGGATGTTTTGCACTACTGTATTTTATATCAGTGGTCACACTGGGAAGAAATGAGAAGACGTGTGAACTCAAAGCCACCTGGGTCCAAGCTAGAAGTGGGAACACAAAATTTTTTCTCACTAAAAACTATACAATCAGTGGCATAAAGTGCTTGCAGTGCAAGTCACAGCTGATTTTCACTTACACCCTCTATTTGAGTTCTGTCACATACCAAGCACTGTAAAAGTGCATTATCTGCACTGCACTGGAAGAGGACTGGAGAAAAAAATATAAAATCGCCCACAGTGTCTACTGCAGCCAGCCTGTCCTGGATCCCTCTCACCCACACTCGCACACTTCCTGTGTGGATTGATTGATTCCCCGCCATAAAACTGGTGGCGCAACAGCCAGTTTCCGATGCATGCTGTGTGGACGCAGCCTAGCATATTCATCGGTGAGTGACAGAAGAATCGGATAAATTGTTTTCATATCATCCAAGTTGCAGATGACAGAGCTACAGCACAAAATCGTTTTGCAGTCAATGTCACTGTCTCATTTTTTTTTTTTTATTAAGACTATAGTTTGCAGTCCTGACTACTGAAATAAAAATTTTCATTTAAGGATTATTATCAGTCCTGCGAAGCAGGATGGTATAATTTTCGGCAACGCACCCTATATTGTAGCGCTGCACTCGGCTGTGTGTGTGTGTGTGTGTGTGTGTGTGTGTGTGTGTGTGTGTGTGTGTGTGTGTGTGTGTGTGTGCTCGAACTTCTCCTAGGCTATTAAGTGGATTTGGATGAAACTTACCTGGTGAGTTCGTCGGATTCCTGTAAAGATCTTCCACTAAATACCATATTCGAACCATGACTTTTAAGGGGGCGGCCCCCCTAGCAAAAAAAAAAATCTTTTTGACATAATGAAACAAAGGAAGATAAGGCTTTCATGTTGGAGTATACGAACAATGAACTTTTATCCATAATGCATTATTTGCTGAGCGTGAATTCCTTAACGATTCTTGGGGGGGTTAGCCCCCCCCGCCCCCCCAAAAATAAGAAATAAGGGAAAGAGCGCAGATGGATTTCAGTGAAACTTCTCAGGTGAGTTCTCGGGTTCCTGGGAAGGTCTTCCACTACATACAGCTTACCAACCATGATTTTTAGGGGGGCAAGCCCCCCTAGAAAAACTGTAAAAAATCCCAAAAATATTGAAAGGAAGGCAGATAGGACTTTGATATCATAGTATATATTGTTCAATGGACTCTTACTCGGAATAAGCTATTTAGGGAGCGTGACGCCCCCCTCCCAGTGATTGCTGGGGGGTCAGCTCTCCTCCTCAAAATAAAAATGATAAGAAATAAAGGAAAGTGAGCAGCTGGATTTTAACGAAGCTTCTCAGGTCAGTTCGGCTGGTTACTTGATAATGTCCTCCTCGACATTAGTTTTCTTTTCACCATTATTTTCGGGGGTCAGCTTCCCTCTAAAACATATCAAGGATATAAAATAGGGAAAGGAGGGCATATATGAATTTGACATATTTGTACATGTTGTACAATTGACCCTAACTCGTAATGAATGTTGAGGGACCAACTCCCTCCCCCAAATAAAAACGATCAGAAATGGGAGAAACTCTTAATTGAAACGTCCCATCTGAGCTCGTTTGGTTACTGGGAAGGTTTTCCCCTACATACAAATGTTAAACCCTGACATTTCAGAGGGTCAGGCCCCGCTCAAATAATTAAAAATTCCCAGAAACAGTGAAAGAAGAGCAGGTATGGCTCTGATGTCATAGTGAATGTACAATGGACTCTCATCAGTAATGCAATATTTGGAGAGCGTGAACCCAATGATTTTTGGAGGAGTCAGCCCCCCTCCTAAAAATTATAGTGATCAGAAATAGAGGAATTTGAACACATCGACTTCAACGAAATCAACGTACATGTCGCAGGATTAGGTATACATTTTTCATGTTTTCTCTGAATGCACGAGAAGAGACTGCACACCGATGTTTGATGAGCATGACTTCACCTCCACATGAGTCATGTGGGGTCAGCTCCCTACCTCCCCTTAAAAAAAAAAAAATAAAAAAAAAAAATAAAAAAAAAATAGGAGAAACATTTGATTAAAACTTCCTAGGTGAATCTGTCTGGTTACTCCGAAGTTCCTTCATGATATGCAGTTTCGAACCATTACTTTTAGGGGGAATCAGCCTATCGCCAAATTAAAAATTTCCAGATATCGTGAAAGGAAGGTAGATATGGCTTTGTTATCTTAGTGCATGTTGTACAATGGAAACTCATTTGTAAAACAATATAAGATAAATAAAAATGATCAAAAATTGGGAAAAGTTGAATGACATTTCCCAGGTGAGTTCGTTGTATTACTGGGAAGGTCTTCCACTACATACAGTTCTCCAACTATGATTTTAAGGGGGGGCGGGGAAGCAACCTTTCCCAGGAAATTAAAAACTACTAATTTGTGGGAGGATTGCAGATATGGTTTTGATATCTCAGTACCTGCTGTACAATGGACTCTCACCTGTGATGCGATATTTGGGGAGGATGACCCTCTCAGTGATTCTTGGGGAGTCAGCCCCCCTCCCCAGAATTAAAAACTATCAGAAAAAGGGGAAAGATTGGGTATGCAGTTTCCATGATTTCTCTGAATGCACAGGAAGAAACTGCACAATTTCTTTATTAATATGTTGAAATGGAAAAAGTGCAGAAGCAAGAGACTAATAAAACACAAACAAGGTTTGGGATGGTAGAAGATTCAGAGTTCTATACCCATTACTACACATCCACATTATATTCACGAAACGTTTGTAACTTATCTTCCGATTGCCGGGAGACAACAAAATTGTACTTGATCTATTTGAATGTAATGTCTGTTTTTTTTTTTAAATTAAGTTTTCCTTCAATAACAGCTACATTTCTGCAGTTCCTTCCTATTTGAATAATGTCGCTTGAATTCAGCAAAAATAAACTAGAATAAAGCATCACCGGAATAAAACAGTCAAATGGTCGTGCTATCCAGTCTTTCAAATCGCCAGTACTGACGAACAGAGTAACACGCCGAAGTTGCCTGAAAGATGAGTACAAACTGAACAGCTGTAACTATATACCTCAGTAATACCTGCGCAATGACTTGGACAGGTGTGTAAAGGAAGGAATGTATTTTCATCGAAAACAGTGTGCAGGCAATCTAGGACCAAAAAAAAAAAAAGAAAAAAAAAAAAAAGTAAAACTGAAAAAAGGACCCTTACAAGCATCTTGTATTGTGAATCTTCGGTCCATCACTGTGCTATCATTCATATTAAATAATTATTATTTTTGATATGAATGACATTGTTTTATTCACACATTTTGTTACATTACTAAAATATACCTTTAATCCAAAATCCCCACAAAACTAAACAAGGAAAACCCTATTTAAATATTACAAATTCAATCCAAACCCCCACAGAGCTGAGCCAACAACACGCTCCTCCCAGTTACAGAGCTTAGTGAGAATTGCCATGCATGATGTAGTCAAGTCCAACATAACCTACTCAAAGCCACACCAACTTACATGTTCGAACACTGATAGGATTGTGTGTTATTACTTCATGTCATTCAGGCCAATACGTACTCTGTACATTGCGTGCGCGCGCGCACACACACACACACACACACACACACACACACACACACACACACACACAGATCTATCCATCTATCTATCTATCTATCTGTCGATCTTTCTATCTAGCTTAAATGATAGTTAGCTACCTGGCAAAATAGACTGATAGATAAGGTGATTTGGTCTTAATAAGAGGAGACTGTGAGACATTAACAAACATTCGTACAAAGCAGTGATGGTTGCTAAGGGAAAGAGAACGTGCTGAAAGGATGAGTTGAAGGATTATACGAGGGAGGGCGTGTGTATCTGTGGCGTTTGGATTCTTGCCAAAAAGAGACAAAAATACTTGGAACTTTCTCGGTAGGATAAATACACAGACTATAGTATCGTATGAAAGTAGTGGAGGAAGTAGAAATTTATGGGTCCATCTCAAGACTACAGCTCGACCACCTTTATCTGACAGATATTGTCGTTCTTTTGCAACCTATTTCCTAGAGCTGAGTGGAAGAACAAGACAGTTCTACAGCCCTACTCCCTTTCCATAACACTTCAACATGACAAGTCCCATACTCTTAGGCTAACTTCATTGTCATAGCTCAGCATTCAAGATGAAGGCGCGGCAGTTTTTGGCCAAGAGAGTAACAGACTTTACTTTTCCGTACCATGTTGACAAGAAAGGAATGAGAACTAAAGAAGTTGGGGCTCCCAGAGCAGCTATTTCTCCGGTGACTCGAACCTGTGATCTCATGATGAAAGGTAGTGCTCTAATGACAAGTCACCGGGTTGCTTCTGGAAAGGATCTGAAAGCCACCCGAATTTGGGTTATCATAATATGAGCAAGAGCAGTCAAAAGTTTTTACCTCAGTGAAGGTTTCATTATGGATTTTATACTAATAATACTAGTTGGAATCAATCATTGTGACCCATACAACTCTGGTATAAAGTTCCAGCAAAAGCCAGACAGTTTTATTAATAGTAACTCAGAGGAACATGAGAGATTTGCAGTAATATGTTAACCGTTAATCCTCTCATGGTCCGAACAACTCTAGCATATAATTCCAGCAAAGCCAAAAAACTTTTTTAGTTACGAATGATTATAGGAGAATGAGAGTTACTACACTCACCATTAACCCTATTATAATGTAAACAGTTCTAGTATTCTGTTCCAGCTAACGCCAGACGGTTTTATTAAGCTAAAAGCAAGTCATAGGAGCATGAGAGAGAGAGAGAGAGAGTACGGTCAACGTTACTCCGCTCATGTTGCGAATAATTCTAGAATTCTGTTCCAACTAACGCTTGATGATTAAGAGTAAGTGTTGGGTCGACCAGAGAAGTTAAGAGGGCTTAAGGCTTTAGCACACAAGGGCACATACATACAACAAACGCCAATGGACGTCCAGTTTTGGTGCAAAGGGAGTGTTGTTGACAGTCAGGAGCTTTCAGCCACCAGACCCATTCATAGCAGTCCACGCTTACCCTCTGTGCCCAAATCTTTGTAATCTTCTCAATAGGGTTTATTCTTTGTGGCGAGTAGCGTGAGTCGTTTGCTGTTACTAAACTCCGCAGAAAACATTGTGCGCCATTATAATGGTCTTTTTTTTTTTTACTGCTTAACATTAAATTATATATAATCTTTTGTTATACAAATCCAAGGCCAGTTTCTGGAGCAGGTTTCTGTATTGGCAGTTTTCTCACCGTGCAAGCCATCCTCGCCTTCACAGTGCCCTCCTACTCGTTTTTCTTTATCTTAATTGCAGCGATTTTTTCTCTTCATGCAAGATGAGGACTGCAATACCTGTTGCAAAGTCATTATATGGTTCACGTCTATGGTTGTTCAAAGAGATGATGAATACATTGTGCACTCGTGGTTAACTGAGCGGCGGAACTGACAGTGTCATATGCCGCCGGACACCAAGGTAAAAAACGCCATAAAAACTAAAATTTTGCATACCCCAAAAAAGTTGATATCCCCCATGTAGAAATAAAATAATATGAAAATATAATAACTTAGTAAATATAAATTTTACCCACAAAAATGATAGGAATTCCAATTCCTGGCTAAAACAAAAAACATCAGCGAAATAGCTGTTGGCTCCTCCAAGCATTGAGGACAGACAGTAGGCACCATCCACCCCCTTATGCCTATGGAGGAATCTCTGAAGTAGGTCCCCGAGACTTGGACGCTCGATCAACAAATGACGGACAGTAAGGAAACAAGGCAATTATCACAATACGGCTCAGTCCCACCAAACACCAGGAACCCATGCGTAAGCCGTGATTGCCCAGTGTAAAGCTGGGCAACAGCCACCTCCAGTCGCTGAGACATGGAGGAGAGAATCCTTGGCACAATCGCTCCCTGAAAAATTTCCTTAAGTCTATTATGGGCAAAAGTATCCCACTATCTACCAAAAGTACGAATCGCATACTTCAAGGAAGGAGTCATATCGGAAGCAGGAAACGGGTAGTTGGATGGGGGCCGTCCAGAGGACGCGGCTTTAGCTAATGTATCTGCCTTCTCATTGCCCGCCACACCAACCTGCTCGGGAACCCAACAAAACTGGACAAGCTAACCATGCCTCCGTATCAGGAAAAGCCACTCAAGTATGGCAAGGACCGCGGGATGAGTTCAATTAAAGGACTCAAGAGCCAAAAGGGTGTTTTGAGAATCACCAAAAATCATAAAAGAGGCCTCCCTGTGTGTCCAAATCAGCTGAAGAGCTAAAAAGACAGCAGTCTGTTCCACAGTAAATATAGAGGAATCTAGAGGAAGACTTCCTCCCCTTACAAAATTTGGGAAAATCACCCTAAACCTGACATCAGTGTTTGACTTCGAGCCATCTGTATATACAGGAATGGTGTCTCTGTGAATGGATGAATGATACAAAAAATAGATGATAGAGAGCCATAGGAGAAATAGAAGACTTGGGGCCCTCAATATCTCTGCACTCTTGTACCTCTGGAAGGAACCATGGAACGATCCTTGGGAGACAGACCGGACATACAGGCTCCACAGACAGACGTACATCCCCCATAATCTACCTGACTCTGTACCCAAAGGGGTGCGGAGTGTGAGGATGCAAATCATAGTACTGAAATATTCAGTACTGAAAATACTGAAAAAGTGACTTGTGACACACAAACAACGGTGAGTGTCTGGCATACGTCTCACACGGTTCCGACATTGAATGATTAGTGACCTGCGTTGTAAATCTAGGGGAGGCACACCAACCTCCACCAACAAGCTAGGAACTGGGGATGATCCGAAAACACAAGGAGCAAGACGCAAACCAACATAATGTACAGGATCGAGAATATGAAGCGCTGCACAGCAGCTGAGGAGTACACCTCACAACCAGGGGCAAGTTTAGATCCCACTAAGGCTCGATACAGGTGTAGGTGCGTCTTCTGATCAGCACCCCACAAGGTGTGAGATAGTACCCTCAACAAATTCATTGCTTGCAAACTAGATACTCTTGGAAGTTTTAATGCTAAACCCAATTAAGTCGACAGTCAAATGTTAATCCAAAATATTTGTTCTCCTCCACATTTAGAAAAAAATCGGGGACTGGGTGAATCCCCTTTCTTCTACAAAACTGCACAGCCAAGGCCTTGTTTGAAGAAAAACGAAAATTTCTCCGTTCCGCCTAGTTGGCGACCCTGTCCAGTGCTACCTGCATTCTCCTCTCAGCTGCACACATCCGGGATCCAACAAACCACATTGCTAGCTCATCCACATAATGGAAAGAAGACACTTCCTCAGGCAGGGAACCTATTATGCCATTTATAGCAACAGCAAATAATGGAACACTGAGCACATTCCCCTGTGGAATATCCTCCTCCTGAACTCGATGGGCAGAAAGTGAGGAGCCCACACGGACTTCAAACTTACAACTTGATAAGAAGTCGCTAAGGAATATGGCAGGCGGCCACACATCTCAGAATTGTGAAGCTGACTCAGAATGCCAAGGCGCCATGCCAAATCGTAAGCTTTTTCCAGATCAAAGAACACAGCCACAAGATGTTGTCGAGATGCAAAAGCCTCACATATTGCTGACTCAAGTCTGATGAGGTTGTCTGATGTAAATTACATTCTACCACGGAACCATTTTTCCCTAGATACCAAACGAGTCTTACACTAACCATCTTCTTCAAGAGTCTGCACACACAAGACGTAAGAAAAATTGGACGATAGTTAGTGACAAAATGGTCCTTACTTGGTTAAGGAGGACTATACCCATCTTCCAATTAGTGGGGACCATACCTTCATCTCATACCCAATTATAAAGATCTAGTAAAAGCAATACAGAATCATACGGCAAATGGTGAATCACAGCATTAGGAATGTCATCAGGTCCAGGAGCCGAGACCCTACAGTGCTGGAGAGCAGCACGCAGTTCACGTAAAGAAAGCATTATAAGGTTCTCCTCCACTAGACAAAATGGAAATACTTAACCTCTCCTGTTCATGGAGAAAACAGTTAAATGGCTCGGTGGGATCTGATTTAGAATCATTATAAATATGCTCTGCCAGGGCTGATGCTACCTTGGAGGCGTTGGATACAGAAGACCCCTGGATTTTTAGTACCGGAGGCGGAGAAGTTGAATACTTGCCTGTTATTTTCCTCACGTTCTTCCAGACCAGTGATAAATGAGTGGACGAGGCGATAGACGAGACGTAGCTTTCCCACGAGGTACGACGTGAGTTTTTCAGAACCCACCAATAACGAGCATGAACATTCTTAAACTGAATTTTTCAAAAGACATATTTATCTCTCCTATATCTTCTACTAGCAGCTCTGTAGACTTTCCTGGCCAAAGCACACTCCTCATTGCACCAAGCCATAGGTCTCCAAAAAACTCTCCAGACGTTTGAGGAAGCGAGGACAAACCAGCCTGATATATAGTAGATGCAAAATGCTGTTTTGCGTCATCAGCACTCTGAGTCAAGAACACTGTTGTCACAATGACAGTGTTCCACAAACTCTGCCTAGTCAGCCTTACCCAGACACAGCGTGGGACACGCTTCACTAACAAAGAGTTGCGTGAATTAATCACAAAAGGATAATGATCACTACCGGGCACGTCTCGCAGTCTTACAAAAGTCCAACGAACAATCAGGGGAGACGAATGTAAGGTCGATAACGGATAAAGTATTATTTTGTACATGAAAATGCATTGGGTCACCAGTAGTCAGAACCAGATCTAAATCCTAAATCAAAGATACCAAGAGATCACCACGGGAGTTTCAAAGATCACACCACAAAGCATGACACCCATTTAGGTCACCTATGAGAACAGATGGCGTAATAAGAAGTTGGCAGTTAAGGTGATCAAGATCAGCACTTGAGACAGGCACAGAGGGTGGTAAACAAAGGCTACAGATTATGTAACTCCTCTCCAAGTGTAACTGAACAGCCACAACCTATGGGGGGGGGAGGGGACTGTACAGAAAAAGAAGTGAATGGAATATCTGTGCAGCACAGAATAGCACAGCCACCTCAAGAACACAGCCTCCAAGAGGTGGTGAGTAGAAAGCTTTATACTCTTGGAGAAGGTAGAGGCCTGTCACTAATTATAGTTTCCTGAAGGCAGACACAGAAAGGGTGAAACCCGGACAGGAGCAGCTGAAGGTTCTCCCAACTGACTCTAGCACTTCTACAGTTCCATTGCGGAGCAACATTTACTGGACCAGACATGGTTGATTACATTAATCCCTTAGAGGTATGGGACTGCACAGCCCCTGACAAGCAAGCAGATTTGTCCTGATGCTTAGGAAGAATTCTAGAAAGGGACTGCTCAGCACCCAGAACTCTCAAGTTGTGCTGACTATCTGAAAGCAAACGTGAGGTCGAAGAGGAAAAAGTTATAGTACGAGTATATACCTCTTTTGAGTTTGAAGAAATGGTTGTTTGGAAGGTGGCTTACAGGCCGGCCTAGGTGAAGTAGGACGGCCAGCTCCAGCACCAGAAGCCTCAGAAGTTGAGGCAGAGTCCACAGGACCAGAACTCTCTGATGCTAATTTCCTGTATGGAGGAACTGAAGCATCAATGATCTGTGCAACTCCATCTTCAAGTGGGAGTCGGACCACTGGCGATGCGCCAACTTCGCCCTGCACCTGGCTAGACTCCAGAGACTCCGTGGCAGGGGGAACAGCAGAGTGGCCCTCACAAGGTTCCACAACAGAGACCTTAGGCAGACAGTCCTCAATCTCAGAGGACTCTGAAGAACCAGGTTGACGCTTATCACGTGCAGATGGAACTTCAGGCATGCTGGACAAGGCAGGATAAGGAGACACGTCAACGTGGACATCCGCCACCACCAGGGAAGTCGCCAAACCCTCAGCCGCTGATATGGAGGCAGAAACAGTCTGAGAAGAGGTTGGGTGAACACCAATCTCACATGCAGTACTGGTCTCGAGGACAGCATTCGGCAGATCATCAGAAAGAGAAATGGACACTGGAATGGGTCGAGGCAATTTCTGGGGCACAGAACAGCACACAGGTACTCCAGAAAGGACAGATGCATAAGTAACCCCTAGTTGAAAGAATAAAGTCTAAGCCTTCCACTTTGCTTCAGGAAAGGAAATCTCATGCTTACAACTGGACGAAATCTCCTCCAGGCAGCATCAAGGAGAGATTCAAGAAGATACAGCATGGAGACCCCCACAGACACAGCATATAAGGGGTCATGGACAGCCATTGGTATGGCTTGATTCACCACATGAGACACAGACATCAGGAAGACCAGCCTGTGCATGGAGGCAAAAGCGGCTAACGTGTCCATACCCCTGACAGTGGAAAACCTTCCTTTGGGTTTGGCACATATGTCTTCACAAGAAGTGACAGCCAAGCAAGCTTCACAGAAGCAGGCAAAGTTAACTCCTCAAATGTTAGGCACGACGTCATAGTGGGGATCAGAATACCATCTATTTTCTTTTGCAAGCGCTTAACAGTCAGCACAGCAGAAGATCGCAGTTACTACAACAGCCATGCCACTGAGTATTGGAGGAGGTCACTGGTTAAGGGTGGCATGATGATTGCATGAAATATCTGACCAGAAACTAAGGGTAGAGCCAAAAATCGGGCGCTCTTCTGGAGAGGACACCTCAATAAACATGCTTCCATCTCTCAAATTGATTTTATGTTCTCTACCACAGGCAGAAACAATGGCGCAGCGCAAATACTGAATGTCATTATCTAGCATGGCCTACCTGCAGAGGATCGCATACTAGATATTTCACATATGACGCGGGCACCATTTCGTCTGGGCCCAACCCCAGAGCCGCACAAACCTGAAATGAACGTCTCCCATTCCCAGCTGAACGTTGGGGCAAAGGAGGACTGTTCCCAGCAGTCTGGTAGGGCTCTAGAATGGCAATAAGCAATCGTGCGTTCGAAAGGCCAGGGACAAATGCAGAGTCGTCAAGAGTATTACTGTGAAACAAAGCCATAAAGAGCTAACAAATACTTAATTTCTTCACCCCTTCACCCACCACGGAGGCCAACAATGGGAGGTCATATGCCAGGAATAACACCACTGATGACCCCTGAGGTAGTGAGGGAGTATATGCAGGTAACCACCAGCATGTACTTAGACAAGAATGACTCCAGGATGATAGGAGCCACCAGGCTCCCCCAGTGCCAACTTGACCCTGGCCAAAAAAGTGACCAGACGATTGACCTGGTCGGGCCCAGCCAGGCCGCTCATTTAGCTAGAACGAGGGACCAAAGAGGGAACATCGTGCAGCATCGTTCAACCTCCAGGACTCCCATTTCCCAGCATTACGGGACACCATGCATGGCAAACATGTGGGGAGATGATAGCCTCCCCTCCCCCAAGATGGAAGATGGGCAGGGATGAGCAACACCAGCAGCAGGCCTCCATTACTAGTGATGCAGGGGGGTTGCTTGGTTCACGAGACCAACAAATGCCAAACCCTACAAAGGTAGGCAGGCCTTCAGAGTAGGTGGCACTTTTAGCCACGGTTCAAGCCCTGGCATCACGTCATCGTGATCCCCCCTCAGCGGGGGTGCACTCGTGGTCTCCTTGCCTATAAAGTTTACATTATGGCTTTCTGGTGCGCATCACCTGCTCGGGAGTCAGTACTGGGACACTGGTAAAACGCACACCATGAAAATGGACAACGGACACTTCCAGGACAGGAAAATGAAAGAGAGGAATGCCTCAGTACTGGACTATGATAGAACTGTCTAGGAGTGGTCAGTGATATATACCTATATTACAGTCGAGTTAAACACCCATGGAATAGGATAGAGAAACAACCCCTTGGAAAACTATTGACACAACTGTAATGGATAGGAAAATTTTTGCACTGGAAACTGATTGACAAGAATATGATCTAATCATACACACTCGGAAAACTGTAAAAAGAAAAAAAACGAAAACTATGATGGATAGGAAAACCCTTGCACTGGAAACTGATAGACATGAAACAGCAATCATTGTTTCTGTTGTACAACACGTGAATCATTTTAGCTTTACTCAGCCTGAAGATTTCAGTAATAGTCTTTATGAAACACATTAAATACACTGTATGAATAAAATTAATTCCTCACATTTATATTCCGCCAGAATATCATCCATAAAACAAGTTCATTATCATAGGCACATCAGTCCTGCAGACTGGACATCGGTTGCTTCTGTTGGTGATTAGTCTCAGTAAACATTCTGAGCTGTACTGGGAGTGTTCCCATGGCTTGATAACCACCCGACCATGATGTTTTATTAAGCATATCTGACACGTTTGCTCCTCAAATGCCTGGTGGTGATGCCCTTGTACAGGTGTGAAGTGATGTAGCTGTGGCTCTTAAGTTGCATCAACTTGAACTGGTAGAGAGTCTTGTTCATCCAAGCCGTCATCCTCCACACAGATGTCTGTATAACGTCCAATGTTGCGCCAAGCTGCATTGAGGAACTGAGCGATGATGGAAATCTTGGACTCAAGTCATCGGCAACATAAAGAGATACTGCGATCATTGTGAGCATACTTGGTTCATCTGTCTCCGAATCGCCATACCTCTCTGTAATCATTAGATTTCCTGGGCAGTGCATCTTGTGGTGCATTTCAAATTGTCCAAGAAAATCCAAAGATTCGGGTGTGGTACACCAACACGTCTTTTGAGTGAGGAGTGAAAACTTTCCATCTTGTTATTTGTTCATTTTTTTTTTTTTTTTACCTGATACAGATAAGCGTTTGACTCCTACATGATTCAACCATTGTTCTTTGACTTATGGAAAGAGGTTTTGTCGTACTTCTTCACTGTCATTCTCTGCTTCAGTAAGCTGGATTCCCTCATTAATATTTCTAGCTGGCAGTAAAGGTAAGCACATAATCTCATGTATTGTACTTCTCACAGTGGGGTTATTATGATAAAGCGCAGTGAGCCCTTTCCACTGAGCCTGACAATATATCGCTAGAACAAAGTGAAACAAGCACCCTTTGATGCTAACATCAGTACCAAGTACCAGTCTAGCAGCATTTACTGGTGCATTCTCAAAGACAGCCATGATGCACGTAGGTACTATCTCTCTGATTTTGGTCATTACACCTTGGTACAGACCAGTAGTTTTCTAGGTCATTAAAACAAAACATGTGGGAAAAACATGCCCAGTCACAGTCACAAACACGGTGAACATCTGGTAGTATAATCGTGGGACGACATGAAATGCTGAGTCCATATTTACCGTCTCTGCACTAGGCAACACCTGCAACTACTGGTCCGTAGCCAAAGTAATTCCTATCCTGTCATCCGAGACGTTTACAGAACCACAAAAGAAGTCTGTACCATACATCATGTTGGAGTAGCGACTTCCATTGATAGCTCCAGGGATTTCATCAGGTAAACTTGGTAAAGCAGGTAGAGTTTGGCGTTGTAGATTATATAGTGATGACTCAACCTTTTAGAAGATGATATTTATTTCATGGACGTTGCACTCTTCGTCGTTGAATATCAAAGAGAACCTTGTTAATCAGGTGCCCTCTTCCTGACATTGCCGCGAACATAGGCTAGTTGTCCTGACTGTATCCTTTGAACTGTGTTCGCAGTGGGGTCACTGAAATACAAAGGATATGATTAATGAATGTTGAATTTAATTGAACTGAATAATGAAAAGCTAGCACCAAGCCAATAATTGGCCAAGCCTCTCATTTGACACGAGAGTCAAAGTGACATCAGATGAGAGGACAAAGGTTAGTTGGACAGGTTTTAAACAACATGAGTTTTTTATGTATAGGTAACTAGTGCCTTTTGTTGCCCTTTTACATACAAAACAAATATAATGAGATTGGAAAAACAAATCATTTGTTGTCCTTGACTGTGCAGCTGACCAATTAAGTCATGTCACAGCATCCATCAGAAAAAAAGTACCCAACGTATATCCAACACACAATTAATTTAATGCCAAATGAGACTTAGTGCAAGATATTGGAAGACCGAGGTTCGATGAAGTATATAATATGTTTGGGCAGTCATTAAAGAGATGATGGATAGTTAAGAGGCAATTAACAGTGCGAACAAACACTACACAGATAAATAATATCATGGCTAGGAACAATCTAACAGTATCTCTGTATGGATATCTACTCAACACTTACATTAATATAGAGCTGACATTCTTGTATTTTAGCCGTGCCTCTGTAGGTGTCTGATACACGTTAAGTATCCCACATTGTCACGCATCTTTGAACTCTTGTAAGTAAAATCTCTACCGACATAAATGACACCACAACCCTTCTGGATGGTATGGAAATCTATCGTGGAATGGTGGCCCTGCTCAACTGTGGCCAACCTCGCTGAAACAATGATTGGTGTCTCAATTATTTTTCGATCATTTTTCGTCTCACGCGCCACACCTGGAACCGTCAGGCTGAGTAAAGCTAAAATGATTAGCGTGTGCAGCGTATGACAGAAGCAACTAGAATGGGACTCAGTAGAGCGCATACCTCCGTCAAGGCCCAACATGCAGCTGGAAAAAGACCACCCTCATATAAAAACATATTTAAATCCGCTTGATCCGGAATTTCATGTGGATCCACGCCAAACTGTACACATTCGTAGATACCAATATCTTAATTATGCCTGATTTTTTCATCAAGAGCCATGCAATATTCACTGAAAATTTTACGAAAACGTCGAAAATGCCCTATCTCGCAATGTTAAAGAATGTGGAAAAAAATTCCTGGATCGGCACTTTTATCCGGATCCGCACCAAAATTTAATGGAGTCTATTCCGGTCCAAGGCCCATTCTTCTACCAAGTCTAGTGGAAATCCGTCCTGTAGTTTTTGTGTAATCTTGCTCACAAACCAACCAAACAACAAACAAATGGACAGAGGTGAATAAAACTCCTTGGCGGAGGTAATAATTTGTATTTTTGATCATTTTTCGAGTGTGTTTGATTTGTTCATATTCTTGTTTATCATTTTCCAGATCAAGCATTTTCCTATCAATCATAGTTTGCAGGTTTTTTACCCTTCACCTGACGAAGTCTGAAGAGAGTATTGTTATCACTGGGATCAACAAGAATAGGTGGAGGAAAGATTTCGTTTCCAGAGGAAATATCAGAAAGTATTAACTACGGTATAGAGTCATGAAACTTCACATAGTTATGTGTCTGATAGTGAACTGGTGCCTTTTGAAAGACTGCTGTGTCTTACGTAGTTTTTTTGAAAAAAGAAAATCTCATATTTCAGTGCGACCTGCACAAGGACTCTGAAACCAGAACTCGGAAAGTATTCACTAGAGTCACGAAATTTCACATAGTTATGTATCTTATAATGATCTGGTGCCTGTCGATAAGTAGAACATTGTGTCTTAGGTATTTTTTTTTTTTAATAATGAAAAACCAAAAAAACTTTTTTATCAGATTTCAATGCGACCTGCTGTCTCTGTGGTATACAGAGGAGTGGTGGTGAGGGCCGGTATGTGCTTGGTTAGGTGTGCAGGAAGGTGGTGGGGGTATGTGCTTGGTCATTTGGAGAGTTGCAATAGCGTAGCGTTGCCCATGTTCCTTTCCATTATAGTGTGTCTATGGTTTTCCAAGATTATAGTGTGTCTATGGTCTTCCAAGGTTTGTTTTTCTATCATTGTTCATGTATTTGTAATTTTACTGTAGCAGGTGTACATTTTCCAGTCTAGACAGTTTTGTCATATTCCAGTACTGACGTGTTCCTGTCTTTCGCTGTCCTGTCCTGGAAGTGTCATGTTGTCCTTTTCCATGTCGTGCGTTTTCGGGCCACCCGTCAGTACAAGTGAATTTGGCTGTGGCCTGCTGAGTTGGCTGAGGTCGATAAAAAAGATGATGAAGGTGGCTGTGTCGAAGCATACCGTGTCCCTGAGTGATAACTTCTGTAGCTGGTGAACTTACTGGCCCTAATGACAACTCTACTGTACGCCTTTATTTCTTCTTTTTTGTTCCTGGACTCCATTCACTTAATTAATACTGAGATAAGTGATGATGTTGATGATGATGATGGTGATAATGCTATGTTCTTCAACTCCGTGTAAGTACAAATAAATAAATCGAATCATTGTTTGCTACCGTTTCTGGTACAAAGGAGTATAAAGGAATGTAAACAGCAGCAAAACTATTGATCTTTGATAAAATTTGTTACAGAGAAGTCAGTGCCTATGGTATATTTTCCATGAGCCAAAGATACTGATTGCAAAGCAAGAAGACCCCCATCCAGCATCCTTCCCCCTTGAAGGTGACAGGAAAAACCAAGGAAGACCACCATGAAGCTCAGTAATATTGTCATGGCTATATCACCAGTAATAGCAATAGGGATTACTATGTAGGGGTGGCGGAGGTTTAGAATAGCGTCCTTTACAGTATAAATAAGCACGCACTAAAACGCTCGCGAAGCCCGGTTTAAAACATATGGGCTAAAAGACCTTCGCTGTTTAAGTGCAAAGCTACTCACAAACCCAGTAACCATCGTAGGAGTAGCAAAACTGAGTTGCACAAAGAAAAATTTTGTTCATTTTCTTTCTTTTCCCTTTCTGTGTTGATCAGTTATAACTCCAAAATGAAAGGTGTGCATGAGAGTACTATGCACCAAAACGGTTTTTAACCACGGGGATTTTTTTCTTTTTTATTATGCAGAGCAGCATTAGAGCTACAGCACGTGAGTTACTGCCTAAAAACATTCTCCGGCACTCAGACCTCTTCTCAGAATATATAAAGCTCCACGGTTTCGTGTTGTACCATTTCACGTAACCATTTTACGTGTACTGTATCAGGAATCGCGGTAACAGTAATCATACAGTTAAGAGTTGTTTTATAAACTAGAAAAAAATCTATGGTGACTGTTGACATAATTATGAGGATGGAAAAACTGAAAAAAAAAAAAAAAGAAGAGAGAGAGATGAATGAAGCACAGAAACAAGATCAGTTGGGATAGGAAGAGGTTCAGAGTTCTGTATCCATTACTACATTCCATCAGCTACATCTGTTTCGTGAGAACAGCGTGGAAGGTAGTAATGGGTATAGAACACTGACTCTCCTTCCATCCCAAATGCTCTCTTGTTTCTGTGTTTCCTTTTATCTCTTTGTTTCTGCACTCTTTCCATCCCCACGATTCAATAGTTTTAGAATAAAAATTTAGTTTTCTAGCAGAACAGGAAAAATGCAAACTATACAGTTTTAATTTAAAAGAAGACAGTGACTACAAAACGGTTCTGTGTTGTAGCTCCGTTCTCCAAAGTTTGGATGGCAGGAAAACAATTTGTCTGGTGTCTCTGTTATTTAGAGATAAACGTGTTAGTGTACATCCACACAGGAAGGGAACGGTTGCAGGTGAGTGGGATCCAAGGCAGACTGACACTAGTAAACACTGTGGCTGAATTTATATATATTTTTTCTCTAGTCCTCCTCCAGTGCAGTGGAATAAATGTTCTGTCACCGTGCTGGGTATGTAATGGAACTTAAAAAGAGGGTATGAGTGAATATCAGCTGTGACCTGCACTGCAAGCATTTTATTACACTGACCATGCAGCTTTAAGTGGAAAAAATATGTTGTTTACTCTTTCCGCGTGGACCCAGGTGGCCTTGAGTTCTCACGTGCACACACTTTTCCCAGTGTGGCCTCTTCTATAGAATACAGTGGTGCAAAACATCCCACCCAAGCATACTCGCTTTCTGCGCGCCGATGGCTTTAGGCTGGGGTTTAGTGAGCATGTTTAGCTGAGGGGTTAGTAAGCAGATGGTGGAATATAGCCTCTTTACCTTACAGACACCTTTTCCACCTCCATTCTTCACCTGGTCCACCTCCATGCCTCACCTGGTTCACCTTCACTCCTCACCTAGACCCCCTCTCTCACTTTGCCTTAACCCTCCACTCCACTCACCAGCTGGCAACATGCAATTTATATTATAATGAGACTCTGGCTCCATCTCCAGATTCATCATGCAGAAATTACTTTTTGCTCAATTTTATATAATTGCAGCTCTTTATTTTTGCATAGTAATTGCTTCATCCAGACGACGTATGATTCCTAATAGTCATATTTATCTCTGGACCATTTTATTCATCTCAGGATGAAGTTTTTGAACTGGAGAGGTTTGATGCATCTTTCTTAAACTATTTTATCAGCAAAGGCACTCGCATGCTGGATGCAATCGTGTGGTAGGATAAGGTAAAGAAAAAGTTTATATTGCACGAATGCTATCGCCAGGACATCTTATTCATCTAACTAAGGGGCTCATGTAGAATTTGAAAGCAATCTGTATTAACCCCGTCTGTAAAAGGATGCTGTTTTCTGTGTCTTGCTAGCACCAGAGTGTTTTGATTTTAATGAAGTAAGGCGTCTCGTAGCGAAAGGGTGTAACAAGAGTATGTGAAAGGACAACAATGAAATGGAAGTTTAAGAAGTACTGCTGTTAATAATTTCGGTACGGAGGCCTATCATTTAAGTTAAATAAACACCTTCGTCAACAGTCCTTGCGTAGCATCGACAAAATCATTAGCCAACAAAAGAGTTAGTTGGCTTTAAGTGTCAGAGCACCAGCAGTTACAATGGCCTATTATATTCCTGCGTGGCCTGATAACAAAATATTTATTCCGGTACATTGGTTAGTTTAGGCTGATGCAGACTCTTTGCTGTCCATCCAGATTACTTTTTGGCCTGTTATATCCAGTTAAATTCAGATCATTTTTGTTCCATTCAGACATGTTTGATGTAATCTGGTTCATTAGGTCTGTTCCCGCCACCATAAGCCCAGTAATATCAGTTCAGGTTCAGCTCAATCTGTTCACGTTACTTCAGACACATTCAGGCTCAAGAATTTCAGTTTTACAGCTTAATTCAAGTGCAGTGGGATCAAATTAGATTCTGATAGGTGAATTCTTTCTCATGTAGGGCCATTCACGAGCCCATGGGTTCATCCTGGTTCAGTCTGGTTAGTGCGGTTCCCCTAAGTTTTATATCTCATTCATCTTAACTTGGCCATCGTAATTTTGCAGCTTATTTCACGTCTCACAGTGGCAGAAAAAAGACAGTATTACGGCTCTACATCCTTTTATATAGTACTCCTTCGTGACAAGCACCTTATTCTAGTGTTAAGCTCTTCCAACAACTCAGCATTCGAGATGGAGAGGCGGAAATCTTAGGCCAAGTTTGAGTAAAGTCTAGTATAATAAAGTCGAAAAAATTTACTTGATATTCTTTCGCGACGCTTCAGCCTCCCTTAGTCCATAAGTACAAAATTAACTCTGTCGTATCAATCTTGGTGCGTTCATGTTAGATCAGGCCGCATCATGTACAGTCAAACCCTTCACATCCATTCCATTTAAATCAGTGCAGGTTCTTTAACATAATTTCACATCTGTTTAGGACAGGCACATCCACTTCTACCCAGTCAGGCCACTTCCGGTCATTCTGGTCACCTGGGATGTGTTTTCGTTATGTCCTTCATAAACTACAGTAAATTACAAGGGGTTTGCTTTCCCCTGCCCTATCAAATTTCAAAACATATATATGACAGCTAAGACAGAATACCGAGGCCAGTATTCTCAGCTTCGTCCCTACCCTTGTCCTCTTTTTATCCTTTCCTCTCTCCGTCTGTCCCTTCCCCTCTCCCCTCTCAATCCCTCTCGATCTCCAGCCATCCCTTCCTCTGCCTCTCCTCTATCCTTTCCTCTCTACGTTTACTCCCTCCCCATCTTCTCTGTCCCTTACTCTCTCCACAATCCCTTACTCCCTTCCCTCGCCCCCGCATCCAGTCCACTCTTCATCCCTTGTCCTGTCATCCCTCCATCCCTACCCCTTCCTTTCTTCTCATCCTGCTTCTTCCCTTCCCCTTCCTCTCCTCTCCATTCCTCCATCTCTCCTTGCCAACATCTCTCCAAACTTCCTCCTTTCCTCCTTCATAACTTCTCTCTGTCCTTCCCTTCTCCTGCACTATAGTCTCCCCGATCCCCTCTCCACTCTAATCCTTCATCACATACCGAAGGGGACAAAAAACAATTTCATTAAGTCTACCATAATTTTTATTTTATTTTTTTTTTATTTCTCGTCATTGCCAAACGATACTTCAGCTCAGGAATCCGCCCCCTATTGATGGAGGATACAAATAAAATATCCATTGCCTGTATTCCCGTTGCCTCTTCATGGTAAAAATTCAGATTAAATAAGATCTCCTTTAATGAAGAGAGTAAGATATCCTTTAATGAAGAGAGTAAGAGCTCCTTTACTGAAGAATATGGAAGTGATTCAAAAGTCCCTCCCTACTTCTTACCCATATTTGTTTTTATCGTTTTACACAAGGTGTCCCAGGTCTGCCAAACTTTAGGAGGTTGCCCTGGGTGTAATTTAAGAAAAACTTCAGTATCAACGTGGGTCCAGTTCTCAGTCTTTACCGAGATACAATTACTAAGGACCTTATGGGTGAAAATGGAGTTCCTCATAATTCACCCATAAGGATATGAGTAATCGTGGCTCCATAAAGGTTGACAATTGGACCCATGTTGATATAGAACCTTTATACTCAAACCAGCCTTAGAGTAACACCCTAGCGTTTGCCAGACAGTTCCCGAGACAACCTGTATTATTTTTACTTCTCTCCCCCTTCCCGTCTCTTCCTGGAGGCTCCGTCAACAGGTGGAAGATCCTCGCCCTCAGCCTTCTCCTACTCCCTGTAATCTTCCAGGATTTCCTTTGGTTCGTGTTCCTCCCTGCCTCCCGCGTCCTTCCATCAGATTGCATTCTTCCTTCTCTCTCATCTCGCTCCACCGCCCTATTGCTTCCTTGGCCAGACTCTTCACATTCCCTTGATTTCGCCTTACGGTATTTGTATCGCATTCTTTTGGGTTTAGGAAGCTCCGTAACACATCTCACGCAACGATTTATTTTGTGCATTTTTTTTTTTTTTTACTGTGTTCTCATTATCTCCAGACCACCAAATTAAACTTAGGATTTTTAGTTAACCGCATCAAGAGGCTTTTCCTGAGTTGAATAAAACCATCTGAATGACAAAGGTAAATTATAAAAATATGTAATCGAATGCAAGACCTCAGCTCCTTCCCTATACAAGTCTACCTTAGAGCCCCGAAAAGCAAAAAATAAAAATCGTTGGGCGGAAGCAAGTATATGATTAAAGGAAAAAAAAAAAGGGGGTTAATGGTACTGAAAACTGTATTCTAGCACCGTAGCACCTTTTCCTTAGCGACTTATTTTGCATGTTACACCTCTCCTTGCAACGGGCACACTTTGCATCAATAACTTTCAGTCGTGAGAAAAGGGACGTCGACAATTCTCTGCCAACATCGTGTCCTGCCTTCCACTTTTCTCATTTCTCTTTAAACCACAGATCTCTGCTCTTCCTTTTCTCACTCCTTTTTTTTTTTTGTCTGCTTTACAATACTATCACACAGAAACAGTACATGTAACACCTTCCATTGCCACAGCCAGCAGAGATGTGTCGGCCAACTTTTGCTTACGGCTGTACATGTGGGGAAAAATGTATCATGGAAAATAAATGCGTCAGGCAGAGGTGTTACAAACCGTCCGATACTACCTAAAACATGGTCCCGTATTTTCAACAGACGAGGAAGCCCCCTAACACCTATAACTAAGCGATTTATTATACCTTACTGTCCACTTTTGAGTTACACAAATCCTTCTTGCACAGATAATGTGCAAAAGGATATTAACCAGTCATATCCAAAACTAAATCGCTAAGGAAGAAGTGTCAGGGAACCTCCTTAACTTACAGTACTGACCTTAGTTTGCTCCTAATTTCATTAACACAAGGACTTTCCAATTAAACACACACACACACACACACACACACACACACACACACACACACACACACACACACACACACACACACATACACACACAATTGAGGTGAGGAAAGCTGTGTTGGTGGGGTACTGAAAGGGTTGATATTCTTCTTTGTTTTTTTTTCTTCATAATATCGCCACAAATTTAATGTAAAGGGTAAAGCGCGTGATAAACCCCCCTGTAGATTTCTTGTGTTTTGCGGGGACGGCTGGGTCAGTGTTAACAATATCTACCCTGCATTATTTCTTCATTTCCTTCTCCCATTGCCACGTCTACGCCCACACCAGTAGACTGAGCCGTACCCACCCTGTATATCAAACTGGGAAGATTTTCATGCGTACAGGAGCAAAAACAGACTTGCAAGGAATGGGCTGCTCTCTCTCTCTCTCTCTCTCTCTCTCCGTGTGAGGTGCTCTCGGTCTCGCTGCCTACCCGCCTTCCAACAATATGGTCCCTCACGTCACCCGGACACGCTCAGAGAGAGAGAGAGAGAGAGAGAGAGAGAGAGAGAGAGAAAGCGATAAGGGGAGGAATTGTATCTAGGAAGAGTGAAAGTAAAGAGAATATGATGGTAGGAAGGGGGTGTGCAAGAGAAGCGAGAAGCGGATGGAAGAGTGTGTGTAAGAGGGCAGTTAGTGCATGGGAGGGCTGTGAGCTGAGTGTGTGCATAGGGAGAAAGTTTGGGAGAGAAGTTAGGAGTGGAGGGAGTGAGTAAGGGAGGAGGGAGTGCACAAGGGAGGAGGGAGAGAATGGTAGGGCTGAAGCTGAGAGAATGGAGAATGTGTGTGTTGGGGAGAGGAGAGGAGCGAGTGGTTCTGGGTGAGGGAAGAGAGAGCGTAAGGGATGAAAAGATGGAAGGGCTTTAAAGGGAAGACGTGTGTGTGTGTGTGTGTGTGCGTGAGAAGAGAGAGAGAGAGAGAGAGAGAGAGAGAGAGAGAGAGAGAGAGAGAGTCTAGGAGGGGAGGAAATGTGTGAAAATAGATAGAGGGTATGGAAAGGGCGAAAGTATTATGCAGACATGGGGGGGAGTGTGGAACGGGAGGGAGTGTATGGAAAGGGAGGGTGTGTGTGTGGAAAGGGAGGGAGTGTATGGAAAGGGAGGGTGTGTGTGTGGAAAGGGAGGGAGTGTGTGGTTAGGGAGGGTGCGTGTGGAAAGGGAGGGTGTGTATGGAAAGGGAGGGAGTGTGTGGAAAGGGAGATAGTGTGTGGATAGGGAAGGTGTGTTTGGGGGATGTAGTTTGTGAGAATTGACAGGAATGAGTTTGTTGTACAGAAGGGGAAAGAGATTATTGTAAGAGCGTTTGGGGGGTGTGAACGGGAGAGGGAGAGTGTGTGCATAAGGTAATTTAAGAGACTATTTAAAGAAAGAATATAAAGTTGCATGAAAAACAGCTGTGAAATAAAACTCTAGGTCTTTCCATGGCTCCACTTCACTGGATACTCTGTGAATATGTTAGATGTATATAATAGATTAGTTATAATTAGAATAAACTAAGACTACGCTCTTCCCCATTTTCCCTATAATCCCACAAATCCCCTGCCATTCAGTGAAAGTAAGAGCGTAGGGAAAGACCACCATGCATTATACAAAGATTATTATAATACTTCGTCTTCTTCTTCTTATTATTATTACTGTTATCATCATTATTATTAAAAGGGATAAAAGAAAATCCTAACGATACTTTAAAATTACCGTATTCCATTAAAGGAAATAATATTCAACAGTGTAGTAGGATATTCAAGCGTAGTTACCTCCTCTACAGTCTAAACATACATAATGCAAAAGTCATACCCTATAAAATTAGCATGCTTAGAACGAGATATGATACTGTTGCCCAGGAGACTTTTACGAGCCAAGTTGCAGGGAAATTATTCTATATGCACACAACGTTGGTGAATTAGAATATTTGGACTCCTCTCTTATTGAAAAAAATACTGCCAGTTATTTTACAGACATTACATGTAGAGTAACTGGCTCAATTACGGAGTACCTACTACAAAATTTGAGCTAATTAAGTCTTACAAGAATCGTTTGTTCCAACATCGGGGCACCATTTACTCCGTTCCTCGATGCATTTCTACACATTTTCCACATAAAAAAAAATAAAAAGGATACTGAGATACAAGGTTGTCAACAGTTTATTATGAAGCAAAATACTAGCATGCATTTGTTACCTGCCTCAGTATAAATCTGGTTCAGTTGCCGGTATGTTAATGGTATTTGTTAAGGAGTGATTTAAAGGTTGAGCTGAAAGACTTTATATAGCATTTTTTGCGTCTTTCAAAATCACGGAGAACTTTTATCTGACCAATCTAGTATGTTTATCTTAAGTATGCTCCTTGTATGAAAAAATTCTCTCCCTAATCGTTATCTAATTCGTCTGCATCAGCATCAGTATCATCCCAACCCTAAATCCCAGTTTAGAGATAACTGAGGTACGGCGCACAAAGAAAGAGTGGAATTGTTGCCGTTTTTACATCACTTAAGCCATCAGGTAAAGTTGTAGGATGGAATCAGTCCGTCAATTCCCTCCCCAGAACCTACTTCCATCCAACTTACATCCTTCCACCTCGATCCACTGTCATCTCCACAGCTTCCCCAACCTCCATACAACCTCTCATATACACTCACATACACCCATTTGTTTTATTCACCTACTTTCTCCCAGTTTCAGATTCATTCACAGATCCACATTCTACCTACATGTCTGCGTCCATTTTCTCTCCATACAGTCCTACTACCCATACTTCCGTTTAGTTCCTTATTTCACCATAATACTGTTAACACTTTACTGTCATATGAACGTAGGTTACACGGAAAAACCTTGGAATTCATTAGGAACATTATGGTAAAAGTGAAAATGTACAGAATATATTTTAAAAGATTAAACCATATCTTCATCACTAATGTGCTTTCTGTTTGCATTAAATGGTGAAGCTAATTTTAGCTTCAGCGTAATTTTGATTACGATCCAGCAATACCTGAAGAATTTTGTGTTTGATTTATTAACGCAACTTTTTTTTATATTTTAGTTGGCGTTTTAATCTGTTTGTCTTCGGGCAATAAGTACTGATTTATTCATTTTTTAAATACATTTCATTTATCAATTTATCTAGCTAGCTAGCTAGCTATTTTGTGTGTGCGTGTGTGTGTGTGTGTGTGTGTGTGTGTGTGTGTGTGTGTGTGTGTGTGTGTGTGTGTGTGTGTGTGTGTGTGTGTGTGTGTGTGTACCCTCATCTATGTTTTTTACCTCTTGTCAGCACTGGAATTTGTTGATTGCGCAGCTTTGCTGAGAATTTCCGTGAAAATTTCCCTTGCATCATTGGTGCCTGATGGTTGAGCAATGAGATTCCAATCACGGTTGCTTGTAATTGCCCTGCATTTTTGAAAATCATTTCTTTTGAAGTTTGCAACATTCTCATCACTGCCATTTCCATACGTTATAGAAACCGAGGTCAAAGGCTAATGGATGGTGATTGCTAGTGCTGAAATCATCTGTTCATCACCCAGCCCAATTTTTGCTTGCTCCATTAACGGCGTAGGAGCCCGGAGCTCCTACTGCCGATATATAAGACGAAGGTGACCATCCTCACTCGCCCTTGAGTGGCATTATGTGAGCAATAAACCCCAGTCACACAGGTCTGAAGCGCCTTAACCCACTAAACCATTCAGTCATATTTCTGTTAAATTGTGTCCTGATTTACAGGAAACCACATGGCTTGTTACTCAGTGGAGACCCATCGCAGTGAGTGGATGGTGGACTGAAGTAATGCTTTTCTAAAATATAATCCATTAATCTTTTAGATGTAGCTAGACTAAAACCTAAGCTGTTTCCTCCACGTGCTGGTTGATCTACAGTCTAGTGTAAGCTGATCTACATATTTGTATAGACATCACTCCAGGAGGAAAATCCATCTACTTATCCCCTGTCAGACGCCTTCATTGCGTAAGGGGTGGCCACAAACAAATTGCCTCCAAGCCACTATGTCCTCTGCCATTTGGTTGCCCTTCCTCCAACTTGCACACCCTTCTCTCATACATCTCTCCAATCCACCCCTCCATCTCATCCTTGGTCTCCTTCTCCCCCTCTCTCTAAAGTTACAATCTCTTGAACACAACAAAGCATTTCAGGTTAGCCATCTGTTTTGGTACGAGTCTCATATGATTGTGCTTGTAGGCGATAAATTAATGGAAATGTCGTTTTGTGGGAGGGGAGAGAGCATTATAGATTTATGGGAAGGTAAAGTGAGGAGTGTGGGGGACAGGCGGGGATGGGTGTGTAGGAGGGGAGAGAAGGAGAGAGTTTTATTCTGAATGAAGAAATGAGGGATGAAAGCCTTAGATATCTGCTTCTCCAAAATAATAACAATAATAATAATAATAATAATAATAATAATAATAATAATAATAATAATGATAAAAACGAAAGCGATAAGTAAATTTATTTCGGTATAGTCAGACATACAGGTAATATGTCTGAGAAACTGGAGATCATAGGAAGGGGAAGACTGATGGAAAAAGACTGCTCAAGAGCTGACGTTTTGCGCACATGAGGGACTTAAATTACAAGACAACTCTCTCATCAGAGACTTGAACAGAGATGAGGCGGGAGAATTGAGGAGGTGGGACATACTAGCATTCGAGTTGAGAACAGTAGTATCACATGCAATAGGAGTACTATATATACAATATTACAACAAAGAGAAAGAGAAACATTGAGCTAAATCAGTGATAGGAATAATGGTTAGGAGACAGTGACCCTTTATTTCCACTGTTCAGAGGCGTTCTTTTATAAATTCCCTCGCATACGAGCTGTAATCGACACACAAATAGCAACTGGCCAGGTTTCAAGCAACCGGCTCATTTCGGTTTCATGGCGTATATCGGTTTCATGGCGTATATCCTGGGTGGGACTGGGGAGATGAATCCTCTCCTAAAATGAGGATGGGGAGGAATATTCTGTTTAATCTTCCTCCACCTCCCTCCCGACAATTCAAGTAATTCTGAAACAATACAGAGTACAATTTACGATTATCCTTAGAGCACCTACAGTCTGTACATAGAAAAAGCAGTGACATTAACAACAGGAACACTAAAGTTGTATAAAATGTAATTACATTAGAAAACCCAAGGTGATCAGAGGGGAACAAACGAAGCTTTTAAATTGAGCGCCAGTGTCATGATGCAGAGGTGTCTGGTTTAGTCACAGGTAACGAACTGTGCTGCATGTCTTATCTTTATACTTTGTAATACACTTTGCTATTTTGATAAACTTTATATACAAACAGCCATATTACCCTCCTTTCTTCTCTCTACATCCAAGTAAGCTTTAGTCTCAGAAGTCTTCCCCCAAAGAAATCAGAATAAATCTACGCCAGTGATCGGCTCTACATCCTCAAGGCAAAGAAGAGATTGTTAAACCAATGAGGAACTCCAGTGTCTACCTGGCATGACTGATCTGTGAGTAATCTGAATTTCAAATCATTTTATTCAAGGAAATCTGCAAACACAGTCAGAAGACAGTAGCAAAGGTGGCGGAAAGAAAATCAGACATATGTAAACTGTACAGTGCACTCTGAAGTAGCAATTTCTCTATTACCATCATCATCATCATCATCATCATCATCATCATAACCATCTTAATCTTCATTCTTATCCAATTTTCCAGTAATATTTATGGTGGGAGTAATCTAGAAACAGGAAAAGGTAAGCAAAGTTTATGGAGTTATACATCCACTCGGCTGCAGCTTCAAAGACTGATTTTCGATGTATAGATCTTCCTTACCTTCAGTCTCTTCTCACTTCTATTTGGGGTTGATGTATAGTCCACTCCGGTGATGCATCCCTAGGGAATCCAAGTCCATTCTCCACGAGTCTCCTGTGTCAGATACCCACTCAACTCCTCTTACTTTCTAAGGTCGTCAGATTAGTCACTTTATGATACTTGTGGAGTAAAGACCTTTCTATCAACTGCCAGGGTAGGAAAAGATGCAGCCTTCATAGTGTCCACCTCCATACAAAGCCCATTCAACTTTTTCGACAATGTGATTTTTTTTCTTCTTCAGCGTCTAAACTCAGCTGACCTACAGACCCAGATTCATCTGGAATGTAAACCCAGTGGACTGCAGGCTGAAGATGTTTTCCTCTTGCTGTCCTCCATCCTCTTTTGGGGGGATAGGGTGGGAACTCAGGGAAGCTTGTATAACCGGGTAGTGGAGTCACCCGTTATATCCGTGCGACCACATGAAGGCGTCCCTCTCCAGCACCTGCTAATATTTTGAAAAACATTTGTATCATGATTGTTTTGATATCTTTTGCGTCACTCAGCCGGTGGGGCGTAATTCATGGTGAGCCAAAAATGTTTGTTATCCTAAAGAAAAGTGGAGTACATGTGGAAAAACAACATGTACTAATGATGCATATTAACTACTTTTATTTTATTTTGATAATGAACGATGGTAATTACATTCATTTTTCCTATAAGTGTGCTACAAAAATGCAATGTCTTTACGAACAAAGCCTTTGGCGAACATTTACACTTTCGGGGTTTTGTAGCTTACATAGTATGGATAAATAAATAGACATATAAGGATATAGATATACTGCATATTGAAAATATTTTACACACAAACTCATAAGCAGCGACATGTAAGTTTTCCAAAATCACGTTTCCCAAGAGTATATAAATAAAAACGCAAGGAACTTTTTTTACGCCTCGTGAAAATGTTTAATTAAACCTGGTTTTTGAACAGCACGCACTGAGCAGTTTTTCCACACACAGCTCTTGCTCACAGGAAAATTCTATCATCATCTTATTTTTGCGAATGTAATTAACGTGACGTTTTGGCGAGCTTGCAAGAGCATAGAAAAAGTAATAAATAATAATAATAATAATAATAATAATAATAATAATAATAATGATCTTATTCTTATACTTATATTCTTATTGTTATTATTATTATTATTATCATTATCATTATTATCATTATCATTATCATTATTATTATTATTATTATTATTATTATTATAAACTTCAGGGGAGACTTTTGAAAGGTGAGAGATTACAGATGACATTAATATAGTTCTTACAGGAGCGCTATGCTAAAGTTGAATTATACAGAGGCTTTGTAGTAAGAATAATCGATGAGACGTAATCACAGTGTAAGAATTAGTATATTTTGCTGTACTGTGTGTGCTGCGGGGAAGGATCAGTCTGCGGGGAAGGATCAGTCTGCTGGTGTGGGCGTGAGCGTGGTAGTAGGAGTAGAAAATGCATAAGTAATGCTGGCTTGACAAAGATAGCGCTGACTGAGCCGTCCAAGCAACACAAGAGGAACCGCCAGCCGGAGTGAAAGGGGAGCGTTATATATAGACCACCCTGTACAATTTCTTCCTGTTTGTCACTTGAGGACACTAAAGGCTCCCTACTACCTCTTCCTTAGCGATTTATTTTTGGATATCTTCTTTCTCCATACATCTTTTCCCACCTCTATGTGGTGTTGATGTTTCTGACTGTTCTTCACCCAGCCTAGTCATACACATAATCCTCTGACAGCTCTTTTTCTCTCAGATCCTCCCTTACGTTGTCCATCCATCCCCACTTTGGTCTTTCCCTCCTTCTCCTACCCTGTACCTCCATCTCCATCACTATTCTCCCCACATACGTCTTGTCGCTTCTCATCACGTGGCCTTACCACTGCAGTCTTCTTTCCTGTACTTTCTTGGATATCTTCACTACCTTCATAGTTCCTCTCATTCGTTCATTCCTGATCTTATCCATTTTAATTGTTCCACACATCCTTCTAAGCATTTTCATCTCCGCTACATCCAACTACTTCTGTGCTTTCTTCCCTGCCCATGTTTCAGCCCCATACATCATTCATGGCCTTACTACCGTCTTGTATACTCTTCCCTTAACGTTTACTCTGATTCTGAGATCACATACAACCCCCGACATCTTTATCCAGTTATTCCACCCTGACTGCACTCTGCGTGTTATCTCAGTGCCCAGATTTCCGTCCTCGGGCACCGTCGAACATAAGTATTTGAACTTATCTACTTTCTTCAACCTTGTCCTTTGCATACTACTCCCGAGGCCTTGCTCTTCACTGAAACTCAGGTATTCTGTCCTCTTTCTACTGATCTCAAATCCTCTGCCTTCCATAGCCCTTCTCCACTGCTCTAATTTTAACTCTACTACGTCTCTGTTGGTCCTGCATATCACGATGTCGTCAGCAAACAGCATGCACCAGGGGGATTGATCGCTTATCCTACGAGACATTACATCCATAATCAAATTAAGAAGGTATGGACTTACACAAGATCCTTAATGTAAACCAACTCCAACTGCTATCCATTCCGTTAACCCGACACTGCTTCTAACCTGTGTTCTTGCTCCTTCGTACATATCTTGGAGCATCCTCACATACTTCTCCGCAAAATAAATCACTTAGGAACAGGTGTTAAGGAGATTTCTGAGCTCAGTTATACACCGTGATAAGGGTTCATCCTTCGTTGTATGTCCATCTCGTTGTATAATATCTATTTGTCTGTCTATCTATCTATTATCTGTATATCTACAACAAGACGCCCTAATCCCGTAAGGGGTGACCACAAACCAATCGCCACCCTTCAACTCACAGCTTCCTCTCTCATGCACCTCTCCAATCCATCCTTCCATCTCATCATTGGACTCCCTCTCTTCCTCTCCCCTCAACCTCACTCACATATACTCTTCTAGTCAATCTCTCAGTTCTACATTGCAAAGAGGAATATTAGAGATGTTAAAGAAAAATATTAGTAGAGTAGTAAGAGCGAGTCTTGTATAACTCTTCAGATGTTAATGAAAAAGATATATTCAATGCAAAGAATGTGGGGAAGATAAACACTTCCTTTCATCTACGACCGACTCTGAATTTACACATACACACACACACACACACACACACACACACACACACACACACACACGAAGGGGCTGACTACCTCGTTTTTTAAGATGAAATAAATTTTCACTCATAACTCATTAGTGCCCAAAGTTCCTGTGAAAGGGAATCTGTTGGAAGTGTACTTGGCGTCCTGCTCTTCACCTATCGGCTCGTGGTCGCGAGGCTCAATATTTGCGTACCCTGGGGATGGGAAAAGCTTAAGTTCATCATTTTCAAAGGCCCCTGAACACCAGTGATTAATCTGTACTGGAAATGAAGTGAGTAGAAGATGAAAACGTATATAATAAAACCAAGAATAATTATACCTGAGTGGTTAAAAAAAAAAAGAATATATATATATATAGTGACTGGGAGGAAAAGGACGGAGGAGGGAGATATCAAACCAATCCCAGACAGCATGTGTGGTCTATAGCATCGAGCAGCCCCAGTGAATCAATAATTTCAGAAGTCATCGAAGTTCACTGGACCCTGGTTTGCTCTTATTTTTTCCGGAGGTACATAAATCATGAACTGTGCATGAGAGAGAGAGAGAGAGAGAGAGAGATTGAGAGAGAGAGAGAGAGAGAGAGAGAGAGAGAGAGAGAGAGAGAGAGAGAGAGAGAGAGAGAGAGAGAGAGAGAGAGAGAGAGAGAGAGAGAGAGAGAGAGAGAGAGAGAGAGAGATTATGAATGCAAGAACGAGGTTACTGTGGTGGTGGGGAGCGCAGTAATGTAAAACACAGGAAAAATGCCTGAAAGAATAGGAAAAAGAAATGCGAAAACAAGGCGAGGTGGCGAAATGAAGGGAGAAATGGCAGACCGAGAGGCTTGTGGGGTAAGTAGCTCAAGGGTCGGGAAAAGAGTGGGAGAAGACGATATCAATATTTTTAACTATATTGATATTATTATTCTTATCTATCTATATCTGTTTGTCTATTTCTTGTCTGTAAGTGTCTTGTTTATCTGTATGTCTATCTATTTTTCTATCTATGTATCTGTTAATTTATTTATTGGTGCATTAAATAACATAAGCATATATAGTGTCCAATCGCTGTCTTTATATATCTCCATCAAACACGGGCTGCATGTCACACTTTGCTTTAGAACGATATTTTAGCCTCTCCACTAAGGGAAGTTTTACCTAAGCCGAATTATAGCTAACAACAGTGACTGGCACCAAAAAAATTAAATGCGCTGTATGAGACGTAATCAAAGAGAGGGATTAAAAAAAAAATTATTTTTAATTTCTTCGCCACAAGGGATCTTTCATAGGGTAAACAAGACTACAATAGTGGAAGTAGTAGTAGCTGTAATTCCAGGTTCATCTCAGTGTGAACCCAGTGGACTGCTGGCTGAAGCGAGCCTTATAATCATTTTGGACAGTAGGGAGACAGCTGAGAGACATTTGTACGAGTACTCGAATAACCAGGCAGTGGAGGCAGCTGGTCATATCAGTGCCACCACGTGAAGGCGCCCCTCCCCAGCTCCGCGGAGTGGTACAAAGTTGGAATAAAAATGACAAACGAACTGAAAATGCTTACAAAAATCTGACAACTTAGCTGATTTTTGTGAGTCTTGGTGAATTTATGAAACTTTAAGAGGAGTGTCTGAAGAGCAATAATTGTGACAGAGAGAGAGAGAGAGAGAGAGAGAGAGAGAGAGAGAGAGAGAGAGATGGGGGGGGGGGCTTTACAGTCCCTACTCTGTGGTCCTGCCTGAACATTAATAGGTAGACAGAATCTCTAATTGCCCAAGTTTAAGTCGGGGATAGTTAAGCTGAAGAGAGAGAGAGAGAGAGAGAGAGAGACTAATACTGGGTTAGAGGCTTTGTAGCACTTCTTCCATAGCATTTTTTTTTTTCGAATACAAAATTACAGTGTTATGGGATGTTTGATTACCTCGCATATGCTGCATCTAGAATGGGAGGCTTGAAATAATTTCCGTTAACTCCATTCAGTACAGGGACTACCATATCGTTTGTACCTTCCCATTACCAGATTACTTTATTTACCATAGTACGTGCCTCTTGTAATGGAAGGATCAGAGGAAATTCCCCTTCAATAAAATTGCTATACTACTTTCGCCTGACCCTATTCCGCACTATAGTCCTTTTGTAGGTTGATTCACAGTTCACTGGCACAAAAGGACATTGATACGGCTCTATATCCCATCCATTACACTTCTTGACTAGCATCACATTCTAGTGTTAATCTACTGCTACAGCTAAGCAATCGAGATGGAGAGTTTTAGGCCAAGTTGACGTAAAAATATTACATTCATGAGGTCTCCAGATTAATTTACTCATCTCAGGAATGGATTTAGCAGGGAAGAGATGTAAAAAAAAAAAACGCCTTTAACCCCTTCAGTACAATGACGTTTTATATACAGGGTGGTCTGAATATAGCACTAGATTACAAAGTCAACTGACAATGTCTTATGTGTTGCGGAAACAGCTCAGTCTGTTGGTAGGGATGCAGAGGCAACAAGGGGAGCAGGAAATGAAGAGATGACGCAGGGTATACTTTGTTTACCCTGACTGAGAGGTTCCCACAACATGTCTCAGTCTGCTAGTAAGGGTGTGGAGGTAGCAGGGGGAGTGGGAATTGACTGCAAGGTAGACACTGATAACGATGACTGAGCCGTCCCCGCAACACTCAGAAGGAGAATGACAAGGTTATATCAATTGGTGCTGCAACCTGTACTGCCACTGTCCCTGGCAAAGCGGTTGAGTTCGACCCCACGCATCTCTTCATGCTGGTCATATGTGTGATAAAGAACCAATCAGATATGGAAAATAGCCTTAAGCATGAGTTTAGCAAACAGCCACCAGCACTATTTGACAAGAGTACAATGCGCAAAAGCAACAAAAGTGGTCTTGGCAAAATGCTGAAAGCTCCAGTGGCCCTAATATCCACCGAAGCTCTTAACAAACCATACTATGTGATGGATGGAGGACATTTGCTGCAAAATGTGACATGACCTGTGGACTGCACGTATGGTGAAGTGTGTGACAGCTATGTGAACCATGTTATCAAAAATCGTGGTAAAGAATGCACTGTCTGCTTTGGTGGCTACACAGATCTTTCCCTGTCAACCAAGGTAGCTGAACAGAACTGCCACACTGATCCAAATGTCTCTGCAGTCATGGTGTTTGATTTCAACACATCTGTCTTGGGCAGTCAACGCTCCATTTTAGCAAATCGCAAAAACAATTCATTGTTAATCAATGGGCTGAAGGACCAGCTTACATCTGAAGGCGTTGCTTGCTGTCGAAGTCGGCTGATGATGACTAAAGTAGCACAGCATTGGCATTTGCTGGGAATATCGCACTACCTCTTGTCTTTGTGGCAAAGGATACAGATCTGCTTGTCATGCTGGTTGATAGGGCCTCACCAGACAATATCTTCACGCAGGATGCAAGAGACTTTGTTTATAGCATACGCAGCATCCAACAGGCAATGCATCGATACACCCGGCAACACATATTGAAGGCACACGCTGTCACCGGATGTGACACAGTCTCTGCCTTATATGGCAGTGGCAAAAAGAAGTCCATGACAGTCTTGGAAAGCGAGGATTGGAGGACGTTGGATGTGCTTGAGAAGAGCGATGCCAGCCATAATGAAATTGCCAGAGTGGGTGAAATACTCTTGCTGAAGTTATATAATGTTTATCCGACATGTATAACACTTGATAAGCTGAGATTTGTGCAGTATATACAGAGGATGAGCAAAGCATCCAGCATCTTCCAACTTCAGAGCCTACCGCCCACATCCTCAGATGCAAAGAACTACTCATATCGAGCCTACTTCACAGTTCAGGAGTGGTTAGGCAATGTTGAAGATCTAAATCCTACTGACTTGGGTCGGGAACTTCTAGGCGGAATGCTCAGTCCCATTTTGACTGACAGACCAGTGGCAACAGAACATGTTCTTCTCACTGTGTCATGTGGGTGTAAACAGATATGTGGCAAGAGATGCAAATGTTGAAAAACAGGACTCTATTGTGCACCTACGTGTTCCTCGTGTACCGGCCAATCTTGTGCTAATCCATGCCCACTTGATGGAGACGATACTGAGTCCATGCTATATTGTGACCATGACTAGTTATGATGCTAAAAAAATGTTTTATTTAGAAGTAGTTGAGTAACTGCTGCTGGCAAAAGTAAGTGCTGGTTGTTGACTTTAAATACGTTGAATTTACCATTTTGTTTAAAATAGCACATTACCCTGATCTTGTCATGAACATACGCCAATAAACCATTGAAATAATGACAAAAATGTTTTTTTTCTTAATACTTCAAAACACTTAAAAAGGGGTATTACATGACCATCTGTGACTTACGGTTCCAGTGCTATATAAGCAACACATGCCATTGGCAGCCGTCTTGGATTTTTGCCCTACACGGCTAGCTCATGCGGTATGTTTAGAATGTTTGTGGATTTCTACTTAGCATGCTTCCCAGTAGTTTTCCTGAAAAAAAAAAAAAAAAAACAGCTTTCTCAATTTTTTTTCCAGGTGTATCCTTAATGCTCCTGGGTACACATTCGTACTGCCAAAAACTGGGTAACATGATGACACAATTCCTCCCAACTGGCATGTAAACCACAAAAATTTCAGTGAATGACAGAATCCATAATGGACAAAGGATCAGGATATGATGTGACACACCTCAGTCCATGCTAAGCAGATAGATTTTGATTGGTTCTTGGAAATGTGTTTAGAAAGGCACCGCCCAGCATCAGGATGCTGCACATTATGCTTTCCATTTGAAGGCAATTGCGTCCGTGCAGGCCACCCTAGGGTGATTTAAGGAAGCCATTGCCATGACCAGAAGTATCAGAAGTAAAAGCAGACTCCAAAGGACCAAGACTTTGTGAGGATGAAACCATACACGGTTTAAGAGCAGAATCAACGATTCGGGCAACACTGTCACTCAGTGGGTGCCAGGCCATCGGCAATGGCAAAACACCTGCTCCAGCTTGCACCTGGTTAGACTCGAGACTCAAGTGCAGGGGGAACAGCAGAAGGGTTCACACAAGGTTCCACAATTTAGACTTTAGGTGGAAGGTCTTCAGGCTCAGTGCATTCTGAAGAACCATGGAGACGCTTACCAGGTACAGAAGGATCTTTGGAGAGGGTGGACACGTCAGGACAAGGGGACACAATGACTGACATAAACTTTCACTACCACCACATATGACAGTAAACCCTCCGCCACTAAAGTAAGGACAGAAACAACGGGAGAAAAGAGAGGGTGAACAGCAGTTGTACATGCAGTAGGAGCCTCAGGAATGGGCATCCTGCAAACCACAAGATGGAGAAATGGATGACAGATCAGATCGAGGCAGCTATTGAGATACAGAATGACTCAAAGCAGCACTAGAACAATTAATAACCTCAGGCCGGAAAAAGCGAGTCTGGGCCCCTCTTCTTTGTTTCAGAAAAAGAAGCCTCCTCATGGGTAAGAATGGGCAAGATAGTCCTTGCCAACCAGTAGTGAGGAGAGTGTCAAGCGGATGCAGCAAGGACACCCAAATAGTGGCCGCCTTTAAGGGGCATCGGACGGTCACTGGCGTGGGTTGACCCGCCACAGGAAACAAGCACCAGGAAGGCCAGTCTGTGCACTGCAACACAAGCACCTAACATGGCCATACCCTTGACAGTGGGAACACCACTTTGGAGTCGGCACATCATCACAGGGAGTGACAGCCAAGTGAGTTTCACAGAAGCAGACAATGTTTACTAGTTCCATTTAAGATACAGACAAGATATGTAAAATCCATCCTAGACAATTTACCTACCAACAAAGCTCCAGGCCCAGATGGAATTCCGCCAATTGTTTTGAAAAAGTGTTCCCTTTAACTTGCGTCTGTTCTAGTTAAAATATATTTGACTATGCATACGTACTTCTTCATTCCCAAATTCATAGAAAGAAGCCAACATCCACCCAATTCCGAAGAAAGGAAGTTCCTCTGACCCCTCTGATTACAGACCAATAGCTGTCATATTTCTCTTGGTAAGGTATTTGAAACTTTAATTAATAAGCACATTGTTAAACATCTTGAATCCAGCAACTTAATTATTGATAGACATTATGGTTTTCGCCACGAAAGATTCACCATTGACATACTCAATCTCCTAACTCATACCATCCATCAATCAATTGACCTACACGGAGAAACTCATGCAGTAGCCCTTGATATTTTTAAAGCTCTCGAAAGAGTATGGCACTGTTCCCTGCTGTCCAAACTCCCTTGCTATGGACTAATGTCTTTTGTTCCTTTGGTTTTCTCATATCTCAGTGACAGGAAAATAAGAGTAAAAGTAGATGATGTATATTCCAATTTCCACTTAATTAACGCCGGCTTGCCGCAGAGATCGGTTCTGGTGCCAACCCTGTTCCTGGTTCATATTAATGATCTCTTATGTGTCACCCACAATCCCATCCACTCATATGTACAGTAGATGACTCAACAGTACATAGTTCATTCACACTCAGACACCCATTTACAAAGTCTAATATCTCTACCTCTCAACTCAGTACAGCCATCTCCACAAATCAAGACCTATCTACGATCAGTGAATGGGGACAAAACAACCTTGTCTAATTTAATGCTAGTAAAACTAAATATATACAATTTACTAATAGACAGACATTGCCAGATTCGTATATTACCTTCAGTGCTACTAATATTCCCATCTCCAAAAGTATTGAGAATTCTCGGCATTTCACCTAACAATGCCCTCAGCTGGACCTCTCATGTTAGATCACTTGCTAAACCGCCTCAAAGAAACTTGGATATTTGTACAGAGTCCGTAACTTCTTCACTGACGAGCAGTTAGCTATAATTTATAAGAGTCATGTGCGCTCTCAGCTTGAATATTGCTCACCCTTGTGGAATGGATGTAGAGAGGTTGCATTAAAACAACTAGACAAAATTCAGTACAAAGCTGTTAGAATTATTGACAACCCTGCCGTTACAAATAATCTACCTCCCCTACAAGTAAGAAGGAATGTTGCCACCCTTGCATTATTTTACAGATATTTTTTTGGCAGATGCTCAGACGAAGTTGCGTCCATGGTGCCACCTCTCCATGCCTTTCCTCGTGCTACACGGGCATCTGGTAGCGCCCATGACTGGGATGTCACTCAGCCATATTGTAGAACTTCTGCCTATCAGAATTCTTTCATTCCCAGAACTGCATCTCTCTGGAACTCGCTTCCCCAGAGTTGTTTCCCTCCAAACTTCAACCTACAGCTGTTCAAGTCTAACTGATACAGATATTTTATGAACAAAGGACACCAGTAACCTGGTGTATGGATTGTTTTTTTGGGGGGGTCATTTGTTTTTCCTTCCTCTGTTATGTTATTAAAAAAAAAAAAAAGTCAGCAGGGTTAGAATACCATTTCTCTTCTGCAAGTGCACAACAATCTACACACCATAACACTGCAATTCCTCAAACAACCATGCCTAAGAGTAAGTGAGATAGTCAAGGAAAAGAACTATACCCCTGCACTGGGTAAAGGTGCTGTGAGGAACAAAAGACACTGTTACCAGACACAGAAGTCAGATCCTGTAGATAGAAGCATTCTTCTGGGAAGGACACCTCAATATGGATGCTTCCATTTCCTTTGGATGAGATTATAGGTTCACGTCACAAGCAGTAACAATGACATGGCGAAGGTTCAAAATGTCAAGATAAAAAACTGATACACCCTCGAGGAATTCAGCATGAGGTTTTTCACAAATGAAACTGGCTCAGACAGAACAGCATGAGACCCTAATGAAGCACCAAACTGGTGGGAACATCTCCTAGTCCCAGTCAGACATGGGTGATGAAGAACAGTTACTAGGGGCTTCGAAAGGCTGCAGGTTTGCAATAGGGAAGGAAGAGTTCAACAAGGACCACAGAGAGATGAAGAATCGTCAACAACAGTTTCAAGTACAGTTGCTGGCAAAACCAACCAGCCTTCAATCCCCTTCCACCATCCACCCCATCCACCATGGAGCCCAACAAGGGGAGACCATATGCCAGAGATAACAACCTTGTTGATCCCAAAAGTATGGAGGAAGTTTACGCAGGTAATCACCATGGGACCTGGACAAGGGTGACTCCAGGATGATACAAGCCACCAGCCCCCCCCCCCCACGCAGTGTCCACTTCATTCTAGTCAACAAGTGACCAGCTGATTGATCTGGTCAAGTGAAGCCTAGCGGCCTTTCTAACCAAAACAGGGAACCAAAGAGGTGTTTTGGTAGCTGCAGTGTATGTTATACAGCTCTGTGCAACTTCCCGGACTCCTGTATCCCAGCATTACGGTACACCACTCAAGGCACACACATGGAGAGGAAAGAATCCTGCCCTGGAGGGTTTGGGCAGGGACGAACATCACCAACAGGCCTCCTCAACCAGTGATGCAGGCGGGGGGGAGCACATAGTCCACAAGGCCGACAGATGCCGAACCCTACAAAGGCAGGCAGGCCTCCAGAGTAGGCGGCACTAGCGGCTGCACTTCAAGCCCCGCCACAAAGTCAAAGTGAGCCCCCTCAGTGGGGGAATGATTCATGAAAGTTAAAAATTTAACCCCTCAAATGCAAAAAGTCCTACCTAAATTGAACAATAGCATCTAAGGCACCAGAGATATAATTAAACAGTGTAGTCATACAATCAGATTTCAAGCAAATTGTTACTATATTCTTTCTACTCTAAACTGGCCTAAAATCGCCGTCTCCCCATCTTCAATGCCTAGTTGTAATAGATTAATATTAGAATATGTTGCTAGTCACGAAGAAGTGCTATGGCAATTGTTTAGAGTTGTAGTACTGTCTTTTTTCTGGCAAGTCACAGAAAACAAAAGGAAAAGGGTGAAAGTGTGAGACAAGTTAAGGAGAAAAAGAGTAAAACCCCAACACTACAAGACTTCCCTCCTAAACGCTGAATACAAATGCCCGGTTGCATGTTCCGTTTAGTTTCAACTGGTAAAGATTCGTAACCCACATTCTGCTTGATGATTGCTTGTATGTAATAAAGTTGGAGGATATATATAACAAGTAACCAAGAAGACTCATCTATACTTCATAATTGGAGCTGACTGATTTCAGGCTATGAGAGTAGCCCAGTTCCCTCAGATGAAAGTAAACCAGATATAGCGAGATTAATAATAGAAATCGTCACCGCGCAAAAAGGGTTAAAGAGAGTGTAAAAAAAACTGATTGAAATTTCGAACACAATGAACTCTTTCAATTTTACAAGGGAGGAGGGGGAGTGTGTGAATGGCAGTAATTAAGGATAACAGAGAGAGAGAGAGAGAGAGAGAGAGAGAGAGAGAGAGAGAGAGAGAGAGTTTAACAGTACTGACGCACTCTGACCAGTTAGAATTTTGTTGTATATAAGATTTATGGAGCTAATTAATGCATCATAAGCAAAAAATAACCTGATAAGGAAGAAGCGCTAGACACTTTCCTGTACATACGAACATACAACCACGAATACAACCAAACGACCTCATTAAGCTTGGAGTAGACTTCTCATAGCAAAGAAGTTAACGAATTAAGACGAAAAATATCTGCCTGAGTGTGCACTTCGTAAAAAAGTTGTTCCTTACTTTAATCTCCTCTGCGTACCTGTTTTTTGTCGCCCCGTCTGAGGCAGTCTCTCTCTCTCTCTCTCTCTCTCTCTCTCTCTCTCTCTCTCTCTCTCAGGCGGTCATCTTAAAGTAACACGAGCAATTTGTCAGTCTCTGTTTCCCCTTTACCTAGCGCCGCCTGCAACACTTTAGAGCAAACTCGCGTCTTTCTCCCAAGTCACGAGGTTTGGGGCGTCTGGTGCTGTTTATTCTTGCCTCTCTTACACGATTTTCATAGGCACCACGTCCTTGCTACCATAACTTCGTTTTTGTTAACGAACGCGGGTGTAAAGCATTGTGTGTGTGTGTGTGTGTGTGTGTGTGTGTGTGTGTGTGTGTGTGTGTGTGTGTGTGTGTGTGTGTGTGTGTGTGTGTGTGTGTGTGTGTGTGTGTGTGTGTGTGTGTGTGTGTGTGTGTGTGTGTGTGTGTGTGTATGTGAAAGAAGTAAAGCACTGGTTTTCTAATTTAGTGTGTGTGTGTGTGTGTGTGTGTGTGTGTGTGTGTGTGTGTGTGTGTGTATGTGAAAGAAGTAAAGCACTGGTTTTCTAATTTACAGCAAACTCGAGAGTGAGGTGAAGAAATTCCGTTTTGAGAATAATTAGTCAAATGTCAAGATCACACGAATAGGTTGCCACTCCAGGTCACATATTAACATCAATTAAACACTCTTGATTCGATTCAGATCAACTTGTCGGGAGGGTTGAGGCAAGGCACGAATGAAGGGACTGTATTTTAAGTACAACCAGGCAATGGTCAAGGCCACAAAGGAAAGTAAAATTTCGACCCATCTATGTTTCTATTTGTGAACAAAACAACTAAAACAAGAAGCGGCGCTTAGGCACAACAAACCTGTCCGCAGCAGTCACTTTAGTGCTGACGTATAAACACAAGAGGATATTCAGTCAAATATGTCACATATCAGATTTGGAGTAAATCGGGAGAAAATTGGCGATTTTTTGCCCATTTGAAATTTTAGGCCCGACCCACCTGACACTGACCCCCTCCCCCTCCACTAGCTGAGAATTGACCCCCCTGATGTAATGAGACATGTTGTAGGATGCAGATATGAAAAATGCACCTTTAGGTTTTGGTTTCATGTCGATATGACGAATTTGAAAGGAGCTGTGGCAAAAAAACGATTTTTACCCGTCTCCCCCCCCTTTTTTTTTTTTACATTTTTTTTTGCTTTACTGCCAGGACCTTGGCCCAGTGTGGCCCAAAATTTAATCAGGTAATCAGAAGGTCATAGCCCATCATCCCTGTAATTTTAGTCAAAATCGCACCTGAAGTTTTCGCGTAAAGTCATTAACAGACAGACAGACAAACAATCAAACAAACCTAGTGAAAACAACACCCATCTCCTAGTCCCTCCGGGGCGGGGACGGGTATCAGTTTTATTCTGATTTCAGTCAAACATGTGGGAAACGTTGAAGGAAAGCAATGACTGACCTACGGATTTTGAGAGCAATAAGTTAAATATCAAGGTCACAAAGCAGGGTTAACATCATGAGTTTTCTCTTGAACACTCGCTGTGGGAGGATTCAGAGTAAAGCAAGGATGAATAGATTTCATTCTGAAAAGAAGTGCCGAGCCCAGCATTCCTTCAGTAATCATTTACATGTTACGCACTCATCTCTAATAAACACGACATCTGACTGCTCTTTACAGGAATGGTGGCATAAGAACAATAGCAGTAGGAAGTGTGGAGACAAGAATTTGTAACATAAAAGGTAGGACAATGTGACACTGTGTAACCCTTTTTTGTCCCATTTCCCTATGAATTAAAAAAAAAAAAATCCACACACTGAGGTTCCAAAACACAGATACTGTTTCTACTTTACTCTCAGTAACTTTGTATAAGATAGTTACATGACTTTAGCAACACCAGTGGAAACAAATCACTCAATACATGGAGAGTTAACTCAATTACATGTAATTACAAACACATTAGACGTAACATAATGACTCGCTTTTGAGCACCGCATTTACCTGAATTCTTAATACAAGAATAACTACTAGGATTATCCCACGACTAGGGACTAGCATTGATTAGTGCTAGGTATTGAGCAGAAGCTAACTGGCACTTTCAATTGATGTGAAGGGCATGTGGAATTCCCTTGTCTTGTACACCCAGAACCTCCCCTGATTCTCACCAGTTTCTACTCACCTATTTGCCGTCCATGGTCATATGGCTGCCTGCTTCTCTCAGAACTGCTGTGTCCCCGAGACACACCCCAAGTCTGTTCCATCTGCCAGCCACCTATTCCTGTTCTCTGCTTGGTCATCCTTATGACTCTGCTTATATCCAGTTCCTGGAGCACTGTTTTGCCCCTTAATGAGTTGTCTAGCTGCATAATTGAATAATTTATACTTTAAATTAATGATACACTTATGGGTAGATATTTCATGACCTCTTACTATAATTAATGATGCTTTTAGGGGTACCTTTCCCGAGACCTCTTACAAAAATTAATGATGCTTTCAGGGGTAACTTTACGTTACCTCTCACTTAAATTAATGATTCACTTGAGCAGTACTCTCTCTCATAACCCCTGCTTTTCACTCACTCTCCACAAAGGATCCTTGGTACTCCACAAGAGTCAGGCCTACATTAGAAGTCTCAAGTACTTTCGTATGTTTTACTGTCCTCTCCCATTTTCACTTCTTATTTTCTCCCTCTTCTGGAATTTCCCTGGTCTCTAACAATCTCTAAGTTTTCTCTTCAGGTTCTCATGCTTCCTGCGCTTTAGTTTTAATCTCATTATGCCTACTTTGAACAGCTTTATATGCCATTTTCAGGAACTTGCGACACTCGGTGTATAGCAGTTTTCTCCCCTTTTCCATTTTCCCCTCCTTCTCCATTTCCTTCTTCTCCTTCATCGTCGTCGCCTGGTCCTACGCCAGAACATTGGGTGTGTCAGGTAGGCTAGCACGAGTAGAACCTTTGACTTGTTTGTATACCAGTTTTGTAATAAACTCTTGCCTCACACGTGTTCACTTCTGCATAGTTGGGACCAGTATCATTATCCAGTGTTTGGCTGTCTTGACATTTCTATCCCCGCGATCTCGCCCTACATCCCCTAGGCACAGTAAAGTAGTCCCGGGCCTCATGGATAGAAACCTGTAGTGGCGAGAATGTAGAAAGGGACATCCTTTAGTGTGAATGCTGAAATGATGGCGGTGGGTGACCACAGCAGTGTTTGTGTAACCAACACTTGTAACTTAAGTAGGAAGCAAGGAGCATAATTACAGTATTACACCTGAAAGATTATACACATAAATCCTTAGAGCGACTGGCTGGGTTGATTTGTGTGGGGGCTCGAGGAGAAGGAGTTTGGACTGGAAACTTAGTAATTCATCTAAATAAAAGGATGCAAATTAATCATTCTGGGGGAAACCCGCAGGGAGTAATATTATTACATCCAAATCAACACGAAAGAATGACATGTTAAACTGTAATGAATGAGGGAGTACAGAGAGTTTCGTGTCCTTGGTGAGGGTGGCATAATGTGGAAGTGAGAGTGACTCACCATGGGCACTACAACCGACACCCAGGACCAAATGACCTATACCTTGAACAATCTGAATTGTCTTAGAAATTCAATAATAGCACAACTGAGAGTAAATTGCACAGATTTATTCGTAGAGACACACCACTGATAATTATCTCTAACAAATACAGGGCGAAAACTTTATATAATTCTTTTTGTTTTACAAAACTGAGATGCAATGTCTTTGTTGAGAAATGTAGCATTCTCACAGGCGTTAGTGCTTGATCTCAACACAGGACCTTGCAGATCACAAACAAGTAATTTTTGGTGGGTACAACACAGCAAAATCATCCATCAACATAACATCAATTTTCCCTTAGAACTATAAATCTGGGAGAGAAGACTATCTGTACAAAAACATCTGTCTTAGTGATTCAGAAGACATGGAAAATATCTGCTGGGTCGCCCTGAACGGAATTAACAAGTAAAAGCACATTGAGGAAGGGGTCTTGCGAGGTACTACTCGTATGAGTTCATGGTACGCGTTAAGGTACTCAGAATGGGCAGGAAAAATAAGTCCTGGCCTTGTCAATGATATATTATTTAAAATTTCCAGCAATAATGTGTTTGGCATATTAACTACACTCAGGCGAGCCCGTATCATGTTCTGAAGACCTAACTTAATCCCCATATGATTGGCAGTGATATCCAACAAAGCTGACTGAAGATTTTAAAGAGGTGCAAAGTTGCTGGGTTCGCCTTCAAATTCCAGATTCCAAAAGAAAAAAGTCTAATTATTGCGTGCGAAATATTAATTGCATTCTGCAATTTGATAAACACAGTCTGCTTATGAGACATATCCCTATTAATGACATTTTGATTTGAGAATGAACATTCAATACTCGATGCTCTTTTTCAGAAATCTCTTTGATCTTGCCTAATCTGGCACGAATTTCGTCTACCTGGTTCTGAGTTGCAGTAACAAAGAAAGCATTAGCAATGCCACCAAGAAGATCAATCGCACTTCTGAGTCAGCTACTTGTCAGTGGCTCATCTAACAACAAGTATTCAGAAGAATTTTTGAAATCCTCAAATCTAATGTCAAACTCATGTTGGGATGAAGTTAAGGTTTCCTTCAGTGATGATACAAGAAGGGATAAATTGTCCACGTGATCTATATTCCATCTAATAGAATCGACAAGATCTTGTGCATTAACAAGAGATTTGTATGGCTCACTGTTAACCTAATAGAGACCACATAATGATTTCCTGTCGAGATAAGCTTGAAGACTGGAGAATAGATGAGGCCTGTTGGAGCAGGTTGTCCAATATGTGGGTCAATACGTCTAGTGCTTCCTTATACTACAACTACAAACAGTAAAATCTGAAACAAAATAAAATACCTACTATGACCTAGTCTCAATTCCATGCCAATACTCGGTTTAGTCGTCTATCAGTGTGCTCTAACGGTCTGTCCATAATTTGAGGTAAATCTCCACTGTCGCATGTGATCTCAAGCTATACTTGGGAGCTGGGATTGCATCCTCAAGGTCAGTACTAGAGGACGAACGACTATGGTCCGTCTATTTTATGAAGAGCGTTTGGGCGTTGTCCCTCTTGGGGAGTCCCCGTCCCATAGTGTTGCAATACTTTGTACTGGGTAACTTAATCGGATTAAAAACAAAGCGTAAATGACAACTGTCCCTCCCAGCACACCACTCTCTCTCTCTCCTCTCTGTCTGTCTGTCTGTCTGTCTCTGCATATAGAAATTGCATTTTTTGTACATTTATTTCTTTAAAAAGTCTATACGGTTTTATGAATTATCAGAATTTGAGGAAAAGCCTCCTGACTGACTGTCTCTCTCTCTCTCTAACATTATTTTTTATTATGAATGCGATTTTCTCCTTAAAGTATGATGTTTTATTTGTGGTTTATAATTTAGATTTATTTCCCACACCACCTCTGAGGTTGAGGAAAAGCATCCTTACTGTCTTGTTGCGCTCCTATTCAATTTCCACCACATTCCCTCCCTCCCTCCCTCCGTCTTGCCTTTTCTCCCTTAACTCCGGCCTCTTCAACCTCCCTCCCTCGCTGTCTGCCTATCCCCCATATCTCCATTCCCTTTCCCTCCTCTCTCTCTCTCTCTCTCTCTCTCTCTCTCTGTTACTGTCTGTCTGTCAACATTATGTTTTTCTTATGAATGTAATACTTTCTTTACAGAATGATGTTTTATTTGCTCTTTATAATTTCGACTTTTTTTCCACACTACCTTTGAGGCAAAAGTCAAGGCGCGTTTTTTTTATAGAGGTTTTCCCCAGGAGGCTTAATCAACAGCTTTTGAGGGAACAATTATAGGTCCTCTGTTTGCCTTCTCCTCTAAAAAATATTAATTCATGTTGTAAATAAGTTCTTTTTCTCTACTGTGGAGCACACGAGAGTGAGTAGCAGGAGTAAGAGCATCCATCTCAGGTGGCGGCCAGAGTGAAAATGACCTGGATTAACACGGGCACTCGACCCTTACAAGCGTGGCAACATTGGAAAGCAACGTTGCCAAATGTTGTGGTATTTATAAAAAGTCATTGTTATTATCAGAAAAAAAGAGACATTTATAACACTATATAGCCTTATTAGAGAATTATATATATATATATATCATCATCATCATCATCAGCCGTTTGAGTATCCACTGCAGGACTGGCCTATCCCGACCGAAGTCGGGACGATACAGCCAATGTATCTCTACCAAGTGGCTTAGGCTGTATGGTAGAGATTGTATGTAAGGTGAGAAGTGCTTGTAAGTGTAATTGTAGTGTTGGAGTGGCTTTGGATGTGTGTGTAGTCTGTGAACCAATTTTAATCGGCCCGCGCAAGCCGACTGGGTGCAAGCATACTTTACAGTAAGCGACACTGGTTCAACCACAACACCCCTCGTGTCCGCCAATGCAGTACGTGGCCGGCTGAACACTCCCAAAGTTTACCCTGGCGGGGCACGAACCCTGGTCCACCCGTGTACGAAATGCACACCCTACCACTAAAGCTCCATATATATATATATATATATATATATATATATATATATATATATATATATATACATATATTGTTACATAGCCTATGATTTCATCATCCTTTGTGTAATTCTAACGTATAGTGTGCTGCCTGTTTGATCACGAGCGTGTTCTACCTCACTCACCCCCTTCTACCGTTATAGTAGAGTAAGTCGTTCTTTCTGTTGTTCAGAGCGGGATTGTCAACTCTTTGTCCCCATGGCTTCATTTGCGCGTCCTTCTTACAAGTTGTATCAAGCTCTGCCGGCCCCTATATAATGAGCTCAGTCTCTGCATCATTGCCACTTAGATCTGCTCCTCATTTTGTTCACATCTCTGTCCTCCCCTGTACAGTTATTATTGTTAGTGCTCAGGAAGTCTCCAACCATCTAGCAGCTGTGTAATTTGAGTATAAGTGTTATTGCATTTTGTTCATGTACTGTATAGCATGAGTTGTTAATTTGTAGGCCTAGTGAGGTTTTTGTAATTCATGTAAGGTTCTTATTGTTAGCCATTGTTCATAATAGTTTATATCTGTAATAATTTATCTTGCATTAACTGAGCATAACCCAGTGTATTTTCATTTTATCAGGGCTGACTTAGGTAAATTTACTCTTGCTAATTTCGTGTTAATAGAGGCTATTGCAGTTAACCATATATTTAACCTGTTTTTGCCATTACATTATCCTTATGAGTCCTGAATGTTTTGTTGTTAGTTTGAGCATTAAACTTTAACTTGTAATTTTACCTAACTCTTTTGTTTTGAACCTGGAACTTTACAGGACAGTAGCGATTTTTAGTATTCTCACTTAAAGTGTACATTATCTTTCGCTGTTCCGTAACATAAATTTGGCGACCTCTTATCAGGATATTCAGGATATTATCATAAGGATATTGCTTGATATTTTGTGACTGTGATTTATTCATGATGTCTACTATTACTACACTTGATGAAGCCAAAGATTTTTTGTGAAATGTGCAAACAGTGTGTGATGTAGAGAACAGAACAAAGAATGAACTTAAGCTTGTTGCTCAACAATTGGAAATTGCTGTTCGCTCTCATCATTCTAAAGATCAAATTGTTGACATGATTAATGAAAGCTTGTTTAATGTAACTCCTCCAAATGAGCAAACGCAGATTGAATTAGCTAAGTTACAGCTAGCCCTGCAGGAGGCTCTGGCTAAGGAGGCGGAGTCTCGTGCTAAGGAGGCTGAATTTCAGGCCCGTTCTAAGGAGGCTGAGGCACAAGTTGAAATTGCTAGGATTCAGGCAGACCATGAGTATCGCATGAAACAAGGTGGAACTGGATCATCTAGCTCTGATGATTTTGATGTGGCTAAAAATGTTAAACTTGTCCCTCCTTTCAATGAATCTGATTTAACGAAGTATTTTCAGTTGTTTGAGAGGGTAGCTACAGGTTTTAATTGGCCCAAAAAGTATTGGCCAGTACTCCTTCAAACTGTTCTCACCGGTAAAGCTCAAGTAACTTATGCATCTTTGCCTCAGGATCAATCTGATAATTATGATGTAGTTAAGAGCTTGATTCTTAAGGCCTATGAGCTTGTTCCTGAAGCCTATAGAGTAAAATTTAGGACAACTTACAAGCAAGATAAGCAATCCCATGTTGAGTGTGCAAAAATCAAAGAAGATCTGTTAGAGCAGTGGTTAAATTCTAAGAATGTGGATTCTGATTTTGGTAAATTTAAGCAGATGATTTTGCTGGAGGACTTCAAGAGGTGTATTAGTAAAGATGTAAGCCTATATCTTGATGAGAAAAGAATAGATAATTTGTCTGATGCTGCAGTTTTAGCTGATGAATATGTTCTCACTCACAAGAGATATTCTAAAGAAAAAGGGAAAGCTGAGAGTACGTTGCCTCTACTCAGAGTACAGGTAACAGGAAAGAGAGTAAAGATGATGTTTCTCAGGAAGTAAATACCAGCTCCACCTCTAGATTTCAGAAAAGTAAATGTACTTATTGTAGTAAGCTTGGTCATACTATGGAGAAATGTTTCAGGAGACAGCGTGATGTGAACAAAAAGGAGTCTTTAAATATTCAGTCAATTGGTCTAGTGTCCACTCTTGAGAGTTCCCAGAATTCTTTAACTGAGTTAACTGAACCTGCTTTGAGGGGTAACTTAAATTCTCATGATGGAGCTCCTCTTTTGAGCAGTAACATGGGTGACACTCTCAAGAGTTCATGTGCTAATTTCCTGTCTGATGGTTTTGTCAGTCCTCTGGACAGTAATGACAGGAAATCAGTTAAAATATATCGTGATACAGGTGCTTGCCAATCCCTTATGCTGACCAGTGTTCTAGGCTCTAATGTTAATTCCTCTGATGAAACTGTAATCGTACAAGGTGTAGGGAATAATTACTTCTCTGTCCCTCTGTGCAGAGTGAATTTAGAGTCTGGTTTTGTTAATGGTTCCGTTATGGTTGGGTTGGTTGAGACACTCCCAATGTCAGGTGTAACTTTTTTACTTGGAAATGATATTGGTGGAAGTCAAGTGTGTCCAGCTCCTCAGTTGTCTAGTGAGCCAGTGGCTGCGTCCCAGGATTGTGATGTCCCTGATGTGTTCCCTGCATGTGCTGTCACTAGGGCTAAGTCTAAAGTTACTGGTGATTTAGAGGGTAATGATGATGATGTTATCCTAGCTGACACTTTTCTTGCTAATTTGGACCACTCACCAGATGAGGCAGTACCCCGTAGTGTTGATAATTTGTCTCGTCAAGAGTTGATTGAGTTGCAGGTTGCTGACCCGAGTTGAAAGGTCTTGCTAACTCTGCTTGCAGTGAGGAAGAGTCAACTGGTGCTTCTACTTGTTATTATATAAAGTCAGGAGTACTTATGAGGAAGCGGAGACCCCCAACAGTATCAGCCGACTGTGAATGGGAGGTTGTACATCAAGTTGTCATCCCTCGTGTTTGTAGGCAGGATATCATTAGAGTGGCTCATGATTCCAGTTTGGCAGGACACCTTGGAGTGAGGAAGACTGTGGCACGCATTTTGAAACACTTCTACTGGCCAGGTATCTTCAGGGATGTTTCCTGGTATTGTAAGTCTTGTCACACCTGTCAAGTTGTGGGGATGTGTAATCAGACCGAAAAGGTTGCACCTCTAGTTCCCATTCCTCCTTTTGAGGCGCCTTTCACCCGTGTGTTGGTGGATATTGTGGGCCCTCTTCCTAAGACTTCTTCAGGATTTTCTTATGTGTTGACCCTGATTGATATGGCTACTCGTTATCCTGAAGCCATTCCACTTAGAAATTTCTCAGCAAAGAACGTGGTTAAGGAAATGCTAGGGTTCTTCACAAAGTTTGGTCTGCCCAAGGAGGTACAGTCAGACCGGGGAAGTAATTTCATGTCAAATGTTTTCAAGCAGTCTCTGAAAGAGTTGGGCATCACCCAGATCACGTCTTCAGCTTACCATCCCCAGACTCAAGGAGCGTTGGAGAGATATCATCAAACACTCAAATCGATGCTCAAGAAATACTGTTTGGAACATCAGAAAGACTGGGATAAAGGTCTTCCATTTGTTGTATTTGCCGCAAGAGAATCTCCAAATGAATCACTGGGCTTCTCACCTTTTGAACTACTGTTTGGCCATGAAGTAAGAGGACCCCTTAAGTTACTCAAGGAATGCTGGCTGTCGGAGGAAGATGATGTCAACCTGCTGGAGTATGTGATGAAGTTCAAAGAACGGCTGTCCACTGCTTTACAGCTGGCGAGAGAGAATTTAGGAGCTGCTCAGGAGAAGATGAAGACTTGGTATGATAAGAAGTCCAGGTTACGCCACTTTCAGCCAGGAGATCAGGTTTTGATTCTGCTACCAGTGCATGGGCAACCTCTTCAAGCCAAGTTTAGTGGTCCTTATTTCGTGGAGAAGAAACTCAGTGATGTCAACTATGTCATCGCCACACCAGATCGTAGAAAGAACAAGCAACTTTGTCACATCAACATGCTAAAGTTATATCACAGGCGGGACGAAAATAATCCAGTCTGCACTGTAGCTGTTCCACCCGAGTCTGCAAGTGAAGTTCCCCCATGCAGCATGAGCCTGAGTGATAGTTTGGGGAAGAATCCTGATATCATGGATGATCTCCAGACTAAGCTTTCTCATCTACCTCCCGAGGAAAGGCAGGAGTTTTCGGCATTACTGCAGGAGTACCTGCAAGTGTTCCGTGCCACTCCAGGAAGAACCACTGTGTTGATGCATGATGTCGATGTTGGAGACGCAAAGCCAATTAAACTGCCTCCTTACCGTGTGAACCCAGTGAAAGTTCCTCTCATCCAGAAGGAGCTTGGCTACCTGTTGGACCACAAGATGATTGAGCCCTGTCAGAGCGAGTGGAGTTCTCCTGTCACTCTAGTCCCTAAGCCAGGTGGGTCACAGCGGCTTTGCATCGACTACAGACGTGTTAATCAGATAACCAAAACAGACACTTACCCTCTCCCTCGCGTGGAAGATTGCATAGACAAGATCGGAAAGGCTAGGTACATAAGTAAGTTTGATTTGTTAAAGGGATACTGGCAAGTACCTATGACTGAACGTGCTAGGGAGATCTCATGTTTTGTAACTCTAGGAAAGACTTTTGCATGTTCTGTAATGCCATATGGTATGAAGAATGCACCAGCCACATTTCAGAAGCTCATGAATGTTGTAACAGAGGGTTTGGCAGGGTGTGTTGTTTATATTGATGATGTATTAATCTTCAGTGACAACTGGAAAGATCACCTATGCCATGTCAGTAAATTTCTTGAGCGTTTGGTTCAGGCTAATCTTGTAGCTAATTTATCAAAGTGTGAGTTTGGTCAAGCTAAAGTTCAGTACCTTGGGTACGTAATTGGTGATGGACATGTTGCACCAGCAGCAGCTAAGGTTCAGGTTATAAGTGATCTTCCCAGACCTAAAAGTAGGAAAGAGCTACAAAAATTTTTGGGAATGGTAGGTTATTACCGGAGATTTGTTCTTAACTTTTAAATTCTTGTATCACCACTTACAGACCTACTGAAAAAGGGAGTTAAATTTGTCTGGACCGATAACTGTGAATCCTCTTTCAACAAACTTAAAGCTATCCTATTAAGTCAGCCAGGCTCGCTACTTCAAATTTTGCTAAGCCTTTTAAGATGGCTGTTGATGCAAGTGATACAGGAGCTGGGGCTGTTTTGCTGCAAGAGGATGATCATGGTATTGAACACCCTGTATCTTATTACAGTAAGAAGTTCACTCCACCTCAAAAGAACTACTCAACTATTGAGAAAGAGCTTTTGGCCTTGATTTTGGGTTTACAGCATTTTTCATTTTATTTGTGTTCTGGTTTTGACCCCATAGTCATTTATACCGATCATAACCCACTGAAATTCCTTAGTAAGTTTAAAGATAAAAATCAGAGATTGACAAGATGGAGTCTACTTCTTCAGGAGTATTCATTAGACATACAATATGTCAAGGGGAAAGAAAATGTTATTGCAGATTGCTTATCTAGACTTTAGGTAGATTGTTTTAGAGTAATAAGAAATTTCCTTTGTAAATTCTTTTTCTTTGTGGGGAGGTGTTACATAGCCTATGATTTCATCATCCTTTGTGTAATTCTAACGTACAGTGTGCTGCCTGTTTGATCACGAGCGTGTTCTACCTCACTCCCCCCCTTCTACCGTTATAGTAGAGTAAGTCGTTCTTTCTGTTGTTCAGAGCGGGATTGTCAACTCTTTGTCCCCATGGCTTCATTTGCGCGTCCTTCTTACAAGTTGTATCAAGCTCTGCCGGCCCCAATATAATGCGCTCAGTCTCTGCATCATTGCCACTTAGATCTGCTCCTCATTTTGTTCACATCTCTGTCCTCCCCTGTACAGTTATTATTGTGAGTGCTCAGGAAGTCTCCAACCATCTAGCAGCTGTGTAATTTGAGTATAAGTGTTATTGCATTTTGTTCTTGTACTGTATAGCATGAGTTGTTAATTTGTAGGCCTAGTGAGGTTTTTGTAATTCATGTAAGGTTCTTATTGTTAGCCATTGTTCATAATAGTTTATATCTGTAATAATTTATCTTGCATTAACTGAGCATTACCCAGTGTATTTTCATTTTATCAGGGCTGACTTAGGTAAATTTACTCTTGCTAATTTCGTGTTAATAGAGGCTATTGCAGTTAACCATATATTTAACCTGTTTTTGCCATTACATTATCCTTATGAGTCCTGAATGTTTTGTTGTTAGTTTGAGCATTAAACTTTAACTTGTAATTTTACCTAACTCTTTTGTTTTGAACCTGGAACTTTACGGGACATTAGTGATTTTTAGTATTCTCACTTAAAGTGTACATTATCTTTCGCTGTTCCGTAACAATATATATATATATATATATATATATATATATATATATATATATATATATATATATATATATATATATATATATATATATATACACAGTAAACTTCATTTAAAAGTAGTAAATAGCTGACATGAGACAGCGAGGTGTACACGTTTGGCAGAAAGGCGGCTTAGAAAATTTCCAAGAGGGACAAGGCCTAAACACGCTTCATAAAATAGACAGACCATAGGTGTCGAGGAGCCTGCCTCGACCAGGGATTCCCGAACTCCATTCACCTTACTCTCGCTCTCGTTTGCACCGCTTCGGCTCAGATTATTTACTTCAACTTCACCTTCAGTTACCAAATCTTGTGTCTCTTATATATCTTGCATCTCCGGCGTATCTTGCATCTCTCTTTAACTTGTAGAATTTTGATTATCTCACGAGTTGTCTCCAGACGAACGCACTGTACTGTGGCTATATACCGGCATGACAGAGAGATCATTTGATCCATTCTCACCATCATTATTCTCGGCCTCATATACTGGGTACGCATGACGAACATTTTTGTTATCTTTAGAGGTGAGAAAATCTTTAGGGACAACTTGCACGGTATCACTGGGTAGGTTGGGGTAAGCACCATCCTTCACTGTACGTACCTTAATTACTACGTCAAGGATGTGCTCTGTAATCCTGTAAGGTCCTGCGTAAAGTGACTGTAGTTTCCTAGCAACTCCTCGCTTAGGAATCATATGCACATATACTCTGTCTCCTACACAATGAGGTTTGAGAGCGTCCTTCTTACTTCTGCAATTCCCATTCTCTGTACTGGCCTGATCCAAGCACACCTGGCATCACTGAAAAGCTTTAGCTGCCATGGCTGCTAGCATGTACTTAGCATCATCCATATTACAGTATAGTGTGGCTGCGGTTTAGTTATTGTCTGATATGGCACCAGTGGGCCTTTCAGATACAAAGAGAAATATGAAGAGTTCCTAACTGACCTACTGAATCCCAAATGTACCATTAGTGCCAATGATTACATTCCTTTTGATAACTGAACGTAAGTTCTGAATCACGGTTCCATGTACCATTTCCATTTTCCACCAACCCATTAGCAGAAGGGTGGTAAGGTGTAGTTGTCATGTGCCCCATTTGAAGCATGTCCACTACTCCACAGTGTGAAATTCACGAATTCTGTTCCTTGGTCAGTGACAAGTTGTGGAGTTCTTTGAACACATACAACTCTCCCAACAAATACAGGAACTACCTCCTCTGCCGTTTTAATTATTAATGGCTCTGCAACAAGAAATCTGGTCAGTGTAACCAGTACCGTGAGGCCATATTGGTGTCCTGCCTCAGACATATTCGTCGGTCATATATTATCTACATGGACTCCATACCATGGCGGGTACCTCATGAGTGCGTCCAGGTCGTCCCCCGACCTCTTAGAGGTAATGCACTGTTTACAGTACTGACACAGTGTGGTAATATCCCTGATCATAGCTGGCCAATATCCAAAGCTCTTGGCACACCCAACAGTTACCTTGGTCCCACCATGTCCTGACAGTGGTAGGTGGATTGACTGATTATCAAATATAATAAATAACTGGTGGTACAATTGCCAGGGTTATATACCACCGGTCAACAAGGTAAAAGACACCGACAAATTGCATACTCAAATCAAAATTCATATTCTTTTGTATGAATAAAATACTTAAAATGACTACAGAATAATTTAGTATCAATTACCTATAGAGGTAGTAGGAAGCCCGCCTTCTGAAGAAAAATAAAAACATAAGTAAAATCGTCGTAGTTTCTTCCAAGCATCGAGGACAGGCAGGATGCAACATCTGCCCCCTAATGCCTATGAAGGAATCCCTGGAGTAGGTCCCCCAGACTTGGACATTCGACCAGCAAGTGACGGACAGTAAGGGGAAGAAGTCAATCATCACAATACGATGCGGCTTTAACTAATGTATCCGCGCTCTCATTGCCCTCCACACCAACATGTGTGGAAACCCAACAGAAGTCCATGTGACGGCCACAACGGCCAAGGAGAAAAAGCCACCCTAAAATTGATAAAATCAGTGGAGGGGATGAATTAAAAGACTCCAGTGCAAATAGAGCACTGAGGGAGTCACTGAAAATCACAAAAACAGAATGGGGGAGAGTAAAAATTATTTGGGGAACATAAAAAATCTCAGTCAGTTCTGCCGTATATACCGAAGCAATACCAGGAAGGCTACTGCCCCGACTGAAGGGAGGGAAGACGACACCAAAGCCTACTCCATTATGTCCTAAATTCGTCAGTATAGTCAGGGACAGAGCCCTAATGAGCATAGGTATGTTCTAAAAAGAGAGAGAGGGACATCTGAGATGGAAATAAGCTCTTTTTACCAACAACAGACCTACAATATGTCACGTGAGGAAAAGCCAAAAACCCACCCTCGATATCTGATATGGACAACCTGCCAGTCTCAGACCAGAGAGGGCTAATATAACAGACCAGACCCTGTAACCAAAGAGCTTTGGAAAACTAAGACGAATGTCTTAAATAGAAGACTGGGAATCCTGAAAGACCCTGGCACAAGGAAATTAGTCCGGAAGGTGGTGAAGACGATAGCAACACATCATCAGCGACTGGCGACATAAATCCAAAGAGAAGGCATCAGCATCTGCCAACATGCCCCAGCGACCTGCATGCCAGTTGCCAGATGTACACCAGCATGACACACTGAATCTAACACCCAGAGACGGGCATCTGTTGAAGAGTAGATCTCACTCCCATATTCAGGTTTAGGAAGGATAAGGAACCTATGCAAGAGGGGGAGGGTCTGAAGGTCAGCACCCCAAGACATATGAACCAAAACCCTCAGAAGACTCAAAGCTTTAACTATAATACAAGTTGCCTTGACGGAATGAATATGAGGAATCCAAGTAAGTCGTCTATCAAAAAGAAAACTTATAAACCGAGTACCAGGATATTCTCCGACCATAGAGAGACAAGTCAGGGTCTGGGTGAACCTCCTGAAGACGACAAAAATGCATTGCCAATGCCTTTGTGAAAGAGATAAGGAAGCTACGAGACTAGGCCCACACAGAAATTCTTTTAAGAGCCAGCTGCAACTTCCTCCCCATCAGAGACATTCTAGATGCAGTGACAGAAGTTGAAAGGTCATCTACATATAGTGAGCCACGCACTCCATCAGGGAGCACACTGATTTCACTGTTGAATGCCACAACTAAGAGTACAACACTATCCCCTGTGATACCCTATCTTCAAGTGCACGGGCATTAAAAAGCACTGCTCCCACTCGGACCCTTAAAAAACTGCTGCAAAAAAAAAACTGCTGAATAAAAATAGGCAAGCACCCACAAAGACCAAACTCATGAAAAGAAAGGAAAATGCAATGACGCCAGTTAGTGTCATATGCCTTCTCCAGACAGAAAACCGTGGCCTGGTGTTGGTTAGTGGAGAAAGCCTCACACACACAAGATTCCTAGGACAGTAGGGCATCAGAGGAAGATCGCATTTGCGAAAACCATACTGGACAGGGGATAAGAAGTCACCTCTCTCCAAAACCATACAGGCTTAACATTGACCATCTTCTTCAGAAAATTATATACACAAGAAGTCAGAGAAATGGGTCGATAATTCGTCGCCTGTAGGTGGTCCTTACCTGGCTTGGGGATGGAGATAACTACAGCAACATCCAGACAAGGTGGAAACTCACCAAAACACCAGACCTTATTAAATAATTACAACAAAAACGAAAGGGACTCATCTGACAGGTGATGTAGAAAAGGCATAAGGAATATCATCAGTCAGGAGAAGAATCATGGCACTGTGACAGAGCTGCCTGGAGTTCAGAAATGGAAAAGAGGACAATATATTGGTCTCCCCCAGAAGAGGCAAAACTGAGACCGTGAGACTCTAGGCACAAACGGTGACAGGCCGAAGGTGAATGTGCAACCTTCCGTGACACACTGGTAAATTGATCAACAAGCAACTCTGCAACAGTCAAGGGATCAGCCACAGTTCCATCTGCTGCGGATAAAACAGGAGGGGAGGAATAGTATATTTCCTGAACTTTTCCTTACATGGCTCCATACCTGAGTGAGGGAAGTCCTCAGATTGAGGGAGGAAAGATAACCCTTCCAGGATGAATGCCAGGAAACCTTTAACACCAACCTCATTTGAGTCTGTGCCCTCTGATACACCATCAAATACTGAGGATCCCCACGGTGACGACGAAGTCGAGAGAAGGCGACTCATTTGGCTCTCACTGCTGAACTGCACTCAGAGTTCCACAAGGGAACCGGTCATTTAGGAAATTGACCCTTCGTTCTTGGAACAGATAACAGGGCTGCAGAGCGCAACACATCCGTGAAATAAGACACCACCTCAGTAAGACAGCCAAACTCACTGACAGAAAGGGCAATGGAACTTAATTAACTGAAAAGTGGGCAGTCAGCCTTATCCTGAAGCCAGCAAGGAAGACGAGGCTGAGGTCCACCTGCACTAGCAGTTAAAAGTAACGGAAAATGGTCGCTGCCATACAGGTCTGGCAACACATCCCAGGTAAAATCTAAAACAACATCGGCTGAGCATACAGACAAATCAATGGCAGTAAAAGTTCCAGTCTGGCTATGGAAATAAGTCATCTTATTGGAGTTTAAAATGTGCAGCCCCTCATCTTCCACTATAGAGGCCAGCATAACACCCCGAAAGTTGGCCTCACTGTTACCCCACAGTGGATGGTGACAATTCATATCTCCTAGTAACAAAAAGAGAGAAGGAAGGCCACGAACTAGGCATTCCAGATCCGCCCTTTCAACAACGGCAGTAGGAGGAAGACAAAGACTGCAAACTGTATACTGCCGATGAAGAAACATCCGGACAGCAACAGCCTGCAGGGGAGTGACGTCCAGAGGACTGTATGGAATTACCTGGTGGAGGAAGATAGCAGCACCTCCATAATGACCTTGGCCTGGCATAGGATCAGAATAAAGGGCATGGTAGCCAGAAGGGCCGGAAGGAAGAGCATCACCTACCATGGCCTCCTGGATGCACATGCATAGAGGAGCTAGCACATAAACCCCGACAATTCCACTGGATGATAGAACCCCTAGTGGAGGGATGATGATTAACTGCAGGACTGTGCACCTCCTGACGAGCGAGCGGGTTTGGACTGATGCTTAGGAAGGCCCTCGGGAAGAGACTGTCTAGCACCAGGAACTCCCATCCTATGTCAAACATCCATGGGCAAACGTGAGAACGAGGAAGAGGAAAGTTTTACAACATTCTTCCTCCGAGGTGGGATAATACTTAGCTAAGAAAGTGGCTTGTAGGCTGCCCTAGGTGATGTATGACGGCCAGTGCCAACATCAGAAGCCGCAGAAGTAGAAGGAGTGTCCACAGGATTAGAATCCTGTGAGGATCACATTTTATGCTTCAGAAATGAAGCACCAACAGTCTGTCCAATACCATCCTCAGGTGGGGACCTGATCACAAGCGAACCATCTGCTGCAGCTTCCACCTGACTAGGTCCAACAGCCTCCAAGGCAGAGGGAACAGGAAAGAGGTCGACACAAGGTTCAGAAACGGAGGCCGAACCATCAGCTGCAGCTTCCACCTGGCTGGACCCCTCAGCCTCTGGGGCAGAGGGAATAGGAGAGAGAGATACAAGGTTCGACAACAGAGATCTTAGATGGCCGGTCTTCAGGCTCAGAGGACTCTGAAGAACCACAGTGACGTTTGCCAAATACAGATGGAGCCTCTGGCATGCTGGACAAGGTGGAAGAAGGAGCCACGACAATGTGTACATCCGCCACCACCACGGAAGTGCACAAACCGTCAGACACTGAAGTTGGGGCAGAAACAGTTGGAGTAGTGGGGGGGTAAATATCAGTTTCACAAACAGTACGAACCACGGGGACAGCATCCCGCAAAGCACTAGGTGATGGAGTGGGCAATGGAATGGGTTGAGGCCATCTCTGAGACACAGGGCAGTGCACAGGTATTCCAGAAAGGACAGCAGCATAAGTAAACTTGGGCTGGAAGAAGCGAGTCTGGGCTCTCTTCTTAGCTTCAGGAAAAGAAAACTTCCAGTGTTCAAATTGACAAAAATCTCCTTTTCCAGGGAGTGGTAAGGGCAGTTTTTAGAAAAAAATAACATTTAAAGTGTCCTGGACAGTCACTGGTATGACTTGGTCAACCACAGGAGATGGGACACCATGAAGGCCAACCTGTGCACGGAGGCAAAATCAGCAAATCCGTACCCCTGGCAGTGGAAGCAGCGCTTTGGGGTTGGCCGGTTGGCAAATACGGTTTCACAGGAAGTGACAGCTATGCCAGTTTCACAGATGTAGGCAACTTAAATTTGTCAAATGTCAAAAACAAGGCCAGGGTCGGGGTCAATATTCCATCGATATTCTTCCGGAGGCACGCAACCTTCACCACACCAGACGACTGTAGTTCCTCCAATAGCCATGCCTGTGAGTATCGGATGAGGTCACGGGTAAATATGACACCATTACATTGGTTAAAACTGCCATGAGGAACATATGAAATGGCTGCATCAGAGACAGAGGTCAGAGCTGGTAAACGGGAGCTTCTTCAGGGGAGCACACTTCAATAAATATGCTCCCATTGTCCTGGGAAGAGATCTTAGGCTCCCTTCCACAAGCCTACACTATGGCGTGGTGCAACTCAATAATACCAATATCTATCACAGACCCTCCCACGGAGGGTTTCAGGACTAGACTTCTGGCCAGGGGCCTGGTAAGGCTCCAGGGTTGCAATAGAAGAGTGGCCAGGGACAGTGTCAGAGTCGTCAACTGAGTGCTGTTTAAAATTCGCCATGAATACCACAAAAAAAACTTCATTCTCCCACCCATCCACCCACCATGGAGTCCAACAAGGGGATATCTGATGCCAGAGACAACACCACTGGCGACCCCAGAGGTAGCAAGAAAGTATATGAGGGTAACCACCACGAGACCTGGCGAAGGGTGGCTCCAGGACGATAGGAGCCACCAGGCCCCCCAGTGCCCACTTGATCCTGGCCAATGCATGACCAGCCGACTGACCTGGTCAGGCCCGACCAAACTGCCCGTCTAGCCAGAATAAGGGACCAAAGAGGTGTATTGCTAGCTGCAGGGCACATCGTGCAGCATCACTCAACCCCCAGGACTCTCGTCTGCCAGCATTACAGGACTCAATGCACGGCAAACACGCGGCGAGGCAACAGTCCCGCCCTAGATGGCAAATGAACAAAAACTAAAATCAGCAGGCCTCCTCCACCAGTGATGCAGGGGGTGCTTGATCCGCGAGGCCAACAGATGCCAAACCCTACAAAGGTAGATACGCCTCCAGACCAGGTGGCACTGCCAGCCACGCTTCAAGCCCTGCCACCACGTCAAAGTTGACCCCCTTCAGTGGGGTTGAAGCGATGACGCGTTCAGCTTGGAAAGAGGCACTGTATTAGAGAGGTTAATGAAGTCTTTATCTAACCCGTCCAGTTCGCCAAGTCAACGTACAGGTGATGAATGTCGTCTGAAGTTAACAAGAATATTAAGTATGTGATCGAACTAAAGGGTATATATATATGTGTGTGTGTGTGTGTGTGTGTGTGTGTGTGTGTGTGTGTGTGTGTGTGTGTGTGTGTGTGTGTGTGTGTGTGTGTGTGTGTGTGTGTGTGTGTGTGTGTGTGTGTGTGTGTGTGTGTGTGTGTGTGTGTGTGTGTGTGTGTGTGTGTGTGTGTGTGTGTGTGTGTGTGTGTGTGTGTGTGTGTGTGTGTGTGTGTGTGTGTGTGTGTGTGTGTGTGTGTGTGTGTGTGTGTGTGTGTGTGTGTGTGTGTGTGTGTGTGTGTGTGTGTGTGTGTGTGTGTGTGTGTGTGTGTGTGTGTGTGTGTGTGTGTGTGTGTGTGTGTGTGTGTGTGTGTGTGTGTGTGTGTGTGTGTGTGTGTGTGTGTGTGTGTGTGTGTGTGTGTGTGTGTGTGTGTGTGTGTGTGTGTGTGTGTGTGTGTGTGTGTGTGTGTGTGTGTGTGTGTGTGTGTGTGTGTGTGTGTGTGTGTGTGTGTGTGTGTGTGTGTGTGTGTGTGTGTGTGTGTGTGTGTGTGTGTGTGTGTGTGTGTGTGTGTGTGTGTGTGTGTGTGTGTGTGTGTGTGTGTGTGTGTGTGTGTGTGTGTGTGTGTGTGTGTGTGTGTGTGTGTGTGTGTGTGTGTGTGTGTGTGTGTGTGTGTGTGTGTGTGTGTGTGTGTGTGTGTGTGTGTGTGTGTGTGTGTGTGTGTGTGTGTGTGTGTGTGTGTGTGTGTGTGTGTGTGTGTGTGTGTGTGTGTGTGTGTGTGTGTGTGTGTGTGTGTGTTTTAGCCTACTCGTCCTTCTGCAGGACTTTTTATTCTGATTAATCTCTTCACTTCAATGACGTAGTCCTCAACTTTATTCCTGCCACATTAAGACAGTTGTATCTAGATTGGGAGACTTCATTTATTTATTTATTTTTTTGACCTCGTGAAATTCGGTATAGCTTTCATAATCTCATTCATTACAAGGGTGCTCTCCCAATGTGAATATAATCGCTTGTAGGTAGGGAAAAAAATCGTACCATGGGATACAAGACCTTAAGGGAGATCAACCGTGGTGAAGTAAACAAATTTCCCGCAAAATAAGAGTTGCGTATAGTCTGTGTCGTGTTGTTGTTTTCGATGCAATACCCACTTGATTATGCAACTGATAGCAACTCCTTCACCACAGCGTCCTCTTACATATTATTCTTGATTGTCCAACTTTTTTTTTTTTTTTTTTTTTTTTTATAGCTTATGGGAGACATCTTGTAGTGAATAGATTAAAGGCTGTGCTGTGGAACGTATGAGGGAGAAGGTAAGCTCCCTGTTTTTGGCAGTCAATTCTGAAACATTTGATCATAACAGAATATACAGGACCTTTCTGTATCGTTGCTGACTTGTTTTGTGTACTGTAATGTGGGATTCAGGCTGATCGCATTTAACATTTACAGGTGTTCCATATATGACCATAAAAAAAAAAAAAAAAAGCCTTACTTATGTCTTCACCTCACCTTGTATGATAGATATGGTCGTGAGTAATTTCGCACAAAACACACAATCCTTAGTATTATTTTCTGTCACTGGGACACTTGCATTTAACAAAGAACATAACATTTTTGTAACAGAGAAACATACAAAATATATGAAACATATCTTTTATTAATAAATTTGTGGTTACTGATGAACTTACGTTAATCACAAAGAACATTACTTTCTCTCTCCCTCCCTCTCTCTCTCTCTCTCTCTCTCTGTACAGTATATATAGTTAATGGGAAAGCAGAATTTAACACAAAGAGTATAACGTCCCCTTATATATTTTTGTGCTACTGGAATACATGAACTTACGTTACAGAACAGAACTTCTCTTACATCCCTCATTATTATACAGCATATTATTACGGGAAAAATTTGCACTTAACAGAAACATAACATTTTTTAATTTCTTTTTGCGAAACCATTTTATTCAAGTTCTGGGAGAGGTGTGGTAGTGCAGGTGCATAGGCGAGGGTGAGAGGAGAGGGTGTGGCGGCGGCGTGAGAGCAGCGGGGTGTTGGTAGAAATTGAGAGCCACTTCAACACGCCACTCTGGGAAAATGTTGGCAGTGGAACCAGGTGAGGCTGAGAGGACCTGACCGGAATATCTGACGGTGCTGGTGCTTGGTGGTGTGGATGGTGGTGAATGTTGTGGTTGGAAGAAGTGGTGGTCGTCGTTCTTGTTGGTGGTAGTGGATGTTGGTGGAGGTAGTTATAGTTGTAGGTGCTGAATGTTGTAGGAGGAAGTAGATGGTGCTGAGAGGTTATGACCGGGATCCGTATTTACTGAACTTTTGCTGCAGTGGTATGGACAGACTATTTCCGTATCTCACCCAGGTACGGAAACTTCCGCTGCAATGGGATTTACTGAGCACTCTCCAAACAGTTGTGGTTATCGTGACCCAAGGAGGGTCGGAGGCCTTCTAATATTCATTCGTAATTCTAAAGAGAGTAATCTTTCGTAGTATTTATATAAAACTGCGCTTTATAGATAACACTCCTGCATAAAATACTATATTTACTCTCTGATGCAGTTGGAGATTTTCAGAAGGAATGCAGAAATTAAGAAGGAATGCATGTCTACAGACAACATGCAGGAGTTTGCTCGCTTTCTTTGATCGCTTTTTGTGCTCTGAACTTAGATACTCTACATATACAGTATTTGGAATCAGCGAGGAACAACTTTCATTATTCTAAATGTTTCGGCAAAATAAAAGAGGTCTTCTTCATCCACAATGAAATTGACAAATATGTACATAAAAAGTTCGAGCAATCTTGAAATACCTATACATTATGATATAACTACTTATTTCCTGTATTACTTTATTTGCGTTCATATTTTACCCGTACTTCCGTGACAGTAAATATTTGGCCTATGTGATGAACTACGGCTGGTAAACTGAGACAAGTGAAATGTTGCTGGTCGGAGGCATGTCGACATAAGGATTAACGCGCCAGTCACAGCTTCCCTCTCCAAGCCACGCCTTGTTAATTTCAGACATGCTTTAGGTACTTTGCATTACTAAGAGCAGACTACTATGCTTCTAGTTGTAATGTCAAATTACACAAGTTAAGGCAACCATGTCATTTTAACTTTGTTTAAGGGACATCCCTTCGTCGCCAAGTTTTTGGTGTTTGGTCACTTCCACTCTCCCGAATTAAACCAGTACAGTACTATGATTGCCTTCGGAGGTCTGTGACGACACGCTGACATTTACCTCAGCTCACGACAATTTGTAGCCCACGAAAGCCTAAGAACTGTCAGAAAACATCGCCTTAGAGAATTTCCGCAGCTGATCGTAACTTTGGCCATAGAATGTCCGTATTTAAGGGACGTAAGGTAAATCCGGGCCCGAAATATCTGACGGTGGTGGAGGTTAGTGGTGCTGGTGATAGGGATTACTGGAGGTGGAGTTTTTAGTTGCTGGTGGTGATTATTGGTGGTGAAAGGTGCAGGAGGAACTACATGCAGAGAGGAGCTGATCAGAATGTGCTAATGGTGGTGATGTGGTATTGGTTGGTTCAGGTGTGAGGGATTAATGGTGACTAAGTTGTGGTGGTGAGTTGCTGGCGGTGAATGATAGCTGATTTACGATTGGTGGAAATTATAGATGATGGTGAATGTTGTGGGAGGAGCTAGATGATGAGAACATTACCGGAATGTTCGTTGGGGTGGTTGTGGCGTGTTTGGTGAAGAGTATAGTGGTTGATGGAGATTGTCGCGGAATTTGGTGATGATAGTGTGATTATTGGTGAAAGCAGTGGGGATTATTATTGATGGATGTTGTGGTTGCTCTGTGTGGTGGACGTGGGGAGTTATTCATAGAAGCTATAATGACCGTTGATGGGAAATGTTGTAGCAGGAAATATGTGCTGTAGAGAAGAGTAGGCTGGAATATCTGGCAGTGGTAAAGGATGGTGGTGGTGGAGAATATATGTGGTTGGGGGATGGGATGTTGGTTGTTGGTGGAGGTGATGGAGACGGTGGTGTTGGCACTGGATTTTGCATTCCTTGTGGTTTTGATGGTGTGGCTGGTAGTATAGTATTATGGTTGCTGTGGTGGTTGACTGCAAAAAGCCCCCCTCAACGGGTCGAAGGCAAGAGAGTAGGTACACACATCTGACCTCTGGGACGGCTGGCCACGAACTCTCTATCTCTGCCAGTGTCTGAAGTGTTGTCTGAATCGCTATGGATTGACTGTGTCTTGGTGCTGGTTTTGAAGCACCAGTGAGCTGCTCAATGCCTTGCTGCTTGGTTTCGAAAAGCATAATCCCTACTGCTTTCATTAATACTTTGCATGGAGCAGGACATTTAATTTTATATTTTTTACATTTATATAGAAAATACAGTAAGAAAATATTGTAACTAATATACCACATAAACACGATGGTAATTTACAGTCAGTTTACTAGATCACGTTATTACCATACCGTACATATGCCGTCTATTTTAAAACTAGATTCTGATTCGTTTTAACCCCGTGAATGCCGTGATGTCTTTTGTATCTGGTTATAGCTATATTCAGACAACATTATCCAAATAACATTATCCGGTAAGTACTCGTTATTTAATCAGAACAATTATCACACGATATATTTCTGTATTAAACACGATTTGTGTTCATATTACGAAAATTATCCTTGTTGATATTTTAAAACTTTCCTGTATTCTTAAATTCGCTATTGGTCAGTTACGCCCTTCACTATTTCAAGGTTCATTCAGGCTGAATAAAATCGTATGGGGATACCAGGAATAAACTGATACAGACGTCACCGCGTGGAAGGGGTAAACTAAACTGCATTACTCTATCGCAAATGGACGATATCTGGGGATTGGTGCTGTTGGTTGTGTGGTTGTGGTTGTTGGTGTGGTTGTGGGTGAAATGGTAGTGGACTTGGTAGATGCTGGTGGTTGTAATGTGTGGTTGTGGCGGAGGTGGTAATAGGTCTTATGGTTGCTGGTAGTTGTCACTGTTGGCGCTGGTGGAAGTTGTCATGGTTGTGGTGGTGTTTGTTGTTGTGGTAGAGGTGGTACTGGGTCTTCTGGTGGTTACTGGTGGTTTAGTTGGTGGAAATTGTTATGGTAGTGGTGGGTGGTGTGCTTGTGGTAGAGGTGCTATTGGATCTTTTGGTTGCTGGTGGGGATAATATTGGCTGTTTGTGGTGGATGTTGTTTTCGTTGCCAGTGGGAAAGTGTTGAGCCAGAAACCAAGTGAGACTGAGAGAAACTGACGGAATTATAATGTAGTGATGGTGGTGGTGGTGGTGTGGAGGGGGAGGGACTGTGGCTGCTGATGGTATAGAGTACTTTGCTTGGTGACAGATGGTGCCGATGTGGGTGTGGTTGTTGATAGAATGCTGTTGCTGCTGTTGGTGATGATGGTAACAGCTGGTGATGGATGCTGTGTGAAGAACTACGTAATGTTGGGAAGAGCCAACGAAAATATTTGCTGCCCGTGGTGGTGGTGGTGATGGTGATGATGATGATGGAGTTTGTGGGTGTTAGTAGTGATGAGAGGGAATGTTGTGGTTGCTGGTGGTTGTGGAAGTGGTGGCTACTGATGAACATTGTGGCTGATATTCAAGGTGGATTGCTGGTGGATGCGGAGGGTACCGTGGCTGGTGGCAGAGTAGTGTGGTTGGTGTGGTTGTTGCTGTGATAGTTGATGTCTTTTTTTTAAAATTCGCCACCGCATCGCTGAAACAGCCACAGATAGCCAAAGTGCTTATCAGGCAGCACCCAAACCTTTTCATTTATTCATTGACTTATTATTTTTTGAGACTAATAAAGTAAGCGTCGGTACCACAGGTGTTGAACGTGTCCGAATGAGTATTATTATTTTTTTTTTTTTTGCTCTTTTCAGCAACATTTTGCCACCCCCTCCCCTTTTTTTTAGGAAGAGCGATGACTGATACCACTGGAGGGCAATTTTTTTGACAGTAAAAAAAATGTACAACTCACCTTGTTTGGCCATATAGCAAATAAAGAAATTAGTATTGGTGCTCTGTTATTGCCTAGCATTTTTTTTATTTTTTACGTTTTACGTATATATTTGGCTCTCTAGGGGAAAGTGTATTGGGGGAAAGTCTAGTACCATTGTAAGGCAGTTTTCATGACATTTCAAACTGTGCGACATGCCACAATTGGTTCAGTAACTGAGAAGAGAGGTTTGGGTGTTCCTCAAGCAGGAAAATTTTACAAGTCATATGGGACGGGAATTTTGCACACAGACTTTCAGCTGGCTTCTCCTGCATTGAGTAGCTCGTATGAAGGTAGTAAGAATGGAATAAAAGGGAACAGATTAAGGTGTGACATGCAAAACACGTCGCCAAGGTGAATAGCTAAGGAGCCCAAGAAACCAAAGAAAACGCTGCCGCCCAATTCTTAAATAGACAATGTGGTTCGTACATAGCTCCCCTAGAAAGTAACCTGGAGGTTATCATGTGTGACGGGTACGGCTCAATCTGCTGTCATGGGAGTGGGTGTGGCAGTGGGAATAGGAAATAAGTAATTGATGCAGGGTAGACCTAAATAATATGACTGAACCTGCAACACAGGAGGATATGCCAGGGGTTGACACTCCTTTTACGTGTGTATATGTGTGTGTGTGTGTGTGTGTGTGTGTGTGTGTGTGTGTGTGTGTGTGTGTGTGTTAAACCTGACAAGACTGGTTGACTATTTGGTATGTAAAATGAAACAAATTTAAATAAACATAATAGAAAAACAAATAAATAAATGTCGCTATGGTTTCACGTGTAAGCTGGAGCTACTGTAGGATTTGGGCATTTATGTTAACGATGTGTGAATTAATTTCTGGCCCACTGCGCTGAGCACGCTGGTGATAATTCTGTGTCCATAATTTATATTTCCTTGGTTTCTGGAGCCTACCTTATCTTAGTCTTAGATGGGAAAATACAAAGTCCACGATAAAGATTCATCACCATCATCATCACCATTGGCAGTCTGATGTCCACTGCTGAACAAAAATTTTCCTATCTTCTCCATGATTCGCGATACTTTGTGCCCGTCTCTTCCACGATATTTTATAGTTATCTATCTCGACTTCTCGATTCCCACGTGACATTTATTTTCCTACGTGTACCTGTCTCGGCTACCTCCCTTTCCTTGGGGGAAGCAGCCTAGGTATATAGATAGATAGATAGACCATTTCCTGGGTGCGAGTCAGTAGTTACAGTATTTCAAAGCTCTTCGTCCCGTGTTTCAAAATGTAATCACAGGCGAGTCTCAATATTTATTTATTTTATTTTTTCTTTTTACCGAATTCTGATCTGGAAATCGGCTCTTGTTTCGCTGGTTCTTGTTTTGCAGACTAGTATAAATTCTCAAAGCCTCTCAACTTATTTGTCTATATGTCTGCCTGTCTGTCTGCCCACCTGTCAGTCTGCCTATTATGTATCTATCTGTCTATTGTATCTACCACCTGGTTACGCGTGATTCATAGATGTGCCCATATCCATGATGAAAAAAAGACACACGAAAATGTCCACGCACGTTCTGATAAAAAGAATAATGTTGGTCTTGTTGATATACCCAGTGGCCTGAACCTACTGTTAATACAGTTTATACGATTAAGGGAAAGCCTCTCTTGCTGAAGGCATTAATGTAGCCCTGGTCTGAGCCCTGCAGTTTAAAGGTCTCACCTAAACTGAGTAAATTCACCATCTGTACCATTATCATTTTAACTTGGTCCAGATTTTCGTCTTTTTGCAGCTTATATCACGTAGCTCAGTGGCGGATAAAGACAATGCTTCGACTCTACCTACTTTTCGTGGCAATCTTCGTGACTATCATCATATGATAGTGTTCATTTACAACTCAGCATTCAGGATAGAGGGAAGGCAATTTTAGGACAGGTTAAAGTAGTGTAGAAGTGAGAATAACTTATATAAAATGTAGCCATAATAAGCAGGTTGATGGTTGTATGCGTAAACCTGAAATCGAGGAGTGGAATCCAGACCCCCAAATTTCGATGATGGTTTTCTAATAACTTGACAACGATGGAGCGTATTTAGCCTTCCTAGTAGTTGCTGAATGCATAGTGCAGTTTGGGACGCAGGCTGACAATACGTATATAATCCACAGGCGTTCCATATATGACCGTATTTTTTTTTTTCATCTCGCTTTGCAATTTAAGGCTTAATCATACGACCTTTTGTCTCACAGTCATTTACATATTCAACAGTTTCCACACTTTGGCTGTTCATGGAATGCATATCCCTAAGGAGTGGGGTAATCAGAGGAGGATATGTGTATTTTAGCAGTTACATATTTTCTTACCATGCTCTTCCTGTAAGGCGGTTATGTTTTTACCAAGTCACAATGGAAGCATTTCCTCAAGCGGCCTTTTCAGCTAGTCACTCCCTTAGGTTTTTGGATGTTGGGTGGTTTTCTCCCTATTTTAGCGACGCCTTGTATCACGACCCTCATGGACTCACATCTCTATACTGTAATACATCTTTACTCTTTTTGTCCTCATATACGTGCTTCACATACACCTGCCAGATAGTCAGTGCGTCGACTGTCGAATTAGATAAAGGAAAAATGTTACGTTAGAGAAATATATCCACCTCCATACCAATTGATTTCTGTTTATATTTCTGTTGTCGCTCTATTAAAAAAAAAAAAAAAAAGTTTTACATCCTTTTCGTTACGTGTGTGTGTGGGTGATTCACAGCATCACTCACTTCCACCCTCCTTCACAACCACTGTTTCGCTTCATATCCATTGCTCTCTCATCTCTACAATATGTTCTTCTCGTAGTTATTGTTCCGACATGGTTACGTCGAAGAGAGCAGTACTACCCAGGCTAAAAGAAAACTTGTGATAAAGAGACCTGTGGATGCCATTCTGCTAAACTGGACCCAACTCCTATCCATCTTCCTTTGTTGACATTTTCCAATATGCTTTCCTTAACATTTTTCTCAATCACCGTTAAATCACATGCACATTACTGATACTGCACATATACTACAAAGCTCTCTACAAGTTTCAATTACAGTAGGGAAAAAAAAGTTTGTCGGGAGTTCTCGGGGAGGGGGGGAGAGGGGTAACAAATATCCCCCACTGACGGTACCTTTCCCGGTGAAGACCATGACGGATATCCTGAACCACTGAACGATTCCCTTTCCATTTACTTCAGCAGCATCCTTGACGTTGCCTCTGCCTTCCTCTCATATGAACACCGCCGCGAGTGAGTGAGTAACATATATGGCAGCGCACCAACAAAGGTCTTATGCTCTCGAACATCTAAGAAAAAAAAGAAAAAAATAGCTGTGCAATAAAAAAAACCGATTCATGTAACCCAGAACAGAGCCAACAACAAAAACTATAAGGAGGAACTCAGAACTAAAACAAGAAAAACGTAAAAACTACAAAAAACTCGCACTTTTATGAATTAATAATACGGTGAAGTAAAATAAAAAAAATAAATCAGAGGTTGAGTAGAGTTAATGTGACCAAGAAGCCCATAATTTCACACGATTTAGAAGTGCAGTGAATGGGAACACCTAACATACATGAAATCTCCACCATAAGGAGTGAATAAAACCCCTATACAACGTCAGTAATTGAGAGAGGTTAAAGCCTACTCGGGGTCGGCTTAGCACAACTAACCTCTGCGAAGCTGTTTTATACATGAGACGTAATGTGACCCTTCAAGACAGGGCATCGTGATGGTGGTGGTGAGAGGGGATGGTGGTAGTGGTGGTTGTAATGGCCGTGGTGTTCGTGGTTGTGATGATTGTGGTGGTGATGGTGGTGGTGATGGTGGTAGTGGTGGTGGTGGTGAATGAAGATGGAAAGGAAGTAGTAGAGGTGTTGGTGGTGGTTGTGTAATGGTGTTGGAGTGGTGGTTGTAGAACTCACATGTAGTAGTAGTAGTAGTAGTAGTAGTAGTAGTAGTAGTAGTTGTAGTAGTAGTACTTGTAGTAATAGTAAGAGCAGCAGCATTACTAGTAGTAGTAGTAGTAGTAGTACTTGTAGTAACAGTAAGAGCAGCAGCATTACTAGTAGTAGTAGTAGTAGTAGTAATAATAATAATAATAATAATAATAATAATAATAATAATAATAATAAAATCATTACCTTCAGTTATGTTTTTAAACACCTCATTTCCCAGAGTATATGTGGATTTCATGTAAGAGAAATTGCAGTGAATATTCCAATTTATCTAATCGCAAGTATAGGTACGTACTGAACAAGGCTACTGTCCCGACTTGTAGTGTACGTGATTGAAGGTTACTGACGCTACCAATTTTATCAGTCAGGTTGTGAGATAATGACTGATATCTGTCTTGTCACTCCTCCGTTTCCCTCTCGCGCACACACCCTAGTTGGCAGTCACCCAGCGGTAAGCAACGAAGCAGGTAGTGAGTGTGCATTTACCGTGTTGTAGTATGCAGGATGTGAGGTAGGCAGTGTGTACCCGTATAACCTTCCCATGTCTCTCGCCCTTTCTGCAAAAACGAATCACCAGCTGAGAGGAAAATATCGTAGTTTTTTCATATTACAGGTGGTACAAAAAATGGGGAGAGTATAAGTTTCCCCCGTTTCTTGTTCTACCTGTAAAAAGAAAGCTAAGTTACGACAGAGAATCGAGAGTAAATTATGCCCTAAAATCCCATCCCAGGTCCTTATCCCGTCCAAGAGTCACGAGGATTTAATGATTGAGTACTTGCAGTGGTGGAGGGAGGCGTCGTATATTAGCTGAACACAGGCTATCCTTTTCATTTAATCATTTTTTTTTTTTTAAGCGCATGCAGTCATATATTTCTCAGATTTTATTTATGGTATAATGACTGCGAATGTTATGATCTATGAGTGTTTCTTGCAATTTATATCAAATTTAAAAATATGTACCGTTCAGCGTATTTGACTGGAAACAAAATATCAGTGCCTGGGGTTTCTAAGTATTGATTATGCATGTGTGTGTGTGTGTGTGTGTGTGTGTGTGTGTGTGTGAAGTGCGGCCAGTATAATTTGGACAATACTGATCTGCTTTGACCAGTCTTGGTGGAAGGACTGTGTGTAAGCCAAGGGACTGACTTATCGTTGCTGGGAAAAATAGGTCCAAGTTCTTAGGCAATGGAAAGTATAAACCAGTTTTTATCTGATTTAAGGCAAACTGGTGTCAGGAATAGGGCCAGGCAGGGGTCAAGTACTTCAGTGTTAGCAACAATCGATCAAAGGTCGAGCTCAGAGAGCAAGGTCCATGGTTCGGTTGCACAATTCAAAACTTTTCATCCGATTTTGACCCAACTTGGTGGAATGATTCAGGGTAAGTCGAGCATGAAGCAACTTGGTTTTGAGAATTGTGGGTCAAAGGTCAATGTCACAGAGCAAGGTCAACACAAATGGTTCTGATCCGATGTGGAACAAGCTTGACAGAGGGTTGACGGCTGGCCCAGGATGGAGTAATACGATTTTAAGAACACTAGGACTGAAGCCAAGGTCACAGGGAAAAGTAAAATTTTTTGCCCATAGACCGATTGTAGGTCAAACCAGTTGTTTTTCTCTTTCTTGTTTTTGTATTTGTTATTGTTGTTGTTCCCACTAATGATGCCATAAACTTTTCTAAACTGTCTGATAGCAGACTGAATGAAATACATTCATGATGTGCAGGCCTAACAAGCATAAAAAGAGACATCCCTCAATCCTGAAATTTTTGATCCACAGACTTCCACACCAGAAGCTGCTGATTTACTGACTCCCACACCAGACGTTGCAGATTCATTTACTCCCACACCAGACGCTGCTGATTCATTTACTTCCACACCAGAAGCTGCTGATTCGCGTACATCTAGTCCCCTCCAACCAGCACCATGGGTCACGATTACGATTATCTGTTGCGGATAATAGGTAAAGCTCAGATTTTTGTGCTTTTCCATGTTTTTGTTTACGAATAACACTTGCATTTATTAGCATATGGAAAACATTGGAAAAGATATGGATTACAGTTATGGAATACATTGGAGCAGATATGAAATACAAATGTAGAATACGTAAGACTTGAGCCTGGTATGGATTCGTCTGACCAGGATTTTCTTTTCACGTGTGTCATGCTTGAAGTGAGTCAGTTTGAGACTGAACACAAAATACGTGGAATAGATAGAATGAAGATTTATCGTGAATAGGAGTAAGACTTGAAATGTCACTGGTATGATTAAGACATCGTAAATAGGATTAACACTTGGAAAACTTAAAATTAAGATAGACTGAAATTCGAAAGTTGGACCAAGAAGGATTTCAGCTTAAACATATTAAGTAATTTGGAATAAGTATATGTCAGGACTCTAAAATCATAACACAATACATAATAGCTAGTAACGTATATATATAATATAGAGATTAGATGAAAGTCATGCCTAGGGCTAGAGGAAGTGGCGTTCGCACATTCTCAGTTAGGAATGTCACACACAGCAAGGTGTGACGCCTGATTGGAAAGTCCCCAGGCTTGGGAAGGTTCCACACAACCATGCCTTACACGTGACACAACCAGTCATATACAGGAAAAACAGGAGAGACAGGGCAGAAAGGGGTTAGGAGAGAATAGAGACGATGAGGAGAGGAGCACGCAGATTAGCCAGTAGCTCTCACCTCATTGCGAACTTGTGAGACTCACTCACTACTCAGTATTACTCTTGAGATATTCCCTTTCAAGAAAATAAACTGCAGTCAAACTCTAAACTCATCTTTATTTTTCTCCTGCCATCTACGATAAGTACAACAAACATTCTCTTCTTTCGTAAAATCCCAGCAAATCAACACACTGTTACAATAGCTCGGCGACGAATACAATTATTATCTTTACAATTACGAAATGTGTTCCACCAGTCTCTATGGAGGTGTGGGTTCGAATCCCACTGCTGCCACCATATATAATATATGGTAATTGTAAAGATAATAAATCATAGTTGCTGCCGAGCTATTGTAACGGTGCGTTGATTTGTAGGAATTTTAGGAAAGGAGAGAATGTTTGTTGTACTTGTCATAGATGGCAGGAGAAAGATAAAAATGAATCTGGGGTTTGATTGCAGTTTATTTTCTTGAAAGGGAATATCTCAAGAGTAATACTGAGTAGTGAGTGAGTCTCACAAGTTCGTAATGAGGCGAGAGCTACTGGCTAACCCATGCGCTCCTCTCCTCGCCTTCTCTATCTCTCCTAACCCCTTTCTGCCTTGTCTCTCCCATTTCCCCTGTATATGACTGGTTGTGTTACGTGTAAGGCATGGTTGTGTGGAATCTTCCGAGCCTGAGGGCTTTCCATTCAGGCGTCACACCTTGCTGTGTGTGACATTCCTAATTGAGAATGTGTGAACGTCACTTCCTGCAGCCCTAGGCATGACTTTCATCTAACCTCTGTATTACATATATACGTTACTAGCAATTATGTTTTGTGTTATGATATTTTAGAGTCCTGACATTTATTAAGACTTGCAATTACTGAAAGAATGCTGAGTAAATTTGGGTTTAATAAACAGAGCTAGGCTAAATGCATGGGGAAAAATTGCGCAGATAAATACATGCTTAGCAGAAGAAAACTGGATCGACATGTGTGACTGAGCAGATTATGATTTAGAAGGAGAAGAATTTTAGACTCAGAAACAGTAAGAATAAACTGGATAGAGTATGGCATGGCACTGGGAGTGGGATAACACATTAATACGATAAAATGGTTTCCAGTTTCATCTTACTGCCCCCAGACATATTTATCCAGCTCATGATAAATGAAAAGCATAAAAGAAACTTGTTACTCGCTTCAGGACAAGAGATTTCCTCCTGATTGGCTAAAATCTTTTAGGGGTAAAGAATGAATGAGGTCAACGTTCTGAATGGGTTAATACTTCGATAAGAAATTTAGATGAGATAAGGAAAGAGTACGATTAAACCTCAGATTGTAGAGACTCATATCAGGTTAAACAAGTCTTAATATCGTTTTGTACATTAGGATTGTGTGCAGTCTTTTACGGGATGTTTATAATTAATATATTCCACAGCAAGAAAAACAAGATTACTTTGCGCTCTCTCTCTCTCTCTCTCTCTCTCTCTCTCTCTCTCTCACACACACACACACACACACACACACACACACACACACACACACACACACGATATAGCTGTCTTTTCCATTATTCCTGTTCTCTTGCAGTTATTGCGTTGATCCTTGCGGTGTTTGTCATGATCCTCCTGTTCTGCTGGACTAGATACAGGTTCGTGGATAGGTAACGTTTTGTATGGTATAAACTCTCTGCAGTCTCTTATTAAAAAACTGTGCTCTACTGAATTATACCAGGCATAAGTGTATAACAGTTATTTCACCTTAACGTGGCCCAGATTTTACAGTTTATTTCATGTTGATCAATAACAGAAAATAATAATACTGCGGCTCTATATCCTTTCCATACCACTTCTTCATGACCAGCACAGTTTTCTAGTGTTAATATTTTCTTGCATCTCAGCATTCAAGAAGGAAAGCTGACAATTTTGGGCCAGGCTAGAAAAAAATGAGTAGAGTAATGCCACCAGGAAAGCAATGTGCCTGCGTTTATAATTTTATGCAATGGGAGATTTGAATTTTACTTTGCTCTACTTTATCACTGTTCATCGTCCTTCTATCAGTCAAAACAGGCGGGCAAGAGGCGCGCCTACACTCGACCTCCATCGCATGAATGTGGAGGATGCAGTCAAGGAAGCCGAAAATTTTCTAGCTCAGAACAAAGGAAGGTACCCCAAATGCTACCTCGTGACCGGGCGTGGGCTACGCAGTAAGGGAGGAAGGGCCAAGATCAAGCCTGCTGTTAAAGTTTTGCTTGCTGAGTCAGGTTACCCATTCAAGTCCATAAACATGGGAGGCTGTCTGGAGGTTGATCTGATCTGATCTGAGATGAGAGAGAGAGAGAGAGAGAGAGAGAGAGAGAGAGAGAGAGACCCTTCCAAAGGTGATCGATGATATCACAATGAGCCTTGCTGCTGGTCGCTATCTTCTTAGGGTAAATAGGTTTGAATGAGAGTTTGTTTCACATGCTGTATAACCTTTATGCTTTATAACTGATACAAACAGCAAGCATACACATATATGAGAAATGATTCGAGAAGATATTGAACCGTTTCATCCATTGTTTCAAAACATACAGACAGCAAAGTGTAGGGATAAGCTTTTTTTTTTTTTTTTTTTTTTTTAATCAAATGTACAATTGCATCATTAGCTCATAAGAGTATATGCTTGTTGTTAAAAGGACTAATTAAAAGGTACTCTTTGTCTAGCCCAATAGATTACATGCAACGGCAAACTAATATGATGCTCTAATTTACTGAAGATCAAGAGGAGGACCAGAACTTTTGCAGGAGACTGTACATGTGCCCGTCTTAGAAACTTACATTATTTTTACTTTAGGAAATGTGTATCAGTGTGTATCAGTGTTTCTCTACAGTCACTTTTTGTGGTTATGTTTTAAATAAACCACTGTAATTCATGTTAACGTGTGTATTTATTGCCGTCCTATTATCGTTTTCTGTCATTTTATTATAGCTTGACAGAGTGTTCTCACCTGTGTTTATGACCCTTTATTTATGTATTTATCGGTTACTATGACAAGTACCATGTGATTCAGAAAAAAAATATCGTCTCTCTCTCTCTCTCCCTCCCTCTCTCTCTCTCTCTCTCTCTCTCTCTCATCATCATCATCATCAGGATAGCTGATATAATACACACCACTAACTTTGATTTCCTATGTTTATACAGAATGGTCCGTAAATATCACTCCACTAGACACTTACTTGGCGGTATCTTATGTGTTGCGGAGACGGCTCAGTCTGCTGATGTGGGCCTGGCAATGGGAGCAGGAAAGGAATCTATGTATATAAAAGAGCCGCGTCGTTAGTTAGTTTGTTTGTTTGTACTTCAATCACTCCCAAACCAGAGGCCAGAGACCCCCAGGCCCATATATATATTCGGAATCAGGGTGACCCAAGGATGGTTTTAAGGGGGTAAAAATTCAGATCTGGGTCATTTGAGGTCACCGGCAGAGTGTTCGCCTTTTTGGTCAGGGCAACGCCGGGTGCCTCTGTGGCCCAATTTTTTGCATGGAGACTCACATGACCAAAGGCTATGTGAGGTTGACCTCCGAGGCCATTTGAGGTCACTGGTGGGCGGTCATTTGAGGTCACCTGTAATACACGGTCGAACGACTGGACCCAGCAGCCCAATTTTCGGCATGGAGACTCACATGGCCTCCAGTCCGGACATAGGCTATGTGAGGTTGACCTCCGAGGTCACTTGAGGTCACCGGTAACAGTAAACAAGTGTGCACAAATACTGTGCGTTAGTCTGTGAAAGCTGAAATAGAAAGGTCCTGGACCTCTTATAATCCTTCTTCAAAAGCATAAGAGGTACATGGTCTTTCTGGAGTAGAAAGAAAGATTGAACTAGAACAAATAGGATTAGTGTGTTCGCCTTTTTGGCCTGGGCAACACCGGGTACCCCTGCTAGTGAATGATAAAAGACAGGCATTGATGACGCTGAATGAGCCGTCCCTCCAACACACAGAAATCGCTTGGCTGTGTGCTAGAGGAGTGTAATATATGGATCTCCGTGTACTTGTTCTTAAAAAAAATTTGATGTTTAGTTCCATGTCTTACAGAAATGTTGCAATCTGAATTTAAGCTAGCCTAGCAAAATATACGCTTCGCTGTTCTTACTCGCATGGGCTTGCATCTGATGGTTGGCTGGGGTTAATTGCCCATATAGTGCCACCCAGGGGCCACTGAGGCTGGTCTTTCACACCTTAAATTTCAGGACTGAATTGCTTAGCCCCGGGTACTTATGCTCCTGATGGGGGGAAAAAGAACTGGATGGAGGAGGGATGGACAAAGTATCATAATATCTGTATGGAGAAAGATTATTACTTTCGCACGTCACTGTAGCAGCAGCAGCAGCAGCAGCCGCTTCAGGTAAACTTGAAACACGAATCTGGTGGCTGCAGGCTAAAAGTTGGCCTTCTCCCGCAGTCTACCATCCTCCTTTTGCGGGATAGGAAAGTTGTCACGGGACTTTTGTATAACCAGACAGGTGATTCCAGTATGATCAAATGGACCGCACACATTCTTCACTGACGATATGGCATGGCACTCCAAGTGGTTAATATCTAATCGTCATCTACGTCAGAACAACGCTGATATGAGGTATCTTCACGAGTTCAAGTGAGAGATAATATTTTAAAGGGCTGGCTGAAACGTTTGACTAACAATTGTAATTCAGAATGATAATTTTGTATCTTCACACTCAAACGTTCTGGTCACTTGTAATTCACTGTCATTATTTCGCAAGTATCAAGATGGACTGAACAAAAGTCTAGGTGACTATTACCTACAGCCAAGAGCAAAGTTTGCAGACACTACTTTCCCCGCCGTGGCAATGGAAGGTGCTACATGAACTATTATTATGTGATGATAGTATGAAATACATGAAATAGAAGTATGTTCGCTGTTGTGCTGTGAAAGATACGAAATATAGAAGGAAGGAAACAATGGCAGTAGAAGGACTGTCGGCGAACTTTTGCTCATCGCTGTACATAGCCGGTCTTTCGACAGAAGGCCATGTTCATTTTTTGGTGGTGTCACAGTGGACGTCATCCTCTCTTTGTCCACAAAACTATCCACTTTCAGTTACCCCCTCACACGCCGCTCTCATGTCCTCCCACTCTCAATCTTTCTCTCCATTGTTTTCTTCCCTCTCACCCGTCTTGTCGCCCGGTTGAGAGGATCAGGTCAGAGTTGGTCTGATTGTCGTGTGAGATTGTCAGGGCAGGGCTGCAAAATGGACGTAACACACGGTAAATTGGTTTATTTTTATTTCACCGAAAGTCACTTTGGAACATAAATGAACTAAAAATGAAAATAACACAACGGCGTACTTCTTATTACACTCACGGTAAACTGTATTATTTTTTATTTCATCGGAATTACGCTGAGGCACAAACGGGGAAAAAATTAAGATTACTTAACGTTTTTAACATAATGGCGTGCTTCTTCTTGTACTTAGTAGTTCCGGAGGGTATATTCAGCTTAGGGGAGAATTATTCAAAGTTGGAGGGCATAGCCATAGTCTTCATTCACCCCATCACTACCGGGATGCTCTCTTAATGTGTATATAATCTTCTGGCAGCAGCAATGATAAAATGGACACGTTCAGTACTAAGGCAGAAGGGGTTAAGAATACCTATGGAAGGAGCACATATAGGTTTACGCAGAAATACATACATATTCCTCATATACAGAAGGAGTGGATGACGGGGATTAGCCCATGTAGGGAGGGCAGGGGAATAAAGGAAAAACAGCTGCACAACAGATTGGCAATTATATACTATTTACCTTCATCAGAGGGAACTGGGCCACTCTCACAAGCTGAATTCTAACTCGCGGTTACCTAATATTAGATGAGCTTTAGTTATGAGGTTACAAATCACTCCTCCAGCCTGACTACACTTGGCCATCAACTAAGCTGAAAGGGGTTAGACATCACTGTTAGATGAAAACAACAGACTTGCAGGTGAGCTATGAAAGGCGCAGGTGTACTTGATTTAACAGACAGCAACTTAGAAGGCAGTATGCGTGCAGACAAAGGTGTTTCTATATTTCATTCCAGTGACCATCGGCTTCACTCAGTTTGGGAGAGACTTGCCAGCTACGAGAGTTAGAAGCAGCTGTCAAAAATCGCATAGTCACTAAAGGTCTCCATTGTGAAAAAAAGAAAAAAATTGCCTGAAGTATGCAAGAGTATTAGTATTAATTTTAGTAGTACCAAGACCAATATCATCATCATCAGCAGCAGCAGCAACAGCAGCAGCAGCAGTAGAGGTAGTAGTAGTAGTAGTAGTAGTAATAGTAGTAGTAGTAGTAGCAGCAGTAGCCCCAGGTTCATCTGAAACGTGAATCCTGTGGACTGCAGGCTGAAGCTGCCCTAGTCCAGCAATCCACCATCCTCCTGCTGTGGATAGGGAGGGAGTTGAGGAATGTTTGCATGACCAGGTAGCTTCACCACCCAGTTATACTGGTGCCACCGCATGAAGGCATCCCTCTTCAGCACCGCAGCAAGAGTAAACCAACACGTTTTTTTTTTTTTTTCTGGGCTATCGACCATTGGGGCGAAAGCCCCTGGTCATTGAGGCCGTATAAATATATGTATATACATATAAACATTATATATATATATATATATATATATATATATATATATATATATATATATATATATATATATATATATATATATATATATATATTCACACACACACACACTTCCATGCATATAGACAGACACACTTTCATGCACACGTACATATATATATATATATATATATATATATATATATATATATATATATATATATATATATATATATATATATATATATATATATATATATATATATATATATATGCTAATTTTTATTTTATTTGTTTTTTTGTATTTTTATTTTTATTATTTTTTTTTATTTTTATATTTTTTGACCTTACATTATTCATAAACATAAATACCTAATCTAAAGACCCTAAAACTAATCACCTAACAGACAAATCGTTAACCTATACTAAATCCTACAGAGGCAAATAGCTAGACCTATACTAATGGTAAAAATACCTCGACTAACAGAACCACACATGGCCTGATGCATGGGGTTAAAGTGGCGGGGAGCGGACGTGCAGGTAGTCGTGATGGGTCGACCTATTTCTTCCCTGGAGATGTTTTCTTGATCTCCTTCCTGTAGGTGTGTTGAGGTTTCTTGACTGGTGGAAAATTGGGCTGTCATCGTTGGGGATGGAGGGTGTAGTGAGTGGCGGGTGGTTCAGTGGTAGCATTTGGGGGGGAGGCGGTGGCTCAATCGGTAGAGAGTTGGCCTGCAGTCCTAACGGACCCGGGTTCAAATCCCGCTGGGGCAGGGAACAGTTTAAGTATTTGAATTTCATAAATATCAGACTTTACTGATCTACCAGGAGACCCGCCGATATGTTGTAAAAATACCCCCGCTAATTCCAATACACCAGTCCTGTATGAGACAGCCCTGGCATGTATTCAGTATGTACGGTGGGTGTTAGCACCGAAGTGGTGACATGTAGAGGTGTACGGTACGTAGGAGGACTACTGGGCCTTGAAAGCAGGCTGTGAAGCCTATGCCCAGAGTCGGTCACATAAAAAAAAAAAAAGTGCTGGCTGGCGGTCTTGTGTAACTATCAAATAATGCACAAGAGATATGGCGTATGGAAGCCAAGATTGTTTGCATTAATTTTTGTAACCTACCAAACTCTGTTCCTAATATAAATATAGCCAACCACGTCCGCTTTTTCCACCTAGTTCATGACTTGTAAATAAGCCTGAAATGACAGTCAATCACCACACTAGTTCTGCCATGGAAATAACCATCGTCATTGGCAGAGCGAATTGCCAGAAAGTAACATCACAAGACCACGAACTGTCAAGAAGGATAGTGTAAGAAGTAAAAAAATACCAAAATTCAAGGTAAGAAAAAAAAAAAGGAAAAGTAAATAAAAGATATCCCTCCGTTGAAATAAAGTGGTTGGGGAATCTTGCCTTCATCTTCAACTATTCTTCAGACTTTCTAACTTATCTCTTCCGGTTTCCTAGTTTTTCTACATTCTTCTCCCTCCCCCTTTTTTTCTTTTATAACCAAGTTCCCAGCAGTCACTTTCAGAGGACCTTACCAGACATTCTCCAGGTGGCAGACGTTACCGGAAACATCTGATTGCAAAAAAAAAGTTAGTTTCGTCAGAATATCGAGATGAAAAGTTCAGTTCTCGAAATCGCTTCCTCAGACCTTCTATGCTGTTATTGCTTTCAGGATTAGAATGAGATAAAAATTTGAATTACCAATGTACTAGATATGAAACTGAAACTTATAATTTTTCCTATGAGTAACAATTTCTGTCGCATCACATGATATACCGGTAATTATAAATGCCACGTCCATTCTACCAAAGTAAAGTTGTGGGTAAACCCATTAAGATTTCGTCGTTGTGAAGCGACCATAGATTTATTTTTAAAGTCTTCATATGATTTTGAACAATTAAGAAACTTGCATCGGTGAGAAACTTGCATCGGTGTGTCTTAATATTGTAGTGCCTTAACATGCACAAAAGGAAGCAACCAATAAATAGCTTCTCCATTTGTTGGCAAACTTCTTCCACTAACCTCGACAATGTGCTACCTACTTGTACTCTCACATTAGGCCTCCTGGTCCACCTCTCGCGCAGATGCCAGCCGCGGGGTTTGGGTGTTCTAGGGTCGGTTTACATTCGTCTGAAGAAACTGGCTCACTCTTACAATTCCAAAATATAGTTGTGGTTACATGAAGTTCGACGAGCCTTAATAATTTAGTATGAATGAATCTCTCTGGTTACTAGTTAAACCTGTCCTCCAATCTGACGACCCCTGGCCATCAACTGAGCCGAAACAAACCGACTAAACGACGCTTCTCTACCGCCTTTGTCAGTGGGAGGTGTTACATGAACTACTTTTATGCGATAACAGGATGAACAAGCAACTGAAAAGTATGAGAGAAAAGGATACAGTCTGTCTTTTGAGGAAGAATGTGAAATACGGATGAAAGAAAACCATGTTGGCACTGGACTGTACGTGAAATTTTGCTCATCACTCCACAATAGAAAATTTTGCCGCCCATTTATTTTGCCACTTTGCCTATCATACAAGAAAACAGTAACGCGTCATTTATAGAAACACATATCATATGGGAGAATATTACTGTGACTTACCTAGAAGTACAGTAAGTTTACAAGAGAACGGTTCTGAGAGCATCATATGTCCTTGAGATTACGACTAGATATTCAGACGGTCGCAGTTCATGATGCCTGTGGTGATGCGAGCAGAGTGGTTGTGGTGGTGTTGGTGGTTGTGGTGGTAGTGGTGGTGGAGGGGGGTACGAGTAGAGTGTTCGTGGTGGTGGTGGTGGTGGTGTTGATAGTGTTGTTGTTATTTTTGTTGCTGGCAGCGGTGGTGATGAAGGTTTGAGTATTGGAGTGATGGAGAATTGGTGGAGGGATAGTACTGAAAACTAATAGTGGTGGAGTGGTGGAGGCAAGAGAAATGAAATGGTGGTTGTGAAGTGCCGGTGGTACTGCTGGAATAGTGGAATGGTGGTGGAGCTAGGGCGGTGGAGGAGAGACGATGATAGAGGGATGACAGGTAGAACAGAGGAAAGGTGATGGAATGAGGGGTGGAGGGTGGCTGGTGCTTAAGTCTGGCATGGTGGTGGAGGAGGAGGAAAATCTGAGGATGAAGTGGTGGATTGGTGGAGTGATGTCGAAGTGAGGGCATTACGGTGCTAACGAAGTGAGTCCGGGCTTAATAGGGATGCTCGTCAGTGTTTAATTATTTGGGGGTTCATGATGCTCATATTAAATCCTTTTGCTCGTACCCCATCCACTGCTAGAGATGTTTTCTTAGGTAGCAGAGTATAATGCATGGTCCTCACAGTGATGATGGCTTTAATGGAAACTAGCAAGGATACCCGGCATTGCCCTGGTAAAACCTTATGATCGTACATACCAACATTGCCTGGGACTCTGGATGGTCACTTCCTCTGTGGGAGAAGATCCCCGTGGTCCCATTTTAACCACTGAATATGTATTACTCCTTGGGTCCAGTTCCCCAAGAATATATTCCCCCTGGACCTATTTTCCCACTATCCACCCACGCTCAAGCTCATCCCACCCTCCTGGTCACCCACCCACCCACCCACCATCCATCCACCCTGCCCACACAGTCACAGTCACCCATCCATCCGGCACTCCCACTCACTCATCCGTGCTGCCCCACCAGGCATAGGTGGGTGTGAAGCTCCTGTATGTGCAAAATAAGTACTTAGCCAGTAGAACGATGAATCCACGGGCTTGAGTGGTGAGTGAATGGGAGTGTGGCCCATTCACTTGGCAAATTTTGGTTAGTATCTCTTTCGATCAAGATTCTTCAGGCTCCCTGGTCTCTGCCTCACATAACCCTCCGGTGGCAAAGGAGATCTGCATAATGATGATGATGATTTGATGATGACGCTGTCACTGGATGTCTTATTTGTTTTGAGAGAGCTACGAGAACCTAAAAAAAAAAAAATCATCATCGTATTGAAAGAGTTCATGAGTTGAGGCTATCTTTACACACACACACACACACCCACACACACCCACCCACCCACACACACACACACACACACACACACACACACACACACACACACACACACACACACACACACACACACACACACACACACACACACACACACACACAAAGATAATTTTGTCTGTCTATAACAATGCTTGAGTTTAGGACTCAAGGACAGGTGTGTGTGACAGCAACTCGCCCCTCGGTTCTTGTTGTTCTTACTTCACCTGTCAGGACCAGTTAGCTAACTTCAACATTAATCCAGATTCCTTTTCTTCCTTAATATTGATTTCCACATGAACTCTTCTCACTATTTCATTAATTTACCTTTTAACCTTTTTCTTGACTTAATATACTCTTACTGATTAGGACTGCGGCTAGCTTCTATTCATACTATTATGTTGTCATCTTATTACCCAGTTATATTATCAAAATAGATTTTGTATTTTAATTATCTTCCTTAATCTCAGCTTCCCATCACATGTCGGGAGACACTTCGTTTGCCATTACTGTTCATGATTTCATTTGTGAAGTTCAATCTGAAATTACCAACAACAGGCTCACAGCCGACCATGCTAAGATTGCATAACCTGAGAGGCAGACTGGATAACAGAAATTCAAGAGTAGGTTCTTTTGTAAGCTCTAAATTTCTAGATAAGTTTACTACCTTTGATGAATACTGCAACAAATTAATAGAGTTCTTTTGCATCCACACTAAAGGTGGTTGTCTTTTGAGTGTCAGCGGACTGTTGCAAAATATGCGGCAGGATTAGTACACCCCTCCCGAGAAAAATAAACTACTGGAAGCAGCAACTCTGGCCGCTGCCACGGGTACTGAACTTATTGAAGTATTGCGAAACAGCCAGTAAGCGGAAACTAACGCTACGAGCAAAACCAACCAATCTTTAGGAAATGTTTCACTCTTGTTTAGCTACCTAAGATTTCTAAATCGCCTTAGCAAATAATAATTGGACACTGCTTTATGGATTCAGTTTTTTCCCGGTGATAACTTACCACTGTTGGCTAAACAGAAGAAGAGAAACTTGATGTCTTTTTCACACAGCCACTTGGAGCAGTTCACTCAGTTACTACTCCCCGCCTGCTTATCAGTCTCAAGATCAAGGACACGTTTCACTCCCAATCAACAAACAAAACGTTCACACAACATGTTCACCGTCCATGTTGCGTACAAGACCTAGGCCACCAGATACAGGTAGATCCTTAACTGGTCGCGCCAGATCTCAAAGTAGGACTAAAACTGTGTTGGTATTGTCGGCGCTCAGGTCATCAAGAAGTTCACTGTTATAAGACATTTGACAATCAAAGCAGTCACAGATGCCATAGTACATCTCTTCACGGTCAGCCGGTAGTGTGTACAACGGCAAGTCACCTTTCCTATCACACGGTAGCACGGACTGCATCTACCAGTCAACCAAAAGAATCCTCCATAATGACAAAATAATTAGCTCCCCATACGCTACATTGGTCCTGTGTCCTAATTAGGTGATTTTTGTCTTAGGTAATTATGAAGGAGCTCATACATAATTTTTTATAGATTCTGAATTCAATAGCCGAATCTTCTCTTGACAGTAATAGGAAGAAGACCAAATGGGTTTGGATTCTTGAGCCACAATCGGCTTTGTGGTGATGACGACACAGAAGTTCACGTGAAAGGCAGAGTAACCCTTGAAACATTGCTTGATGAATTAGTAGATCCCTTCACAGCTGAGTTCCACGTCACAAACAGACCTCGGTATCCTGTAGATGTTTTATATGGTACTAACACCATGACTCAACATTCTGTTGAACTGATACCTGCTTGTGGTAGTGTTAAAGTGAACTGGTTCTATGTATCAGGCATGGACTACCCACACCTTGTCCATGCACAGGTAAATTTGGTGACACCGTCTACAGTGACTCCTACTCCAAAGCCACCAGTAGAGAATAACATAGAGAATGTAGTTTCCGTATCACATGACACCTTCTCCAGCAGTGAGACAACGGTTGACTCATTCACATCTCACTTATCTACCTCAAGGAGTTGGGGATATATTTTGCAACACATATAGATGAAAAAAACAGCTAAATAAAGTGCACGGTTTTGTTGCCGCACGAATTCACGAAATAGTCTGTTCGTGTTGTAGGTGCGAAAGGAGGAGTGGATGCCTTAACCTTACCTGAGACGTGTTGTGTGAGTGGTTTAACTTATGAGTCAGCCTTGTGTTGGGTATTACAGTATGGTTTGTGTTATCTATACCTACTAAATGTCACCAAAGCTCCACCAAAGCTTAAAAGTGGTACAAAGATTGGTAGTTTCCTGGTGTACCTGTAGGCGATAATGATGTACCATTCTCTGTAATGTTCTGAACCAGTCAGGGTGACCAGATGGCACTTTGATAAAGCAGACTGTGATGGAATTAGAAACTATCTTACTGCTGATATTCCATGGCAGTCTTGCTTCTCCACTGACATCAGTTCTATGCAGTTCTACATTAATGACTTAATACAGGTTGGTATGGAATAGTTCATTCCTAGTCAACAGTTTACTAAAAGATCGGACTCCCCAAAATTGTTTGACAGCAAGTGTGCCAGAGCAACGACCCAAGAATCCTTAGCATATAACTCTTAAGGTAAAAAAAACGAATTCCTCAGCCAATTTAAAATTGTTAGAAACCACGAAAAAGCAATAATAAATCTTGCCAAATTAAACTTTCTTCACAATCAAGCATCCAGACTATTAAATAATCTTAATGACAATAGAATACTCTGGACAACTCTCAGTTCTTTCAGTAATAAATTTAACAAGTAATCACTCATTCCCCCACTAAAATCTTCAAATGGAAACACTGCAAATGACCCGTGTGGAAAAGCGAATATCCTGGCCAGTACATTTGCCAGAAATTATACTTTAGAGCAGTGGTTCTTATCCTTTTTGCTGCTGTTGCCCCTTAGCGCACCAAGATAGGATGTTGCTACCCCATCCCACTTTAACTGGGAGAATCAGTAGAGAAACATAATGGTACTGGTTACGAGCGAGCAAGCACAGCAAACGATGCTAAGTTTATGTTCAGCTGAGAAATGAGCGGCCTGACACAATCCGGCCCGACCGTGATGGTTTTCAGAGGCTAATAACTTTTCTAGTACCTGAGATACAGAAGAGATTCTTTCAGCAGGTAGTAGATACATTCAATAAATTTGTTTTTGGTTATATGTTTACTCATGAGACCAAAGAAATCCTTGGAATCCCAGCTTTCCAAGTGAATGTTCCGAGGGCTTCAATTGATATACTCCACTATGAAATCAAATGAAAAAAAAATCCTGTTGTAATACTACGTTATCTTGCACGAATTCTAACAATTAAATATCGGATATAACGATAATAATTCTACATGAACGTTTTTTTATATGTTTATGGATGAAATCAGCAAGAGTAGCCTAATCTCCCCATTTCTGGGTTTTATCATTCGATCAATAGCCAAGCATTTTCCGATGCACTTCGATGACACGGTAAGTCGGGAGCAGAGAACCGAACATTACCCATGTGAAAAACGCTATGGTGCCTCGCTATGTGCACATCCAGAGAGAAGACGAGGAAGAGAGAATATGTGAGGAAGAAAAAAAATTAGCTCAGTTATTCTTCTGTTATTGTTTTCACCAGAAATGTTGAAAGTCCACACCAAGATGAAATTATATTGATTGTGTATGTTCAAACGCTCGCTCGCTCGTCACGCGCTCACAAAGTGTACTTTACTGGTAATATATTCTCCAGGTGATTATACAAGCTATAGAAAGAAGTCAGTATTCGGTTTTCAAATAAGTTAAATTAAGTGTTTTCAGTAGAACATACACTTGGTTAGACTATAAGTTTGATGGATGAAACACTTTTCTTTAATAAGTTTTTCTACGCGTGGCACAGTGTGAGGCAATACGCATCGCATGTCATATCAAATAGGCATCTTGTTTTTGGCCATTTTTTTTTACATATCAGAAAAGCCCACTTCACAGTGGTATGTAGCTGCAAAAAGCATCAGAATCCTGTGTGCTCACTATGACAGAATGGTGCATTCTTTACCAAGCTTTATCCAGAATGTAGCCAGATCCCGCTCATGATAATCTTTTTTCTTGTCTTAAAAAAAAAAAAAGAAAAAAAAAAGGAAAATCGCAGAGCAAAGTTTTAAAGATATTACACCTTGAAAAAGAAAAATTACTCCTTTAGGGTTAATTATCTTAGACTAAGTACCACTGCCTCGGTCAGATCGCTTCTGTACTTGAATTTCAATTTCCCGAAATTGCACCACTAAAAATTCACACTAGATACGTGAAATCTATCCTAGACAGTTTACCAAACAACTCATCTTCTGGTCCAGACGGAATTCCTCAAGTAGCTTTGAAAAAGTGTTGCCCAGAAGTTGCTCCTGTTCTAGTTGAATTATTCAGACTATGCGTACGTATTTTTCATTCCCTATTTCTTGGAAAGAAGCCAATACCCACCCAACTCCGAAGAGAGGAAGTTTTTAGATCTCTCTGATTACAGACTCTTCGTTATGTATTTTAGGTTGTTATTAATAAGTACGTTGCTGAATATCTTGAATCTAACAACTTAATTGGTGACAGACAATACTGTGTTTTCTACGAAAGGTCCACAGTTGATATACTCAGTCACATGACTCATGCCATCCATTAGTCAGTCGATCAATAAGGAGAAACCCATGCAATATACCTTAATATTTCTAAAGTTTATGACAACCTATCATCTTTAGTTCAACTGATTTCCTCATATCTCAGCAACGGAAAGCTACTATATAATGTAGATGGAGTATATTCCAATTTCCATTCGGTTAAGGCCGGCATGCAACAATGCTCAGTCCTGACTCCGACCCTGTTAGTATTAATGATATCTTCTGCATCACCCATAATCCCATCACTCATACACAGATGACTCAACAATTCACAGCTCCTTCACACTTAAACACCCATTCACAAAGTTTATCTCTAACTCACAACTCAGTACAGCAATCTCCATAAATCAAGACTTATATACGACTGCTGAATAGAGACAATATAACATTGTCTCAGTTAATGCTAGGAAAACCAGATGTATTACAGTTTAATAGTAGACAGTTATTGCCTGATTCCTCTATTACCTTCAGTGCAGTTAATGTTCCTTTCTATCTCTAAAATTATTGAAATTCTCGATTGGACCTCCCATATTAGACTACTGGCTAAAACCACTTCAAAGAAACTTGGATTATTGTATTTCGTACCTTTTTCACTCATAAGCAATTAGCCATAATTTACAAGAGTCATGTGTGCTTTCAGCTTGAATATTGCTCACCCTTGTGGAGTGGATGTGGAGAGGCTGCACTGAAACAACTGGACAAAATTAAGAACAAACCTCTAAAAATTATTAATAACTCAGCAATGTAAGTGACCTACCTCGCCTGCATGTAAGATGGAATGTTGCCTCCCTTGCATTATTTTACAGAAACTTTTATGGCAAATACTCAGACGAAGTTGCATCCATTGTGCCACCTCTCCACGCATTCCCCCGAGCTACCCGGGCGTCTGGTAGTGTTCATGAGTGGACTGTCACACTGCCCTATTGCAAAACTTCTGCCAGTCAGAACTTTTTTATTCCCAGAATTTCTCCTTGGAACTCATTTCTCCTGAATAGTTTCCCCCGACATTTCAACCTACGGCTGTTCAAGTCCAACTGTTACAGATTTTTAATGAATGAAGAACACCTGCAATCTGGTGTATGGATTATTTTTTATTTAAACTGTTTTTCCTTCCCCTGTTTATCTAGGAAAAAAAATATATATTCTCTGTAACTGGCAAGGATAATGATGCACATGGAACGTATGCCATTGTAAAACTCTATGGATTCTACTACGATTCTATCAGCAAATATTGTGTTTGACGCAGAAGCTGGTGATTTCCCTGATCATAAATCACAAATGCTTGATCTTCTGCAGACGTATAGAGGTGTTGTTACCCTACCTGGTGAACCTATGGGAAAGACAAATCTATTAAAGGATACCACTGAATTGGTTCCCGGTACTCAGCCAGTAAATGTACTGTGGGTCACAAAAGTATCTGTGCACAGGGGGTCCGATGCCTACCGAAAACACTAGAACAACTGCTGCACATAACCAACGTCTCATTGTGTGTTAACAAATGTTTGTTTATATAAACATAACACTTGCTATATGTCTGCAAGAGGATAATGCTAGTTGGCGATATATGACGCCTCCCGACATCAGGGCTGCCAGCGTGTGGTAGGTCGGACACTAATATTTCAGTGACCTTCGTTCTGTGGTCCAAAATGTTTCACGCATATCGTGCACCGATGCTTTTGTGACCCATTGTACTACCAGCATACAGACTACCACAAAGCCTGAGTGTGGTGACCGATAACCTTGTCTGGGATATGCTTGAACAAGATGTCACTGATCACTCGGACAGTTTGTCGAATAGTCCATTTTTCCTTGTCCCAAAGTAAGGAGGCGAGTTGAGACCTGTAGTTGACTATTATAAAATAAACTCTGTCACTGTACCCAATCGATTCCCAGTGCCAGTCTTGACAGACGTATTGGAATCACCCGACGAGAATAATATTGTTTTTACTTCCTTTGATCTACTTAATGGTTACTGGCACGTAGAAACAAAAGAGTCATCTCCCCCCATTATTGCATTCAGTGCCGGCCACTATCAATTCAAAAGGCTTCAATTTGGCCTCAGAATGCTCCATCAATGGTCATGAGGCTAATTCATTATGTGTTCAGTGGTATGATTGGTCATTCTCTTGTTGCTTACCTAGATGAAATCATTGTTGTCAGTAAATCAGTCCCTGAACATTTCACAACTTTAAAGCAAGTTTTGATCGCCTCAAAATGACAGGTCTTAATGTCAGGCTCAGTAAATGCAACTTCTTGCGTAAGGAGATTACATTTCATGGACATGTGGCTGATGCAGAGGAAATTCACACCACAAATAAGAAAGTTCAAGTAGTTGCTAACTTCCCAAAACCAAATAGTAGTGGTAATGTAAGGAGTTTCCTTGGACTGAGTGGCTATTACCTGCAATTTATTGAAGGTTAGGCACAGATCGCCACTCCCTATTGCTAAGTAACTAAAGAAAAATGAACCTTTTGAAACACTGATGACAGCACTCATTAATGCTCCAGTCTAGGCATTTCCTGAATATATTAAGCCTTACCTCCTCTTCACTGACGCATCTGGTGTAGGCCTAGGCACAGTATTAATTCAAGTTGATCATGCAAAGAGGAAAAGTGTAACAGCGTATGCTAATTGTGCCATAAATGCTGCTGAACGTAACTATAGTGTCACTCATTGGGAAGCTTTAGCAGTTGTTTTGTCTCTCAAACATTTCAGAGATATAATTTGCTGACATCCCTTGCATATGACAAATCATCTGCCACTTTTTGACTTATTCAAAGGTGGAAATCTAACAGGGCGTCTACCACGATGGTCAGTTATTATCCAAGACTTCAACCCAAGCTATGGGTACAGACCTGAAAAATCTAGTGTACCTGCAGAAGCTCTTTCACGTCATATAGCCGGAGTCTTACCATAACAACTAAGTGAAGTTCCTTGCACCACTCTTACCTCAGATGTTCTCCATGGCGCCAGTGCACAGACCCTCTGTGCCCTAAGGTTGTTTATTTCCTAGAGTCAGTAGGCACTTCAACTTTACCTACCCTCCCAGTGCCAGTAGATGAGCTCGTATTGGACAGTGATATCTTATATAGGAAGACTACTTTTATCAACAGGGACATACCTGATAGAGAGGTATGTCAGCTCAATCTTCCCACTGATTTGATTAATGTATCACTCCACATCATTCATAACACACCCACCGCATTCCATCCGTGAAATGGTCGGTGCCCGAGACAAGCACGTCTTTCATTCTCTTGGCCTACAGTACGTAAGGATATCAATATTCACTGTGATTCCTGTTTCCTGTAATAGTCATCAACGGTTAACTGGATCACCTGCTCCTCTTTTGCAATATCACGTCCATGGGAAACCATTTCAATTGATTTTCATGAGCTATCTCTTACGGAGTCTGGCGCAGAGTACTTGTTTGTGGTTGTTGATCATTCCTCATGTTACTGCGTTCTCGTGGCTCTTCAAGCAAGTCTGCTAAGTGCTTCGCACGTACATTTATTGATCATGTTATTTGCCTACTTACTACGCTACCAACCTTAATTACTGTTAATTTTTCTAAGTTCAACAACAGTGTTCTTGTTGAGATTTATAAGCATCATAACTAAGTGTACTGTCACTTTGCTACATCCTGCCTCCCTGGGCCTTGTAAAGAAAAAAAAAAAAATGTTAAGGTGAGATAATGCTTGAAGTACGTTGGTTCTTAGAGCACCTGTTATGATGAGCGGATACCAGAAGTTGCTGCTGCTATCATCAGCTCCATTAACAAATCCACTGGCGAATCTCCATTCCTTCTTATATAAATTTGATAAACGTCTGCCATATTCACTGTTACTTTCGAAGCTCACTCCACTCAATAATCTGGACGATTATGTGAAATTGAGACTGTCAGACTTCCAGTAAACACACCGGTAAATAAAGAGCAGGTTCTACATCTATGCATCCAAGTATATAACATTTATTGAGATTAGAACTGTGGGGCAAGTGTGTATGACAGGAGTTGTGTAACAGCAAACACAGCATGTGCTGGTTGACAAACTCCACCACGATGACTTCTAATTAACTGAAGACAGCTGCTATAACTGAAGACATCCGACTGCTTGGGCAACCTCTCTACTACTGAACTGAGTGATTTCTATATCCTGAGAGTGAGCGCTTGAGGGTAGGCCAAGGGGCGAGCACGGCCTGGTCACGTTTCGCTAACTAACTTGCAAATACTCTGGCCTGGTCACAGCAGGCTCTCAGCAGCGACACTTTGCATTCCTACAACTGTATCTTACTATACGACAACTATAATTATCATACAACTAGCCATACATTAAGATATGTATACATTACATGTTTGCCTGTCTGTTTGTCCTCTGTGTAGACCGAGCGGAATTCATATAGAACTCTCCAAACAGCTGTAATATGTGTAACTTTTACGACGAATTTAAATGTGTACTTTACAGTTGCTAAAGTGAAACCCCTGATGGCCAAGCTAAGAACTAATTGAACATAATCAAGGCAACATGGCGGAAACATGGCATCTAATTACCATAATATTTCTATCTCTATAACCATATCAATATTAACTCCAATGGACTGGATGGGTGGATGGATTTGTGGGGTAGGCAGTGTAGATGGAGTGGGTGGGCATTGCTGAATGGATAGGTAGGTGTAGAGGGACAGGCTGGGTGGGGCAGTGGGTGGTGTGGGGCAGGGGTGGGTGGGGTGGTTGGGAAGGGTTTGGTGGGTGTGGTGGGGCACCGAGGGTGGGTAAGTGGGTGGGCAGGATGGATGGGCGAGTGGGTAAATGGGAAGGTGGGTGGGTTAATGGGTTGGGTAGGTGGGTGTGAAGGATGGATATGAAGGGTTGGTGGGGGGGTGGGTGGATCGTGGGAAAAGAAGCCCATGGTAGAAATAGGTCAACGTTGAATACATCCCTAAGGAAATGGGTCCAAGGAGAAACATAGGTTCAGCGGGAAGGAAGGGACCCTGAGGGTCTTCTCCTACAGGGGTAATGGCCATCACGGTCCCAGGCAGTGCGATATGCATGATCATTGGGTTTTACCCAGGGAACGTCTGGTACCCATGCCAGTTTGCACTATATCTCATTCACCTTAATTTTTCCCAGATTCTCGCCCTTTTGTAACTTTGACATTATTCAGTGACTGAATATGACGACATTTTGGCTCTATATTCTTTTCATAGCATTTCTTCTTGACTAACATCATATTCTGGTGTTAATCAGTCTGCTGGTGTGGGCGTAGGTGTGGCAGTGGAAGTAGGAAATGAATAAATGTTGAATAGACACTGATATGCTGACTAAGCAGTCACCACAGAACATCAGAATTCGCCCAGCAGGGTGGAAGAGCAGTACTCTCTGTGTGGACCACCATGCATTATCTACATGGAGTTACCAGATCTTTTAGCGCCTGCAGACTGAACCCTTCATCCTTGTTGCTACCAAACGATTTTGATAATCTTGGAAAAACCTCCAACACTGAACGGGTTAAAGTAGCAGTCATAGTTGTAGCTCCAGGCTCATAAGAAGCATGAACCCTGGTGGACTACAAGCCTAAGTTGCCTCTCTTTCAAAATCTACCATCCTTTTCGGGGACAGGAAGTGGCTGAGGGACGTTTATATAACAAGACAATTGGGCCGCCCAGTTACAGCACCCTTGTGTCCAGTACGCGTTTGTCCAGTACTATTCTCGTCCAGTACGGTCGGCAAAAAAATTTACTAATTTATTACTGTAGTACTGATATGTTGGGCTAGTACGGATCGGCCGTGCAAAGTGGGCCAAATCCGAGGAGTTCTCTAGTACTGACGTGCTGCGTCCAGTACTACTACCCGTGCGCATGAGGGAAGATGGCCAACACTGAAGAACGTTTCCCTAATACTGCCGAGCCAGTCCAATACGCCTTCCTCGTGACTCGTGAAGTGTGCCAGTCAAATTGCAGTATTGCACTTCCCGCAAATGACGAAGATGACGTTGTGTCAGTGTGTGACTATGAGGGACTTACGAGGGAGGTTGAGGCAGAGAGGCCTCCTCAGGATCCTGAAGGCTCTCCTCCAAGGGGTCAGTAGGATCTCCTACAGCCTCGGAATCATCTCCCCCTTCCCCCCCAAGCCCATCACCACTCACCTTAAAGGCTGGGAAAATCTTAGTTGTGTCAAAACGTAGTCAAGTTGAATTTCGGGTCGACTTTTTCAAGGCTTGTCTGACATCATTCATTTTTCCCCTAAGGTCTGTTGTTTGTCCAGTATGGATTAGGCCAGTACGGTGGTACTGTCTGACAAAAATACCTTACTGGACGCGAGGGTACTGTATATCAATTCAGCCACATGAAGGTGTCCGCCTCTGTAACCAAGGGGTTAATGTAGGCTATATACAGTAGCAGGGTGGACCGTATATAGCGCTCCCCGTTTAATCCCCCCCCAACCACCGGGCAATTTCACGTGTGTTGTGGGACGCTCAGCCAACGTTATTACCTTACCCTGCATCGTTTATTCATTTCCTACTCCCACTGTCTCACCTACGAGCACACCAGCAGACTGAGCCCTCCGTGCAACAGGAATGATATAGCAAGATAAATTTCTAGTGGAACACTGTTCATGGACCATCCAGTACAAAGCAGGTCGTAGCACTGAAGGGGTAAATGCTATTTTCAACCCATCGGCCACAAAATTTCATCTTATACTGAAAACTAGAAAGCGCCCTGAGAGGGTATACCTCCGCCAATGCCATTGTCATTAAAAAGGATTCGGATCAGGGTCGGCCCCCAAATTTAATAAATTCTTTCTGGATCCATGGCCCACCTTTCCACGAAAATTCATTGAAATTCATTGAGAACTTTTGGAGATATTGTGAGGGATACTCCTGATCAGGATCAGGATCCTGCCCCAAATTTAATAATTTCTTCCTTGGCCCATGGCCCACCCTTCCACAGAATTTCATCAAGATCCGTTTATAACGTATTGAGTACTCCTGCAATCAGACAGATAACCTACAGTAAAAGACAAACAAACCAAAGCAGGGCAAAACATAACCTCCTTGGAGGAGGTAAAGATAATCTTAAGGAAACTAAAATAATGTAGAAACGAGAAATCGACCTACCTGTAAAAGAGCTAGGAAACTGGAGACTTTTTCCTTTAACTCATTGTCGATGTAGTTTTACATGCTTTTTTAAACGCCTGCAGAATGAGGTCTATTTTTTTTTTTCATTGTTGATGCTACCAGATGATTATATTAAACTTGTGTAGGACCTGTAACAATGAAGGAGTTAATGAGGACTGTTTACTTAAACCCTCCAGTTCTAAAAGTTTTCCTAGAACTTAATAGAAATGTTTGGAGTGGCATCTTTCCTATCACAACCTTCTTTCCGATCGTCAGTATGGGTTCCGTCAGGGACGCTCCACTGGCGATCTTCTCACCTACCTTTCAGACTCCTGGTCATCCTCCTTTCGGGACTTTGGCGAAAGCTTTGCCATTGCACTTGACATCTCAAAGGCTTTCGATCGAGTCTGGCATAAATCTTTAATTTCCAAACTGCCCTCCTACGGTTTCTATCCTTCTATCTGTACCTTCATCGCTAGCTTCCTTTCTGGTCGTTCTATAGCTGCTGTCGTAGACGGCCATCGTTCTTCTCCTAGATCTATCAACAGTGGTGTTCCTCAGGGCTCTGTCCTATCACCAACTCTCTTCCTTTTATTCATCAATGATCTTCTAAGCTGTACATCTAACTCTATCCACTCATACGCTGATGACTCCACCCTTCACCTTTCCATTCGGTTCCCGCAACGCCCATCTCAACAGTTACTTCAAGAAACAAGGGATGAGGCTATGGCACACCTAATGTCTGACTTGGCTCATATCTCTGACTGGGGTAAAAATAATATGGTTGTCTTTAATGCTTCTAAGACTCAGTTCTTACACCTATCAACCCGACAAAATCTTCCACAGGTATACCCACTAATGTTTAATAATATTCAGATTAATCCTGCATCATCCTTGAACATGCTTGGGGTTTCATTTACTCGGGACTTATCTTGGAAAGATCATATTGCATCTCTTGTAAAATCTGCTTCCAAGAGATTGGGTGTGCTAAGCCGACTCCGCTCTTTCTTTACCCCTGCACAATTGTTGACTCTATACAGGGGTTTTATCCCCCTGTGTGGAGTACAACTCTCATGTGTGGGGAGGCTCCCACATACAGCTCTTCTCAATAGGGTGGAGTCAAAGGCTTTTCGTCTCATTAACTCTCCTCCTCTTACTGACTCCCTTCAACCTCTGTCTCTTCGCCGCACTGTTGCATCTTTATCTCTTTTCTATCGCTACTTTAATGGTCACTGCTCCTCTGAACTGTCTGCTTGCATTCCTCCACCTCTACGACGGGCGCGTAGCACCCGTCTGGCAGCAAACTCTCATCCCTTTTCTGTCCAACTCTCTAATGCAAGAGTTAACCGTTACTCCCAGTCTTTCATTCATGCAACAGGTCAGCTCTGGAACTGTCTCCCTCTGTCTGTATTTCCTCCTGCCTATGATCTCCAGTCTTTCAAACGCAGTGTGTCCAGGCATCTCAAAATGATCGGATCTTGAATTTGGCTCTCTATTGTATTTTGTTTTTCTCTTGGAGGGAACTGTTACTGCGGGCTCATGGCCTTTGGTTCCTTCTTCCTCGCATAAAAAAAAAAAAAAAAAAAAAAAAAAAAATAATAAAGAAAAGCTACGCCCTAGTTTGAAAAGGGTTGAAAGTGGAAATGGATGGGACATGTTCTGCTCGCCGTGTAGTTTTTATTCATACAGCAAGCCACCTGTGAATGAAACCCGTGTTGTATGTGTTGTGCTGAATCAAGACCACCTCTCTGCGTCACTGGTGTTCAGGTACAGTACGATGCTAAATTCTGGTCTCCTCCCCTGCCTCTCTCGCACTGCTGTATTCATGGATATTTGAACAAGACGATGTGAACAAGGGTGCATATTATCACTTATAGATGGATGATATGCGCCTCAGTCCACTTCAACACATACAAGCGTGTATGAATTTAGAAAGTGAGGCAGTAAAGGAGAATTGACTTTAGTATTTGACTGTGCGTGTTGAAATCTGCATCTGTAGCGATTCTTTTTTCAGTCTCCCCATTCCAGTACATCACGTACCACACATCAACATAGTGCTGATCTCGGCAGCTCCCAAACGTCATCACATGGACCCTAATACACATCATATCTATTGTGACAGCATTCCACATTCAAATAATGGTGTTATGGTATTGTAGTCGTTATATTCAAACTTGACCTAATATCTTCAGTGCCGAGTTTTAACAAGAGATTAACACTAAACCGCAATTCTAATCGCGAAAAGCTAGTTTAGGAGAGAAGTAAAGCCAAAGTATTGTCTTATTCTCCTTTATAACTACACAAAATAAACTACAAAATGATGAAAATCTGGACCAAGTTAGGATAAAAAGAATATAGGGGACACTTCTTTAACGTGTTAGTGAAGCCGTTTGGAAAAGCAGCAACTATGGTGACAATTAATGAAAATTCTCAAACAACTTTTTACAGGAACATGTATCGACCCTGCGATGTCACATTCTTGCCAGTTCACCGCTCTTTCCTGTTCAGGACTATCTGCGACAAGTAACCGGAGTAATATAAAAATGCATTTCTTGTCCTGTACAGCTTGGGTTAGACCAGACTAAACTATTGGTACTATTGCACTCCGCTTTGTGATTCAATCAAGGTTCAGTCAGGAACTTAGATCAGATTAAAGAGAGTACGCAGCTAGCTCAGCAACAGTGGTCAAAGACAAAGTGCATCAGAAATGAGAACGCATGTAGATAAGGAGAGTGAATGGGTGGAGACTTTACCATTAGTCCACGTGAGTAGCCAGTTAGAGAGGCCGTCAGCAGGGTAAACCATAGCCTGAGAAATACAAGAAGAAAATATTGCTGCCATTTCTGTTTGCAATAAGAAGCTCTTGAACCTGCCATTTTCTCCATTAGGTCTTAGGTGAATCAGATAGTTACAGTGTAGCATCAACCTTCCAAGAGCATATGCATCCAATGTTGCTCAGTCACTGTATAACATTTTACAGTCATAGCCTTAAACTGCACTGCCTCCTGCATCAGCAATGTGACCAGGGATGTTATTAGTTGATGAAAGAGAAATATTTACGTTCTAGCAAAGCTCTTTACCCCGCAGAACCAAGGAGCAAAAATCCCATTCAGCGTCAAAGTTGGCTCCACAAATTCATTTTTATTGCAGTTAATGATTAAATGCACTAGATAAAAGGATCCTTACTCGATGGCCGATGACCGTTGTTGCTGTTGTATATTTCCCTAGTATAAAGATGCAGATATACATGAGAAACAATTGGAGAGCATATTCAGACATATAATCTATTTTTCTTAATGTGAAGATGGGAAAATGTTAAGTTATTTGTTTTTGTCTAGTCCATTTGTCTCGTTTGGAGTTTCATATACAGCATAATGTCTTAGGTGAAATTTGTAGTCAACAGCATCACAATCACCACGCCTGACAACACACCAGGGTACTCACCGCAGCAGATGACAAACCAGGATACTTTATGACACCAATGACACACCAGGGTACTCTATGACACCTATGACACACCAGGGTACTCTATGACACCTATGACACCGGGGTACTCTATGACACCTATGACACACCAGGTTACTTCATGACACCTTTGACACACCAGGGTACTTTATGACACCTTTGACACATCAGGGAACTTTATGACACCTTTGACACACCAGGGTACTCTTTGACACCTATGACACCAGGGTACTCTATGACACACCAGGGTAGTTTGACACCAATGACACACCAGTGTACTCCATGACACCTTTGACACACCAGGGAACTTTATGACACCTATGACACACCAGGGAACTTTATGACACCTTTGACACACCAGGGTACTCTATGACACCTATGACACCGGGGTACTCTATGACACCTATGACACACCAGGGTACTCTATGAACCTATGACACATCAGGGTACTTTATGACATCTTTGACACACCAGGGTACTTTCTGACATCTTTGACACACCAGGGAACTTTATGACATCTTTGACACACCAGGGAACTTTATGATACCTTTGACACACCAGGGTACTCTTTGACACATATGACACACCAGGGTACTCTATGACACCTCTGACACACAAGGGTACTTTATGACACAAATGACACACCAAGGTACTCTATGACACCTTTGACACACCAGGGAACTTTATGACACCTTTGACACACCAGGGTACTCAATGACACCTATGACACCGGGGTACTCTATGATACATGACGTTCCAGGGTACTTTATGACACCTTTGACACACCAGGGAACTTTATGACACCTTTGACACACCAGGATATATTATGAAACCTATGACAAACCAGGGTACTCTATGACACGCCAGGATACTTTGTGACACCGATGGCACACCAGGGTACCTTATGACACTTGACACACCAGGTACCTTATGACACCGACGACACATCAAGGTACTTTATGACACCGACACACCAGGTTACCTTATGACACCGACACAGCAAGGTACCTTATGACCCTGACGACAAACCAAGGTACCTTATGACACCGACACACCAAGATACCTTTTGACATCGACGACACATCAAGGTACCTATGACACCAACGACACACCAGGGAATCTTATGACTCCGATGACACATGGGGTACCTTATGACACAAATAACTTACCATGAAACCTTATACAGACAGCACACCATCGTACCTTATGACTCCAGCGAAATACCATCGTACCTTGTGACACCTATGACAAACCATCGTACCATATGATACTGACAACACACCTTTGTACCATGTGACACTGACAACACACCTTTGTACCATGTGACACTGACAACACACCTTTGTACCATGTGACACTGACAACACACCTTTGTACCATGTGACACTGACAACACACCTTTGTACCATGTGACACTGACAACACACCTTTGTATCATGTGACACTGACAACACACCATAGTACCTTGTGAAACTGTCGAGACACACCACGTTACTTTTTTTATACTAAAGACAAAATAAGTTACCTTATGACACCAATGACACACTAGAGTACCTAGTGACACTAATGATTCACCAGAATAGTTTATGACACTGATGACACCAGAGTACCTTGTGACATCGATGACACACCAGGATACCTTATGACACCACACACTATGGTTCAGTCGTGGTCATAAATAATCACCTATCCTCCAGTACCTCGTGCCTCAGGCTGGCTCCTTTATGCGCGGCAAGTCATAGTGGAGCAAGAGGGGCTGAGAGGGAGGGGCCAGAGAGAGAAGTGAAGGTGGGTGGGGGGACGAGTGATGGTGCGAGGGTGGAGTGAGGAAGGGGAGGGAGGGGAGCTAGGAGAGGGAGAATGAAATGCGAAGTGGTTGGTGGTTACATTAATTGTCTATTTTCTTTCGTTCAGAGCATGATATAAAGGAGTTAATATTCGGTAGATAATGCTACATTACATCTTGTATACCGGCGTCAGACAACAAGCTTCAGACAGACCATGGCACAGACCATGGCACCTTATGATACTGAAGACACACCAGAGTGTCTTATGACACTGAAGACACACCAGGGTAACTTATGGCAATGAAGACACAACAAGGTAACTGCTGACACTAGCGACATACAAGAGTATCGCATAACACCGGCAACACACCAGGGTACCATATAACACCGGCAACACACCAGGGTGCCATATAACACCTGCAACACACCAGGGTACCATATAACTCTGGCAATACATCAGGGTACCATATAACACCTGCAACACACCAGGGTACCATATAACACCGGCAACACATCAGAGTACCATATAACTCTGGCAATACACCAGGGTACCATATAACACCAACAACACACCAGGGTACTATATAACAACGACAACACATCAGGGTACCATATAACAACGACAACACACCAGGGTACCATATAACAACGACAACACACCAGGGAATCATGTAACACCGGAGACATACCAGGATACAATGTATCACTGCGATACACCAGGGTATCATATAACTTTGCGGACATACCAGGGTACCATATAACTCTGGCGACTCACCAGGGTACCATGTAACACTGGCGACACACCGTGGTGCCATTTAAATCCGGTGATACTCCAGTGTACCCTATAACATTGGTGACTCACTAGGGTGTCATGTAACACCGGCAATACAAGAGGGTACCATAGAACACCGGCAATACACCAGGGTACCATATAACACCGGCAAAACACCAGGGTACCATATAACACCGGCAACACACCAGGGTGCCTTACAACACTGGCGACACACCAGAGTGCCTTACAACACTGGCGACACACCAGAGTGCCATAGAACACTGGCGACACACCAGAGTGCCATAGAACACTGGCGACACACCAGAGTGCCTTACAACACTGGCGACACACCAGAGTGCCTTACAACACTGGCGACACACCAGAGTGCCTTACAACACTGGCGACACACCAGAGTGCCTTACAACACTGGCGACACAGCAGGGTGCCTTACAACACTGGCGACACAGCAGGGTGCCTTACAACACTGGCGACACAGCAGGGTGCCTTACAACACTGGCGACACAGCAGAGTGCCTTACAACTCTAGCGACACACCAGGGTGCCTGACAACACTGGCGACACAGCAGGGTGCCTTACAACACTGGCGACACAGCAGGGTGCCTTACAACACTGGCGACACACCAGAGTGCCTTACAACACTGGCGACACACCAGAGTGCCTTACAACACTGGCGACACACCAGAGTGCCATAGAACACTGGCGACACACCAGAGTGCCATAGAACACTGGCGACACACCAGAGTGCCTTACAACACTGGCGACACACCAGGGTGCCTTACAACACTGGCGACACACCAGAGTGCCTTACAACACTGGCGACACACCAGAGTGCCTTACAACACTGGCGACACAGCAGGGTGCCTTACAACACTGGCGACACAGCAGGGTGCCTTACAACACTGGCGACACAGCAGGGTGCCTTACAACACTGGCGACACAGCAGAGTGCCTTACAACTCTAGCGACACAGCAGGGTGCCTGACAACACTGGCGACACAGCAGGGTGCCTTACAACACTGGCGACACAGCAGGGTGCCTTACAACACTGGCGACACAGCAGGGTGCCTTACAACACTGGCGACACAGCAGGGTGCCTTACAACACTGGCGACACAGCAGGGTGCCTTACAACACCGGCGACACACCAGGGTGCCTTACAACACTGGCGACACACCAGGGTACCTTCTGAAACCGACGACACACCCCAGGCTTATCTAAATATACACCCAGTGGACTGCAGCTGAAATTATTCTTTTGCAATCAAAGATCCTCGTTTTGGTGATAGGGAGGGAAATTAGGGACGTTTGTGTAACCAAGCAGTGGACCCTCCCAGTTATATCAGTGCCACGACGTGAAAGACTCATGACGCCAGTGTGCAGCACCCACTGAGAGTTACTCTGACGAATATATAATTATGCACTTTATTATTCTGTTCTTTTGCCGCCTCTATAAAATGTTGTTTTCTTGAATATCTTGTAACCCACCTCAGACATAATATGCATTAATATCTATTGCACAATATCTGCCTTATTATCCTTAAGAGAACCTACATGTATGGCTTTAAAACGATGTTATAGATTTGCATACATGAATATTCTCCATTAAGTTACATGGCCGGGTACCTGTAAAGGCGTATAATCCACTATAAGCCTGAGTTAATGTTGGAAGCACAGAGACGTCAGGTGACTAAGGATAATGAACGAGGATAATAAGACGAACACAATATCGGGGGACGCACAGAAGGAGAGTACATAGCTGGTAGAGTTAATTTGCTTTGGAAACTCACACGTGTCAGTGGGCCTTACTCTGTAAAACTTTTCAGGACTGACTGGAAACTTAAAATAACGCTTTCTGGGTTTCATCGAAAGAATTCACACACACACACACACACACACACACACAATCTTATATATACACACACACACATATATATATATATATATATATATATATATATATATATATATATCTATATATATATATATATATATAAAACACCTTCAGATGGTAACATTACAAACGACCCGCGTGGGAAAGCAGAGATCTTTGCCAGTACATTTGCCAGAAATTCTACCATACAGGTAGTCAACCAGAACGTCTCAGTACTAGAGCTTGACTCTCCCGATATTGTTCCACTTAAAATACAGACAAGATAAGTAAATATCCATTCTAGACAATTTATCTACCAACAAAGCTTCAGGCCCAGATGGATTTCCTCCAATTGTTTTGAAAAAGTGTTCCCCAGAACTTGCCTCTGTTCTAGCTAAATTATTCAGACTATGCATACGTACATCTTCATTCCCTAATTCACGGAAAGAAGCCAATATCCACCCAATTCCAAAGAAAGGAAGTTCCTCTGACCCCTCTGATTACAGACCAATAGCTGTCATATCTTCTCTTGGTAAAGTATTTGAAAATTTAATTAATAAGCACATAGTTAAACATCTTGAATCCAACAACTTAATTAGTGATAGACAATATGGTTTTCGCCACGAAAGGTCCACCAATGACATACTCAATCTCCTGACTCATACCATCCATCAATCAATCGACCTACATGGAGAAACTCATGGGATAGCCCTTGATATTTCTAAAGCTTTCGACAGAGTATGGCACTGTTCCCTGCTGTCCAAACTCCCTTGCTATGGACTAACGTCTTTTGTTCCTCTGCTTTCCTCATATCTCAGCGACAGAAAAATAAGAGTAAAAGTAGATGATGTATATTCCAATTTCCACTCAGTTAACGCCGGCATGCCACAGGGATCAGTTCTGGCACCAACCCTGTTCCTGGTTCATATTAATGATCTCTTATGTGTCACCCACAATCCCATCCATTCATATGCAGATGACTCAACACTTCATAGTTCATTCACACTCAGACACCCATTTACAAAGTCTGATATCTCTAACTCTCAACTCAGTACAGCCATCTCCATAAATCAAAACTTATCTACGATCAGTGAATGGGGACAAAACAACATTGTATAATTTAATGCTAGTAAAACCAAATACATTTAATTTACTAATAGACAGATATTGCCAGATTCGTATATTATCTTGATTCCTACTAATATTCCCATCTCCAAAAGTATTGAAATTCTTGGCATCTCACTTAACAACGCCCTCAGCTGGACCTCTCACGTCAGATCACTTCCTAAAACCGCCTCATAGAAACTTGGATTATTATACAGAGTCCGTAACTTCTTCACTGACGGGCAGTTAGCTACAATTTAAAAGTTATCTGTGCTCTCTGCTTGAATATTGCTCAGCCTTGTGGAATGGATGTGGAGAGGTTGAATTTAAGCAACTAGACAAAATTCACAACAAAGCTGTTGGAATTATTAATAATCCTGCTATTATAAACAAACTACCTTCCCTACAAGTAAGCAGGAATGTTGCCTCCCTTGCATTTTTTTGCAGATATTTTTATGGCAAATGCTCAGACGAAGTTGCGTCCATTGTGCCCCCTCTCCAAGTCTTCCTTCGTGCTACACGAGCATCTGGTAGCGCTCATGACTGGAATGTCACTCAGCCATATTGCAGAACTTCCGCCTATCAAAATTATTCTTTCATTCTCCGAACTGCATCTCTCTGGAACTCACTTCCCCAGAGTTGTTTTCCTCCAGACTTCAACCTACAACTGTTCAAGTGCAACTGTTACAGATATTTTATGCATGGAGGGCACCAGTAATCTGGTGTATGGATTATTTTTTTTCATTTGTTTTTCCTTCCTCTATTCTGTTATATATATATATATATATATATATATATATATATATATATATATATATATATATATATATATATATATATATATATATATATATATATATATATATAAATATATATATAAATATATATATATATATATATATATATATATATAGATAGATAGATAGATAGATAGATAGATAGATAGATAGATTAACTGATATATAAGCAATGTTGGGTCTGGTTAGTACTTGGATGGGTGACCGCCTGGGAACACCAGATGCTGTTGGCATCCCTACGTCTTAAGTGGGGTTGGTGGAGGATTAGTGCCCCTCCCTGTAAAACAATTAACTCTAAGCCATTGGCCACCCCGTCTGGGATACATGGCGTCTGGCAATGAATGAATGAAAATGAAATATATATATATATATATATATATATATAGATAGATAGATAGATAGATAGATAGATATAGATATATAGATAGATAGATAGATAGATAAATATAGATATAGATATAATCAGAAAACACCAGGTAACACTGGTGAATAACATTTACGTCACTGCATCATTCTGCGAATTGAAAATAGACTAGGCTATACATACACTGATATATACAATTTTTAAATTATTTTCTGGGCGTGAAAATATAAATATATTCTTATCCTGTTATACTCTCATAGTGAGACTACAGTACGTTTTCTCCAACCTGATAAACTCTTTATCTTCAGTCAGCTCATTTGAAGGCCAAGCGTACTCACACGGGACGGATCATTATATAACCTGTTTCATGACTAAGGCTCATCGATCTTCATGCACTCATAACATACAATTAGCATGCAGGTTGTGGGAGTGGTTCAGTTCCGTCAAGTGTAAAAACTGGGCTGTTGTTGACTGTTCCTCTGTGGACTGTAAGACGCCTTTGTGTTCCGCAGGAGGCATTTCACTGGCTGTACCACATTCCAACTAGAATCTGTTGGCGTTCTTTTTATTCTTGTTGTCATCACAAAATTTTATTCCGCTTAGGAAATGCCTCTTGTACTGAAGGGGCATATTAGGTAGCACTTATCTAGTTCGAGAAGTTGTCATGAAGAAAATATAATGTTGTTAAGAGATTTAAAGAATAAATGCGAAAACATGACAAACCTTGAAAATCGATAGGCCTTATCTTTACCAGAGCCCTGTGAATTAGAAAGCACTGAAAGTACTTTGACACAACTTGGTCATGTGGAGATGATGGAGAATGAGAGATTGACAAAGAGAGTGTGTGCCACTGAGGTGGAGGAGGGGGCCTAGGATAAAATGGAGAGAGGGAGTAGAGAAGAGGGAGAGGGTGTAAGTTGAAGTGACGGCAGCCTGGTAGCGGAGGACAGGGTGACGGCGATTCGTATCTGACAATTACTTTCAGGATTAAAATGTCTTAATATAAACAGACAGACAGAATATTACGCGAGCAAAGTTGCGGATCAAACAGTGGCATTGCTGCTGTATTACGAGTGTACAAATCGTGATGTATGGGAACGGAATTATGAGCATATCACAAAAACCGCAGGCTAGAATCACAAGCACACTTATACGATCAGTTTCCTTCGTAAATGATTTGCTGCTACAGGATGGACGAGGACAGGAGAGTGCAGAATATTTGCATGTCTCCTGCCATACTGCAAAAACAAGTCTTGGTTGCGAGAGGAAAGCTTTTTTAGGTTTATACAATTGTTTTACCAGGGAGCACAAGAATATGAAAAACGAAGAATCTTGCCGTGTCTTTCGCAGTTCCTGCAAGAATAAATCCGTAGCAACAGAAAATCGATCATAAATACAGTATGTTCCAGAGTCCCAGCCATAATATTCCCTCGCATACCTGGGAACACGATATGGACGAGTGGCAATACCTTCGGAAGAGGAAAAAAGTTACCCACGCATTCCCAACCTGAGGAAAAGAATATTCTAATAGAGATGGGAAAGACTTACCGCGACTGGAGGAAAGGACAGAAGTGGAGAAGGGGTGAGAATATTGGGAGTGAAAATGGCTAAGTGAGGGAGGGGAGAGTGAGAGATGTGGACTGTGGAGAGACGGGAGACCGGAGGAGGAGTAAATGGAGAGGGAGAGGTGGAATATATGGGAAAGGGAAGGGAAGACATTATAATCCAGTGTATTCAGTCATGACTGGCCTTTGCAGATTATGTAATACAGAACTACACCTTCGACTTTATGTAACTAACCTAACATTCTCTCTCTCTCTCTCTCTCTCTCTCTCTCTCTCTCACACACACACACACACACACACACACACACACATTTTATATATATATATATATATATATATATATATATATATATATATATATATATATATATATATAGATATAGATATATAGAGATATATATATAGATATATATATATATAGGTATATATATAGATATATATATATATAGATAGATAGATAGATAAATAGATAGATAGATAGATAGATATAGATAGATAGATAGATAGATAGATAGATAGATAGACAGACAGACATGTATATATATAGTATGCATATTTTCGAGCCAAAATAGTTTCCCCTTTTGTGTAAATACAGGTACAACAATACTAGACGCGGGAAATTGAGGTCCCTTTGGTAAAAGCCTTTGGTGTGGTGTGGTGTGGTGTTGTGTGATGTGGTGTGGTGTGGTGTGCTGTTGGAGGATGATTTCGTATTGTGTAATGTGAGAGGGATTGTGTTGTGTGGTGTGGTGTGGTGTGGTGCACTGTGGTGTGGTACAGTGTGAGAGAGTGAAGTGGTGTGGTCTGGTATGGGAGAGTGATTTTATGTGGTGTAGTATGAGAAGGTTGTATGGTTTATATGGCGTGGTGTTGTGTGGTGAGGTGCGGTGCCGTGTAGCTTTGCTCATGTCGCTAATGTGTACGGGAGTAAAGAACCCAACGTCCTGATATCTTCAGTGACAGACGGGGGGGCAGAAATCCTGCTTACGTCCTTTCAGTAAATTCTTACTGTTACAGGACGATCTTAACATCCTTAACAAAAATATTCTGTACTGAGAAAATAAATCATATTGGTCTGTATAATGGCACAAAATGTAACTGAATAGTTCACAGAAAAATACATAGAAATATTTACTGAATCAAATAGTAATTTCAAAGCGAACACAAACAAACAATCAGTAACAAATGACACACATCTGTACTGAACGGGAAAAAATGGAAACCTAAAAATCTGTGATCCAGGTTTATGGCATGGGAAGGACCAGCTGCATGAAGAAGGGGGTCCAGGTGATTTTGGCCGGAAAAAGGGGAGGGGTTCGGATCCCTTAAACCCTTCCCCTGCATCAGCCATTGAATTGAAGTGTGCATTGTAAGGGAAGGGGGCGAGGTGCACCCATGAGCAAAAGTTCGCCGTCACCTCTCCGTCAGCAAAGGCAATGGAAGGTGTTACATGAACTAGTTTTATGTGGTAATATCTAGCAAACAATAGAAGAGTATGAGAAGGAAGGATACTCTCTGTCGTTTGAGGAGCAATAGAAAATGTGGAATGTAGGACTGTACAGTACTTGCAGGGGAACGTCGACCAACTTTTGCTCATGGTTTTACACACCTTCTTCGTCCACTCTTCCCCCCCTTCGCAGTTCCCCCTCCCCTTTCCATGCCACAGCTATACACAAAGGATATGTGTTATTATTACAGTATTGCTCCGGGTTGTGTGCGTTTTTAAATTAAGTAAAAAAAATATACTCTGTTAGAATTCCCAGTCACTGAAAACACTAAGTACTTTTTATTTGCAATAGATTTATACTTCTCGCTCCTCATACTTCTTTCTCCTCATACTTCTTTCTCTACATACTTTTCTCCCTCCTCATACAGTTCTCGCTCCTCATACTTCTCGCTTCTCATACTGTTCGCCTCTCACACTTCTCGCTTCCCATACCTCTTGGCCACCATGCTTTTCGCTCCTCATTCTTCTCCCTCCTCATACTTCTCGTCTCTCATACTTCCCGCCCGGCATATATCTCGTCCCTCATACTTCTTGCCTCTCACACTTCTCATCCCTCAATTTTCACGTCCCTCCCTCATACTTCTCATCTCTCATACTTCTCATCACTCGTACTTCTCACCACTCATACTTCTCACCACTCATACTTCTCACCACTCATACTTCTCACCACTCATACTTCTCACCACTCATACTTCTCACCATTCATACTTCTCACCATTCATACTTCTCACCACTCATACTTCTCACCACTCATACTTCTCACCACTCATACTTCTCGTCTCTCATACTTCTCGCCCCTCTTACTTCTCGCCTATCATGCTTCACGCTCCTCATACTCCTCCTCGTACTTCTCCACATACTTCTCCTCCTCATACTTCTCTCTCCCCATACTTCTGACTCCTAAATGTTCTGTCAGTTCAAGGTAATAAACGTGGAAATTACCAAGTCGAGATACAGTACACATTTTAGGTCTTTCCCTTTCGTCCACAGTCAGTAAGCCATAATGATTCTATCTAGGACTTGCAGGGGAAGCTTTGTCTGCTGTTAGTATGAAAGAAGTATTATTTTTGTCATCGCCATCATCATCACATGATCATCAACATTATCGTCAATCGTCAACATCATCATCATCATCGTTAATCATCATCAGTCATCATTCACCATCATCACCATCATCCTCATCATCGTCAGTCATCATCAGCCATCTTCAGTTATCATCAATCATCATCAGTCAATTTTATCATCATCGTAAACCATCATCATCAACATCAATCATCATCATCAGTCATCATCATCATCATCATCATTACAATTATTTTCCTCACATTCCTCCCACTGAGCTGAAGGACAAACATGGATATAATATGAAAGCTTCGAATCCACCAGACGATTTTATTTAGCTGAAAGACTCGAGATGTCTATAAATCATCGTCATTATCGTTTCAGTTCGTTAGTTTGTTCGTTTATAAAAGGTCCAACATGGTTGTATGTCGCGACCTTGGTCACCTAATGGCGGCTCTCCAAGCTGTTCGATTTCCAACACCCCTTCTTAAGTTCCTTATCTCTGAGGTCACGCCTTATGACCCGTTCCAAGTATTTTTCCGTATGCCTCTCGTAACTCTCCCCTCAGTGTTCACACCCCTCACTCTCCACACCCAGTTGTTATACTCGACCCTCTCAACATGCCCAAACCATCTCTGTCAGCCTCTTTTCATCACAACACTAAAACATTTAAGTCTCATATACGGACTGCCCCAGCCGGCAATCCATTAGGACAACAGGCCACCTCTATATGGACTCGTCCACCACCTTCCCAAATTACGAACCCTTTAACGAAATTTTAGTCCCCAAACTATTCCCTCTTCAGTTCAGGGGTAAGCACATAACCAGAATGCATGGGGAATGGTTCAGTTGACTGGTGAAAAAGGGTGTGTAAAGGGGTAGACACGAGTGAGAGAGTGTTGTCTATAGTGAAATCTGGAATTAGGTTTCTAGTAATTGCTAAATAGACAGATGTACTTCAACTGACGCATCTATGTAACTGAAATGCTATATCAAAATTCGTTGTACAGTTAATTTTTATGTTGCTGATCGCGAAGTAGAGATGCCAGATACTATTTGCATTGTTTGATCATGTAAAGTTATTGAAGGACAAGTAACATTAACTTCATGTCTTTATTTTTCTTACTGCACGCGCTTATTATTATTATTATTATTATTATTATTATTATTGTTATTATTATTATTATTATTATTATCTTCTTCTTCTTCTTCTTCTTCTTCTTCTTCTTATTATTATTATTATTATTATTATCATCATCATTATTATTATTATTATTATTATCATTATTATTATTATTATTATTATTATTATTATATTATTATTATTATTATTATTATTATTATTATTATTATTATTATTATTATTATTACTATTATTATTATTTTCAACTTTGGGACGACCTTTAAGAATGAAGTGGTCAGGAACACCCGCAGATATCTAATGTAAGTCAGTTATTTTTCACTGTACTCTAACCGTCGACTATGTAAGTGCTGTGGATTACGGCGGCCTTGTTTACGTCCCCTAAGGTTCATAAAATTAACATCAGATTGGATTTCCTATTTAACACTTATTTTTACCATCAAGCCATAACCTCAATCAAGCAGTGTTGCTGTGTTGCTTTCCTGTCCAGTTCTCTTGTGCAGTCGCGTTCAGAAGTAGCGATACACATCTACAGTACCTATACATTTTTAGGGTAGTGCACTGTAATTCCCATTGTATTTCTTATTAGTGCACCAAATAATAATCTAATTGGTCCCACATTACCACCACCAGTGCACATTACAGTACACAAAACGAGCAAATATGTATCCCTAATTATGAAAGCGGCTGTGCATGCTGGAAACTGCAGATGAAGTGAGGCGAGGGTGTCATAATGGACTTTTTACTGGCGCAATGAAATGAGTAGAGTCAACTAATTGGGAAGTTTACCACTGATCTTCGAATTACAATATTGCCTCTCTATATGTCTATCTATCTATCTACAGCCAGACACCATAATCCCGGAAGTGGTGGCAAAGAATTAATCGCCTCCACGTTGCTGATCTATCCTGGTTTCCCTCCAACGTGCACCCTCCTCCCCCTCTCTCATATGTCCCTCCATCCCTCCATCTCATCTTCGGTGTCCCTCTCATCCACTTCACTCATGTACACTATCTTAGCCAGTCACTCAATCTTCATCCCCTCCACGTGGCCAAACTATATCGGAGCATTTCTCGTAACGCTTTCTCTTCACGCTGTCAATTTGGAAGCACAAAACAGAATGTTGAAATACTGTACAGTATGGACAGTTTCAATGACAAGATATTTTCAGTTATGTCATCCATTACAGACTTTTATGTTTTTATGCATAATTACCAGAAATAGCGAAAACTATGAAGAGAAATCTCTCAGGTCTATTTTCATGCAACATACAGATCTTCGTTTCTTTTGCTATTTGTACTTTGCCTCTCAGTCCTTAGATATAATGATGACATCCTCAGTTTCACGATTCCACAGGTTCGTTTTAGCAGTGGGTCCTGGAAGGGCAGGCCTGCGGGGCGGGGGGGAAGTTAGAATGATGAATGAAGAGTTGAGAGGGAGAATGGGATTTGAACCGGGGTCCAGTAGGACTGCAGACCATCTCTCTACCGTTTGAGCCGAGGCCTCCCCATATGGAAAGTACTGTGTTTGGTGTCTTTTTCTTTTATCAGTTTACTTCATTCACGCTTTCGCCACCCAGAACTACAAACCCTACCGCATCAACACAGGCAGTCGTCCCCATGTTGGTAAGCTCCTGAAAGCCATTCGGAGCGACTGTGAAATCCAAAGATGCTTTTGGTTCTGGCCCGAAAGGTTAAAGAAGACTGTGAAAACGGCCCTTACTCTCAAAACCTTGCACCCCATTCTGTCTCTCCATTTCCTAAATCTTTCCTTCATCTCTCTTTCTTTTCCTGCGGTCAGCTACATGTCATCAGCATATGGCATCTCCCATGCCACGGGAGTCCATTTCTGAAGTCACATGGGAAAGCTTCAAGCACCATGCCAAACAAATAGGGGCTCAAGCCTAACCCATGATGCGCGCTAACATTCACGGAAATCTCGTCACTCAAATCTCCATTTACTTTCACCTGGGTGCAAACACCCACAAATATAGCAATATGTACTTTAACTAGTCACTCCTCGATCCCACTCTTTCTCACTGCCCACTTCCCCACGTCTCTAGGGACTCTGTCAAAGGTCATCTCTAAATCAATGACAACAAGGTAAAGATCCCTTTTCTTCCTTTTATATTTTTCCTAAAGCTGCTGGACAATGAATTTGGCATCAGTGGTCCATTTGTCTGGCATAAACCCAAACTCCAGCTCATCAGAATTCATTCTTTCTCTTATCATACCTTCTAGAGTCTCTCTATTACCTTTAATATCTGGTCCATAAGTTTTATGCCTCTAAATTTCTTCTTTCCAGGGCATCACCCTTCACATTATACACATTTACAATCACATTCTTCGGCCAGTCATCTGGGATAACACGACCATATAATCGAATTCATCAAAACAGCAACTAAACTCACCCCTATATTTTCTGAGGCCTTCAAAATTTCAGCAATCAACCCACACCCCCCCCCGGCTTCCCCAGCTGCATCCAGCCTTTTGTCCTGCTTACAGAAGCAGTATTAATTAAACACCAAGGGCCAAACGCTGAATTCGTTGACTCCAAATATTCTATGTACCAGTCAAACTTCTCATTCAGCAGCCAGATACGATGCTCCAGGCATCTTTAATCCTTACTGTTCACTGCTGTCTTTCCTTCGTCATTCTTCATACACCTGTGAAATACCTGTTTTTCCTCTTCATCTGATTTGCCACCTTAAATACCGTATTCGTCCTCTCAGCACTATTTAGGTTATGCTGCAAAAGTCTCTGAGACTCAAATTTTGTCTTATAGACCTTCTTTCTAGCCCTATGCCCAGCAACCAAACATTTCTTTCTGTTGCCACCCCTTTTCCATTCCTGGAAAGTCTCCTTTTCTCCTTAAATGCGGCTTCCACACACTCATTCCACCAAGATGTTGCCTTATGTCTTGGAGGACCACTTGCCCTTCCACACACTGAGTCAGTAACTCTCAAGATTTTTTATTTTTTTTTTGAAAGCTCTGTAATTTTCATTAACACTTGTCAACAGCTTTCAGTTCAGCCACCACTCTACTCACCTTGCCGCAGAAGGCACCCCATACTAACTGGTTTTTTAACTTTTATATTTTCTTCCAGGGTACATAGATCCTCTTCCTCACCAACTGCTTATTCAGCACAATGTCACGTTTCAACAAGTTGTGTTGCTGCTCACACTCTTCATCACTATAACTTTAACAACCTTCTCCAACCTCCTATCAATGCTCTTGACCAGAAAATAGTACTGTAATTCTGACTATTGTTATCCCCAGACTCATATATAATCAACCTATTTCCTCTTTTCCTGAAATGTGTGTTGCACACAATCACGTTCATTGCCTTCCCAAATTCTAGTGCCCTTTCCCCTTCCGAATTCCCCTACCATATGTGCATCCCCCATAGATCCTTTCAAATCCTTGAGGAAGGGCACCAGCATCCACCAACAAACTTGACATCAGAGGTGACCTGAATGCTCCGGTTGCCAGACGAATGCCAGCATGATGCAATGAATCTAATATCCGGAAGCGGGCATCTGTAGCAGAGGAGTAGACCTCACACACATATTCAAGTTTAGAAAGCTTATGAGATCTGTGCAAGAAGAAGAGTGTCTGACGGGCAGCAGTCCAAGAGATATGGACCAGAGCCCTCAGAAAACTCAAGGCAGATTGTTTTAACATAACGAAAATGAGGAATCCAGGTCAGCAGTGTACTGATTATGACCCAGAAACAGTCTCTTCCAGACAGGAGATTCTGTATTTATCGATATATAGGTCAGGAAATGGTGAACCCCACGAAGACAACAAAAATGCATAGCCACAGTCTCTGTAGGGGAGAGAAAGAAACCACAAGACTTGGCCCGCTGGGAAACTGTTAAAACCCAGCAGCAACATCCTCTCAACCAGACCTTCGAGATGCAGGGACGGAAATCGAAAGGACATCTACATATAGCGAGTCACATACACCATCTGGGAGTACATTGGTTACACTATTGATAACTACAACAAAGAGGGTAACACTAAGGATGCTCTCCAGCAGCACCCCATCTTCATGTGCACGGGCATTAGAAAGCATCCACCCGCCCCATTCTGGTCCTAAAAATAATGGTTACATTAAATCTGCCGAATAAAAACAGGCAAGCTCCCACAAACACCAAACTCATGATTGACAGTAAAATGCCATGACACCAGACAGTGCCATATGTATTCTTCAGATCGAAGAAGACCGTGACCTAGTGTTGGTTAGTGGAGAAAGATTCAAAGACAGAAGATTCCAAGGACAGTAGTGCATCAGAAGTAGACTGCATTTTATGAAAGCCATAAGGCACAGGAGATACGATGTCACCTTTCTAAAAACCGTATAAGCCAACCATTCACCATCTTTTTTAAGACCTTACACATATAAGAAGTCAGAAAAATGGGCCAATAATGTGTTACCTGTAGATGATCCTTACCTGGCTTGGGGATGGGGATAATTACAGCAAAAGCCTAACAAACCGGAAATTCACCAGTACACCAGATCCAATTAAACAGTGACAGCAAAAAGAGAGGGACTCCTCAGATATGTCGCGTAAAAAGGCATAAGGAATATCATCACAGACAGGAGAGGAATCACTGCAATGTGACAAAGCTGCCAGGAGATCAGGCATAGAAAAGAGGACATTATAAGACTCCCGCAGAAGGGGCAAAATTGAGACACAAGCCTGCAAGCGCTGACGATGTTGACGATGGCATGCATAAGGCAAATTTATATCCTTCTGTGACACTTCAGCAAAATGGTCTACAAGCAGCTCTGCAACAGCAAAAGGATCAGCCAATGTTCCACCTGCTTCAGGTAGAACAGGAGGTAAGAGAAAAGTTAATATTCTTCTGTGACTTTCCCCACCCAGTTCCACACGTGAGTGAGGGAAGTTTTCGAGTTGATGGTGGAAACCTAACTCTTCCAGGATGAACGTCTGACCCCCTTTAAAACCTGCCGTGCACAAGCTGAAGCCTTCCGAAATTCGACCAAATACTGTGGATCCCCCTGTTGGTCACGAAGCCAAGAGAAGATGATCTGTTTGACTTTCATGGCGGAGCTGCATGCAGGATCCACCAAGGAAGCTGACGTTTGGGAAATCGATCTTTCTTCCTTGGAGTAGATAAATGGCTGCTGAGTGTAACACATCAGAGAAATAAGACACTGCCTCGTTAATACTGCCAAAATTGTTCACAGTACAGTTAGTGGAACTCGATTCAATGAAAACTGGCCAGTCTACCCTTTCAGGCACCATCAAGGAAGATGAGGTTGTGGTCTACCCTCATCAATGGTTAAAAGTAATGGGAAATGGTCGTTGCCATACAGGTCTGGCATCACCCCCCAATCAGAATCTAAAAAAGCTTCAGTTGAACACATGGGCAAATCAGTAACAATAAAAGTCCCAGTCTGGCTATGGAAAACAACATCATCTCACCCAACTCCTCATCATCCACTGAGGAAGACAGCAGGACATCCTGAGAAATGGCTCCATTGATCCGACAGAAGCACTAAGAGGAATATAAAGACTACAAACTGTATATCGACGATGTAGAAAAACCTGAACGGCAACAGGCTGTAGGTGAATGGAAAGGTCCAGATGAGTGACTGGAACCTCACGATGAATGAATATAGCAGTAAATCCATTAGGCCTTTGGCCTGGAACAGGATCAGAATAAAAGACATGGTAACCAGAAGGACTGGAAGGAACAGCACTACCAACCATGGTCTCCTGGATGCACATACATACAAGCAAAAACTCGACACGAACATGACACAATTTCTCTCAACTGGCACGTGGTCCTCGACAATACCGCCATATGATAGAACCCATAGTGGAGGATCAGGATAGGGTGTGGTACAGTACAGTCCCTGACATGGGAGATGGTTTGGATCGGTGCTTATGAGGGCCCCCAGAAATGACCGCCCACCACCAGGAATCTGCACATTGTGCTGACAATCCAAAGGCAACCGTGAGGACGAGGAAGAGGAAAGTTTTACGGTATTTTTCTTCTAAGCCAGAAGAATAGGTTGCTTCGAAGGCGCCTTGCAGGCTGCTCCTAATTGACATCACTCGGTGGAGTTGGACAACCAGTGAAACACCAGGTTCAGCCTGCACCTGCTAGATTCCACATCCTCCAGGATGGGGTGAACAGCAGAGAAGTCAGCACAATGTTCCACAATGGAGAGTTTAGATGCAAGTCTTCAGGCTCAGAGCAGTTTGAAGAACCATGGCAACACTAGTCAGGTACAAAAGTAACTTGGGGGAGGCCAGACAAGGCAGTCAAGGAGACACATCAGTATGGACATCGGCTATTACCACGGAAGTGTACAAACCCTCTGCTTCTAAGGTTGAAGCTGATACAGCAGAAAAGGTGGGCGAACACCTGTTTCACAAGCAATAAGATTCTCAGGACTGGTGTCCTGCAAATCTCCATATGAAAAACTGGGTGACAGAACTAATCAAGACAGCTTCCAAGGTGCAGGATAGCACACATGAGCAACAGAAAGGACAGAAGGATAAGAAACCCCGAGGATGGATGAAGTGAGTTTGGGCCCTCCTCTTTGCTTCAGGAAGTGAAACCTTATGGAGAGTATGAATGGACACAATCTCCTTTTTCAGGCAATGGCAAGTAAAGTGTCGAGAAGATGCAGCATGGGCACCCTCACAGTGGTAGCATTTAAGGGGTCCCAGACAGTCACCTGCATGGTTGGAGCTGTAACAGGAGACACAGTTACCCGGTAGAGCAGCCTGTGCATGGCGGCAAAAGCGGCTAACATGTCCATACGCTTGATAATGGAAACACTGCTTTGGGGTCGGCACGTAAGGCTTCACAGGAAGTGACACGCAAAGGAGTTTCACAGAAATAGGTAAGTTTAGCTGGTCAAAGATTAGTAACAATGTCGGGCTTGGGGTCAGAATTCCATCTATCTTCTGCAAGTGCTCAACAGTTGCTACACCAGAAGATCACAGTTCCTCTAACAGTTGTGCCTCTGAGTATTGGTCGAGGTTATGGGAAAAAATGACACCCTAATGCTGGTTTAAGGTAGCATGAGGAACACATGAGACATCTTTAACAGATACAGAGTTTAGGGCCTGTAGACAGTTCTCCTCTGGGGAGGACACCTTCTGTAAGAATGCTTCCATCCTCTTGGGAAGAGATTTCAAGTTCACAGCCACAAGCAGAAACAATGGCACAGTGAAAGTAAAACATGTTAAAATTTAACACTGTCATCCACAAAGGATTTCAAGACTAGGTGTTTCACATTAAGAATGAAGTGCTGTTCCTTCTCAGCCTGACCTCAAAGCCGCACCAACCTGGTGGGAATGCCTCCCAACCCCACTTGGAGGCTGGGGCAAAGGATGACAGTCCCCAGGCGGTTGGTAAGGTTCCACAGTGGTACTAAGAGATGGAGAATCTGAAATGTCGGGGACATAAACAGCGTCATCAACACAATTATTATTCAACAAAGTCACATACGGCTGAAGAGTCACACTATCGTTACCATGAAATGGGATACAAAAACCCACACTGGCAGACGAAAAAAGATGTATTCCAAATAGTTTCGGCGACAACTGTCGCCCTCTTCAGTGGATCTACAGACCAAGAGTGGTACATACAAATGCTGAGAAGCTGCTTATATGCAGGGTTAGGACACGTTTTCCCAACCACACCTGATGTGACCTCACCTGACTCTCCCTCTACTCTGTCCACGACCTGAGTGAGGGATTACAAGGGACAGCAAAAAATAAAGAAAGAAAAAAAAGACTTCATTTTTCCACCCATCCACCAACCGTGAAGCCAATAAGGGAAGGCCGTATGCCAGGGAGAATACCCCTAGTGACTCCAGAGACAGTGAAGGTGTATATGCAGGTAACCACCGGAGAACCCACACAAAGGTGCCTCCAGGATGATAAGAGCCAGTAGGCATCCCCAGTGCCCACTTGACCCAAGCTAACAAGTGACCAGCTGATTGACCTGGAGTTCTGGATGGGCCCAACCAGGCTGCCTGTCAAACCAGAAAAGAAGACCAAAGAGATGTGTCGCTAGCTGCAGGGTGCATCGTGCAGTATCGCACAACCCCCAGGCCTCTCACTTCCCACCATTACAGGATGCCACGCACGGCAAACTTGTGGTGAGGCAAAAACCACGCCCATGATGGAAGATGGACAAGGACGAGCAACATCACCAGCAGGCCTCCACAGCCAGTGATGCAGGGGGAATGCTTGGTCCACGAGGCTGACAGATGCTGGATCCTACAAAGGAAGGCACACCTCTAGAGTAGGTGGCAGTGCCAGCCACATTTGAAGCTCCGCCACTAGGTCAAGGTGACCCCCCTCAGCGGAGGCTTGGACACGAGACCGACAGATGCCGAACCCTGCCAAGGTAGGCAGGCCTCTAGTCAAGGTGACACTGCCAGCCTCGTTTCAAGGATAGCCACGACGTAAAGATGACACACCTTGAGCGAGGTTTAACTGGATAGAAAGAATGACAAAAAAATATTGAGTAGCAGGAAAATTTAACAAAACCAGATTACTCACTGATGACCTAGTGTCGTCAAAGAACTACGGAGAAATGGATGAGTGGTTACTATAATATGCGCTGAAGCACCAAATTTAATTAATAAAGAAAGAATAGCAGGTGAACAAATTTCTAGATATCAGTATCAAAATAGAAGACAAAGCTATTTCAACTAAGCTTTATTATAAAAGAGATGACTGCAGTTTTGAATTAATATCACATCCATTTCTGTCAGGAAACTTACCTACACTGCGAGCATATGGTGTTTATAAGTCACAGTTACTTCAGGTTACAAAAGCAAGGACTAATCTAGAAAACTTTATCACAAGAATGCAACAAGTCACAACAAAATTTCTCAGACGGTTTTTTTTTTTTAAACTTCATATACAGAATCGTACAAAAAGCATATCGTCGTCACTACAATTTCTTCAAGCACCTGAGATGAGACGTTCACAACATGGCAGGGATTACTGGTGTCTTAGCGCCCCAGGCTGTCGACCGGCAGAGAGTGCTCATTGGATCCCCTCCCCCTCTCCCGGCTCTGCTGCAGAGCAGGAATACTGACTGACTAAACCAACCGGCTTAGACAACAAACAAAAAATTTCAACAACAGTATCAACACAACCGACTCTGGCAACCAACAAAAGTTTCGACAGTATCAATAACATATGTAATATTTCTTTCGTGTGTGTGTGTGTGTGTGTGTGTGTGTGTGTGTGTGTGTGTGTGTGTGTGTGTGTGTGAACAAAATAAATCAAAAACATTTTCTTTAAAATTTAACCACACCTGTACGACGAGTATTGGGTCAGTCAGCGGGTTAGCCTTTGTTTTAGATCAATAGGTCAGTGGTCAAGGTCTCAGGCTTAGGTAAATCTTTCACCTAGTAAGGTCAACTTAAAAAGCATTAATTCAGAATGCACGACACCGAGTGGAAGGGTTGAGGGTAAAGCAAAACTGAAGAGATTCGATTTTGAGGAAAATTAGTAATTGGTCAAGGTCATAGGGCAAGTTCAACGTTTGACCCGTGTGTCTATACGTGATCTGGACCTTTATTGGTGGAAGGGCTGACGATCACCCAAGGGGTCAACCAGTTGTATTTGAGAACAATAGCTTTAAGGTCAAGGTCATTTGGTAATGTCTACTTATGAACAGTTTTTATCGATATAGGTCCGTCTTTTAAGTGATATGGCAGGCTTCGTAGCACCTCCTCCTTAGCAATTAATTTTACAATGAACACCCAGTTAATCAAGGATTTTAATATCGACACTGTTTGCACCAATAATATACAGAAGGATAGCGAGGGGGAGTGTGCAAAATAAGATGCTACGAAACATCAAAAGCTACATGGAAGACACGCTTAGATCAGACTGAAACGATTTAGTTAGGTCGGGAAAAGCGGATCCGAATTTGAGAACAACCAACTACTGTCAAGGTCACAGGGAAAGTTCGAATTTTTAAACTATAGGTCGAGGGCGTCTCAAAAAATCTATCCAATTTGGACCTAACTCGGTGGAATTGTTAAGGATCAGGCAAGAGGGGAGTAATTCGATTTTGAGGTTAACAGACTTTGAGAGCAATCGGCCGAAGGTCATGGTCACAGAACAAAGTCAAATGTTCGGTCCGTAGACTAAATGGTGGACGTTCATACTGCATTGTCAAAGTTCTCCTTGTTTTCTCCTTGCTACCTTCAGAGGATTATGTTCAAGTTAGATACATTTCAAACTAGATGGCTTAGATTTAGCTGCAAAAACCGCAGGAGATCTATTTTAAGATTAACCTTTCAAGCTGATGAAGTGTTTATTTTCATCTTGGTACCTACAGAATAATTATTTTGTATAATAGGATAGCTTCTTGAACTGGAGGGGTTACGTGTGGCCTTCATTAACCTTTTCACTTCAAGATATCCTAACTGAGTTGGATAAAATCGTCTGGAGATAACAAGGATAATAGGAGAAAAACGTCACCGGATGGAAGGGGTTAATAAAATGCTGTGTTGGTAGGCAGAGTGAGGTAAAAAGGACGTCATCTTTGTGAAGGGGAAGAGAAACGCCAGGACAAACAGAGCTGACAAAAGAGAACGAGAGAAGAGCAGGTAAAGTGGTGGAGAAGTGGAAGGGGTGGATGGTGGGGTAGATAGGGGTGAGTGGGGGGGGGGGTATGGCGTGGAGGAGGCAGGGAGAGATGGAGGACAGGGTGGTGTGGTGCAGGAGTGAAGGACGTGGAGAAGTGGAGGAGGACGGGAGTGAAATAGGAGTGAGAAGGGGTTGGAGTTGTGAAAGAGGGGGAGTTAATGGAAGAGGGGGGAGGAGTGGAAGAACAGTGGTGAGGAGATGGAGTTGTGGAGGAAGAATGAGGGTGAAGACGGAGCTCAAAAGTGGGGGGAGGTGATGAAAGAGGGGGTAGAGGGATGTAGGTAGGGTGGGGAGTGTCGAGGGAGGGGCTGGAGTGGGTGGGAGGGGGAACTGATGAAGGAGATGGAATGATGTAAGAGGAGGATGGCAGAGGAGTGAGGGAAGATGAAGCTGTGGAGAGGAGGAGGAGGAGTAAAGAGAAAGGGAGGTGGAATAGTGTGAAGGAGTGAAGTGGTTAAGAAGGGAGGAGTGGGGTAGTGTTGGCAGGAGTGGTGATGAAGAAGGGGGTGGAGTAGTGTGGAAGGAGCTGGAGAAGTGTAGGGGGATGGAGTAGTGGAGTAATGGAGTCTGTGGGAGAGTAACCTGGGCTGAGAGGGTAATTAGACTCAGGGGAGCCTCAAGGCAGGCGGGGGAAAGGAACCAGAGTACATACAAGAGACTGTGTGAGTGAGCAGTCTTTTTGCTGGTTCTGTAAACACATACACACACACACACACACACACACACACACACACACACACACACACACACACACACACACACACACACACACACACACACACACACACACACACACACACACACACACACGCACACGCACACGCACGCACGCACGCACGCACGCACACACACACACACACACACACACACACACACACACACACACACACACACACACACACACACACTGGGAGGTCTGGTAAGGAGTGGTGTGTCGCTGGTCCCTCAGGCATTTTCACTCTCTCTTCCAGCCTCTTCTTAGACGAGGCTGGAACAACATACTCCAGTCCTGTACAGTCGATTGGTGAGCAGGAACAATACCGACTACGTAAGTTTCATATTAACCTTGTGTAATACTGCCATCTCTCCATCTTGAATGCTGAGCTATAGCGAGAGTTTAACACTTGAATGTAGGACCGGTCATGAAGAAGAGCTAAAGAAAGGATGTAAAGCCACATAAAATTTCCATCTCTCCATCTTAAATGCTGAGCTGTAATAAGAAATTGGCACTAGAACGTAAGGCTAATCATGAAGAAGAGCCGTGGGAAGGATGTAGAGCCTCAGTCTGTGAATAAGCGTTGTCTGTGTGTGTCTTTCTACATTCGTCCCTCTCGGATTTCGAGGTGCCATACATCAAAAGACGCGGAATGACGAGTTGACAACGATGGTGTAAATCATTGTTGTGTGTGGTCAGTTGTTCGCGAGTCACGCGCACTTTTTTGTACGAATTTTCGTCAGACATTGAGAACCCTCTACAGGTCATACCGCTGGGTGGAACGTGCTGAAATTTCGCATGGGATTGCCCATTATGTCAATGCAGATCCATGTCAACTTTGGTGTCAGCGCACGTCTCGGTGGCAAGCGCTTAGTGGCGCAGTATGCTAAGCGCTGGTTATAACACTAAGCAGCTGGAAATAATATGCAAAATTGACGAAAATCTTCCAAGTTAACGTGCATAAACTATAGCTTTAGTTTGTCTGTGATCACGTGTACAGCGCATTTTTTTTTTTTTACCTGATGAATGTTGCTAACTTCATTCGGCTCAGCTGACTGTCAAGAGTAGTTAGATTGGAGGGTCGATATGACCATAGTTCATAACCTTGGCGGAGTTTTTGTCCTAATGCAGCTTATTTCATGTGGCTCAGCGGCAGAAAAAGACAATGTTACGACTGTACCTCCTTTCCCTAGTATTTCTTTGTGATTAGCACAATACTCTAGTGTTAAACTATCGCTACAACTGAGCGTTGAGGATGGATAGATAATAATTTTCTTTCGTTAAACTAAAAACGGCATAGTAACTAAAGATAATCACTCCTACTTCACAACAATGGATCATCGAATTTTATGCTACCGCGTCTTCGTTTTCTGGCTACAATGGTGATTCAGTTGGATTAGGACAATAGAAACTGACTGTAGTAACCAAGCAGACTCTTTAATACATTATAGCCGTCTTAGAATTTCAAGTGACCACATATTATAGTGGTCCATTGCCATAAGATAAAAGGAAATAGAGTACAGTAACTCGATGGAAAAACAGACCATCAATACTAACAACTAAGACTCCTTTCTGCTTCATAACTATGGCTCAGCAAGCTCCGTACAACCATGGACAAGTATTCAAGCTGTGGGAGGGACCAGCACCGCGGGGTAAAAACAAACCGATTTTACTATCACCGAAGAACTGGACCGTAAATATCCACCCGCTGCCAACGTCATGATATAATTATCGCTGGTAAATCACTGAGGGATCAAAAGAGCTTCTGAATAATAATATTTTCGTTGTCCTGGCATTCAGAGTGATAACAGCATGTGAGCGTGCGATGCTACGGAAACAGCTGCGTGTAGATGATCAGGTACAGCATAATATACAGAGAACAATAACAGCTGTATCACATGCATGAACAATAACCCAGTCAACTTTGTCTACCTGAAAACTATACAGAGAATGCAAAATAATACGAGTATCTGCCTCTTTTTGTGTTGATTCAAGGGCAGGGACTGCAGTTACACTTCCACTTTGCAACATTACTGGCTTTGTTTTCTCACTGAAACCATCACCTAGATAAATTTTCGTGCTACCAGGACTTGAAGACTGGAGTTCATCTTGACACCGTTTATCACACAAAGTAGGCAAGTAACTGTGCTTCGTTTGTAAAACAAACAAAGAACTCCGAATGATCTGGTGCTTTGTACCGGTCTGACATAAAATACTTTTCCTGTTTTCGACTTTCCAGTCCCTATCTGTCTTGTTGCTTCCTTCATACTTTGACTTTATAGCAATCAAAACACAGGTGAACAGCCATTGCATTAGCTGGAACTTCACTGAGAATTGCTTGTTTGTATCTAAGTGCAATGGCAGAGAACAACTGACAAACGACGAACCCAGTGCATGACGTCGATCAGTAATGCACATGCTTTATTGTACAGTGGCAACCTTTCACAGCTGCTTATGCCTGTATCCTCCTTTATACCTTTCACAGGACTTGATCTGGTTCCACATACTCGCAATGTGTCAAGCTCATTAAATATGGATGGAGGGTAACTACTAACTTCATGGGTTCCATTGTACTCTTGTGCATCTTGGATTTCAAGCTTACAGTAACTGGTTTTATATGTAAAGGTATGTCAAATTGCTCTGAAATGATCAGAAATTAATATTTTGTCCCTAAAAAACCTGTATTACTCTTGAAATTTCTGCAAACTATGACCAGATCATGAACATTCAGGGATATGGCAGCCATCTTGGGTGCCATCTAGTATTCTCAGCTTACAGTAGTTGGTTTCCAAGGTTGTGCACCTGGACATTGTTCCAGGTGGCTCAAAGATTAAAATGTTATGCCACGATCTTTTATACCAATGCATGACTACTGAACCCTATTTGCCCCCTGGAGAAAAGACAAAATCTGTGTAGCGATGAAGATGCACTGAGTCGGCTTAGCGCACCTAATCTCTTGGAAACAGATTTTAGAAGATAAGTATATGATCCTTCCAAGATTAATCCCGAGAGAATGAAACCTCAGTTATGTCTGAAGACAATGCAGGATTGTGTTGGATATTGTTAGAAATTCGAGGATATTCCTGCAGAAGATTGTCTGATTGAAAGTTGTAGGAACTGAGTTTTTGATGCATTAAAAACAAAATTATTTTTACGCCAATCAGAGATAGAAGCCAAGTCAGACATTAGGTGCGCCATAGCCTCATCCCCTGTTTGTTGAAGTAACTGCTGAGATGGATGCTAAGAGAAGTGAATGGAAAGGTGAAGGGTGGAGTCATCAGCATAGGAGTGAATAGGGATAGACGTAAAGCTTAGAAGATAATTGATGAATAGAATGAAGACATATGGTGATAGAACAAAGTCCTGAGGAGCACCACTATTGATGGCCCTAGGTGAAGAATGGTGGCCGTCTACAACAGCAGCTATAGAGATAAAGGCACAGATAGAAGGACAGAAACTTTAAGAAGGCAGTTTGAAAATAAAACATTTATGCCAAACTCGATCGAAAGCCTTTTAGATGTCAAGTGCAATGGTAAAACTTTCCCCGAAGCCCTGAAATAGGATGACCAAGAGGATGAAAGGTAGATGAGAAAATCACCAGTGACACATCCCTGACAGAACCCATACTGACGAATGGAAACAAGGTTGTGATAGGAGGAGTCCTTTTTTTTTTTTTTTTTTTTTTTTTTTTTTTTTTGTTAAGAATAGATTCAACAACTTTTGAAATACAGGATGTTAAAGCAATTGGTCGATAGTTAGAGGGCTGAGAATGGTCACCCTGTTTTGGGACAGGCTGAATGAGAGCAAACTTCCAGTAAGAAAGGTACAAGTTGACAGACAAAGGCAAAAGAGTTTACCTTGGCAGGGTGCAAGCACAGAAGCACAGTTCTTGGGAACAACAGGAGGGACTCCATCAGGCCCATATGCTTTATTAGTACTGAAGTCAGTCATGGCAGAAAATACATCAACTGATGAAATTTTAATGTCAGGCATGAGGAAGTCAGAGAAGGGAAGTGATGGAGGGAAACCACCGGAATCATCTAAGGTGGAATTGGAGGAGAAAGTCTGAGTGAAGCGTTCCGCTTCATCAGTAGATGAAATAGCTACAGAGCAATCAGAGTGGAAAAAAGGAGGGAAAGTTGATAAGGTTAAGTTTTTAGAAAGATTTTTGGGAAGCTGCCTAAAGAAGTGGGAATAATTTGAGTTGGAGGGTTCAGAGCAAGTAGTGTGAATAAAATTATTTTTAGCATATCGAAGAATAGATTTAGCACGATTCCTAGCAGAAACATAAAAGAAATGCGATTCAGGGATGGGTTGGCTCCAGTACCTTTTGTAGGCCCTCTCCTTGTTGTGGACAGAATTAGAACAAGTGTGATTAAACCAAGTTTTTTTTCTTTTTGCATTAGTCACTAGATAGGAGAAAAGAATGTTTGCTTCCATGTCCAAGAGAATAACCTCCGTTATACGAAAGTGCACTCAGATGGCTCTCGGCCATGGAAGCAACAATCATTCCAGGGGAAATTAAAGATGTAAAGTCCAAGCAGCTCCAAAGTGCTATACCCGCCGTTTCTTGGGAGGGTCCACAGGCCTTGCTGGAGTGATAGTACAGGTTATGAAGATAAGGTAATGATACTGAGGAGTCCAACAGAAACAAAAGAACAACAGCATAAGAAGAAGCATTAGTCGTGAGGAACAGGTCAAGTATGTTGGAACACTTTCTGTGGCGGTTAGGGACACGAGTAGGGTGATGTACAAGCTGCTCTAGGTCATTAAGGGTGGATCAGTGAAAAGAGAGGAGAGCCAAAGGTGGTGGTGAACACTGAGATCACCTAGGATTGAGATTTCAAAGAAAGGAGAAGTCGATAGGATGTGTTGCACCTTAGAAGTAAGATAGTCGAAGAATTTCTCATAGTCATTAGAATCAGGAGATAAGTAAACAACAGAGATATAGGACAGTTGAAGCCAGAGAGTAGAGACTTCAGAAGATTCAAGTTCATGAACACAAGAGCAAGATATGTTGTTGCAGAGTTAGGCAACAACCACCTTTGGCTTTGAAATGAGTATAGAAAATGTAGGAGGATACAGAGAATGGTTTGCTATCAGTCACATCAGACAGCTGCGTCTTGGCGAGGAAGAGAAGGTGAGGTTTGGAGGAGGAGGAGGGGTGATATTCAACAAAGAAAGTTATAGGAAAAGCCATATATGTTGCAGAAATGATGAAGAAATGTAACAGACAGTGGTTTCAGGCATCTTGCCTGGTCATCACCAGGACAGGGGTTGTGTTGGCTCTGATTGTCCCTCCCCTCTGCCCAGGGGACTCCGAGGCTTGGAGTGGAATGCCATTTTGTTTAAATTTTCAATTGGATGTGTAGTGAGTAATGGTGAGTAACATGCATGTAATTTCATGTTGACAGTTAACGTAGAGGAGCTTGTATTAGAGAGCATGCTGGCCTGAACTTTGTGTTTCTGAAACACTGAAAAAGTTCAGCAAAGGTTTTGATCAGAATCTAGTCTCGAAGGCTGACGAAACGGGAGCTCCAGCTCTCTCCATCGGCAGCTCTCCTCCCTCCTTGGGAGTACCACCCTGCACGACTGGTGCTGCTGTCCACTAGCCTATTCTTTGATGAGCTGTAAGTCGTTTTCTTCAGAGGATAGCTACCATATGGAGAACCTGCCACACTCGCTCCCCTCCTCTATTATTATGTCTTTACTGGGGGAAAGTGATACTGACGAGCTCCCTGAACATTCCCCCACGCTCATAGGAGCAGGAGAATCGGATGGAAGCTTCGAAGAGGAGGTAACGAGTGAAGAATCGAGAGAGGAAACTGAAAGTCACATGCAGAAGAAGTGTTTCATAACATGCAGTTACCTTTGTAGGCGGTGTTCATGCCATGCTGCCTCCCTCACACCACCACCATCATCCCAGCCAGGTACGTCATGGACGAGTTCTCCACCACCTCGCCTTTCTGTGCCCCGTATAATAACAAGAGGTGCCACCATCACCACCAACACCACGCCCACCAGGCAGGCGATGTCGGCACCTCCCTCTCCCAAGCATGGTACGTTGGGGTATGTTTTCTCTCCTTCCCCCTCCCAGTTGCTTCTGTTTCACCCTCCACACTCCATAGTGCTAGATGTCAAGCACTTGGGTGTTCTGGCCACTTATCAGACAGAGGGGAAGTGGCATCTTGTACATGTGGCTGGTGCCCAATCTGCTTCCAATGCCAAAGTAGGCTTGTTTCCTTTGTGTGGAAGAAGGCAATGGATTACAGCCGGCATCTGAAGCATGTGGTCAGTGCCTAGCCTGTCATTCGCCAAGGTAGGCTTGATGCCTTTGTGCAGGAAAGGCAATGGATTTCAGTCTGAGCTGCTCGCCTTTGATGAATCTGAGGCAGGCGTACAACCAGAATTCCCATGCACTAACATTCCTCCATCGAAAAAGATTTTCCTGACATTTTTTCAGTGACCATGGCACAGTTTTTGGTACGCGAAATGACTGGTTTTCGCAAATTTTGCTGTAACTGGGCTGATACACCACGGGTTCGTGAGCATGCTAAGATGAAGGACTGGGAGCCAACTATTGCCGGTGAAATGTATGTGTGGCTTGCACTGACTATGCTCATGCTTCATGTGAAAAAGCCTGTGGTGAAGGAGTATTAAACCGTAGATGAGTTTACCAAGACACCTGTGTTTGGGAAATATATGCCTTGTGACAGGTACCAACAATTCACCCCCAACACGGAACCTCATCCAAACTACAGGCTGTGGAAAGTTCTCCTGATTTTTGACCTCATAAAGAACTCACTCAAGTTTTCTGACAGTTCTGGAAAGTGGTAGTCTATGAGTCGTTTATTCGTTTCGGGAGCCATTTAGCATTCATCCAGTATGTGCCATCAAAGCGGGGAGGCGGTGGCTCAATCGATAGAGAGGTGGCTTGCAGTCCTACCGGACCCAGGTTCAAATCCCCGCTGGGGCAGGGAACAGTTTAAGGATTTGAATTTCACTAAATTAGACTTTACTGATCTACCAGAAGATCCGCCGACATGTAAAAATATCTCCGCTAATACCATTACACCAGTCCTGTATGAGACAGCCCTAGCATGTATTCAATATGGTCGGTGTGTCTTAGCGCCGAAGTGGTGACATGAAGAGGTGACTGGCATGTAGGAGGACTACTGGGCCTTGATAGCAGGCTGTGAAGCCTATGCCCAGAGTCGGACACAAAAAAAAAAAAAAGCACCACCAGCACCATCACATCAGGATCTGTGTGTGTGTGTGTGTGTGTGTGTGTGTGTGTGATCTGCGACTGCCAGACTGGATTTGTGCTGAACGTTGTGTTGTACTTGGCCTTGGATGTGGATATCCCTATCACGGCTTCTCTGGCACAGTCATGAAGGTTCTCATGGGCCATTTCTTCGGAGATGACTACATCCAGGATATGGACAATTACAACATGTCCCCTGCTCTAACAAAGTATCTCCTTGAACAGAAAATGGGCACCTGCGGGACCGTGAGTTCATGGAGAAAGCATTTTCCCACCTTCCCTGCCAGTACCGTGAAGGGATCGCTCCTGATGAAGAAACGTGGAAAGATGTTGGCCACCCAGTGGCTCGTTAAGAGGAAGACCAACACGCTTTGCACAGTTCATGCTGGAGAAACGCAGCCAACTAGGAAGCAGGACCGCAAGACCAAAAAGCCAAAACATCAAGCCAGATGCTGTCAAAATTACAACATGAACATGAGACTTGTTAAATCTGGCATGCCAGTTGGCACAGTCAACTATCTCTGCAAGCCCTGTCATTGGTACAAGGCTTGTCTAAACTCTGACTTCATTGTGCTAAACTCCTTCATGCTCTACAAATGTGTTGCCAAGTTCATGAGTTCTCTAAGTCATTTCGAGAGAGAAATGGTTAGCGAAATGCTTGCCGAGTTTGGATAAGTTCAGGCAGCAGGACACCGGAGGTACAGTGCTAGTCAGCAGCTTAATTGGTTGCAGTGTAATGTGTGCCTGTCCAATCACCCTAGTGTTTATCGATGAAACTCCTGCTGGCAAGAAGCAGTTTAGGTGGTGCCATGTATGCTGCAATTCACAAGCATGGCCAATGATTCACGGAAGCAGTGTACCAGTGTAATGGGTGGCAGATACCGCTCTGCACGGCGCGTTACTTTGAGTACCACATCAAGATTTATTAGACACTGGTGTCTGAGAGTGTGAAGGAAAAAAAACAAAAAAAAAAAAAAAAAAAATATATATATATATATATATATATATATATATATATATATATATATATATATATATATATATATATTGGTTTTCACTCCAACAGTTTAAATTATGTATGACAGTCATTTTAAAAATAGTTTACAGCAGTATGCACAAATTACGTGTAAGTAGCAGGTGATGTGTGAAGATAATGGATGACAGTGACATGTAATTCACGACAGTGATGTGCCAAATAATGTGTGAGGCAGTGACGTGTATTTATTATGACAGTGACTCGTGTAGATAACATTCGTAAATATTTATTTATAGAAAAATACGGCTAACATATAAGTATCTTTAACAAAATAAGTAATTTGTTCAGTAATTATTTTACCGTGGATAGAAAATAAGTGATAGTTCATACGATATTTTCATAGTAAGAAATAAGGGTAAGAGTTTTATAGAAAAATTAATGTTTCCCACTGTAAACATTAAGTGCACGAAGTTACAATAGTTCAGTGATGTAAAAATATGCGATTTTAGAAAAAGTCAGATTTCCACTCAAGAATTATTTTTTTGTAAAATCAATTACTCCTTGCACACCATCGGGCACAGTGTCACCCTGGAGTGGCTGAAAAACGGGCGAACTGGTAGGCACTACATGTAGCCTACAGGGGATTGAAACATGCTCCACGACAGGGACAAACGGATGGGGTAATGTCGGGGGAGGGGGCGGGGAGGTGGTGAGCGTGGCAGTACAAGGGAGAGGTCAGCCACTGCGCACACTCAAACGCAACCTCTCCTCGCAGCCAAAAGTAACCTCTATTATTCACCTTGCTCTTCAGTTACTCCACCAACCGGCCTGGGGAAACGTGCATTGGCAAGAGAAAGGATTACTGAGTGGAGTATTACTGTAGTTAACATATTGTTCTAGGTGGTATTGTTGGTGAGATTTGGTGCGTAAATATGTCCAATTTTAGTCAATGAACCTGCATGGAGATATGGTTCATTGTTTAACCCCCCTTCCTCCCGAGGACATGGGTTATATGACATTCAGGCCATCAGTCATCCGTAGATTCATTGAAACTGCTTCCTATTTATACATCATGTATTGTCACACTGCCTAGCATTCACACAACTTCAACAAATACACGATTTTGCAAGTGTCCTGTCGACTATCTGTCCAGGCAGAGAAGGTGACGACTCTGACCTATAATACGAGTACTTACCAGAAAATGGCGGTTCTAATGACCAGTTATGTTCTATAAGCATTTATTCTCACCTGAACTGACCGACAGTCACCTTAACTCATATAGGATTGGAAACCACGCCCAGGCTAAAGAAAATCTCATGGTTGTGGCCATGGTATATAAGACAAAAATCAGACATCACTGGGTTAAGGTGACGACATGAAATTAGCAAACAACATTACTGACCCAGAACAACGCTGGCTTACAGCAGCAACACATACAAAAGCAACAACAACGACAATACTAACTATAAACTACGACAACACTGACCTACGGCGTCTACAGTAACCTACATCACCACCAACAACAACAAACAAAAGCAACTAGATGCTCCCACAAGGGGGGAATCACACCAGCCGGGAGCTGATATTTATCCAGCGCTGCTCGGAATATGATCTTGACCTTGACCTACTTTCACAATTTTCGAACTCGTAGGATATTTTCATCCATACTACACACCTGTAAAATTTTGTGATATCTTGAGCAGTTGCGAAATTATCGTGATAACAGACACACAGACCTTTACCTACTTTCACCACTTTCGAAATTGTAAGAGATTTTCACCCCTAATACACACCTGCAAAATTTTGTGATGATACCTTGAGCGGTTGCTAAGTTATCGTGCTAACAGACAAACAGACAGACAAACTGAAAACAATTCTTGTAGGAGATTTTCATTCCTACTACACACCTGAAAGATTTTGTGCTGATATCTTGAGCGGTTGCGAAGTTATCGCGATAACAGACACACAGACTTTGACCTACTTTCACCAGTTTCGACCTCGTGATCGATTTTTTTCCCTACTACATACTTGCAAAATTTTGTGATGACATCTTGAGCGGTTAGGAAGTTTGTGCTAACTGACACACACACAGACAACCACACAGACAGGCAAACTAAAATAATACCAGCTTCGCTATTCCGACTGGTAACAACTCTTACCCACAGCATCCAGGCATCCCACCAAGAATGCCCGACTCAGCCTGGACAATAATATAGTGTGTGACCAACTTGCAGACTAGGTGATGAACAAAGTTGGAGAGTAACTTCACTTCACTCAGAGGCAGCATTCACTGTCGTCTCTGAGTTCCTGGTTGATGCTGCTCCTGCTTGCTTTTCTCAGCGTCATCTTTCGCAGATTCTTAGTTCATTTCTGTTGGATGTCGTGGCTCAGACCTCTCACGACGCCCTGACTCAACAGCCTTGATTTTTCTGTTCTAGTTCATTGGTTTTCTTCGCCTCAGATTCATGTGGTTCATTTCCTGTTATTTTGTACGAGGAAGAAGGAACTAAAGGTCAGAAGTTCCCAAGATTGTTCCCTCCAACAAAAAATAAGTGCAAATAATGCAGAGCCAAATTCAAGATCCGTTTATTTCGAGATGCCAGGACACATTGCGTTTATAACACTGAAGGTCATACGCAGTAGGAAATACAGACAGAAGAAGACAGATCCAGGGCTGGCCTGTTGTATACACAAAGGACTGGGAGGAACGGTTAACTCTTGCATTAGAGAGATGGACACAAAAAGGATGAGAGTTTATTGCTAGACGGGTACTACACGCACACCGTAGAGGTGAAGGGATGCAAACAGACAGCTCAGAGGAGCTGTAACAATTGAAGCAACGATAGAAAAGACATAAAGGTGCAACAGTGCGGCGAAGAGACAGAGGTTGAAGGAAGCCGGTAAGAGGAAGAGGTAATGAGATGGAAAGCCTTTGACTCCACCTTGCTGAGAAGAGCTCTATGTGGGGAGCCTCCCCTCACATGAGAGTTGTATTCAACACAGGGGCAAATAAAACCCCTGTATAAAATCAACTGTGCAGGGATAATGAAGTCATGAAGTTGTTTTAGCATACATAATCTCTTGGAGGCAGATTTTACAAGATAGGCAATATGATCTTTCCAAGACAAATCCCAAGAGAATGAAACCCGAAGTATGTTTAAAGATGATGCAGGATTAAGCTGGATATTGTTATAAATTAGAGGATACTCCAGCGGAAGATTCTGACGGGTCAAAAGATGTAAGAAACGTGTCCTACATGCATTAAAAACAAGATTACTTTGACTTCATTCAGAGATAATATGCCAAGTCAGACATTAAGTGTGCCATAACCTCATTCCTTGATTATATTTCATGTGATTCAGCCATGTTTTCAGTTTATGTGGTTTAGTTTACGTGGTTCAGCTCATGTGCATCAGTTCTGATGAATTCGTGTGTACATCCTTTCCGCAGCACTTCTTTGTAACTAACACCATATTCATGTGTTAATCTATCTTTAAAACTCAGCATTTTAAGATAGAGATGGCGACTCTTGGTCAAGTTAAAACAAAAAGATCATAGTAAATGAGGCTCTGGCCTAATAGTCCGCGTTGAGGCAGGTGTGACTGTTAGGTTTAATGTAATTCGTAGATAGAGGCCGTTGCTTACTAAAAGACTTGCATATACCAGGACCATATCAACATTTATTACACGTTACCACCTATAATTCACTCTCAGGTAAATAAATGTCTGGATTTACTGAAATAGAATAAAGAGTTGTCCTGACAGCGAGAGGGTTTATGATGGCAGAAAGAACATCACACTTTAAGGACTCACTCGCCGTTTATACAAGACTTAGCTTAGCGAAAGAGATAACTGCCTTCTACTGATTTTCGTATGAAGTGTGTCTACATTCATCCTAGCCCTGTTGCCTTATCACACCTTCTTATTATAAATATGGACACAGTCACTATCAACAGCGAGATCTCATTCTACAAGTAGGGTTTTGCATGTACAGAAAACAACAAAGGGACGCAGGTTAAAATCTATCCCCATTATCAATGTCTCTCCGTGGCTTCTCGGAGAGTGTTACGCAGCGATAGAGGAAGGATATCCATCACAGCATATCCAGCACCATTAACTCCTGTGCACCGGTACCATTAACTCCTGTGCACCAGTACCATTAACTCCTGTGCACCGGTACCATTAACTCCTGTGCACCGGTACCATTAACTCCCGTGCACCGGTACCATTAACTCCCGTGCACCGGTACCATTAACTCCTGTGCACCAGTACCATTAACTCCTGTGCACCGGTACCATTAACTCCTGTGCACCAGTACCACTAACTCCTGTGCACCAGTACCACTAACTCCTGTGCACCAGTACCACTAACTCCTGTGCACTGGTACCATTAACTCCTGTGCACTGGTACCATTAACTCCTGTGCACTGAAACCATTAACTCCTTTGCACTGAAACCATTAACTCCTGTGAACCGGTACCATTAACTCCTGTGCACTGGTACCATTAACTCCTGTGCACTGGTACCATTAACTCCTGTGCACTGGTACCATTGACTCCTGTGCACCAGTACCATTAACTCCTGTGCACAGTACTATTAACTCCTGTGCACCAGTACTATTAACTCCTGTGCACCAGTACTATTAACTGTACACCAGTACTATTAACTCCTGTGCACCAGTACTATTAACTCCTGTGCACCAGTACTATTAGTTCTTGTGCACCAGTGCAACAACTTCTGTGCATCAGTACATTTAACTCTCAGTACTGTTAACTCCTGTGCAGCAGTACAATAAATTCCTGTGCACCATTACTGTTAACTCCTGCGTACCTGAAGGCATAGTACACAGTAGAATCACTTTTGAATTTAAGCTTTGCATAAGACTGCTTGTTTATATTTACTCCTCCCCGCCCCGGGGGGGTTCGGGAACGGGTATTGTTTTTTACTCGGTTTCTCTGTTTGTCTGTCTGTCTGTCTGTCTGTTGACAACTTTACGTGAAAACTACTGTTGCGATTTTGACTAAAATTCGAGGGATGATAGCCTATGACCTTCTGATCACCTGATAAAATTTTGGGCCGAAATGGGCCAAGGGCCAGGTTGTAGGCCCAAAAAATGTAATACAAAAAATAGTTTTTTTTTTTCGCCATAACTTTTTCAGATTCGTCATATCGACACGAAACCAAAACCTAAGGGTGCATCTTTCAAATCTGCATCCCATAACATGCCTCATTACATCGGGGAGGGGGTCACCTCCAGTTAGCGGTAGGGGGGTCAATGTTGGATGGGTTGGGCCTAAAATTTCAAATGGGCATAAAATCGTCAATTATCACCCGATTTACTCCAAATTTGATATGTGACATCATTGACTAGATATCCTGTTGTGTTTATACGTCAGCACTGAAATGACTGCCGGAGACGGGTTTGCTGTGCCTTGGCATCGCTTCTTGTATTAATCTTTACCCACACAGCTATTAAACTCTGAAGAATGAACCTTGGGTGAATATTAGAGTGCAAAACTTTTAAATAAGAAATAGCAAGCAAATACAAACTAGCACATCATGAAAGTTTTAGTGTTTTTTTTTTTTATTTATACCATCCCTGATCTTCAAGAAATAAACCCAAGAAACTCCGGAATTAAGTTACTCCTGCCCACACTGACAAAAAAAAAAAAAAAAAAAAAAAGCTACATAAGTGTTGAATTACAACTGAATAATGTTTATATTGTAGGCCCGCAGATATATACTGACAGCTGCTTTACTACAGGTGGTTTGTTTTCATGTAGCTGGTCCATTCCCACAACATGTGTAGTAAGTCATGGATGCATGAAGATCAGTGAACTTTAGTTATGAGTTTAGTTATGAGGAAGGAATGAGTCTCCATGGTTACCAGTCTAACCAATCGTCCAGCGTGACCACAATATGCCATAAACTGAATTGAAAGGGACCTTTGTCAGGTTAGAATAAGCGCGTTACACTGTCACAGACTAGATGGTGAGGTCGGTGAATGAAGTGCTTCAGTGCAGTGCAAGCTTTTATATTAACACCCGCACTCATGAAGCTATAGGATGGCTTTCATCCAACACCTCTTGTTCGAAATGTCTATCCTAAGTTAATGCAAAATGTACGCAGCTAGGGAAAAAAAGGACTAAAAAAAGGTATTCTGAAACAGACTAAAAAAGATATTCTGGTATTAATTGGGTTAACCCCTCCAGCCCCTGTACGTCATTTCCTTCTCACCCCCAAACGATTTTTTTTCTTTCTTTTTTTCCTTGTGTGTGTGTGTGTGTGTGTGTGTGTGTGTGTGTGTTTTTACTTTGGAAGGCTATTCTGTAATATGAGGTGTAGTAAAGGACCATGTGTATTCCAGTGGTCCACGATGTAACTGTCAGGGGGCCATGGAAGTTTCGTATCTTTTTTTTTTTTTTGTGTCCGACTCTGGGCATAGGCTTCACAGCCTGTTCTCAAGGCCCAGTAGTCCTCCTACATACCATACACCTCTCTACATGTCACCACTTCGGCTCTAACACCCACCGTCCATATTGAATACATGCTAGGACTGTCTCATTGGACTGGTGTATTGGTATTAGCGGGGGGAATTTTATGACATGTCGGCGGGTCATCTGGTAGATCGGGAAAGTCTGCTTTTATGAAATTCAAATCCTTAAACTGTTTCCTGCCCCAGCCGGGATTCGATCCTGGGTCCATCAGGACTGCAGGCCGCCTCTCTACCGATTCAGCCATCGCCTCCCCCATATCTAATGACACCTCAACAGGGAATGGTAGTTATAAACGCAATCTCAAGTCTCTCACCGCTCACGCGACTAATGCCATCCTACGCATCACAACCCATCCAGGACTTGCTTCCAGATTATTCGTACTACTATTGCTGTGACATAGGCAGTGACCTGTGACTTGATACTGACAAAACTCACCAGTGTGTTCACCAGTCACACGTAATAGATTGTGTGAAGTTGTGAGAAGATTAAATCGATCGTGCTTTATGAGAAACTGATCATTATACTTCTTTTTCCTTGAGAATGGCTCTCCTATTTTGTTTTTCTCTTCCTCTCTTATCTTCTTCCCTTTCTCTTCTTCATTTCCTCTTTTCACCACATTTTCCTCTTTATTTCAGTCTCTCTCTCTCTCTCTCTCTCTCTCTCTCTCTCTCTCTCTCTCTCTCTCTCACACACACACACACACACACACACACACACACACACACACACACACACACACACACACACACACACACACACACACACACACACACACACACACACAGAATATGACATCATTGTGCTTATTTACAAACTGGTAACTACTGATACACCAGGCAATTTACACAGTCGTTTGCTGCCTGATAACCGACGTACCTTGACAGCTTTAATACACAGTTTTAATCTCGCACAACTGTTACAGCTTATCAGTAGCTAAGATCTCGCCCACACCAAATGCTTGCTGGCGTGGGTGGATGCAGGCGGGAGCTTTGCATCGCTGTAATATATAGAAGTAGCCCCAGTGGACGCGGGCAGGTGCGGGCGAGAACTTCTGTGGGTTACATTGAGGCAACACTCCCGCCCACTCTAGCTAGCATTTGGTGTGGACTCAGCCTACAAAGTTTTCAATGACGTCAGGATTAGATTAAGTAGTGTACCAATCCTGTGAAGCACAATGGTTATCATTTTCGGAACGTCGCCCTATACCCTTGCGTGAGATTCAGCCTGTGTGTGTGTGTGTGTGTGTGTGTGTGTGTGTGTGTGTGTGTGTGTGTGCGTGCGTGCGTGCGTGCGCTAGCTCGAATTTGAATGAAACTTCCCAGGTGAGTTCGTCTGGTTACTGGGAAGGTCCTCCACTATATTGGCTACAATTTTCCAACCCTGATTTTTCGGTCGGGTCAGCCATCTCACCCAATTAAAACTTCTCAGAAATAGTGAAAGGAGGATGATATGGCTTTGATATCTTAGTGCATGTTGTCGAATGGACTCTCATCATGCAATATTTGGGTAGCGTGATCCCTCAGTGATTCTCTGGGGAGTCGGTACCCCTCCCAAAATAAATACTGTCAGAGGGGAAAGTGAGACATATCGCAGGACTGAGAATGCAGTTTCCATGTTTTCTCTGGATGCACAGGAAGAGCCTGCATATTTACTTTATATTACCATATCTAACGCACACGTGGCTTATTAATATTGATTCAGAAGAAAAGTTTTCACCAAGATGTGTGAAATTGTAGATATTATTTCACAAATTCTTCTTGGAGGCAGATACAAGCAATAGATCATCACTCTAGACCCAATTTTTTTTTTTTTTATGTGTATGACTCTGGGTATAAGCTTATGGGTCTTTCCTTGAGGCCCATCAGCCCTCCGACGTATCACACACCTCCACCTGTCACCAATATCTCGCCAGCACCCACCGTTCATATTAAATACATGCTTGGATTCTCGCACAGGACTGGTGTATTGGTTATTAGCAGGGGTATTTTTACAAGTCGGTGGGTCTTAGAGTAGATCAGTTTTAGGGAGGTCCAGATCCTTAAGCTGTTTACCAGTGGCCTTTCTCTTCGTTATACAGGCTGATCAATATATAAGGCATCTCTTCACCCCACCAGGTGCTGTTTCGTGTGTTGTGGGGACGGCTTAGCGTTGGCAATGTTTAACTCGTATAATTGATTCACTTCTTACTCCAACTGCCACAACCACTCCTACATCACCAGCCAGAGCAGTCCTCACGACAAATAACATAACATCAGTCGAGTATCTGGTGGAGGGCTATTTACGGGTCACATTGCACATTAGGCCAGACACTCTCACTTCCTACCCGACTGGGGGATATTAGGCCAAAGAATCATTTACCACTTACTTCGCTACCTTGAACTGAAATTTGTGGGGTCATATCATTAAAAAAAAAAAGAAAAAGAAAGAGAAATTGCTAAACTTTGTCACTGAAGCCGGTCGTACTTTTTTTTTTTTTTAATTCTTGCATCCGACGAACGATTTATCTTCTGTATTGCTTTTACTCTTACATGGCTTAATATCATCTCTATCTTGAATGCCGAGTCATAAAGGTAGAATAACACTAAAGTAATATATTAATCTTGAAGAAGGGCTTTGGATAAGATGCAGAGCCGTAGTAACTTTTTTTTTTTTTTTCCCCTACACTGACCCACATGGAACAAACTGCAGAAGGACGAAAATCTGGTCCATGTAAAAGTAAAAAGCATGTGCAAATGAAGGGGGTGATGAAGGTTATATCTTACCCCATCAGATGGTAAAGTCTCTCCTACGCTGAATGAAGTCTGTAGTGACAAGTATAATGTAAAGTAGACGTCACTGTGCTGAAGGGGTCAAGATGTGTATATGACTGGATATGTATGCTTCCGTCTTCACTCATACTGATGCCCAACTATAGTGAATAATGATGTGGAAACGATGAAACGAAATTTCTTATGATAACTGGCTTCTGTGGAGGATTCTATGCCTACTGTGTGTATCTGTTTTATAGTCAGATGCTTTATTCCCATTGGATGTGACAACGAATATATCCCCTCCATCTCGTCCTGTTCTCTACCGTCTGGTTACCCTCCCTCCAACACAAACACTCCTGTCTCGTTTATCTCTCCATTACATCCCTCCATATCATTTTTGGTCTCCCCCTCCTCCTCTCCCCTTCTACCTAACATACGTTCTACTGTGCAGTCAGTTTCCAACCTCTTCACATGCCAAAACCTTCTCAGAAAATGTCTCTTAACGCCTTCAATCACATCCACATAAACACTGCAACGTTCCGTCAATTCCTAATTTTTCTGCCTGTCTGTCTTTCCATGAAATTCCACATGCTCCTCTCAAATAACTCATTTCAACTGTTTTGACTCTTGTCTTTTGTCTCTCCAGGAGGGTCCAAGCCTCTTAATCACACACACACACACACAAAAAGGATACTTTATACGTACGGCCCTTGAAAGTAATCATGGCTTCATGTATTCTAGAGGACAGACAGGGTGTTCTCCAGGTCAGTTACTCTTGGATAAGTTTTGAGTGTCCTCTGTCCACAAAATACTGCTGCGTATTTTTGAGTTAAACTCTGACACTCGTTCATTTTCTCTGAATTCATTTCCATACCATGAAATTCTCCCTCTGGCACCCCTCCCGGAAGATTCAATGGCAAGTAATATACTGGTGTTTTTCTTGTCAGTTACGAGCCGCTCATCTACGTCAACATGCAGGTAGAACAGCCAGCATTAAGAAATCAGCTAAACTTGGTGAAAGTGTTCAGGATTGACTAAGGAGTTCAACTTACTGTTATTGAAAGCCAAAAGTCAGGGTCAAATGGCAAAGTCAACTTAAGCAGTATTGATCCATTTTAACCATACTTGGATGAAGGATATGGTAAGGATAAAGTGATCAGAATTTGAGAGAAGTCAATCAAAGGTCATGGTCATAGTGCAAGATGATAGGTTTGACCTCCCTATAACTCGAACAGATTTAATTCGATCTGGACTAAGCTTGGTAGAAGGGCTGAATGTCAGGCAAGGATTCGCCTTTGAGAACAATAGGTCAAAGGTCAAGATCATAGGGCAAGGTCAACTCAATTTTGATTCAGTTTGATCCAGACTTGGTATAAGAGATGAGGGTTCCAGCAAGGATGAAGAAATTCGTCTGCGAAAATCAGTCGGGCGCCCGGGTCACAGGGAAAAATCAATGATCGACCCTTAGACCAACTGCACTGCGCGGGTGGTGCACTCTTTGACTGCTTCATGTTTTTTCGTCCTTTTTATTTAGTATTTTTTATAGTGCAGTTGAAGGAAATGTGGCTATTCTGGGTAAAATCAACGAGAGAGAGACAGGGAGCAGTGCAGTAGCTACTCGGCCATTCCCTTAGGCTCGGCTCTCGCAACAACCCACTGGACTAATTTGGGCCTCGCATTTCCTGTCAGAGAAATAGTGAAGCTTCGTGTCTGTCCCGACCACCTCCCTCAGCCTCACCCTCGGCACAAGCTACAAGGTTTTAGACACGTTGATTAAACACAGATTCTCACACTGCTTTATCTCACGGCGAAATTCATAATACCGAAATGGATAACAGCTTACTGGACAGGTTTGCTGAATTGGCAGGATTATGTAAACGGAGTGTGCAAAGACACGAGGAATCTTCAAAACAACATCAGCTTGTGTCATGAGAGGGTTTAGCCACTTTGATTAAGCTCAGATTCTAACGTTTATATCTCAAAGGTTTAGCGACGTTGATTAAGCTCAGATCCTAACACTGCTTTATCAGTCTCACGTAATGGAACTGATGATACTGAATTGGCAAGTGTGGATATCAGCTCACGGGCTAGGGCTGATCGTTAGCAGGATTAAGATCCGTATTTTAAGTCGCATCCTAAGTTTCATAGTGCCTCCTCCTCAGCGATTTCTTTTGAACTTTATACCTAATCATTTTCCTGAACGTTACTTTTATCGTTTTAGTGTCAATATCATTTTGGTATCATTATCATCAATATCATACATGAGAGCACCGAGGTGTAATGTGGAGAATATATCGATGAGGACGGGGCGCTACGAAGTCTCCAAAGCAACTGGTAATACGGGAGTGAACGGGATGTGCAACGAGAGGCGGCACCTTCAAAACAGTTTCAATCTCCATTTGTATTCTAAGAGGAACTGGAAGTGGTGATTATGAGGCGATTTACTTCAACCTCACAAAGATCCCTAATCCCTTTCAGCTCAGTTGGTGACCGAGTGTAGTTAACCTTGTGATTCGACTAATACCCAGGGAGATACGTTCCTATGTCAAAACTAAGACAGCCAGTTTCACGTAGCCACTGATTAGCAACGCTGTAAGAGGGCCAAGTTCCGTCCTATAAAAACAAACCAAATGTAGAGTCACATTCCCTTGCTGTCTACGCCCTCTGATTGTTTGTGGCAATAATTTGGAGCCCATATATGGCCATTCCAGGGATAACTGGTGAGACCTCTGAAAGTATAAATACGTGATGCGCCATATGTGGAGGAAGAATGTTTTGTTGATGAACGCGTAATGGTCCTTGCACATGATCAGTGAGCATTTCTGGTGTCCGAGCACGCTACTCATCAGATTCAAATCATAGCTACAACGTGCTACAAACAGAGCAGTAGAAATAGGGATGGTGCTTCATTTCATCCCTACACGATCGTTTTCCAATCATTTTCCGCTGCCACACTGCAACATCACAGGTGCAAAGCGATCGTGTGGAAGGACCTTTTGAGGACAGTGTGCTTAGGGGATGGTCAGTTGTGGAAAAACGTGTGTAGATTGATAAGCGTATACTGGAAAGAGTTTGGGGTCAGGAGAAGGTGGGGAAGGTCATGCTGGAGGTGGATGGATAATGTAAGTGAATGTGTGAATAAGGGCAGTTTGGGATTTGAGGAAACAAAGCAAGTAAGGACAGAAATTAAAAATACATCAAAATGCACATGACAGGGGATGCACTTCTTTTTTAACTTGAGGGTCAAGGAACTGGCTCGTACATAAGCATTATGAAGAGCATGTTTGGTCTGTGACATGAAGCCAAGAGTTTAGAGCTTCAAAGATGAGTGAATGAAGGTGTTGATGAATGTGTTGCCCATTTCACTGGTCATTTTTTGACAGACCTTCAGGTTCTCTAGTTTTCTTTTTCTCTTTCTAGGGACCCTTCCACTTTCTGTAACAGATATAAAGATCTCTGTTAAAAATCCCATTATACATAAAAATTATACTGTTTTTACTCGAATATGGCCTGGATTGTTGTCCCTTTCCTGCTTACTTCACATAGCTCAGCGGTAACAGATAACTTTGTTGTTCTACATCTTTTCCACAGCACTTCTTTGTGACTATATCATCCAAGTGCTAACCTATTCCTACAGCTTTGTATTCAGCATGGAGAGCTGTCACTTTTAGATCGCCAAAGAAAAATAAAACAGGGTAGTAGCGCTAGGTCGTTGTCAGTCAGGAGTGGTAGGACTACAGCCATTTTTAACACCATTCAATCCGGTTACGCATTTTTAGTTTAATGTGTACTCTCCAAGCGATGTTCTTTTTAGCTTGTGAGAGACTTCAGACTCGATGTAATAGATATAGCCTTGATTTACACCACCACAAGAGGTCTCGGAATAAAGTAGTCTGAAGGTGACAAGAGTAAGATATAAAAATTCATTGAAGTGGTTAATAAACTGTCGTGTTTACTTTTAACGGTGCTACATAATGCTAGTGTGCTGCCTCCTATTACACAAACAAGAGGTGCTGGTGAAAGACTCCTTCACGCGGTGGCACTGATATGACCAGGTGTTCGATGTGTCTGGTTGTATAAATGTCCCTCAACTCCCTCTCTTCCAAAGAAGGATGCTGCACTGCAGGAGAAGGGCAACATCAGCTTGCAGTCTACCAGATTCGCGTTTCATATGAACTACATCTGCTACTACTACACAGGCATGAACAGTCCATGGTGTCCATGCTCCGTGTGCCACTGCCACATTTATAAGCAACTGATAAAACAAGAGAAGTTCAAGAAGTTGTGGAACCCTTAAATGTACCTACCCCAATACGATACCATACCCAGTTATATTTAAGTACAGGGTGTTCATATACAACAGTCCTTTCCCACTCCACAGGGCGATTTCTTGTGTTACGGGGACGGATCAGTCAGCTTACCCAGTCTCTCTTGCATCGTTTATTCATATCTTACCTTCACTGCTACACCCACGGCACCAGACAAGGCCGTCCCAGCAGCATATTGGATACGGCCAGGCGAGTTTCTAGTGGAGTGTTATTTTCCGATCACCCTGTGTATCTAAATAATAAAATCAAGCTGTGTATGTGTGTGTGTGCCTGTGCGTTTGTTCGTTTCTCATACCAAATTGATACTGACCTAATTCTTTTTACGCTAGGTCGGGGTAAGTCCAGGGAGTGTCGGAAAAATACCAAACAAAAATTTTGGTGATCACGCGACGGCTCGAAATTGTCGGATATTGCGACACGCAAAAATATGCAAAAATATACGTTATTTAAATTTTTTGGTCAGAATTGGTCATTGTGGGCTCAATAATGGTATTTACAAACATCTTGTGATGGAAATGCTATTGGTTAGTGCCGCAAATATTTGCAGGCAAGCACTAGTTATAGTATAGCGGATGAACAAAGAAACAATTATATACTGCATGTGGTGAGGGAGGGGGCTATGTAAACAGTTGGTTGGCGGAAGAATGACTGAACGACGAACGTTATTCACACTCATCGTAACACACTGACTCAGACATCTGAACAACAAGTAAGACTGAAGCAGTGTGAAGCATAAGCAAAATCGAACCAGCTATAAATATATATTGCATAAGATAAGAGAGGGGGATACGTAAACAGTAGGCTGCCGGGAGAACGACTGGACTTTGTACACTCAAATTCACAATTACTGTACAACACAGCGACTCAGACACCCGAACAACAAGCAAGACCGAAGGAATAGGAATCACTGGCCAAATCAAACCAGTATGAACCTTAGCTATTTTAGATGAGTACAAGTGCTCGTGGGCCCTTCGGGCCCCTCGCACTTGCTCCTACGGAGGGCTCACGCTTTCTCGCTGGCTTTCTCGTGCTTCGCACTCGTTTCCTCGTGCTTCTCACTCGTTTCCTCGCGCTTCGTGCACGCGTTGCGATCATTTCAGGTAATCCGAGTCACGTTTATGTGGTGTTCTAGTCTAACGTTGTCACTTTGATTTTTTGCAGCTAACCAATTGATCGTGTTATTTGCAGCTTCGGGAATGGAACCCAAGTCGTCCGAATGCAAGTCCGAAATACACACACAGACACACGGCTACTGGTATAGTATATTTTAGTTGTAGCTGTGGGCAAAAAATTCTACGGAGATCCTATGCCGGGCGCCGGGAGCAGCGTTTTTTTGGCCAAAATATGATCGCTCATTAAATATAGTAAAAGTTTTTCAATCGTGAAGTGGCCAAGTTTTTTTCACATCAGCGATTTTTTTGCGATTTTGTGTAGTTTCGGCTGCCCAAAACACACACACACACACACACACACACACACACACACACACACACACACACACACACACACACACACACACGGCTAGTGCTATAGTATATTAGATTTGTTGGTAAAATTATTACAGTAGGTGAAACAGGAACATTGGCATTAAACAATATGGAGCTAGAAGGCATATTTTTAGGAACAACTGTATGTTTGTTACATTGCCAGAGGAGAGGGTGAACCAACTGGCCACTTCCGAGTTTTAGGGTAGAAGGAAATTTGAAATACTGACATCCATAATTTTCGTAATATTAGCACAACTGATTTATAGAATACATAAAAACGTGTGGAAATAGCAAAGCCCTAATATCAAGCGCTTGCCGAACTACGAGTATAATATGCTTCAATTCAGCTTTAACATTTATGAGGCACCTTACTGTATCTTAGTGATTTATTGAATAGCACAGTGCATGGCTTAGATATTTCATTCCCTACTTCCTTCAGAATGTGCAGAGGTATTTTTTCTGGCCCCAGTTTTTTATTCACTTTAAGTTTACCATTGGCATGAGGTATATATATCATTCCCACTAACAGTTACGTCACTGATTATGTTACTCTCCTCTAAGACAAAAGAAATGCTGTAGGAATGGAGTCTGTACTTTTAACTGTAAATAAGGATGCAAAGAAGGTTTAGAGAATTTTAGCCACTTCCATTTCATAGTCTGTATTCTCTCCATTATCTGAGGCTAGTGGGTAATTGTTGGTGCTATTGCCTTCTTGATTCTGATATTACTGAAAAAATTGGGGTGTTGTATTTACTGAAACGAGCAACGTGAGCTTCATAGGTTTTCTTGCTTCTCTTTATTAACTTTTCTGTTTTATGACGGTCATCATACTTGTTTTCATCAGTTTGATTCTATGTGGTAATATAATTTTTCTGTGCAATTTTTAACTGATAGGCAACGCTTAATATCCGTATTCCCTCATTTGAGTTTTATATCATTAGCAGGACATCTGTTGCTCATTGGAACACATATCTTGACTGCTTTACTCGTACTGAGAATATTTGCGATCTGCTGTTTGAACAATGGGATTACAGTCACTAGAACCAACAATTTCTTTTAATTTTTGAAAATCCGCTCTAGCCTTGATATTGTCATCACTGAATTTAAGGTTGAATGTGACCATAAGATGGTCACTAACACTAAGCTTTTCTAATACTATAACATTACTTGCTACGTTTTCCACTGTGGTCAAAACCAGATCTAATGTGCTACCATCCCATGTTGGAAAGTCTATTCAATGAACTTTCTTGGAAGCTGGTGTACGGATCCAATCCTGTGTATGAAGATTGGGCCTCTCCCCATGTGGCAACCACTAAATTGGTATCACCACAAATTTCAGCAGTTTGGTTGTAAATTTTACTGCCGGTGTTACTGAACTGAGTTGGTGGATGATAACTTAAACCAAGTACTGTTTTGTAATGGTAGTTATTTCTAATCTGGAGATAAACTCTGTCAATGTTATCGATTGAGGACTTAGGAATTACGAATGGGTGAAGTCCGACTTTAATGGATAACACTACACCGTCCCCAGCTCTATCACTTCTCTCATTTCTGAACATGTAACTTAGTATGTGGTACAGTACACCTCTAAAAAAAATCCCCTTGTTTCATGTTGAGCCACGATTCTGTTACGCCTATTCCATAATAATATTCAGCAAGAACATAAGCTTCTAAATCAGAAAATTTATTCTGAAAACAATCTACATTCACGAAACCTTAATATCCTTGCCTCCATTAGTCTGTCTTCGATTTTTGACGTCTACGTTTGTGTGGTGAGTTTTCTTCCTTTGTCAGAAAAAGCGTCCTGCATCATCCACGAGACGACTGAGACGAGCATAGCCAACTGAATTAAAGTGGAGACCGTCCAGTGCAGAGCCCACTGCCTGCATAGGTGATTCCAGGTGTCAATGAACTCAAGTCCATCCTTTGAACAAAGCCACCTTATATGATTATTCAGGCTAAAACCCTTACTATGGAAGACGTTGCTTGCTGCAGTCCTGGGGAGAACACCTGAAATAAGCATGTTGTTAGTCGTTTCCTTGTAATACTGGATCATCAACTTGACTTGTTTAAGAGCTTTTCGGACCGGATTTGCATTTCATCATTGGAATTAGTTGATGCTCTGCCACAAAACTCCACTGGCTGTCCATGAAATGATAGAGTCCCCCGCCATTCGAGCCTCATGAATATCTTCTTCAGTGTCCGCTAAAATCTTAAATTTACAGTAAGTAGTAACTGGTAAGATGCGTCACATCCATGTCACCAGCGTACCATTTTGCACTGGCTGGATATCGTCCTATGCAGATGGGGGCTGATTAGTTTCAACAGCAAGAGGGGGGACAGCGTCAATGTCACTTTGGGCACACCGGTCCATGACTGAAGAGTGTTGCCATCAAAGAAATATGTTGTTATTGTTGCTCTTGTTGTAACCCCAGGTTCATCTGAAACATGATCCCCCGTGGTCTGCAGACTGAAGTTGCCTTCCGTTCCTGCGATTCACTATTCTCTTTTCAGGGAACAGAGAAGTAGTTAAGGGACGTTTGTATAACTGGGCAGAGGAGCGGCATGATTATATCGGCTCCACCACATGGAGGCGTCCTTCTCCAGCACCATGCCATTTCTAAACGACCTCAGGCAGTTTCCGAAATATCTCATGTATTGCAAGGATCGACGAAGGCGGTATCTAAATCCCCAAGTTCGAAAAGTCTCTCCCAAGTTTACGAAAATCATCTAAAAATAAGAAAATAAAAATGGCTTCATATGACGAAGGGGCCAAGGGAAACATCGAGATCATTCCATTTGTTTTAATCTAACAGTATATATATGTTAAAAAAAAAAAAATCGCCTCAGTTAATGGTCAAGTGTACAGTAGTCGGATTGGAGAATTGATTCGACCAGTAAACATGTATACTGAATCCTGCCTCGTAACTAAAGTTAATAGAATTTCATGCAACTACGACTTAGTATTCAAGTTTTGGGAGTGGTCATGTGCCCTCAGATGAAAGCAAACCAAGTATTGGGGAAGGAAAATAAACTGTAGTATTGAGGTTATATTGAAACGCCCAGGCATCGAGTTTGGCACAGTTTGCCTTGGTTGCTTGCCGCTTTTGCCGTGTGACCTGTGTGAGTTACTGACGGCAAGAAGTTTTGACAGGTTTGTAAGTCTGTGTAGAGGGGCTGAGACTTCTTACTCTATCAGACCTCTAGGTGTTGGAGAGGGATGCCTTCATGTTGTGGCACCGATATGACCGAGTGGTGGAACTGCCTATTTATACTAGCGTACCTAAAACTCCTCCCTATCGCTCGCAATGAGGACTGGGAACTGCGGGAAAAGGGCTATATCAGCCTGTAGTCCACTGGCTACATATCCAGATGAGCCTGGGGTTGCAACTACTACAACTACTATTACTACTACTACTACATCAGCAACAACAACAAGTACTACTACTACTACAGTTACCACCAGGCCTCCTTCCCCCAGAATTGTGTTCTCGTTGGCTTAGGATTCGCAACACCTCTTCCTTAGCGATTTGTTCAGTATATGACAAAGTAATATTCTCTTCGGTTGATGCTGTCTTCTGCAGAACAGTGTGTGTGTTTTTTTTATAACAGCCTTACCCTTTTGAATAACGTAGCCTACCCGTACATATATAAATTCCTGTATCGACAAGAGAAACTAAGTATACGGCACCATCCCGCTGAAGGGGAGGAGAGCGATAGTTGTGAAGAAAAATGCTACCTACTTTAACATATACCTGGCGGGAAAAAAATGGCATAGGGTCTCTTTGAAAAAAAAATAAATAAAGAGGAAAAAACGGTAATCGTAATATCAAAGGACAAAAAGAAGAGAGGCTACTGGTAAAAAGAAATAAAATACTCTTGAGCAGACAGATAGGAGACAGGAAAGTACTGCCTCTTAAGGTGAGCAGACCAGATGGACTGAGAACGAGAAAAGCGGACTGGAAGGCAGACTACTGTATAAAGAAGAGGAAGCAAATATTTAACTGAAGGGAGGCTATGGATGTGAGAGGGTAGGATACGGTAAAGGGAACCAAGATAGAAAAACAAAAATGACGAGAAGTAAAGATGAGTGAAGAACGAAGATTAGAGAACGAATGGCTATGCGTGACAGAGGAGGCATTGATTGTGTGTGTGTGTGTGTGTGTGTGTGTGTGAGAGAGAGAGAGAGAGAGAGAGAGAGAGAGAGAGAGAGAGAGAGGAGGGAGGGGTAAAGGGAATGGATAGAGGGGAGGATGCAGGAAAACCTTTACCCAAAAACCCACAGTGCCACACTAACCTACACTCTCTCCCTGAGTACACTTCCAAACCCTTTCATTTAGCCAGCCTCAAAGTCGAATAACCATCCCTAACCCTGTAATAACCGCGAATTAGTCTTTGGGATCTGTATTTACGAAACCTTTTTCTAAAATATCGGCAAAGCTTTTCATTACCTTTCTTACCGTCAATATATATGCCGTCAATTACGTTTCAATGGCCGTCAATTGCGTTTCAATGGCAAACTTTTAACAGACGTGAAAATCCTGGAATGCCTTTGTAACACCGCTACCACAACATTGAATTCTCTATATGCACTTGTTGGTGTAGTGAAACTCTCTGCTGTCGTGTCAGTTATTGAGAGATTTACAGAGAATGAAATTATACGTGTTCCCTCCAAAGCCGCGTTGTGTCCACATACTATGAAATTTTGCAGACGTAACAAAAAGCCTTTGGCCAATAAAACGCTATCAGAGTATTCAGTCACGAAGGCACTACATTGTCACGTAAACACCTTATATATTTAACATCTAGCAGTGTGTGTGTGAAGAGAATATGTTACACAATGCTACACCTTCTCATACTTTCTTACTGGCAGTGCAGATTCCGTCGGTTGCATTTCATTGGCGAACCTCACATGGACCTGAGGCAGAAGGGGTGTCAGAGAACGTCTTAATGCGTAGTACTATCCATCATCCAGTCTTTGTTTGCCCCATCAGGAGCATAGAGGAAAGAGTGATCAGCCTCAATAACCCCTGAGTGGCATTATATGAGCAACCACACCTCAGATGGGAACTCTCACAAGCTCCATCTGTTTCGAGTGCCTTGGCCCACTAGATCTCTGGGCGTCATTTGGTAATATGTTTACCACTTAGAGCAGGAAATGTTTTCTGGGTTACAGGAAATAATTTGGCTCGTTACTCAGCGTAGGGTCACCTGAAGACGGTACTACACCGGCTGAGTGGATGATGGACACCCCCACATACCACGAAGATATCCCTCTTACAAAAATGGACAATATACACAATCTTGTTCCCTAAGACCAGAATTGCGTTATTGTCCTTGACTCACGAGGGAGATGACTATTTTTTTTAAGGGGTCAAAGGTCATGTTATTTGTTTACGGGAACCCCCCCCCCCTCTCTCTCTCTCTCTCTCTCCAGTATCATTTTGCTATTACTTTTCTGACAGCCTAAATTAAATTCTGTATTTTGACACATAAAATTATTCTACAGTATATCTTAGGATAAGCCTATCATAAACAGGGCAGATTAAGTATACATTAGGTTAAACGTCATAATCTTAATTTATGATAGATTGCGTTCGACAGCCTTCCCTGATGCAATACTAACACAACACACAATTCACAAACATCTCACAAGTACTACACTATCACAACACACCACAACACACCACAAGCACCACACACCACATCACACCACAACACATCATAAGCACTACACACCCCAACACACCACAAGCACTACACTATCACAACACACCACAATACACCACAAGAACTACACACCACAACACACCACAAGCACAACACTATCACAACACACCACAAACACTACACTATCACAACACACCACAAACACTACACTATCACAACACACCACAAACACTACACTATCACAACACACCACAACACATCACAAGCACTACACTATCACAACACACCACAAGCACTACACTATCACAACACACCACAAGCACTACACTATCACAACACACCACAAGCACTACACTATCACAACACACCACAAGCACTACACTATCACAACACACCACAAGCACTACACTATTACAACGCACCACAACACACCACAAGCACTACACTATCACAACACACCACAAGCAGTACACTATTACAACGCACCACAACACACCACAAGCACTACACTGTCACAATACACCACGACACACCACAAACACAACATTATCACAACACAGCAAAAACACTCCACAAGCACTACACTATCACACACAGACAGTCCTTCACCATTACCTCAAACAAAGTCCCCTGTAAGAAACCTGTCAAAGTTGCCTATTTCCTGCAGTCCACCGAGTTCATAATAAGATGGGTCTGGAGTTGCAACAAAAACATCATCAACAACAACAACATGACAAATGCACACTTGATACATCTTAAGGAGGTGTGGCTATTTCAGTTACTCTTGAAATGTGCCATATTTTCTTAAGATTGTTTATGAGGCGGCAAGCTGTTATCAATAATGCTATGTGATTAAGCGTTGTCTGTGTGTACCTGTCCACATTTGACCCCTTGGATTTCTACGTGCAATAAATCATATGACGCGGAACGACAAGCTGACAATGACGGTGAAAATTATAATTGTGTGAGGTCAGTTGCGCGCAAGCCACGCACACTTCTGTGCCCAATTTCTCGTCAGACACTGGGAGCCTCCTACAGGTCATACCGCTAGGTGGAATGCGCTGAAACTTTGCGTGGACATGCTTGGTATGCCAGAGGAGGTCCATGTCAAGTTTGCTGTCAGTGCGTGTCATTTGGGCAAGCGCTTAGCGGCCCAATGAGGCCGCCAAGTGCTTGTAGTACCGTATAATTATTACCTACATGGGATAATTTACGTTATTATTCATTCAAAAGTACATACGTAATTATTGCACATATCAGCACAGATACCCTTAATACTCAACTTTCTAGGTAAAAAAAATGTTCTGTACAATGCAACAGTACGCAGTTTTACATTTGAGTTTTCTGAGCATGTTGAATAACTGCTATAACACTGTTAAGGCCAATCAGTTTTGTTCACAAGATGTCATTTCAGTGAATAAAGTTAACTGAAGGCACTTGTAGTGTGATCAGATTCTGTCAAACGCACTACACTGCTTGCAGTGCTTCATCGTGTTTCAGAATATATAGAAATAGCAGTATCTCAGAGCTTTACTCATTGGTATTGGAAAGGTATTTAACAATGAAGTATGATTTAACATTTTGATAATATAGTGTCAGACGTTTAGATTAGATTCGTATACAAATATAGTTCTGTAACGATTAATTGTGAATATCATCCCTTCACAGCAAATGTGGGGCACAGAGTACCACTATAGGTTCCAAAATGAAAAGTGAGGGAACACTATCACGGTATAACAACTTAAGGTCGGAACCGTAAAGAAATAAACATCACTGCCAGCTGGCCCCACCTCAGCCAGCCTTCAACCAGCACGTTGAAAGGCCTTCATCAAGCCAAATATGGATGAATTCCCATGTGTCATGTACAGATACTGCCCAACCTGCAGGACAGGGATGAGAGAGAAATGCAAATGAGTAGTTGGTACTTTAGTTTGAGGGGCCCACAGCAACAGAAATCCTGTAGGGTTTACTCTGCAACTGTTCAGCTTCAGAATTGATATGACTCTGAAACTGCCTTTTCAACAAGAATGGACAACATTGCTGTAACATGATTGTGTCCATGAGTGGAGGGGATTCATGTAATCATACCCATATCATAACAAATGTATTGTTTTATGATGCTGAAAGCTCATTATTGGTAACAAATTTTGTTACACACACACACACACACACACACACACACACACACACACACACACACACACACACACACACACACACACACACACACACACACACACACACACACACACACACACACACACACACACACACACACAAACACACACACACACACACACACACACACACACACACACACACACACACACACACACACACACACACACACACACACACACACACACACACACACACACACACACACACACACACACACACACACACACACACACACACACACACACACACACACACACACACACACACACACACACACACACACACACACACACACACACACACACACACACACACACACACACACACACACACACACACACACACACACACACACACACACACACACACACACACACACACACACACACACACACACACACACACACACACACACACACACACACACACACACACACACACACACACACACACACACACACACACACACACACACACACACACACACACACACACACACACACACACACACACACACACACACACACACACACACACACACACACACACACACACACACACACACACACACACACACACACACACACACACACATTATGCAACTGTGTGCTCAAACAAGGGCTCACTTTTGTAAATAAATCCTATATTTTAAAACCTTGTGTAATATATTTATTTGTTTTGTACAATACTATTCCTTGTTAAATTACTGATATTACTACAATCTGATGTTCGTGACCCATGACCTTATTGAAAAGAATTAAATGCACCTCACCTCTGAGTTGACGCAGCCTCTACTCACTTATGAATTATATGTCTACACTGACGAAGCAGTAAAATGTATCAAAGTACGTTGTCAATTTAAATTACCGTATACTTAATGTACAACGGAAGGGGAGAGAGAGAGAGAGAGAGAGAGAGAGAGAGAGAGAGAGAGAGATTTGACAGACGGAATTCATAACTTTGACCTCTGAAAAAAGGTTCACTACACTCCGGGGATGAGGACAACAGGTCATTTCTTAAAGAAAATGTGAAGAAATAAAATGATACAGGGTACCAAGTTCAGTAGAAGGGATACACTGTTGTTGCTGGCGTTGTCGTTGTTGTAATGTTCCTCTTAAATGTTTGTCCATGGAATACAAACTTAAATTTTCCTTAAGCAGTCCACCATCCTCCCTTTGGGGGATAGGAAAGTAGTTAAAGGTCTTTGTATAACCAGGCAGTTGGGCCACCCATTTACACCGATGGCTTCCTTCTGTAGCATCTGGGATACATTAATTTCCTAAAATAGTGGTTTTTAAGGGGATCAGAGTCATGGTCTTCCTTCTTACGGGATTTGGTAAGACTTCCATACTAATAGTACATTTGACACAGCAAAGACCTTTCACCGAGTTGGAACAGATGTTTAATTTCCAAACTTCCCTCCAACGAATTTTATTTCACCATCTATGTCTAAACCATACCTATCCTCTCTGGTTATCTGTAACTGCTGCTGTAGCCCGCCGCTGCCCTTCTTTTGAAACTACTAGCTGTGTTATTCATAATCGTTTTTCGCCATCGTTACTCATGAGCGTTCTTTTACCTGCAATTTCATTCAATTCATCGATTATCTTCTGAGCTGTACAGACTGTATGGGGATCGATTCAATCACTGGTAATTTCACTCTTCATTTATACAGCATTCATTCCACAGTCACAGTACCATGTCGTTCATGAAACTGCCTGGCGTTCTGTGGCAGAGAACAGCGGAGTTATTCCATCATGAGAATATTATGGTTACATCACATCACATCATATAACACTACACCACGCCACATTACACCACACCACACCATGCCACACTACACCACACCACACCACACCAAACCAGACCACACCACACCACACCACACTACTCCACACCGCACCACGCCACACTACACCACACCACATACCACATCACATTAAGGGTATTAATATAAGGGCCCTGAAGTTTCCGCATCTGGTGCTGCTTTCATACTTGTTTTATTCACGTTTCAAACAGAAGTGCGAACTCTTTTCCGGATAATCCTCTAGCAGAAAATTGTGTCCTTATCTGATCACAATCGTCTTGAGACAGCAGGAACACAGTATTGGAATAGGTATTGGTGTTGTGATGAGAAGGGGTAGATTAAGATGGTCTGGGCATGTGGAGTGGTTGAGGGCAACAGGCAAAACACATTATAAGTATTAGTGATATTATGAGAAGGGGTAGCTTGACTTTAGAGGATGGAGGGTGGTAAGTGGAACACAATATTAATATTAGTGTTGTGATGAGAAGGGGTAGATTAAGATGATTTGAGCATGTGGAGATGATGGAGGATGACATGTGGAATATACAGTATAAGAATAGGTATGTGTTATGATATGAAGGGGTAGATTAAGATGGTTTGGGCATGTGGAGAGGATGGAGGATGACAACTGGGTGAGGAGAGTGAGAGCTTTGAACGGTGAGGAAAGACTAGCGGAAAGCAGACCGAAAAAGACCTGGGACGAGATCATATAGTGTGACTTTAGTGATCAAGGACTGAAGAGGGAGGCTGCTAGAGATCAAGCAGCGTGGAGAGCCGTTATTGGGTGACCCAGCAGACGCATGCAAACATAATTTGAGCCTTTGTACACCACTGGCTTACCAAATTACTTCAAAAGGACTGTCTATGTTCCTCCTTACTGTAATTAGCTTATTGTTTTGTTTCCAGCAGGGTGTCACAAAACACAGCTCTTGATGCACAAAAAGACAAAGCAGTTAAAGAAAAAGAAAGAGAAAAACAGGACCGCCACCAACAAAGACAACCGGATACGCTTTCACTCTCGCCATTATATTAAAATGAAGCGAGGCGTATTGATAGCATTTTTCCAGAGACTTCACACACAATATGCAGCAAGGATATTCAAAAGACGAGTACCTGCTTATTTTTAAAATATTTTCTAAATTAACTCCTAAGTATCGGAGCTGAATAAATTCGTCTTTTCGTCTGCAAATAACCATAAATAATTGCTACAGTACAAGATTATTTGCGTATCTATTTAATCTGTCTATCTATCTATCAAGAGAAATAACAAATTCCTGAGATATCACAAAGGTACCCAGTTCCAACCAATAATTTCCCTTACGCGTCTACTCTTTTACATATACAGTATTATAGTTCTTCTAGGCTTCACAGTACCCATGCCTCACATCCTATCAGCGGCATTATCAACCAACAAATGTAGCGTGGATCATTCACGATTATTTCCCTACGTCAGAACCACTACACCACAAATGTTCTCACTTCCATCTCCCCCAGTCCTCAACCGAATAGTCAAACTGAATAACCGTAGCGGCGTCATATAAATAAATAAAGATAGATAGATAGATAGATAGACAGACAGAGAGATAGATAGACTGATTGATAAACACACACGAGTATATATATTCACAACATTCAGATGAATTTCTCAGTGCATTACTCAAAGCTTCGCTTGCCTATCCGATTTTTACTCTGAATCGGCTCAAAATAATTCCTCACCTTTTTATCTTGTATACTGTTATTGTAGCGATGGATTAACTCTAGAATATGATGGTAGTCACGAAGGCGCTGTATGGAAAGGATGCAGTCATATTACCTCCTTTTTCTGCCACTCAGCTAAGTGAAATAAGCTGCAAAAAGACGAAAACCTTAGGCAAGTTAAGGAAGTTAAGGTAAAAAAGTATAGTCATGCAAACTCTACCTTCATTTACACATTCTTGTAGTATCTTCCACAATGCCTTTCAGTCTATTCACTGTGTAAAATGTGACTGATTTCTAGTGACTTAAATGAGTAGGAGGGAAACAGAAGCAAGGTTTTCAGCACCTAAATTCTCTAACGTTTCGGAATGAATAGAGGCCATCCTGACAGAGACAGTGCAAATTCTGTTTCCTCTTAAACGTTAGAGAAAAGAACCTGGCCTCTTTCACAGCGATGGCACATTTTCCTCTTTTATCAGGCTGGCCCCAAGTGATTTTATTTAAGTGGATGATGGACCCTACCTTCCCTAAAAAAAATAAATAAATAAATAAATAAAAATGATAGTGACGTGCAAACATGAATATCGAAACCTAGGATTTAAAGGACAAGAATAATGCATGAATGTTAACTGATGAAAAAGAGAAAGTGAAGGCAAGAGAGGAGTGCAAAAGAAGAGCGTAAAGCAGCCAGAGACGTGAAGATAAAGAGGGATCATGGCCAAGGTCCGAGTGAGCGAGTGTGATGTGTGTGTGTGTGTGTGTGTGTGTGTGTGTGTGAGAGAGAGAGAGAGAGAGAGAGAGAGAGAGAGAGAGAGAGAGAGAGAGAGAGAGAGGAGCGGGGGTGTAGTGTGAGGTGGGAGGTGAGGTGTTAAAGTGGTGCAGCTCAGACCCACACCACTCCACACACTGCACCTCACTCACGTCACACACACTTTGTCACGCCCCGCCACACAGCTGCACCCGCTGCCTTGGTGGTGTGAGGGGCAGTGCCACGGAGACCTATTAATAGTATCTATATTATAATGATCCGATTTCAGTATGTTTGTTGGTTGGTTTGTCCATTTGTTACCGTAACACAACAAAAACGACTCATTGCAGCGCAATTTTTGTAAGAGCAAGGTATCGGTAAAATGCTCTAACCTGAAGAATAAAACAATTTCCAGTCCAGTTGGTCCACCGATTCCCGAGTTATGACTCATTCCTGGCCTTTTGACATCGAACGAGACAACCGAAGGCGGCCTTTAGGCGGATCGCTTTCTTTGTGGGCTTTGAAGTTACCGTAACACAGCCTTTTGACATTGATCGAGCAGGCCGCCGAAGGTGTATTTAATCGAGTAGTATTAAGAATGGTGAATGTAGTGGTATGCAGGAATATTATTAATACAGTTATGCACTCAGTTAATGTAGTGGTGTACAGAAAGCTATCAATACAGTTATACACACAGGAAATGCAGTTGTATACAGAAAACATATCAGTACATACACACTGCGAATGTAGTGGTGTGCAGGAAACATAATATTAATATGTTCTGTGTATATTTCCTTTCTACATCTTTCATAAATATTTTAACAATTTAACTTTGATTTTATCAAATCATACAAGGAAGCAGAAGGAAGGAGAAGGAGAAAGAGAGAAGGAAAGGAAGAAAAAGAAAGAAGAAAGGAAGAGGAAGAATAATAACGATACCCAAAACATCCCAATACAAACGGTTTTATAAAGAGAGGAAAAAAAAAGAAAAACATGAAAGAGTGTACCAAACTGAATGAGTGTATCAAACTTAAATCCACCAATAACAAGTAGCGGTGCTAAGGCACAGCAAATCCGTCCCCGGCAGTCATTTTAGTGCTGACGTACAAACACAACAGGATATAGTAAAAGATGTCACACATCAAATTTGGAGTAAATAGGGAGAAAATCGACGATTTTATGCCCTTTTGAAATTTTAGGCCCGACCCAACTGACATTGCCCCCCCCCTTCTGCTAACTGGGGGGTGACCCCACTGGAGTAATGAGGCATGTTATAGGATGCAGATTTAAAAGATGTACTTGTAGGTTTTGGTTTCATGTCGATATGACGACTTTGAAAGGAGTTACGGAGAAAAAAAAATAATAATATATTTTTCGGCCCAGCAACCTGGGCCTTGGCCCAGTTTGGCCCAGAATTTAATCAGGTGATCTGATGATCATAGTCCATCATCCCTGTAATTTTAGTCAAAATCGCACCAGCAGTTTTCGCGTAAAGTTGTTTAAGGCAAACAGACAGACAGACAAATAGACAAACCGAGTGGAAACAATACCTGTTCCCGAACCCCTTCCGGGGCGGGAATGGGTAACGAGATGGGCGTTTTGAGGCTGTCGCTATGACGTATAAGCGGGCAGTAAAAGAGGGATTCTGACTGTCTGGCTGGTATAGAGGGAGATTCTGGTTGGCTGGATGGGGTAAAGAAGGCGGGTAATTACCGGGGACGCGCAACAGGAGGCCTCACTTCCAATCGACGAATCAGAGCTCTCGATCCATTCAGGCCAGGCTGTGACGTCATGGTATAAGTCACGCCCATATGATGAAAAGTATTGCACAGATTTTCTTTAATGTTTCCAATGTAATGTTAGCGCAATCATAGGGGCATACTCATCTAACTTAGTGGTATGCAAAAATATATTAACAGTCGTACACACAGCCAATGTTGTGGCATAAAGAAAACATAATACTGTCATAAACACAGTGAAGGTCGTGGCATGTTTTATCGTTTAGTATTGGTATTGTTAATGGAGGTTGTGGAGTTCAAATCAGCATAGAGGAAAGCAAACAGCAACATACCAACTGGTCCTTTTGGGGCTGTTTGTTATAGGATAGGTTATAGCTAACATACCGGTAACTGTTCTACGGATAGTTTTTCGCATACCACTACATAGCTGTGTGTATGAGTGTATTGATATGTTTTTCGCATACCACTACATCACCTGTGTGTATGACTGTATTAATAGTAAGTCAAGTTTCTTGAAACACATATTGCTTTCATGGAACGTAAAAGCTAAGCATTTTTTTTTCTTACTATTATACAGACTATAATGAATGGGTCTATGAAGCTAATGATGCAAAAAAAGAGGGCAATTCGTTTTCATGGTGAGTCAGAGCACGATAATGTAACTGATAAGATCTGCGATTATATCAACAAGGGTGAAGAGGGTGGTGAAGTGGTTTGTTTCGCCTGTCAGTGAGAACAGATAAAAGAATCCTAATTTATTGAATGGGTTCTTAAGTGTATAATATGTAATATTAGAGAAGAACAGAGATACGAATATTCCACATGTAGGGGGATATGTGCGAACAAATTATTTTCTAAAAAGTACTTAAAGTCAGAACGGTACTCTCACGGTCGAAACTTCAACAGTTTCCCGCCGGCTGTGACGCTGAGAGGAGTTATATTAACATTTTGTTATGTGGCAGAATTATGAAGAGACAACAAAACGTATGTGAAGGAAGGATTTTCTCTGACTTTCGGTGAGGAATGAGAACAATGGAAGGCAGGACACAACGCTGGTATATGATTGTTGGTGAAGTTTTGCGCGTGAAAGTACCAGAATGCAGTTTGTATGAACGTGAAGAGAGTGTACTGCAGAAGTGAATGAGAGGTATTTTGCTGTGTGTTCCAAATCTATAGAGTGGAATGCAAGGGTTCTGAGTACAGTGATTAGCTGTCGTACCTAAATGATTAACAACTTCACTACGATGACTGACAATATGCTTCTTCAAAAGCTGGTATTCTCGAACTAATGGAGTTAGACATGGCTTTCATTAACTGATTCAGTACGAGAGACCTTTCCTCATTTAAATCGTCTGGAAATAGCAAGAATAAGCTAAATATTGCATCATCGTGGTCAAGGAGTTTGTGGTTTGTTGCTGTTGTGGCTCCTTGCTCATCTGGGCGTTAACCCAGTGGACTGCAGGCTGAAGCTACCCCTCCAATGAAATCCATCTCCTTTTTCCTGGGGATTGGGAAACAGCTAAGGGACGGCTGTGTAAGCAGGCAGTAGAGCCGCTTGGTTTTCTCAGTACTACCACACGAAGGCCTCCTTCTCCAGCATCGGGAGATTGTGAGTAAATCATTTGTTAGCAGATGATACAACACAACCCTGATGATAGACTCAGTGACTGCTCCGGAAGCTAGAATTTGTAAATGTGTGTAAGAGCAGGAAATTAGTTCCCTCAATCCCACGTCCCTCTCTAGCTCAGTATAAACGCTGGAAGGTAACAGGAACAAATACTAGTATAGGTGACGTTATTGTATTAAGATGACTGAAGACTTCATTTAACCCGTTCGCTTATCATCAATATGGATGTGATTGAAAGCGTTAAGGAATATACTCTGAGAAGATTAGGCCATGTGGAGAGGATGGAAAATGAGCGTCCGAAAAAAAAGCGACTATGTAAGTGACGTAGAGAGGGAGACGGGGAGGAGGAGACCAAAGAAAAGATGGAGGGATGGAGTGGGGAGATATATGAAAGAGGGTGTGTTTGCCGGATGGAGGATAGCCAAATGGTAGAGGACAGGGAGACATGATTTGTTTGTGACCACCCCATCAGGGATTAAAACGTTTGGCTAATAGATAGATAGTTACAAAGGTGGACTGCTGGTCTTCAGAGATGGGAGTCCTATAATTATACACCAATATCTAATGGGTTAAAAATCTTAAAGATTGAATATGGTGAAAATAAAGGTAAGCCAAACGAATAAGGTTTGGTGCAAGTGCAGAGGCTAAGACATCGGGGGAAAAGCAAGGCAGAGAATGGTAGAAAAGTAGAGGGCTAACTGACAAGGACAGGGGTCAATAGCTTGAGCGTAATGTTTGACGTATCATTATTAGAAATATTAAGAAATGAAAAAGTGACGTGAAGAACTGGAGTCATATCTGTAATGGAGAAAGAGGTGAGACGGCGCTGGTATGGTCTTGCAGTGAGATTGAACGAAGTGCAATCAGTTAAGATGGCAAGGGAGGAAGCCGGTGAGAGGCGTGAGGGTTCGAGTGATTCCAGAGATTACAACGGAGAGATAGTGTGGAGCGAGATATGCGACAGCTGATGAAGAGATGGTGTGGGCCGAGATAAGGGAGAACTGATGAAGAGACGGTACTGAACGAGATAAGAAAGAAATGAGGGAAAGATGGTGTGGAGCAAGATAGGAGAAAACAAATGGAAAGATAGTGCAGAGCGAGATATGAGAGAACTGAGTAGGCTGGAGGAGGACACAGCAGACAGAAGGAGGCGATGCATAAAAGCGGCCAATCCTAGTTAGAAATAAGATCAAGAAGAAAAAAAAGAGATGACACGTACCTAAAGGAAGTCATGGAGCTGAAAAGGGATTATGAATACTTGGGACACTACTGGGAATTTTGAAGGTTATATTGATAGATGAGACAAATGTGTGGGCAAGGATGGGTGTACAGGAAATCACAGTGATACGGATAGTGTCCTGTCAGTATGAGATGCTGAAGAACCAAAGAGGATGGAAATGAAGTGGTTAGTTCTCCCACTAAACAAAGATCATTCCTAAGCTAAGAAAAAAAAAAAAAAAAAAAAAAACAGTAACAAGGAAGGAAGGAATAAGACGACATTGAAGGGATTACTGAAGGCAGATTTTAATTCATTTAGGGCAAGACAACTTCCCAAACTGAATAGGCCTATAATTGTCTCGTAGCACCAAAAATAACATGTCACTACAGAGAAAGATGTAAAGCCACATGAAGGGAAGAGATACTGTCCACTTCAGCACCAGACGTTGCATACCATGAATAAACATCTAAAATACTGAGGCTTCATCGTCTTGAAAAGGGTAAGGTAAGTCACGGCAGCAGCAGCATTATATAAATATGCAGTACACTGAGTTAATTAAGTCCATTAGCATACTTCTTCCCCTCAGCAACAACAGTGGAAGGAAGTCCATCATAAATTAGATTTTTTTTACCTGTGATAAAATTTTGTAACTTGTTTTCTAACTTTAATCATGTGTCCAATGATTAAAAATAAATTTGTATGTACATTTTATTTCTTTTGCTTAAATCTTGTGATTCTTTTGCTTATTTCAGTGGTGTGTGAAATAGTGGAAGATAAAATCTTTATGTAGCTATTTTTTCATCAAACTGTTTAGTTGCTATGCTTTCTTATTAGTCACGTGCCAAATAGATCAAACTGTATATCACGGCTATATGGAAGTGGGGTGGCAAAAAAAAAAAAAGAATAAATAAATAAACAAGGGTAAACAAAAAATAAAATAAATATTCATACAGGGTGGTCGACAAATATCCCCCTGCTATAAACTCAGGTTGCAGCATCTTTCATATTGCGGGACGGCTCAGTCTGCTAGTGTGGGCGAGATTGCGACAGTGGGAGTGGGAAGTGAGTAATCATGCAGGGCAGATACTGATAACACGAACAGAGCAGCCTCCACAACACATGAGAAGTCGCCCGGCGGAGTGGAAGTGACGCATTATAAGTTTTGGACATCTTGTATGTAAATCATCATATTTGAAATGAAGTAGTACAGTGGTCTAGGACGCCAGAGGGAATGATAGTAATGTGAAGGGGATGTGTCAGTTCCAATGCCCAGGTGGCGAGTGTCGGCTTTTCCGGTAATATCAACCTTTTCTTCCCTATGATCCTTTTCTTACTGCATTCTCTTTACCCTCAGACGGTTTTCTTCAGCTCAGGGGAGACTTTTCGAACTGGAGAGGTTAAATATCGCCTTTATTTACCTTTTGCATACTGGAGGACTTTCACAGGTTGAAGAGTATCGTCCCGAGGAGAAAGAAAAAATGGAAAATTCGTCATTGGAGTCAGGGTAGTGGTAGTTGGTGGCGACCATCATCCACTCACTTCATGTAGTGCTGCCTACTTCTTCCTTAGCCTGTATCATTCTTTTTCTGTGCCTGCCCTCCTCTCTTCCTATTTCTCCCATCATTCCTGTCACATCTTATTGCTCTTCTTTCCTTTAGAGGTGGATTTACATTGAGTGACAAACCAAATGGTTTCCTGTAAGCCTTGAAACCATTTACAACGCTTGGTGGTAACCATATAACCAGACCATACGTGCTCCCTACGTGTCAGCAAGTGGGTTGGTGGAGGGTTAGTGCCCCTTCCCGTAAAACAAATAGCTCAAAGTCAAATGGCCACCCCTTACGGGATTGCGGCGTCTGGCAATAGATAGAGTCAGGGCCCTAACAACATATTGCATTCTGTATATTTACTAATTCGTCAGTGTTGCATATTGCATACTGAATGGTTCATCACTGGATTCAAGACACCATACAGTATGGTAAATAATTCCTCACTTGATTCCGTATAATGACACACGGTAGGATTGTCTCACTGACGACTGGTATAATGTTATCAAGAAAGGGCTGTGCAGTGCCTGGCTAATCTTGTTTTGTGTTAATAAGAAACATTTGTGTCATGCTTGTGTTGTCTTGTTTTAGCGAAATTTAAATCCTGGGACTGTTCCCCATGAGAACCAAGGATCGATATTCCGTTTTTACTATCAGCAGCTTACGACTTCAATACTCTAATCTCCTTGTGGCCAGGGTTTCCTTTGCCTACAGTCTCTTTGTACCTAAAGCTGAATTAAGGCTCTAGATAAAAGTCGACGCCTTCGTGTCATATTATTATTATCATTATCATCATCACTGTATCATCATTATTGTTATTGTTATGATTATTATTATTGTTATTATTATTATTATTATTATTATTATCATTATTATTTTATGATGATTATTATTACAATTATCATTATTATTATTAATATCATCATCATAGTAGTAAAAGAAGTAACACACTAGCAGTATAGTAGTAGTAGTATTAGTATTAGTAGTAGTAGTAGTAGTAGTAGTAGTAGTAGTAGTAGCAGCAGCAGCAGCAGCAGTGGTAGTAGTTGCAGCCCAGGTTCATACAGTAACGAGACCCAGTGGAATGCAAGCAGAAGCTGTCCTGCTGTGGTTCGCCATTCGCCTTTTGGTGGACAGGGAGGGAATTGAGGGACGTCTGGCTAACAGGGTAATGGAGCAACCCAGTATTATCAGTGCCACCACGTGAAGGCGTCCCTCTGCAGTACCTTGCGTGTCTTAGCCTGGGGGATGTGTGGGTGCTTTTCTTGTCAGTCAGTCAGTCAATTAAACACACACACACACACACAGACACACACACACACACACACACACACACACACACACACACACACACACACACACACACACACACACACACACACACACACTCACTCACTCACATTCTGAAACCTTCCACTCTCCTAATTTCCTGTATTTAGGAAGCTTTATTTTTTGTTTTAGAAATAGATAGCGTCCTTTGTTTAAGCTGCTAGGATTTATTGTCTGGTCTGTGTGTGTGTGTGTGTGTGTGTGTGTGTGTGTGTGTGTGTGTGTGTGTGTGTGTGTGTGTGTGTGTGCATTTAAGTTCACGGTTCTTCCAATTTTGTTATTTTTTGAAACTATGAGAGAGAGAGAGAGAGAGAGAGAGAGAGAGAGAGAGAGAGAGAGAGAGAGAGAGAGAGAGAGAGAGAGAGAGAGCTAGAAAGTAGGGTACAAGTGAGATCGGATGAAAGAGACTGTTGAGGGGAAACGAGGGGAAAAAAGAATTGGTCAGGGGGAAGGAGGGGGAAAAAAGGAAGTGAAAAACAAGAGCAAAGGGGAGACGAAACGGATGTGGAATAAAAGATGAAGGGAAGAGGGTGTAACACGCGAGTATTCTGTAGAGACCGAGGCCAAAGGAAAGGAAATTGGGTGTAAAAACGCTGACACAGAGAGAACATAGACGCTGAGATACACAAATAAAAACGCTGTTGAGATATACGGACAAAAACGCTGATTGAGAGTTAAGTGAAGTCGACTAAAACATAGATACACAAGCAGACTGAAACACACAAAAGCTGTAAAGGACTTAGCAATTAACACTGAAAAAAGGCGACAGATATATAGAGAAAGAGGCAAAAACATTGGAGCAGTGAACTAGAAATACAACACACACACACACACACACACACACACACACACACACACACACACACACACACACACACACACACACACACACACACACACACACACACACACACACACACACACACACACACACACACACACACACACACACACACACACACACACACACACACACACACACACACACACACACACACACACACACACACACACACACACACACACACACACACACACACACACACACACACACACACACACACACACACACACACACACACACACACACACACACACACACACACACACACACACACACACACACACACACACACACACACACACACACACACACACACACACACACACACACACACACACACACACACACACACACACACACACACACACACACACACACACACACACACACACACACACACACACACACACACACACACACACACACACACACACACACACACACACACACACACACACACACACACACACACACACACACACACACACACACACACACACACACACACACACACACACACACACACACACACACACACACACACACACACACACACACACACACACACACACACACACACACACACACACACACACACACACACACACACACACACACACACACACACACACACACACACACACACACACACACACACACACACACACACACACACACACACACACACACACACACACACACACACACACACACACACACACACACACACACACACACACACACACACACACACACACACACACACACACACACACACACACACACACACACACACACACACACACACACACACACACACACACACACACACACACACACACACACACACACACACACACACACACACACACACACACACACACACACACACACACACACACACACACACACACACACACACACACACACACACACACACACACACACACACACACACACACACACACACACACACACACACACACACACACACACACACACACACACACACACACACACACACACACACACACACACACACACACACACACACACACACACACACACACACACACACACACACACACACACACACACACACACACACACACACACACACACACACACACACACACACACACACACACACACACACACACACACACACACACACACACACACACACACACACACAGAACCAGGCAATAACGTTTAAAGAGTGAAAGGAAAGGAGAAACAGGTGTAAACATTGAAGTGGACATAGCAAGAAACATCGATCCTGAGATGTACGAAGGTAAACAGAATCGTTGAAACAAAAAAGACTAAAAAAAAAAAAAAAATGGAATCGAGGCATCAGGAAAGGAACATAAACATATTAAACACATAACGGAGAAGAACAAAGAATTTATAACAGAGAGAAGCAGGGAAACAGGTGAAAACGTTAAAGCAAGTAACTAGAGGATATACGGAAAAGTGATGAAACAGAGGAAAGTTAAGAGAAAAATATAAACGCTGAGTCTGAAGTGGACATGTCTAGAAACACAGATGCTGAGGTGTATGCACAATAGGGTGGTCCATGGTCATATACTACAATTGCACACAGTGTATATTGATTCAGACACAAGATGCCCTTAATCCAATTCACTGCCTTAGTAACATGTAAAGAATGAGGCAGATCTGACAACGTTTAGAGGTCGTTCTAAATGTGAACTTTCAACAGAGTATAGACAATTCGAGAGAAATGTAGATTGTACAGTGTTCTAGAAGGGTCTAGAAGGGTAGAAACGATTCAAGAAAATTCTGGAATGTTCTAGAAGGTTCTAAACTGTTCGAGAAAATTATGAAATGTTCTAGAGGGGTTGGTCATGGGTCTATAAATACCTGCAGGCGACCTTGCCGTGTAGTCGGCTGATTGTGCAATGTGCATATTGCGCTGCTCACTCGTGAGGACAAAATGTGTGTGTGTGTGTGTGTGTGTGTGTGTGTGTGTGTGTGTGTGTGTGTGTGTGTGTGTGTGTGTGTGTGTGTGTGTGTGTGTGTGTGTGTGTGTGTGTGTGTGTGTGTGTGTGTGTGTGTGTGTGTGTGTGTGTGTGTGTGTGTGTGTAGTGTTCTGTACAGCCTACTTTGCATGCTTTCCTCTATTTCAAGTTGAATTTCTGTTTGCAGGTGATGTGGCTACAGCCGCTACACGAAGCAGTGCTTCTGTCTGGATGATTGGTCATCTTGAAGAGACGATCGATGGTTGTCGACTACCATCTAAGAGTCAAGTGCTCACGCATTTCTTTTACCATCACGTAATCCTAAATAAAACCAAGGCTGACAGTACATCTGCAGTGACTGACACTGTTCTTTGTTTCTAGGGTTCAGGCAATGCTCCGAACTCGACCGTCTGCTGTATGTACTTGTCTAGCAGTATGAAAAGCTGAAGAAAATTCAACAGAAAGACTCAGAGTCATGTCGAAAGAAGGAAGACATCTTTTATGGGGACCTTGAAGAACTGTTTGTCATCTCCAAGTGAGATGCAGATCACAAACAAGGAAGACGGGCTTTCGTAATCAGTCAGCAGGAAGATCGCAAGCAATCGACAATAGCAGGAGTTGATCAGCTGCTCCAGAAATCCTGTGAGGTGAAATGCAGGCGAATGGAGACAGAGCAGAAGAGAAAGGGAAAATCTGATTGGGACAATGAGGCTATGGCTCAGACAGTCAATTCGTCGAAGACTGATTCCCTCTCTTCTTTTTCGTCACCGGAAGTACAGTAGATGATGTTGGAGACCTGGAGTTTACCCCAAAGCTCTCTCGAACAGCAAGTACGCCAAAAAGGGTCAAGGAGACTGTCCACGCTTTTCTTTTTCCTGTGGTGACTTTGAAATTGAATTGAGTATATACATCAGACAGGGTAGTAATGTTTGCGATGGGAGCCTTAGCAAAAGTGACTGGTCAAAACTTGAACGAACTGATGTTCTCCTGAAGCTCTATCCGTCGTCATCAAACTAAGAACCGTGAAATTACAGCAGTTGAAGCAAACAAAACATGACATACTGCCAAGAGTGCCTCTTTTCTTACAATGGGACAAGGAACTGCTGCCTAGCCTAACCCGATCCAAGAAGGTTGACTGTACCGCTGTCCTGGTGACAGGCAAATATCGAGAAATCCTGCTTGGTGTCCCAAAAGCTACCAGTAGCACTGGGACTGCTCAAGCAGATACCTGTCTGAGTCTCCTTCAAGGGCACGGCTTTGAAGAGAACGTCAGGGGAATAGTGTTTGGCATTACTGCTTCAAACACTGGCCTGTCTGAGGGAGCAAGTGTGAAGACACACCAAGGTCTGAATCAAGAGTTGCAGTGGGCAGCATGTCGACATGATGTTCATGGGATTGTCTTGTCTGACATTTTCAAGAAGGCATACAGGCCGGCGTCGGGACCGAACACTGAACTTTCTGTGCATTTCCAGAAGTAGTGGAAATTCATAGACGAGGCCCGTTGGATTCCAGCCACAAAAGAAGAAGATCTTGCACAGCGATTCTCTGATGGTGGTGATCTAGTTCAGGCAAACGCGTCAGCCGTCGAGTATCTCAAATCAACATTGGAGCAGAAATCTCAACCTAGGGATGATTATGCAGAACTTCTTCTAGCATTCCTGTTCTTGGGTGATGTCCCAGACGGCTCAGTTGACATCCGAACGCCTGGTGCATTCCACCAAGCCAGGTGGATGGTGAAAGCCATCTACGCTCTCAAGATGTATCTGTTCAGGGCCCAGTTTAAGATTACTGTTCAGGAAAGGCACGTGATGCGCAGTGTCGGCCTGTTTGTTGCATTCAGCTATGTCAAGTACTGGAACGAAGTGATGATTGCTAAATATGCTCCCCAAAACGACCCTGACTTCATGGGCCATATCCAGTGTGGCCTGCTTGAGCAAAGCCTTGCGGGAGCAGCTCATGCAGCTTGGAAGCGGCGTCTCTGGTACGTCTCAGAGGAGATGTTCAGTTTGGCCTTTTTTCGAAGAATGGATCGACTTCTCGTAGAAGATTGCTATGATTCAGAACCTGAAGAGGCCTCCAAAGACAAAAACTCTGAAGAGAAGGGAAAGCAAGATCGCCAGCCGCTGAGTGAGTTCGTGATAGCCAAGACCATGAGCATATTAAATTTGGAGAGCTCCATCCAGATGGAGATGAAGATGGTGACCGACTTTTACAGAAGATGCCCCAGGAATGGGATGAAGACTCCATCTACAAACAGTTCAAGGTGACCTGTGATAAGATGATGGGTGTCAGTGACTGAGTCCAAAGGGCAAATTCTCTTGTGACAAAACTGAACTCGACCGTCACGAAGGAGGCCTTCACTGAATAGCACCTTTTTGAAAAATAACAGGTTTACCCGTGCTGAAATGACTTTTCTGGGTATGTGCTTACTGTTTATTTTAACGTCATGACAAAAACTTATGTTTTTATGTTCAGTGTTCACGTCGCCTATTGTGTAATGCAATAATGTGATGGTAACAAAATAGGGAAACTGTAGTGACCTGTAGATATTAAGCTAGAGAACTGAAACTTTGCAGGTTCGTTTAATCAATAAAAGGGAACAGAAACAACTTGTGTTTGTCATGCTATCCTGTTATTTGTATTTTTGGACCACCTTAATACATAATGTTGAAACAGGGATCATGAGAGAGACACAGACAAATACGGTGGGATAGACTCGGCCACAAAAAACTAAAATATTAAAATAGACATATACAGATAACAATTCGTTGAAAGATAAGAGAAATAGACAAACAAGGTGGAATCGACAACTGAAAACAAATAGTTACCTAACCAGATAAACACAGGGAAAAATACGTTGAAATAGAGACGATTAGAACGAAGGAGACAAATTAGCTGAAAAGGAAATAACTAAAGAGATACAGACAAAAGCGCTGAAATCCCGACCTTTTTTAGAGAAACAGGAACAGAGGTAACTAGACAGAGGGAGGTAAAGACACTGAAAAAGAGATAACTCGGCAGAATCAGGTAAAAACTTAAACAGGGATAGAAACCGAAAAAGGCATTGAAATAAACATATATTGTACAGTACATATACGTAGATGTACTGTACATACATATTTGCTCTTGCGAATATTTTGTGTAGATATATATGTGGAAGTAAATAAAAGCAAAGTTAAACAAATAAAGAAAAGGTGAAATACGTAAACATTTATTCTGAGGAAGTTAAACGCTAAAAAATATATGTATTTAGGAACGCAAACAGTTTAATAGAGATACACAAACGGTCTGATGGAGAGATACACAAACTGTCCAATGAAGAGATTTACAAACTGTCTGATGAAGAGATATACAAACGGTCTGATAGAGATACACAGACGGTCTGATGAAGAGATACACAAACGGTCTTAAGACATAAATACAAAGACGATGAGATGAAACACAGCGGCTGACACAGAGGTACACAGTAATAAAGAAAAAACATAGAATTATGTAGAAAATCAAATATAAATAGGGAGGAACACTGAGGCTGAAAGACAAACAGAAATAAGAATAGAAGGCTGAGACCAAGAGGCAAATGTGTAAAGAGGAAAAAAAAAATCAGGATATGTAAAAAAAAAAAGTCCAGTTAAAAGGAAACAAAAAGGCTGATCAATATAAAGAGATCAAGAAAGACGGGATTAAGATAAACAGATAATTATGTTGAGATAAGGAGATAAAAAGAGAAAACATCCTGGCAAAGATAATGAAGCTGAGAAGAGTGGATAGACAAGAACAGTGAAATAAACAGAGGTAACCAGATAAGAGAAGAAAACATTAAAATAACGGATTAAAGGAATTAAGAGCAGAAGTGCAGGGGAGAGAGAGAGAGAGAGAGAGAGAGAGAGAGAGAGAGAGAGAGAGAGAGAGAGAGAGAGAGAGAGAGAGAGAAATTCAATCTATGAGACAAAAACATAACAAGAACCGGTGCCAAGGTACAACAAACCCGTCCCCGGCAGTCATTTTTGTGCTGCTGTTAAACACAACAGGATATCTAGTAAAAAATGTCACATATAAAATTTGCAGTAAATCGGGTGAAAATTGACGATTTTATTCCGATTTGAAATTTTTGGCTCGACTCACCTGACATTGACTCCCATACCACAAATTTGGGGGTAACCTCCCTGATGTAATGAGCCATGATACAGGATGCAGATTTGAAAGATGCACATTTAGATTTTGGTTTCATGTCGATATGATGAATTTTAAAGGAGTTATGGCAAAAAACGATTTTTTTTCTTTTTTTTTTTCTTTTTACACTTTTTTGGGCCTACAACCTGGGCCTTGGCCACTGTGGCCCAAGCTTTAATCAGGTGATCAGAAGGTCATAGCCATCATCCCTGTAATTTTAGTCAAAATTGCACCAGTAGTTTTCGCGTAAATTTGTTAACAGACAGTCAGATGGACAGACAAAAAAACAAACAGACAAACCGAGTGATGATAATACTTGTCACCGAGCCCCTCCTGGGCGGGGACGGGTAATTAGAGGCTAAAAAGCAGATATATAGATATCAAGGAACGGAATATTAACATGTCGTGGTACAAAAAGAGCATAACAGAGGTGCCAATGTATTGAAATTGCTAAAATGTGGTGATTGTTTTTGTTTAAGGTAAATGACCATTCCTATGGTGAAGAGTCATCCTGCAGCAGTAAGAACGAAGAACGTAACATCATACTGATAACTTTAATACTCTGAGCACAAGAGAGTGTTCGTCAACTAATATGATAATCTGGCTGTACCCATATGAATTCTAAATGTGATATAATTCGATTTGATTTAACCCTTTACCTGGCATGTAAGAATTTTGCATTTTATTCCTCAAAATGTCAGGCGATCCAGTGCGGCTCCATGAAAACTGCCGGTACAGCAACTCTGACAGTGCAACATCTCCGCTTTACAAGCGGTCTAAATGTTCTTCCACAGGATCAGCAGGCTGTGATTTTGTAGTAAGGCAATAAAAAAAAAAAAATGGAAAACAATCATGTAAACATGATCAACTGAAGCTCCTTGCCCACTTTTGATCTAGTGGTTATTGTGCATCGTCACCATTCTTCAGATGTGATGAGCATCGTGCTCGACCATGACAGGTGCCCATTGACAATGTGAAAGGTTCTTAAGGCCGAAATGTTGACTCTGCTTTGTATCCTTGACCTTTGATTGATTGCTCATAAAATCAAGTAAATTAATCCTTACCTGGCCCTGAACTTATACTAAGTTCCCTTTAAATCAGACCAAAAGTGCTCAAGTTGAAATTACTATGTAAATTCAGGCGTTGTTTACAAAATCCCGTGTAAAAGCTGTAACAAATTTTACATAGGACAATCTGGAAAAGATTTGGAAACTAGAATCTCACAACATAAATACAGTGTAAGGACAGCCCAACAGAGTAGTGGTTTATTTCAGCACAAAGCATCCAGTGATCACCATATTGACTGGACAGGCTCCAAGATTCTAGCAAGATCAAAAAGCTTAGATGAAAGAAATGTAATAGAATCTTGTCTAATTTCTGGCACATATGAAAAGAATGTAAACATGTGCTATGGTCATTTTAAGTGTAATAGATTGTTAACTGAATTAATTTTAAAGCAGTATCCCCCAGACTAACACGTGATTGTTTCCTGTCATCTCCTGGTGGTGTAGTCACACCTGTGTGGGACACACCAAGCATTAATCCTCTAGGTCTTAAGTTAAGCAGCAGTATTATTTCCCCTCCTCCCTCCCCCCTCTCCCCTTCCCCCTTCCCCTCCTCCCCTCCCCCTTCCCCCTCCCTCCCACTCCCCTATCCTCACCTCCTACTCCCTCCTCCTTTGTCACGTGCATTTTTAGATTCAGGTCATCCTTTGTTGTGGTCCACTCCCTGCTGCAGGTGACCATAAGTTAAGCCGCAGGTAAAAATTCAGGTCATCCATTGTTCTGTGTGCCACTACCTGCTGCAGGTGTGATTAAAAGACCTCTACCCTTTACGTTTCTGTCTCACTCTGTCTGAAGATGTAATATACGAAAGTACTCACTGTCGCTCCTTTCATTTCTCCTGTGGTTAGTTTGCATATATATTTTCATGGTGAAGTGAAGTCTCTGCAAATATATATATATATATATATATATATATATATATATATATATATATATATATATATATATATATATATATATATATATATATATATATATATATATATATATATATTGCGATTTCGAGTTCTGATAATGACCAAAGATAGTATTTTCACTTATAAATCTCAGGATGCCTCATATATCACAATGCTTCGTCAATGTTTCAGAATGATATGTGCCTTTAGAGGGCCGATAATTTTTTGGGCAGGTGTACAGTGTAGAGCAAAAGAAAAACGGAATTTTGCATCAAACTGCCAATCTAGATTATAATCTACACTCAGTTTTTTTTTACCGAGGCGAAGATGCACTTGACAGATTGGCGATTATTGGCTGAATGCAACATTACTTCTTAATCTAGCATTATTAACTGACAACAAATAACTGAGGGGGAAATTTGGGTCAGTAAATATTTTTTGGACATGTTGCATTCAGCCAATCATTATCAACCTATCAAGTGCATCTTCGCCTCAATAAAAAAAACGGCGTATAGTCAACAGCCACAATGGTTCTCATACGTGAGTATGTGTCCCTGACTAATTTGATAGCACTGACTTCAAATCTGATATTCATTTTGCGCTATCCAACCAGGTTTCTTGAGTATCAGACTGAATACATATTCAGCGTGGCATAACTCGTCTCAGCCTTGTGACATACTGAGGCACACACAAATAATATTGCTAAGGATTATGGTACAAAAATATGGGAATCCAATGCACATTTTATTAGCGAGCGATGAAGTTCTAACAGTACTTCTGCACTTTGCTTTTTCTCTTGTTCAGCTGACTCTCTTCACGTTGTAGCATCCAGCAGTAGTCACCCATCATGTTGGGACTGAATCGGCCTTGATATCTGCTCTCCATTACAGCAATGTCTTGGTAAAACCTTTCACTGTGCTCGTCACTGATGTCTCCGAGGTTACCTGGGAAGAAATCGAGGTGGGAGTGAAAGAAATTAATCTTCAGGGACATCTGTGAGCCCAGAGCTCAGTAACTCCGTAAGATGCCTGCCAAAAATTTCTTCATAGTTGTCTGCACGATGGTTTCCAAGGTAGTTCTGCGAGACATTCACGAATGATTCCTATGCATCCCTCTCCAGCGGGTTTAATGCCTTGATGAAATCACTATCATTAATCAACAAGCGGATCTGAGGACCATTCAAGACCTTTGCTTTCAACTTGGCTTCGGACACCATACCACCGATCTTCAGAGACAAGTATTGAAACCCAATGCCCCTTTGATCCATGGCTTTTACCAAATATTTTGCCAAGCCCAGCTTGAGATGCAGTGGAAGCAAGAATATGTTTTCCGGATCCACAAGGGGTTTGTGAAGACAGTTGAACCTTGCGGGCGTATCTTTTGATCTTGCCAGCCATTGTTTTCTTACATAGTGCTCGGCATTAGCTCTATTGTTCCACAAGCAGAGAAAACACATGTGCTTTGTGTAACTGCTCTGAAGGCCCAGAAGTAGACTTATCACGTTGAGATCCCTGCATATTTTCCGCTGATGCTTCTCATGCTCGATAGCAGAAAGCACAAGTTTCATAATTTCATAGCTCTCGGTCATCTTCTCCGCATGTTCTATTGGCATGGATGGGAGCCGATTCCCATTGTATAGGAGGACTGTTTTCAGAGTGTCTTTTCCTGAATCTATTAACAGCCTTCAATCATCTGGCTTGTATGGATCATACTGGCAGAGCTGTTGCATGAGAGACACCGCGTCATCATAGTACCAAAGGATGTTTGCCATTTTGAAAAATGCAGGCAGTTGTCTATGCCAATGACGCGCCGTTGTGATGCGCACTCCATCTTCCAGAAGGTTACGCCGCTTCAGTCATGATCCCAGGAGCTCTACCTTTTCTTTAGACAAGTCAAGGTCCCTTATGAGATCATGAAAGGCTCCCTGGTTGAATGGTTTGGGCCCACTGTTTCCTGAGTCGTCCTGGTAGTCATCATCCATGGGGCTATGACTGGAATCAGATTCACTGCTTAGCTCGTGTTCAGCAGGTGGGTTTGGAACCGGTAATTCTGCACTGTGGCACTGGTTGGATTGCAGAAGCGATTTGGAGTACTGTACTGTGGCTCGTGTCTTGACAGTTATTCCTTTGATGTTCGTGAGACAGAAGTAACAGTCGTTGCTGTGGTGTTTGGGCTCTCGCCACATCGCTGGTACAGCAAATGGCAAACCCAAACTTCGTTTTCCATGCATCCATTCACTCAGGTGATTGACACAGGACCTACACGCTATGTGAGGCGCCCATTTCTTGTCTTGGTAACCCAACGGACATTTGAAGAAGCTTTTATAGTTCACTCGAACAGCCTTCATGATAGGTTTCTTGCAGCTTTCCGGGGTGAACGCTCGACATATGTAACAAAAACGGTCAGGATCGATTACACATTTGCTGCACTCCATCTTTCACCACTGTCAAAGTGACTGAGAATTTCTGCAAGAATAGAAGTGGAAACAATATATGTAACCTGCAACAAAAATACAAATTTAATCTATGGAACTAAACAAATGTATGAGTCACATCCTGTGAGCAAGATACACCGATACACTGGTTTTCAAGAACCGGACCTGATACGTCCTCACTGATCCCATGTTCCAGTTCAGCACCTTCGATTATCCTAGAATCAGACCATTTCAATTCAGAACCATGAAGTAATTTCATTTTTGTTGACCAGTGGAATTTATCAGCATCAAAATATCTGTTTATAAAGTGAAAAATCCTCTGCACTCGTCAGGGGGAAGGAGGATATTACTGAGATAAAGCTTATGCAAATGGAAATAAAGGTGTGAGCGCAGAAACCTCCACCCATTATACAAACGGAAGAGGTTAGAAGGAGAGTAAATAAGGAAGAACTGGAATAACAAAAATGGTGGACTGCCCATTTTGCTTTTTTTATTTCCTCATTATCATTCATGTTTTTTCATGCATCCTTTTTTAGTGTAGTATTAAAACTTCTTCCATTATAGTTGGTGTGCCTCCCTCTGCTGTATCGAAACTTCCTGCTGCTGCTGAGCCACAGTGCACTTTGCAAGTTGATGGCTGGGTGGGTTGACGGGTGGGCGGGTAGATAAATGAGTGGATGTTTATCAGTAGATTTATAAGGTAATTTTTGCTGCACGTTCACCACTTGTTATGCAACGCTGACTGCAGCATTGCTGTGCATGTCTCCAGATTCTCGTTTATCACTTGAACCTAAAGAAAAATAAAGTTAATAAATGAATAAACAAAAGAAAATTGCCATTATTATATTCCTGATGCACAAATATCCAGTACTGTCAGGCACACGTTGTGGTATCATATATAATTTCAGTCCAGTGCCTGGTACAGGCTTATGTTCCTACCATCGAGAACGAGCTCCTGTCCTGCTGTTTACAGTTTAGCACATGATCTGTATAGATTTGCCACATACACGGTGTTCCGGGAAACTTGTGCCCAACTTCAAGAGGAAATTCTTTGGCTAATATTGAGTAAAAATTGACTTGACAAATCTAGTTGTAAACTGCTACGGAGCTGCAGCTAATGTGGTATTAAACCATGTGTCTTTGACTTATCTAAGGCCTAATAACTCATTAAATTTGTTCCAACCCTAGAATGTGTTTGTTCATATTTTTCTTATCAGAAATCACAACAGTATACACAAGTTCATGCATACTGCTTGACAGAGGGATTTAGTATGTTGTAATGGGTGACAGTGTCTGTAGACATAATGCTCTCTATGTCTCAACAACATTGGATTACTTGAAAATATATGAAATCGTGACCTGGACGATTCAGGCGCCGTATAGCCCAAACATTAATCATAAATAATGTAATAGCACTTGGTAACAAAATATATGGAGATGATATCTGTCTCCCACAGTTCATATCATAAAGCAGAGACCAAATGAACTGACCAGGTGCTGCACTTTCGATGTTAATGCTGACAAAGTTGTGGGCAACCCTGTAATACAAGGTTTGAACTTATCAGGGATTATAATCAATCTGCAGGACTGACAGGGGTCTATGGTCTTTTCCGTTAACATAGTTTTGTTTCGCTTTTTCTTTTTCTTTTTTTTCACTTTAATATTAATTTTTTTGATTGCGAGGTGAATGGCAGTTGAATGAAGCTGTATGAACGAAGGCATAAGTATATTTATGTCTTCCCTCTCATTCACAAGGAAACTTAAGTTAGTGTATAAGGGGGACAATACCTAAAAAATTGCTTTACAAAATTCAAATTGTATCCTAAATAATCCATAAACTGTACTGGTCGTGTTGACCAAGCTGACTCCATCATAATACCAGGATCTACAGCACCGATATATTCATTTCTGCTTCTTGCTGTAACTTTCGGTTGCCAATGATAGGCTGTTGTGCTGACTGACTGGGAACTAGGAATTTTCTTTAGCTCTGTGTGTACAGTACACAAAAGTACTTTCTTCGAATGCCCTTCTTAGCTGATCGTGTGACTTCCTTAAGGCCAACATTTACCAGTGATTTTATGAGAAGTGTCGTCAGATAATTTATCTTTCTTACAGCGGGTTTTTCTTTCTGTCAAGCCTCAAAGGCATCTCCCTATTTCCTTCTGTATTCATTACTTGCAAGCAGCTAATAAATTTTTTTTCTTGTATAACTGGATTTTTTTTTATCTCCCTCCAGCGATAACCAACTTCTGCATCAGCATAATCTTCTGATAATATTGCAAGCGTTTTCCCATTTACGAAGAATGTGCGGCCGTGTTTCATAGTCCTTCATTACTTTTGAGCTTACGGTATTTTGTTACTTACTCTGCTTCGCTGACCTCTCATATATTTTGCTTTCTGTTATAAAACAGGCATCTGGTATCGTAGGCAGGGCCAGATGACACTGAAGAGATTGCCAGACCAATTTTCTGCATGTACATAATATTCCACTTTATGTCACTTTCTTGAAAAAAAAGTTTGACACTGTAATGAGGAGACGATAGAATATCACTTTCTAGTGCTGACTCTCGTACACTTAACAGTGAAGATTGCTTTTAGATTTTGCAGCCTAAAGAAAAAAGGAGGTCCAAGAATCAGTATTAATAGAAGACATCACACTGCTATCGTCTCTAGCACAATTAAGTTGGCACCCTGTCTAACAGTGTAATATAGAGTTAGGATTCAGATAATGAGAGAAACGTTCCGAGGGTAAAGGTGTTAAGAGAGAATGTGTGTATGTGAGGTAGGGCAGGTGAGGCGGGTCGAGGAGTGTCAGTGTGGTGGTGGTGAATATAGTGATGTGGCGCCATAACACGGCAGGGGCTCTATATTCCATCACTGGTGCTCCTACCTCAATATACCGCCACCACGCCATCATACCGCTTTATTGCCCCGTATGTCCCCACTGACCACAGCTCCAGTATAGTTCCAGAATGCTACTGTACTGCTTTATTGCTTATCACTCCTCCATGCTTATCTCGTCTCTGGTTGCATTTCCCAGATTATTCCAGGTTTGTTTTTTCAGTTAAGAGTTAAGTTTTAGCACTATTACCAGACTGCCTAGGGAACAACTACAACTATCCTATATTGGTGAAGACGACTTTAATATCCTTTTACGGCTAAAGCTAACAGTTTTATTCAGGTGAGATTGAGGCGTAGAAGCCTGGAACGGTTTATCCTTTTACATCATCATCAGATAGTAGGTGGAGGGGCCCAGCATCCACCCATCTGATGTTGAGCTGCCTCCTTCTTCCTTCGCCTTTATCATTCTTTTTCTGTGCCTATCCTCCTCCTTTCGTATTTCTCTCATCCTTCCTGTCACTTCTTATTACTCGTCTTTCCACCTCAGGTGTCCCAAAACTACATGACAAGCTTAATGGTTTACTGCAACCATTTCCGACGTTGGGTGGTAACCATATAACCAGATCACGGGAAGATGTTGGACCTACTATGGTGCCCTTGTTAACAGGGTGCAGAGGAGCAAATTTCGGCGTCCATCCAGGAACCAAACCTCTACACTTTTCCCAGTTCCTTGCTGTGGCGATGATCTGTCCACTGCAAGGGAACATCAGTTCACTGCAAGGGGTGGCCTTGCAGTGGGAGTTGCTGGCGGGTGGTTTTGATGAGTTTTCTCAGCCAGATGGACCGGGGTAACACATCATCAAAATCATCATCCTCAGTATCTGCAGAAATCATTATCTTCACCATTATGACCACCATTTAACATCATTACCAAGAATATTATCATGACTCATTACCTCCACCACCATTATCATCAGCTGCGTTATCATCATCGTCCCCTATTTTTTAAAACAAAATCATGTGACAAGGAAAAGGAAATACTGTAGGTAATTTTGACAATATAGTTCAAACACGACTGCAATGCGTCACACGATAATACATAATGGGAGATCGAACTATATATCAGGAAATTATCACAGTATGAATTATGAGTGTACACTAAATATTGAGTTTCAGATTTGGGGAATTGGTGCAGATGATGTTACTTTGACGGACAAGGTTATATACGAGGTCGAGACTAAAAAAAAAAGGAAGAATGAAAACGCATGACTGGAAATAATCAGCCATAAGGTATCTTAGATTACAGTATGGTGTTGCATGAAGATAATGAAGAGGGTACGACGTTTATTCACTCTGACGGTATATTATTCTAAGATGACACATAAAAGAATCTATAAATGCATAAAGCAGTTTTGCATGATGTGGGAATGTTGTATTAGTATGCCATGGAAGCCGTGCAAGTATTTAAGCAAGAAGAACTGAACTGTGTGTCGGCTCGTAATGATATGTAGGGAGAGAGTGTTGTCTGTGAAGCAGCTGGTAAGTGTCTGGCTGTCTGATCTTTTCGACTCGCAGTGAGTGAATCGTTCGTATCTCGTTGCCGGGCTTCGGAAAACTAATGAGCTGCTCAAATCCTGCCACTTGAATATATATATATATATATATATATATATATCATCAGCAGCCGTTTGAGTATCCACTGCAGGACCGGCCTATCCTGACCGAAGTCGGGACGATACAGCCAATGTATCTCTACCAAGTGGCTTAGGCTGTCTGGTAGAGATTGTATGTAGGGTGAGAAGTGCTTGTAAGTGTAATTGTAGTGTTGTACTAGCTTTGGATGTGTGTGTAGTCTGTGAACCAAGTGTAATCGGCCCGCGCAAGCCGACTGGGTGCAAGCATACTTTATAGTAAGCGACACTGATTCAACCACAGCACCCCTTGTGTCCGCCAATGCAGTACTTGGCCGAGTGAACACTCCCGAAGTTTATTACCCTGGCGGGGCACGAACCCTGGTTCACCCGTGTACGAAACGCACACTCTACCACCGTACCACAGAGGCTCCATATATATATATATATATATATATATATATATATATATATATATATATATATATATATATATATATATATATATATATATATATATATATATATATATATATATATATATATATATATATATATATATATATATATATGCCCGGTGCCTTCTTTAATTCTTTGGCATGCTGTATGGCATTTAATATATATTTAACATCAATACGGGATACAGAATTAGGAAATACTTGTAACCGATATAATTTATACAAACATCGTTTCACCTATGGAAAATTTGAAATACTCTCCTAGATATCAGTTCATCCATATATAAACCATCTAATTTTTAGCTAGATTTCGATCATAATAAAAATAAATTATTATAATTTATCGTAGAATCCGCGATAATAACACAGTAGGGGGAATTTATGCATAATTTTCTCATGTAAATAGGACCTCACCTTCAACAACACATCACATATGCCATCCAAATTCTCTGCCCCATCACCCAAAGCTTATGATCTCTGATTAGCATTGAGAGTCCAGTTATATTTAGAATTTGTTTTTTGCAGAGAGAACAAGGAACATCTGAAAATTCTTCACGTTCCTTTACTTGTCCTGTATGTAAAGCCATCACAATTAAGCTAAGGACTACTGTGATCCGGCTTTACTGCATTCCTTGTTCTTCCTGCAAATAATGTCGTTTAGGCCAGGCAAATGATCCTAAGTACGTTTGTGTATCAACGTCTTTATTGTTACTGTATGACTCGGATTTCGTTGTCCTTCCTCCTAAACACAAATTTTAGTTATTATAAAGAATTAACCGTAAGTTTATTAATCTCAGTCCACTGTAGCATGATCTGGATGTCTTGCTAAAAAAGTTTTCTTCCATATTCTCACACACCTTCCCGCAATGAAAGGAAGCCTCGGTTGCATCCAGGAGTGTAGATGGGGAGTGTCTTCCCTCTCTCTCTCTCTTTCTCTGCATATGACCTTAGCAGTTGTGCTGCCAGTTTCTACTACAATCAATCAATCAATCTCTCTCTTTCTCTCGCTCTCTCTCTCTCTCTCTCTCTCTCTCCACAGCTTAAGGTGTTGTTGAATTTAATAAGTGCTCTAATTGAGGGGAACAAAGGGTGTCTTTAATCATAACAAAACGAAACTGTTTCACTTATTTTTTTTTTTATCTGAGAGAGGGAATCGATCAGACTGACGAACTTAATTATATAAACACTATCGCCACGTATTGAACTATGTTCTCTTTTATTTAGGCTGAAACTACCACCCTTCCGTCTTGAATGCTGATGCGTATCAGCTATTAACAATAGGATATGGCATTATACGATTGTCTTTAACTTGGCCCAGATTTCGTGTCTCTAAAATTCATCCTTGTACCTCAGTGGCAGAAGAAGACAATACTACGGCTCTACATCCTTTCCACAGCACTTCTGCAGAGTGTCATAGCCTGGCCTAGATTTTTGTCCTTTCGCAGCTTATTGATGCATCTCAGTGGCAGAAAACGACGATACTTAGGTTCTACATCCTTCCCATTGCACTTCTTCGGGACTAGCATCATATTTACTTTTACTCGATTGTCACAACGAAGCAGTCAAGATGGGGAGATGGCAGTTTGAGGCCAAGTTAGAGTTGAAAGGGTATTACAACCAAGATTCGATTTGGAAGGGACGTCAAACTGTAGGCTTGTCTTTTCTTCTTCTTGTCCCCTTCTTGTTCCTCCTCTTCTTAGTAGTAGTAATAGCAGTAGCTGCAGTGGTGGTGGTGGTGGTAGTAGTAGTAGTAGTAGTAGTAGTAGTAGTAGTAGTAGTGGTATTTTAGGTACCCGAAACAATCTAGGAAATTAAGAATATCTCCTTCATATCAAGGCTGACGAATTATAGAAGATGCATATCGCACTGTCAGAAAAGTATAAGCCTGAGGGTATTGTTGTTACTTCCTGAGGGCGTTACGTTCTTTAAGTCGAGGAAAAGTGTAGAATATCAAACTGGAATAAAGCTTTGAGATTAGTAGTATTATTGTAACTTTTTAGGGCTGTGTGTTCTGCTGAGGTGAATAAAGTACAGTGTATCAAACTACCAGAAAAAAATAAATAACCCTGACATTGTTCTTACTTCCTTTAGATGTGTTCACTTGTTAAGGTGACTGAAGTACTGAAACCGCCAGGGAAAAACTAATCCTATTTTCGTGACTTTCTGAGAGTGGTTTGTTCTCGTGAGCCTCTGACACTAATCCGTTGCAGTTTCACCGCTGGAGAGGAAGGCGAGAAGGTAAAAATAACGTGAGGGAAGCCAGGCGTGACGGAGGTGATGTGGTTGAGTAGCGGTGAGGGATGAGGGGGAGGAGAGTCAAGACCACCAGCTACTGACAGGCATATTCTGTGGGCCATGTTCTCGTGGTTTTTGGTCTCCTTGACAACTACTTGCTTAAATTTTTTATCCATCTGTCTGTCTGTCTATCTATCTGTCTGTCTGTCTATATATCCATCTAAACGTAACAGTCTGTCATTACTGTCAATTCTGAGAATGTCGGGGGACTCTATACTAGATATTTAGGTTTGATATGCATTATAATATTGTGGGAAGGAGGTGCTATGGACCCTTCTGTTGCGCTGTGAGCACGCTCTTTCATTCCAGCTAGGGGTGAAGGGTGGACAGGTCTTTAACGCTGGCATTTGAGGCCTAAGAATGGCAATACAATAAACTTTGATCATTCACGGCCTTCTAAGAATATATAATAAATGCTCAGGTTTTATTGCAGTAATTAATAACTTTGTGGCATCTAGAATGATCCATAAGAACTACTGGTTAAAAGTTTCTTTCTAGATGACATCAAACAAGTCTTGACTCGTACATGAACTGTGATGTCCTCCACCAACTGAGGTTGTTCAACGCATGTTTGTACCAACCTGACGAAAATACTTCGTCCATCAGCTCAGTTGATGACCAGATCTAGTCAGACTGGGATGTCGCACCCACTACTGACCCAAAAGATTCACTCCTACTTCATAACTAGAGTTCACCGAATCTCGTGAGCCACGACTTATGCCCTCCAATTTTTTGTTTTTTCTGTTCCGCCAGGAAAAATAAATAGGCTATAATGGTGTCACTTACCTCTGCGTTGCACTGTTATTGAGTGAAATCCGAATCGCCGAAAACAATCCCCCATCCATCCTTTAATTATCAAGACCGTTACTTCTTTTGAGCATGAGCGTAGAGGGTACTGCACTTGCATACTCAGTCCAGTAATTTAAGAAGAGTCCCTGAGCGGCATCATGTAGGCAGTAGACTCCAACCTTTCTCAGATTCGAATATGTACAGGGTAACATCTGGCTGCAGCGCCTTAACCCAGTAAACCCCTGTGTGTCCATTTGTTAGTTTTACGATTACCATTCAACGGCCACTTTGACCGAATATTGACCGTACAATATATTTCTCCATCAATCACTTCCCAGGAAACCTCAGATTGCGACCGGTTGTGACCGCTCAAATGGCAGCACGAAAATACGGTCACAGTAAATAGTCTTGGGTAACAACAAATGATTTGGATTGTCATTCAGTCACTTGAAGGTACACCTGTATTAAGTGAGTGGATGAGGGCGTCCACAACCTTGAAAAATATCCAACAGGGCTAACACTGTGTATATAAAGTAAAAAAAAATAAACACACACACACACACACACACACACACACACACACAAAACGTTCAGTTTACTCAGAGCGCGGTCAGTGTTGCACCACCACCCCTGACAGCCACATTCTGCTGTCGACTTAGCCCGGTACCTGAGCCCTGCAGCCATGACAGGTGACAGGGAAGAGTGGTGAGGGAGGCGGACGGTGAGAGGGAAGAGCGGCAAGGGAGTGAAAAGTGAGTGAAGAGGGTTGAGATGGGAAGAGCGGCGAGGAAGAGAAAAGAGAGTGAAAAGGACTGAGATGGGAAGGGAGTCTCAGGGGTAAGGCGATTGGATCAAGAACGTGTAGTGAATGGAAGGCTGACCTAGGCTGAGCTCCTTTCTCCTGGTAAGAGCCTTTGTCGTGAGTGCAGCGTACTTACAAACAAAATCGTCTTACCTGAATATTGCAATTGAAGTATAACCATTACTCTCGCTCCAAGAGGTCACACATAACCTATATTAATATTCTATCTACACCTCCTCAGCAGATCTAGTTATTATGATGCAGTATGGTGATATAAACCAGGATTATTCTGTAACGCTAGTGTAAGCAGTTTATACAGTGTTGAAAAATATTTTTAAATTTATCATGTACACATAAAATGTACGTAAAACAATTTACCTAAAAACATATACACGTAAAAGCAATTTAGTCCGATTAGATCTAAGAAAGAGAGAGAGAGAGAGAGAGAGAGAGAGAGAGAGAGAGAGAGAGAGAGAGAGAGAGAGAGAGAGAGAGAGAGAGAGAGAGGAGAAATTACATTATTTCAGGAAACACTTCACTCACATAAAATATACACCACGCTTCCTTTTATAACCCAGGGAAAAATAAAGAATTGTTTGAGGGAGAGAACGGGGTACACTCAAAGTTATCTCTTCGGTGCGTTGGCGGAAGACTGTCAACTTCATCCCTCCATCAAAACACTCTTTCCAACTGACAATCGCAATTCCATTTCTGGATTTATACATTTTTTTAACCTTTATCAGCGAGAAAAGAGCAAAATCAGTTTCGTCAGACAAGATCCTGCAGCAGAATGAGATCTGACTTCCAACTGGCAGCCACGCACATTCCTCTTCTTATTTTTTCTTTATGCAAAACGAGAGAGAGAAAAAAAACAAAGTCGAACACCTTACAAAACTTGTCCTTCGAAAAAAGAAAGAGAGCCAGATTCAAGATTAGTTCATTTTGAGATGTCTGGACACATTATGTTTAAAAATCAGGAGGTCATAGTCAGTGGGAACGACAAAATAAGGAAGATAATTTCAATAGTAGAGGAATACACGAGGGACAGACTCTGGATATCACCTGACCCTCAAACGAAGGCCAGTTGGTCGGCGGAGACATATCAAAGCAATACGACCGTAGCCGTTAAAACTGTGACACACACACACACACACATACACACACACACACACTGGTCCTCGACAGTTTTTCTGACTCATTACATACTTCGTTTTAGTGATACAGTACTGGTAAATCTTTTGTCTATCACTTACAACTAAAGTTCAAATATTTAGAAAATCACTCAGATTACTATTAATTTCAACAAGAATTCCCTTTCAATATTTATGATATGGCACTAAAAACTGACAACTAATTTAATCACGACTGAGTAATTTGCCACACGAGCTCAACTCAGGACAAAAACAATAACCTCCAGTATGGTAACATCCCTCAGCTTGTTAACTGACCAAGGTTTCGCAGTTCTTCTGTCATTGCTAATGCCTACAGGAAAATAAAAGCTTCAAAGAGTTGGCAAGTATATATGATAAAATGTTATTTTAATCTGCTAGTGTTCATTGTCGTTATATGATGAGATTATTGGCCTAGGAAGGGTGACATTTTGTGACCAAAGGTATTTCGTCTGATTATATTGTTAAAAAATAAAGAATACTTCCTGTCTGAGAGATACTCTTGTTTGCTGATATTTTTATGCTTTCGACTCTGATCAATGGCTTTATCAGCTCGTTCCTTGAGACCCAACAATCCTCCTATAAGTACCATGCATCTCAACATGTCACCACTTCTGCGTTAACATTCACGGTCCATGATGACTTAATGGTATGGCTGTCTCACGATACGCAGGACCAGTGTATTGATAACAATGACTGTGTTTTTACTGCATGTAGGCGAGTCTTACGGCAGATGGTTAAGCCTTCACTCACGAAATTCATATCCTTGAAATCGTTCCCTGCTCCAGCCGGGATTCGTCTTCGGCACAGCAGACCACCTCTCTATCACTGCCTGGAAAAACAGCTTCACAGAGGCTAGCTGTGATGACCCGACCTCATACATTCTTTAACGCCGCACACATGCTATTTTACATCTCTGTCTTTGTCTGTCTGTCTGTCTGCCTGTCTGTCTGTCTGTATGTATGTATGTGTGTGTTGCGGGGGGCGGGGGGCGGAGGTCGAGTACTGGCAAGGAAAACATATATGTCAGAAACCTGTGACAGTAGATGACCTGACAAGAAATCAAGCATAAGAAGGAAATTTATTTGATGTTGATGGAGAATTCATCATCATCATTATCATCATTATCCTGACTCCATTTCTCAGAACCAGGTTACACTGGATAAGTAGAATCACTAAAATAGGAACCGGAAGCATACACGGAGAAATACTAGAAGGATGCCTTATGAAATGGTCCACACAGCCATTTAGTCGTCATTAACATCTCCGTTATTCTCAACATCATCGCACAACACAAACAAGAAGTAGCACGCACACGATCCAGTGCTCACACCCTGCAGCTGGGCTAAGGACAGAGCAAAGACTTGGGCTAGTGATCTTGATTTCAGACCAATTATCATAAAAGTGTTAGAGCTGGCCTTAACCTGTGATCCTGACCTTTGACCTATTCACCAAAACAATTAATCTTTTCAAATCATTTCGCCTTTCGTTGCATGGTGCATGTATCATCACGAACTGTTCCTTGTGCAATTTAAGCTTCAAACCACTACCTAAACACTGGACAACAACTGTTGGTTTGGTGTAAGACCCCGGTTATGACTTCTCTCCAGCTAAAGGCAGGGGTAGATAGGGAAGAAGTGATGGCTCACAGGTGTACAAGCAGGGTTATTTCACAGGCACTTGCACCTAGACGCTCGACCTGTACAAAAGAATATCTATACTTTTTCTACCTTAAATTGGCCCAGATTTCTGTTCTTTTGTAGCTTGTGTCACAGTGCTCAGTGGTTCAGTGACAATGCAATGGCTTTACATCCTTTCCATAGTGCATCTTCGTGATTAGCATCCTATTTTAGTATTAATCTATTGTTATAGCTCAGCATTCAAGACAAGGAGATATCAGTTTTAGGTCATGTTACAGTAAAAGAGTACAGACTACAGGAAATACAGCCAAGTAAACAAGAATGGTAAACGCAGCTAACAGCTTGAACTATCGTGCACAGTTACAAGCGAGACGTATTTTAGATCATCTTGATAACAGTGGTGTATAGCACAGTTTTTAACAATGCAAACAATGGCATGAAGAATAATAAAATAAATATTACAATATATAATTCTCTCCATACTCCATCTAAGTAAACGTTTTACACTTTCTTACTCCACATCTTTCCCGAATCTTTAATTCTTATCCTACCCAACTTATCGGCTTACATGTATTCCTCTTGCTTTAAAAATTTTATATTCATGCCATACCAGGGCCTCATACCCACACATCAACGTAGGCACTATATTATTTTAACACTACCACAGTCTAAAACTGCCCTCTCTCCATCATGAATGCTGAGTTGAAAGATGACATTAGCACCAAAATATGATGCTTGCCATGAAAAAATGTTAAGGAAAAGATGTAGATCAGTAGTATTTTCTTTTTTTTACCACTGCGCTATAGCAAATAATCCGCAAAAGGACGAAAATCTGGATTAAGGTACAGAATAGGGATTATAACACAACTCCATGCAATCCTCTCGCATTTTCTCCAAGCCACCATCTACTTGGTACCAAGTTCTTTATTTCCGTGAACCACTCTACTCCACAAGTCTGTATTTACCTCTCTTTTTCCCGTCTTGGCAGTAAAGTGCTTAAACTCATCCACTAAAAATGAGTATGTATGTGGTAGGTGGGGGAGCTCACCATCCACTCACTCGATGTAGTGCTGCTCTCGGGTGTCTCCCCTTTCCTCTCCTCTCTCCATTCCTTCCTTCCTCTTCTGTCTTTCTTTACTTAATTCTTTCCTCGTCCTTCTGCCTACGGGTGACTTTACACTCCCTCTTTTGTCTTTCTTTCTTTCATTCTTTCCTCTTCCTTCTGCCTATGGGTGACTCTACACTGAGTGACAAGCCTAATGGATTCCTGTACACCAGGAAACCATTTACTACACTGGGTGGTAACCATATAACCAAATTATGGCACCTGGTGGTTTAGTGGGTAGTTACAGCACTCCAATCGGATCGAGCCGGTGAAGGTTTATATCCAAGGGAAGGTTGGGGTTATTGCTCTTGTAATGCCACTCAGGGATGAGTGAGGCAGGTCACTTTCATCTTAAATGTCAGGACCAAATTGCCTAGCCCCGGGCTTCTACGCTTCTATGGGGCAACGTAGAATTGGATGATGGATGGATGGATCAGTTCATCATACAATTACTATCTATCTATCTATCTTTCTATCTATTGGCAGACGCCTTAATCCCGGTAGCGGTGACCAGAAACAAATCGCCTCAAAGGTGCCATTTCCTCTGCCATTTGCCTGCCCTCCCTCCAACCCGCACCCCCTCTCTCATATATCTCTCCACTCCATCCCACCATCTCAGCTTTAGTTTCCCCCTCCCCCTTTCCTAGTTTCCCCTCCCCCTCTCCCTCCCTCCCTCACTTACATAGACTCTTCTAATCAGTCTCTAATACTTATACTGTGAATACATTTTTCTCATACACCATCAGATTACTCTCATCTGCAAACAGCTTTTAGCTTTCTCCTTTCACAGACAGTCACAGAACTCAATGCAGTCTCCAAAAATCGCAGATATAAATAGCGCACAACACGGCATCATCATCTGTGTATATCAGGTTTGAATATTCAGTCACTCAACATTCATCACCAGCTGCACTCTCGTCTTTTCAACTCTTGCTTTGACCTCTTCCATAACCCGGGTCATATATTTATACAAGCGTTTTGCAACAACCATAAAAAACGCTTTACAGCATTCAACAGTTTTCCTTCCGCATCATACATATGCAACACCTTTCATACTCCCTCCCCGTTCACTCTGACCATATGCCTTTTCCATAAATAACCCGGAACCATTATATCATATATATAGGGCAATAACTTTTAGACGCTATTTCCATTATCTGCCTTACTGCAAAAAATTTACAAACACACTTCCTGTCACTCGGGAAACCGCCCTGTTCATCATGCACTGGAATACGAGATTTTCTGGCGACTGTCCAATCTTTTTTTCAACATTTTTACAGTATAAATTTCCCTACATCACTCAGCACACTTGTTCCAGGATAATTTCAGCATTCGCTTTAGCCACCTTTGCTTGCACACAAGAGCACAGTAACTGAGTTTTCCTTTCATGAAGGTTTGGTTTATTTCACGTATATAATTCACTGCACCTCTTCCACTATGCTTTTTTGATTTCTACCTATACTTGCTGTCTTCCCATTCTTCAGCCTTTTTATGCTTCTCTACCCCTCTGTTACTGACACACCTTCAGATTCCATTCCGTTCTTTTGCACGACTCGGTACGTTTACAGCTGGTCTCCTCTCGTCACGTCTATCTTTGGTACTTTCCCTCTGTCCATTATTTATTTATTTTTTTTTTATTTATTTTTTTTTTCGTATCGTCAACTTTTCGTCCTTTATATTCTCTCAGATTTCACAAAATCATTTCTACATTTTTGCTCATCAGCTTTCTTCCAATGTCTTCGTTTACCTTTTTTTTTTTTTGGGGGGGGGGTGCTACCAAACCTAACACAGACCCATGGGTAACTGCAAATAGGAATACCTAAAAAAAAAGTCCATTACATAAGATGCTAGAACTCTGTCTTCGCTGAGACGTAGAAACAGTCTGAATCGATTTTGAAAAATAATCATGTTAAAGCAGCCGCTATTGAAACTCACAATCTGTTACCCGTAAATAATATGACAGAACTTATTAAACATCTCTGTCTGTCTATCTATAACCAGATGCCTTAATCCCGTAAGGTCTGGCCACAAACAAATCGTCTCCATGTCGCCCTGTCCCCCGTCATTTCGCTACCCTCCCCCAGCTCACACCCCTTTGTCACATACCTCCCCACCCCATCTCCATCTCATCCCCGGTTTCCCCCTCCCTCTCCCCCTCTCCACCTCACTCACACACACTGTTCACGTTAGTCTTTCACTCTCCGTCCTCTCCACATGGCCAAACCACCTCAATGTATGTCACCTAACGCTTTCTGCCACATCCACATCCTCATCACAATGCTCTTTCATTTGCTCATTTGTCAGTCTGTCTCTCCATGCGACTCCACATGCTCATTTCAGGTAACTCATTTCCACTGCTCTCACTCTTGACGCGTATTTACAACAAGGCCGAAACTTCGCTTCCCTACGTTGGAGTTGATATCACAATACTGATGCAGCGACTTTTTTACTTCCATGCTCATATCCCTATTTCTTGCCACTGATTACAAGGAACCAACAACCTTTCTTCCCTAATGTACTCTTTCAAGCACTTCATCCCCTGAACTTCCATCCTTACCCATCTCACTGCCCAAGTACTTAAATGCACTCACATTTTCCATTCCCTCATCATCTATCCTTACTGCGCATTCAATGACTTCGTTTCTCTAGAAAACCATAACTTTACCCTTCTCTACATTCATTTTTAGATTCCGTTCCTTATGGACTCTTCCAGACTCATTCACCAAGCCTTGCAGTTCCCCTTCGTCATCACTTAACAATACAGTATCATCTACAGACAACAGAACAGGGAGTTTCCAAACGGTGCCCTCTCTCATTAGGGCAGCTCTAACATCCATTGCCCTACCTTGTATATCTTTTATAACCCCATCCATATACAGAGTGAACAACCATGGAGACAGTCATGACACATCCCTGTTTCAATCCAATGTTCAGACAGAAGAAGTCAGTTCACCATCCACACTCACTGAAGCCTTAGCACCATCGTACATACTTTTCACGGAATTCAACAGCTTCCCATTTACTCCATATATTCTTACTATCTTCCACATTCCATGTCTATCCACCGTCATATGTTTTCTCCAAATCCATGAAGGCCGCATACAACTTTCCCATTTCTAGAAACTTTTCCGCTAAAAACCTCAGAATGAATATATGAGGTACACAACCTTTTCCCATCCCAAAACCCTCCCTCTTCATCTCCAACTAATTCCTCTGTAATTTCCATAACTCTGTCAATAACTGTCCTACATTATACGTTCCATGTTACACTAAGAAGACAAATGCCTGTATGACTGCCGCACATTTGTTTCTCCCCCCATTTCTTTTGTACAAGGGAATAATTATATCTGACTTCCAATCCTCCGGAACTCTACCTTCCTTCCTGACCAATCTGCATAACTTCCTTATCCATTCTACTGCTATCGCTGATAACTCCCCAGTGCTTCAGCATTTCGCCTCACACTCCTTCAGTTCCATGGGCTTTCCCCATTTTGACATTTTTCATTGTTTCCATTACTTCCATCCCACTGATCTCTTCCTCCCTTCTCATCTTCCTCCTCCACCCAACTTTCCCCAGCCACTTATACTGGCATTTGCTTTCATTCTCTGTGTTTAGCAGTTCCTTAAAATGTTCTCTCCATCTGCTCACTTTTTCACATTTCCCACTATCAATTATACAAGTTTTATCTTTCGCTCCCCTACTACCTTCTTTACCATCCTGTCTAACTTTCTATACTTCCTTCCAGAACATTTTCTTACATTCCCACCACTTGACACTTAAATTCCTTCCAATTTCCTCATCCATTTTCCCTTTACTGTCTTTTACTAATCTTTTCACCTCTCTTATCCTCTCTACATATAACTCTTTATTCCGTCTCTGAACTTCCTACATGCCTCTGCTTCCCATCCACTCACTACAGTATATGCTTTCTTCTCTTGAGCAACAGCTTGCCTCACCTCTTTCTTCCACCATGTTGTTCCTTGCATCCCCTTTCGTCTTCCATTCACCCAACACACCACCTCACATGCTGCACAGATTACCTCTTTGAATATCTTGCACACTCATTCCACCTCGCCTATCTGCTCCAAATCATATTAACCCAATCAATCCTCCACTTCTCTCTTATATTCTGGCCTTTTTCATCTTCTTGCAACCATTCCACCCTTCGTATTAAACATGCTGGTGTAAATTGACTCTGAAGTTGACTTGTGTTAATGGAGTTTTCTCATTTTTTAAAGTACGGTATTTATTCTGAATTTGATATTAAAGTTTTCTGAAAATTTGTCAGTTTTTTTGTAATTCATTTTCATCTTTAACGTTTGTAGGATTAATGCATTCAGGCAGACACCATAATAATCATGTCTAATATAAATGATATAAGTTACTGGGAAATCATCTTTTCTTTGGGGATTATATTTGAGCTCACTCCGCTCCCACTCGTCTTCAGTAATCACATTACATGCCGGTATTTTTTGTATTATTATTTGCATGACTCCATGTGATGCCCATTCACCACCAGATCTGCTCTTCAGCGAGAGAGATATAACCAAAATTAATCCTTCACTATGCTGTCAAGGTACGAATAAAGAAAGGTGTCAATAGCTTAGGCGTTGCAACTTCTGATCGGCCCGTAAATAGCACTCTGCTTGAAACTGACGTGGTAGTATCTTGTGCTGTGGCGACTAGTGTGGGAGTGGGTGTGGCAGTGGGAGTAGGAAATGAAATAAATGATGCAGGGTGGATACTGACAACACTGACAGAGCCGACCCCACAAGACACGAGTAATTGTCCAGCGGAGAGAAAGTGTTATGGTCGTGTCTGCAGACGAACAGGTCGGAACCAACAGATTTTGTCCGCTGCTTCCGAAATACGGTAAACTGAGGTATGTGTTTGCGAGGGTCTCCTGTAAATATATTGAAAATTCTGTGTAATGACATTTTTTTTTTTTTTTAATAGAGCAGAGAAAGGAAAAACAAATGAATAAAAACAATCCATACACAAGATTACTGGCGTCCTCCATTCATAAAATATCTGTAACAGTTGGACTTGAACAGCTGTAGGTTGAAGTTTGGAGGGAACAACTCCGGAGAAGCGAGTTCAAGAGAGATGCAGTTCGGGGAATAAATGAATGTTGCTGAATGAAAGTACAAGAACATAGTATCCGTAAATTTATGCAATGGTATGGTTTGACCTGTGACCTCATAAAGTTCGTTAAATGGCCTAATCCAAAAAAAAAAAGAAAAAAAAAAAATCATGGGGTAGGGATTAGTTATTGCAAGTCTGAAGAAAACTGGTGACGAAATGAAGAAATCTCCCCAAACTGTTAAGTGTTTGGGAGAAGCAAGAAATTGGGAAAATCCATTACAGTCTAATATGCAGGTGACTTGTGCTTGTGAGGTGAATCAGGAGTTCCGAAGGCTTCAACAATATGTGGATCCCTTTCGCTGATCACAGTGTTAGATAGCTATTCTCTCTTTCGTTGTTGCTACGGCCTACCTTACCCAACTTTGAGGTGACAGGATTAGGATGATAATTATGATGATAAAAGAATAACGGGAATGGACTATCCTGTATATTATTATTCAACTTCGGAGAAACTTTTTAAACTGTAGCAGCAAGATAACAGCCTCCGTTAACTCTCTCACCACCCGAAGTCTGTTTTTATGTTGAACGAATTTGATGCTTGTTTCCAAGAATAAGTTGCATCATTGGACCAAAGGTGTTAAAGAATAAATCAATCAGCGAGACGTAATTCAATTAATGACCTCTGAGTTCATAGTGCAGTTCAGGTTAGCGGGTTTATTAAAGGGTAACTGATGAGTGACCTCCATCATACCTCACGCACGTCCACGTATTGCCACCTCTTGTATACTGTATAGTGAGGTTTTTTTATATATTTTTTCTACTCCATTTCGAAATTATTTTATTAATTTTGGGACAGAATGTTGGAAATGGAGAGCCTGTGTAAGTCCATCATTTATCCCTTTACTAATTATGGACTCCTAAATTGACTAAAATAATCTATAAACAGATTTTTAGGTGAAATATCATCATCATCATCTGTCTACAGGTGTTAATAATTTTTACAACACTGACTCTCTATGCCGTTTTTATGCCGTTATGCATGTATGGAAATTTCCTTTTCAATGTTTTCTATGTATTGTACACCTACATTGTTCCTCCAACATGTCACCCCGCCGTCTCTCTCTCTCTCTCTCTCTCTCTTACACACACACGCGCACACACACACTCTAACTCCTTCCCTCACCGCCCTTCAAATCCCACCTCCTGACATGCCATCTCGCTCAAGTTATAACCCACCTCTGACGGTCGCCCCCCGTCTCTCTCTCTCTCTCTCTCTCTCTCTCTCTCTCTCTCTCTCTCCACGCAGATTGTCCGACTCAGTTCATATCTAAAGACGATTCAGTCAGGGCCGAAACTATTTTATTCATCCATCATCTGATCCTTTCTTCGTCCCATCAAGAGCGCAGGAGACCGGGTCTAGGCTGATCGATCCCGACATTTGGGGCAAGGGTGACCAACCTCACAAATCCATGAGTAGCAATGTATGGACAACAAACTTCGACCTCCCTCAAATGTAAACCCTACATGCTCAGTCCGGTTGAAGCGCCTCAACCCACAAAACCAACAGGCGTGATTTGATTATACGGTACCAGCTCAGTATACTACCTGGTTTCCCGGTACACAAGAGACCGTTTTGTCACTCAGTGTAGAGTCACCTGAAGGCAGCACTAAATCGGGGGAGTGAATGATGAGCTCCCGCACCTACCACTGATAGTATTATATCTTCACAATAAACACTGTCACTTTTTGATAATTATTCTTTCATTTAGCACTTCTGGGCACCGCGTTATAAGTACTGAGCCCTACATACGGCTATACAGTTCATTCATTCATTCCAACTAGGCGGAGATTTTTTGCTCCTTTTGTAGTTTAGTTTTCTTAGGTCATTGGCTGACTAGGGCAATACTACACCTTTACATCCTTTCCATGGCACTGATTCGTGACTAGCAAAATAAATGTTAATGGTTTACTACGGCTGTGCATTCAAGATGGGGAGACGGTAGTTTTACAAAGAGATAGGGCGAACAGAGTGTATATTTTTTCACCTTAACTATAGCCCTCCTACCTTAACTTGACTTGTCCTGTTGGAGCAAATTTGGCTAGGTTCAGTGGCAGAAAAAGACAGAGCAATAGCTCCAAATGGCACTTCTTCATGACTAGCATCATATTCTAGCGTAAATCTCTTACTGCAGCTGAGACTCAAGGTGGAGAGATAGCAATTTTAGGCAAAGTTAGAGTAAAAACGGTATGGACATGTTACTGCCATCTCACCATCTTGAATACTTAGCTGTAACATGAAATTAACACTAGAATAATATGTTCCTAATAATGAAGTCCTACGGCAAGGAATTAGAGCCTCCGTATTGTCTTTCTCTGCCTCTGAACTAAAGGGAAACAGGCTGCAATGGGACGAAAACCTCCGCCTGTAGTTATTGCGAACTAACTATAGCTTTTATGATTTGTGAGTCCATGGTACTTTTAAACACACTGTCTGTCCATTCAAAATACTGTATGTACTTTCAGATGCTGGCTCTTTACCACTTCAGAGACACACTACTTTCATTTTTCCAACTTCTAGACCACTTTACTGAGCCTCGCAATGGCACGTAGTACTGAAGGGGTTCATGATGGATAGATCTACATTCTCAGACTCGAAAAATCTCTTCTAAGCCGAGTAAAATCTTCTGAAGGTAAGATGGATGATAGAAGAGGCAGCAGTAGTAGTTGTTGCTGTTGTTTGTTGGTGTTGTAGTAGTAGTAGTAGTAGTAGTAGTAGTTGTTGTTGTTGTTGTTTTTAGTAGAAGTAGTAGTAGTAGTAGTAGTAGTAGTTGTTGTAATAGTAGCAGTAGTAGTAGTAGTAGTGATAGCAGTAGTAGTAGCAGTAGTAGTAGTAGCAGCAGCAGCGGTAAAACCAGTAATAATAATAGCAGCAGCAGTAATAGTAGTAGTAGTAGTAGTAGTAGGAGTAGGAGTAGTGGTAGAAGTAGTAGCAGCAGGAATAGTAGTAGTAACAACAGCAGATGCAGCAGCAGCAGTAGTAACAGTAATAGTAGTAACAGTAGTAGTGGCAGTGGTAAATGTGGTAATAGTAGTAGCAGTAGTAGTAGTAGTAGTAGTAGTAGTAGTTGTTGTTGTAGTAGTAGTAGTAGTAGTAGTAGTAGTAGTAGTAGCAGTAGTTGTTGTTGTTGTTGTTGTAGTAGTAGTAGTAGCAGCTGCAGCATAAATTGCAACCCCAAACTCATCTGAATGTGAACACAGTAGACTGCAGGCTGAGATTATTCTTGTGCAGTGCACTATCCTCCTTCTGGTGAATAGGGAGTGAGCTGATGGATGTTTGTATAACCAGGCAACAGAGTCACCTCGTCATATCGGTGCCACCACGTGAAGGGGTCTATAATCAGCATCGTCCTACAGACGATATTTATGTAATGTTGGCGAAGTTGACCACTTAGTGCCCAGCTATTATGACGAGGCCAGTTCCAAAAAATTTCAGTGTAATATTTGTCATTAGAATGCATGAAGTCACCTGGAGAGACAGGCAAACACGGAAGTGATAGAGCGCTGTGGTACTGATGCGGATGAGACGGAAAACGATAGGAGAAATTCCGACATTGTTAGGCTATGTGGAGAGGATGGATAACGAGTGACTAACTAGGACTGTGCATGTGAGTGAGGTGGAGGGGGTGAAGGGAAGGGGGGAGACCAAGGACGAGCTGGAAGGATGGATTGGAGATGATTAGAGGGGTGTGTGGGTGAGATGGAGGTAGGGCAACCTCATGGCAGAGGACAGGGCGACGTGGAGGCGATTTGTTTGTGGTCAGTCCTAACCGGATTAAAGCATCTGGTTGTAGATAGATAGATAGTTTAGTGGTGGCATAGTCCAATTACACAATACCATCCGCTTCAATCATTTTCAGGCAGGCAGATACCGTGGGCTCAGTGCTATAACGCAGTAAATCTCCCCCACTCGCACGGAAAGTAAACCGATACCTGTGTTCCTCATATAATAGGCTTTGTATTCTGACCATTTGTTTCGGAGGAATTTCAGAGTCTACACGAAAACACTGGCGATAACACTGGCTACATTAAGCTCTTTTTAATGTAATGTGGCCTACAATTGCCGTCTCTCCATCTTGACTGCTGGCTTGTAGCAATGAATTAACACTAGAACATGAAGCTAGTCAAGAGGAAGTACCATAAATAGGATGTATTATCATATTCTGCCACCGAGCCACGTGAAACAAGAAGAAATTGGAATATCTGCTCCAAGTTAAAGTGAGAAGGAAATAGGACTGTCATAGAAAATCCAAGGAATTAAGGTGACTCACTGTTAACCGGGTGCAGGAGAGGGACCCCTTCATGTGGTAGCATCGATATAACTGGGCGGCTTAAATGCTTGAATATACACATGTCCCTAAACAACTTCCTTATCCCCCCAGAAGAGGATGGTGAACTACATGGAAGGGTAGCCTGAGTCTGTAGTCCACTGGGTTTATGTTCAGGTGAGTCTGGGGTTCCAATTTTTTCAGTAACTACTACCTATGTTGGTCAATATACAGGATGGTCCATATATAGCGCTCCTCTTCCATCCTGTTGGGCGAGTCTTTGAATGTTGCGAGGACGGCTGAGTCAGTTTTATCAATGTCTATCATGCATCATCTATCATTTTTACTTCCATTGCAACACTCACGGCCACACCAGGATACGCGGCAGTCTCAGCAACACACAAGATATCGCTAGATGAGTTTCTAGTGCAGCGCTGTTTACGGACCATCCTGTAGAGTCTAACTTTTTTTTTTTTTTTTTTTTTTTTTTTTTATGTGTCCGACTCTGGGCAAAGGCTTCAGGGCCTATATCTCAGGGGCAGTAGCCTATCCCAAGGCCCAGTAGTCCTCCTACACCTCCACATGTCACCACTTCGGCGCTAACACCCACCGTCCATACTGAATACATGCTAGGGCTGTCTCATACAGGACTGGTGTATTGGTATTTACGACATGTCGGCGGGTCATCTGGTAGATCAGGAAAATCTGCCTTTTATGACATTCAAATCCTTAAACTGTTCCCTGCCCCAGCCGGGATTCGAACCTGGGTCCATCGGGACTGCAGGCCGCCTCTCTACCGATTCAGCCACGCCTGAAACTATATCAAACCTTTTCAGCCCCAGGACACTTCCCTAGCTAAGTATAATTATCTATTGTTAGCCTCCGTAAAATAAATAACATCTCCACGGGCTGAATGGGTTAAAAATCTATGAAAGCCCGGTTGGGTAAGATTGTGTTGCAATTACCGTTGAGAGGCGTAATGATGGGGTGGCGTGAGTGGGAGTCGTAGCGTCAGGGAGCGAGCACCCCCCAGGGACAACCAGCCTGGGCCTGGAATAGGATGTGAATTGAGTGGTGGTTGTTGCCGAGAGTTACAGTGCCACTTGCCATGATTATATTATCGTTACCCAGGAGGACAGCTAGGGTCGAGGAGTCAAAAGCCCCATGCAATTGCTCGTGTGATAGCCTTAAATATTGTGAAGGGGGTTCCTGCAATTTGGCATTATGTAGCTAGATGAATTTCGTCACTCAAAGGCCCCATGTAATTGCTCGTGTAACAAATTATGTTGCTAGACGAATATTTGGAGGTGAATGAAGTCTCCTGTCTCTGAGGGAACAAGAGCTCTTTATGTTACGCATGTATCATTCCTTACTTTGGCCACACAGTAAATATTCAGCCACACCGATGATTGCTTTAAATTGTCACCTCTAACCGTGCTCAACAACACCTTCGCCTCCCCTCTCCTTCCCCTATCCTTTTGGCCCCATTTGTGTTCGTCAGTATAGTTGGTTACGGCCGCACGGTCTCTAGAGTGGCATTGTCATCTCCCTTTCGGCAACACAGCTCGCTTCCCTCTGTGACATATAGCTCTCCTCCTCCCTTGTGGTTCAGTCTATACCAGTTTCCCTTTGTGCTACACTCTAACCCTTCCCCAGCTAAGCCAAATCTGCATTCATTCGCTGAAGCCTTAGCTCCCCACGCTGCAGCTATGCTATTGTTCATTCGTCCGCCAGGTAGAAGCGAAGGCAATGGGCAGTGAAGGGTATGTTGAATGGAATCGTGATTTAAGGCACAACGACGAATCTGCATATATTGAGCGTATTATTGTTGCTGTTGTAGATACCCCATTGTCATCCTGACGTAAACCCAATGGACTGCAGAACATAGGGCACTTCAGCTGGGTGCTCCGAGACTTCTTTTGCTGAGGCTGTGCTGAAAGGGTGTCTAAGTTGTGAGAGAGGGGTGCATGAGGTGAGTAGTTGTGTTGTAATGTGAAGAACTGAATTACGATGAAAATTGTGGTAGACTGTTGTGAGTTTCGTTTTTGTTGGTAGTGAAACGGAGAAAGATGATGGCCACACTATTTGACTGGGTGAAGTCGTACGAGGATAGTACAATAAACAAGGTTGCTGGAGACGGACCCCTTCCCGTGGTGGAGCCAACATAACCAAACAATTCTGTTACCCAGCTATACACACCTACCTCACCTCCCTCCCAATCCTGTGAAAGAGGGACGGTGGACCACAGGAAATGGTAACTTCAGCCTGCAGTCCATCGCATTCACATTAATATGAGGCTGTGGTCAGAGCAACAACAACAGACTTCACCTTCACTCATCTCCTCATAACAGTACTGACATACTTAGGTGCTGCCGGAACGAAGGTTTTGGAAAGCATCGTGTGGTGCAGTAACAGCCAGATCACATCAACCATCGAGAACAGCACTATATACTTCTCATCTTCACAGGCCTTCTAGCGTTTCTTCTTTAATACCTTCATATCAAAGACATTTAATTATATCCAGGCTACTACGAGATTATATTTAACTTTGGAAAGACCTCCTCTGTGAAAGAAATTAATGAAGGCAATATCTGAACCCCACAGTTCAGAGTCTCCTCAGTTAAATATATTAATCTGGAGGAGGTAAGGATTGCTTAAAGAATACGTCAAAGGGTCCAAGGGGTTTGATTTACTTCCCATATTACTCCTTGATATTCCCAGGTATATAAATTATTTTCTTTAGATACTGAATTAGATTGCCAGAACTATATGCATAGGCCTATAAACATTAGCATATAGCCACCCCCCCCTCAAAAAAAAAAAAAAAAAAATGCACCATGGGGTTCTGTGGATGTGAATATGGGCGAGGTTTTCAGACACACACAGATCTAGTAACCTGGTGTCTTAAAAACGGTAGCACCCAGTATGTGAAGTGTTATGCTTTTTCGAAGTCTAACAATTTCATGGAAAATCTCTGCACTTATAATCGCAGGTTGGCCCATGTATCACGGTGTTTCCAAATGATACGTGCAGTAAGAGGGGCGATCCTTTTTTGGCCGACTGTACCATGTGTCAAAGTAATCTGGTAAGAAAGGGGAGCAGAGGAGGATTTGAAGCTAACCAGGGTACGACGCCTGGATGTGGTGGAGAAGCCGTGGCCTCAAAGGCTTAGGGTGAGTTTTTAGGAGCTCTCCGTTATGACATATTTAGCAAAAGTTCTGTTTAATATTATATTTCATTTCCTCGATAGGGATAGATATTGCAATGAACTATTTAACATTACCTTATAATTCAGTTCCTCGTCAGAGATGATTCTGCAAAAGAGCAATTTAATATCTCTTATACTCAGTTTCTTCTCTAAGAATATATTTTCCAAAGAACTATTTACCATTCTCCTATATTTCAATTCTTCGGTAATGACACATTTTCCAAAGAGCTATTTAACATTCTTTTGTAGTCCTTAACTTCGTAAGTGGTATATTTTCCAAAGAGAAAAGCCATTCAACGTTATATTTAATTTCCTGTTTAACATTATCATCTATTTCACTTCTTTGTTTGTGATACATTTTGCCAGGAGCTGTTTCACATTCTCTAATATTTAATTTCTTTTTTGCAGAGAGCAACTTAACACTGCCTTATATATATTCTTTTTGGTTAGTGATACATTTTACATTCAGCTATTCAACATTGTATATCATTCAATTAACTGGCTGTGGTGGGTATTTTTGAGCTAAACTGATGATTTGGTTATGATTGAAATTAATTAGCATCCAGTCCTAAGTCGGCATCCAAGTCAAGGAAATTTTTAAGCTCTTTGCCACAGAAGGTATTTCCGAGGCGAATGAAATAGCATCAAGTTAGGTGAATAAGAAATAGTTTCCACTTCACGTCAAAAGGGTTAGATTGTAAAACATATGAACAGTTTACGCTAAAAAAATATATACTCTTTCCATCTTAACTTGGTATAGATTTTCGTCGTTTTTGTGGCTTATTTAACGTAGTTCAGTCGAATACACACTCACACACACACACACACACACACACACACACACACACACACACACACACACACACACACACACATACAAACAAACAATGATATATCTCTACATCCTTTCCAAAGCACTTCTTGACTAGCATGATATTCCAGTATTAATCTCTTGTTACAACTGAGTATTAAAGTTGGGGAGATGGCAAATTTAGGCCAAGCTACAGTACACAGAGTATAGCAAGAGATTATTACCCCGCCACATGCACAAATAAATTGGTTAGAAAGATATGACAGTGTGTTTTCCTACGACCACGAGAATTAGACACTTAAGTGTTTGATCTGGTGACTATTTATTTATTTATGCTGTTTCCACACAAATTTACTCTGAGTATGAGACTTTTTATAGTGGAAGGTTTACATTTAACTTCCAAAGAGCCATTCAGTTCGTTAACACTTCCAAGGCTAAATAGAGTAACCTGGGAGTAGGAAGAATTTACTAATCTTTCAGACTACACCTCCTCACATGGAAGGCTGGTCTGTACATAGTTTTGAACGAATTACTGTAATAAATGAACATACAAGCGCATAGAATCCCCAGACTGAAGTGTTTGTATGATTTGGCATTAAGTTCAAAATCATTACTTTAAAAGGTCTAAGCCATAAAGAAAAGGTGTGCGGAGGTAATCGCACAAGTAACAATGGTAGCAAGTTTGAAATGAGTTGGTGAAGAACTGAAGTATAACCGAAGTGAAAAGTGAAAAATATTTGGAATCTTGTCCGCGGGTACGAATATTTGACCAAGTAACATGCGCACCCAGACTGAATCGAAATGGTGAAGAAATTAAGGAATGGCACCGGTGTTAAAAGTTTAGACGAAAAAAAAGGAGCGAAAATGGCTGAAAAGAAATAAGCGAAAAAATAGGCCACTTGATTCAGCGAGTCTAAACCACCGCACGCCGAAATAAACAGGTAAGGGTGAGGTGGCTTGGTATTATTCCCGCGAGGCGATGGTCCTTAATGTGATATAGCGCAGCAACTGAGCCAGCGACACCTATTCTGCCGGTACGGAGCCTGTGAGCCGTCCATTACTGAGGTAAATTAATGCCACCCACACTGACGGTGCACGGCTGGCTGGCTGGCTGGACTTAGACTGCTCAAGTTGATGGAAAACAGGTTCTGCTGCGTTTGGATGTTGGCCTGCGGTGGTCAGTAACAGTTATTTTTACTCTCACTTTTCTAAAACTTTAATCTCTCCATCTTCAGTGGAGAGTAGTAGCAAGAGAATACGAATAGAGTATGACGCTGTTCATGAAGCAATGCTATACAAAGGAACTACAACCGTAGTAAGTACTGCCTTTTTCTGTCAGCTACGTATAATAAGCTACGATGGCACGAAAATCTACGCCGAATTAATCTGATGATCTGCAGTTCACCATCCTTCTTTCGTAGAATAGGGAGGTAGCTGGGAGACATTTGTTCAACCAAGCACTGGAGGCAGCTGGTTAAACTGGCCCCACCACAACATGGCGCCCCACTTCAGCACCATCGGACGGAAGGGGCTAAAAATAAAGCACGATCATCCCGCGAGAATAGTTTGCGCTTAGTATTGAAAATGGTTTACAGAACGGAATTACGCGTTGGGGACAAGGCTAGAGTGCCGTACAAAGCGCCTTGGTTCCCTTACCTACCAAAAGCACTTACCCTCGAGCCAACATGAGCACATATTTACCCTTGTATTGTGCTTCCCCTTACCCAGAATTTTACAGTCACTTACTAAAAAGCTTTGACTGGCTCTTATTTTCCTTGTGGGTGTTGGATGCGGAGTTTGTTCATGGGTAGTGGATATTTTGGGTAATGGGTGTTGTGTATTGTGGAGCTGGTGGATGTTGTGGTTGGTTGGTGGTGGTGGTGGTTGTTGTGGTTGGTAGGTATTTGTGGGTGGTGGATGTTGTGGTTGGTTGGTGGTGGTGGTGGTTGTTGTGGGTGGTAGGTATTTGTGGGTGGTGGATGTTGTGGTTGGTTGGTGGTGGTGGTGATTGTTGTGGTTGGTAGGTATTTGTGGGTGGTGGATGTTGTGGTTGGTTGGTGGTGGTGGTGATTGTTGTGGTTGGTAGGTATTTGTGGGTGGTGGATGTTGTGGTTGGTTGGTGGTGGTGGTGGATGTTATGATTAGTTTTTGGTGGTGGTGATGGATGTTGTGGTTGGTTGATGTTTGTGGGTGGTGGATGCTGTGGGTGGTGGAAGTTGTGGTGGATGTTGTGGTGGTGGGCGTTGTGGTAGTGGATGTTGTGGAGGTTAGATGTTGTGGGTAGTGTAAATGATGGGTGGTGGATGTACAGGTGGTGGACGTTGTGAATGGTTTATATTATGGGTGGTTAATGTTGTCGGTAATGGATGTTGTTTATACCGGATGTTGTGACTGATGCTGTGGGTGGTGGATGTTATGTACGTTGCAGGTTATGGATGTGACTGATGTTCCTGCAGGGTGTTAGGGTTTGCCACCTGTGAGTTTTGGCCTACACGGAAGTTGATAATATCGACCCTGAAAATTTTTGTGGTATTAGGACAAATCGTTCGTAAACTAGAAAATTGTCGTGCGAAAATAACGTTGACATATATGAAGTGCTGGCTGAGCAATTTTAAGCCTCCATTTTGACGTAAATAAGAAATGTAAGATATCGAGGATATCATACAGTGTTTGAGATATTGTTTATCTATTCCTTATTTACGGGGAAACAGAAACGCAACATCGTAATGAAAGTACTTGATATTACTCGCATGTCAAAACTTTACATTGTCACATGATATCTGCAGTCCACCAGCTCAAGTTTCAGATGAACCTGGGAATACTACTAGCTCGATGATGCATTTTTTTTTTTTTTTTTTAGTTAATTCTTGCTATCCCAAGACGACTTTTATTTAGCTGACGGAGGACTTCTTATAGTTGTTTCTGTTGATGCTTAACCCAAGTCTGTGTTACCCGGCAGACTCGTCGATCACAGGTAAGCAGCTGCTTCTGCCGTCCTACAGGTACAGGCAGTTCAAACGCCAAGTAGTGAACCAGCTCCATTTTATGGTAAACAGCATTTTGCCAGGATCGGACCAAGGTCCTTTCCCAAGGCGAGGTGCAGGGAAATATGAGGAAGTTTGTCTCCTGGGTGGCCGCCGCAGCTGCTATGCTAAACCCAGGATACACAGCGCCTCCAAGGGGTAACTTCCTCGTCAGAGCCTTGTAGTGAAGGGGTTAATGAAAATTATATGGAACCCCTCCAGTTTGAAAAGTCTCTTCAAAGTTGAATAAAATCGCCAGGTAATTTTTTAAATGCAAAGAAGAAGGAGCCAAAGGCCAGAAGTCCGAAAGACTGTTCCCTCCGAAAATAAATAAATAAATAAATAAAATAAAACGAGCCAAACTCAAGATCCTTTCATTTCGAGATGCCTGGACACACTGTGTTTAATAAATTGAAGGTCATAGGTAATAGGAAATACAGACAGAGGAAGACAGTTCCAGAGTTGATGTGTTGCATATATGTAGGACTGGGAGTAACAGCTAACTCTTGCATTAAAGAGCTGGACAGAAAAGGGATGAGAGGTTGCTGCTAGAGGGGTGCTGCGCGCCCGCCATAGTGGTGGAGGGATGCAAGCAAACAGTTCAGAGGAACAGTGATCATTGAAGTAGCTACAGAAAAAAGATAAAGATGCAACAATGTGACGAAGAGGCAGAGGTTGAAGGGAGCCAGAAAGAGGAGGAAAGTTATTGAGACGAAACGCTTTTGACTCCACATTGTTGGGAAGAGCTGCAGGTGGTGGCTCAATCGGCAGAGAGGTGGCGTGCGGTCCTAAGTGACCCCGATTCAAATCCCAACTGGGGCGGGGAGCAGAGTATGGATTTGAATTTCATAATTTACTGATCTACCAGAAGACTCGCCGACATGTAAAAACACCCCTGCTAATACCAATACACAAGTCCTGTATGAGACAGCCCTAGCATGTATTCAATTGTCTTATTGACCTTATATTCAGTATGGACGGTGGGTGTTAGCGCCGAAGAGGTGACATGTTGAGATGTCGGAGGGCTACTAGTCCTCGGAGATATGCCCTTAAGCCTTTGCCCGGGGGCAGACACATTACCAAAAAAATGTGGGGAGCCTCCCCACACATAAGAGTTGTACTCTACACAGGGGCGAATGAAACCCGCGGATAAAGTCAACAACCGTGCGAGGGTAAAGAAGGCACGCAGTAGCTTATCACACCTACTCGTTATCTCTTGGAAGCACATGTTGCGAGGGTAATATGATCTTCCAAGATAAATCCCGACAGAATGAAACTCCAAATATCTTCAAAGATGATGCAGGATTGAGCTGGATATTGTAAAAAAGATTATAGGGTACTCCTGTGGTAGATTTTGGCGGGTCGAAAGTTGTAAGAACTTAAGAACTGAGTTTTGGATGCATTAAAAGCAATATTACTTTCACCCCAATCAGTGATATGAGCCAAGTCAGACACTGGGTTTGCCATAGCCCCATTCCTTATTTGTTGAAGTAACTGTTGGGATGGACGCCGCGAGAAGCTAATGGAAAAGTGAAGTGTGGAGTCATCAGCGTATGAGTGGACAGGATGAAGAATAAAATGAAGAATACGCTGTCAGATTTACAGAACTCTCGAATATGGAAACAAATATTACTTTTTTTATAATTCTCTGTGGAAATAAAATGTTAAAGGTAATCAATCCTCAGTTCTTTATGTTACCGCAAAAATTAAAAGTAAAAAAAAAAGTAAAATACTAGTGGCTTGATGTGAAATGTGAAGAGGGTAGTATGCAGAAAGATAAAATAAAAAAGAAACTGTGACTGTATGTAAAGTGTCAAGGGAAAGACGTACAGGTTAGTTCATACATAACACTCCTCTTCCACAAGCCAGGTGATTTCTCGTTAATTGCAGGGACGATCCAGGCGGCCTTATTAGTGCCTCTCCTGCACCTGTTATTCATTTCCTACTCCCACTGCCACACCCAATCCCATACTGGCAGATTGTACCGTACCTGCAATGCTTAAGATATCGCCAGATGAGTCTCTAGTGGGGTTCTATTTCCGAACCACCCTATACTCCATCTCCAGCTCTTAACTTTGATAGAGCCAGAGGTATTTGGATTCTATATCATTTTTCTCCTATGGGTCAACAAGCTTAAATTATTCCTCAAAAAACTGGTATTAGGATCAAAGGGAGCACTATAATGACGAGACCTATTGTACTTTGAAACGGGCAAGAAATTGGATGAAGTGTTAAGCCTCTTCGTCTTCCTCTCTGGAGACACGCCCGTCGAGTGAAAATTAGTCTTCTTCAAACATTCATTAGTAGCGCCTGTCCTCCGCCTTCACCTCTCCCTTCCTTCCTCTTCACTCTTCTTCCTCCCCTCCTACACTTGCCTCCTCCTCTTATCACATATCCTTTTCCTGTTCTATCTATTCTTCGTTATTTTCTTTCACATTTTTTTTCCTTTGCCAGTCTCCTTTTCCTTTCACATTATTTTTTCTTCATTGTCTTTCCTTTTCCTCTTCTTCCTACCTTCACCACTCACTATGTATGTCTCTCCATCTCTACCTATCCTTCTTTCGTTCTGTTTTGCAAGTTAAACATTCTTTCTTCTCTCTAGTCACTGTCCTCCTCTTTCACCCTTCCCTCCACACTGTCCAAAATCTATTCTTCTCCATTCATCTCTTCCCTCATCTATATATTAAGCGCGCTCGCGCATTTGTGTGTGTGTGTGTGTGTGTGTGTGTGTGTGTGTGTAATTCACCGGGTCGGTCAGGATCACTTGATGGTCGTGATCGTCAGCTTTTACGCTCCCGGAAGGGAGCTGAGAGCTCATATAGTCCGATCTAAGGGCAAGGCTGTGACCTTCACACAAGCACACACCCGTCCCCTTGCTCGAGGGGGACAGTAACCACCCACTTCGTCAGTGAAACTTTTCGCAACCTGAGCGAGGCGCGAACTCCAGTCCACCAGTTGGCAAGCGGGAACGTTACCACTGCACCAGCGAGCGGTGTGTGTGTGTGTGTGTGTGTGTGTGTGTGTGTGAAAATAAATCAGACTATTTTTATAAGATTTTAACCAAAACTGGTGGCAAGCCTGAGAGTTGACAGAGGGGATTACCAAGAGTGGATCAAAGGTCAAGGTCACATAATAAGGTCAGTTAAACAGTTTTGTTCCATTTAGAACAAACTTGGTAAAAGTGTTAATGATAAAACAAGATAAAAGGGATTCAGTCAAAGGTAAAATTCACAATGCAAGGCCAAAGTTCGACCCTTGTGTCTGTGGAAAACGAAAAAGTCAGTTTTATCACATTTGGGCTATATTTCGTGGAAGTGTTGAGGATCAGCCAAGGTGTTGCCTAAGAAGAACAATCGGTCAAAGGTTAAATCTGCATGGCAAGGTCAACTAATTTTTTTTTATCCAATTTAGACTAAACTTTGAAGAAGGGGTCAGGGTAAGGCATGGATGTACTGATCCGGTTTCACAGTAATCAGTTAAAGCTGCAAGTCATAGGTCAAGGTCACAACCAAGGTCAATGCAGTTTTGATAAGATTTGGACCCAAATAGTAGAAGGGTTAATGGTCAGACAAGAATGAAATAATTCTATTTTCAGGACAATTGGTTGAAGGCATACGTCACAGGCAAAGCCTAATGTTCGACCCTTAAACCAGTCTCTGGGAACGGGTGTTGTACGCTCTGAGTGCTCCTTCACGTTACTCTTTCTCTTTCCGTGCTTTCTCCCTATCTCCGGCCATCTCCTTCCATACTTTCCTGACTCCCCTCCCCCCTTCTCTCTCTCTCTCTCTCTCTCTCTCTCTCTCTCTCATTTCATCATCTTCAATCACCATACATCTCTTACCTACTTTGGCTATTCTTCATTCCCTCGTATTACTGCCCTCCTCCAAAATCTTTCTTCACAGGGCTAATAACTCTTCACCCTCTTTCCCATCGTCCTGTTATCTGCCCTCTGCACATACCTCTTCGTTATTCTGCCTATCATCCTTCTTTACTTCATTCCCTTTACCACTAGCCTTTCTCTCTAGCCCCTTCCTCATACCAAAATACTTTCTCTGATACACATGTGGCTCTCTTCTGTTCACATATACAGCATCGCTCCTACTCCACTTACTCTCCCTACTCTCTTATCCTTTAACTCCCTTTTCCGCCCACTTTACTCTCTCTTGCTGCTTCCCATTTCCCTTGTCTGATATCACTGTGGATCTCTTGCTGTGTTCACATATCCCTTCCTTACTCAACTCATTCATGCTTCTCTTCCTTCACGATATTTCCCTTACCTTCCTACCCTCTTTCTCTTCATGTTTTTCCCTTTCCGTTTACCTCTCTCTCTCTCTCTCTCTCTCTCTCTCTCTCTCTCTCTCTCTCGTACAACCATTGACACAAATTCTACTCTTCTGATACTATTCTACTGCGTGTACTTCGCCCCGAGAGCACGTTAGTCATATTCCTCCCTGACGAATCATATCAAAGAGAATCATATATGGGAAATGACACGTACCAGACCTCTCTCAGGAATATTAGCCATCAGAGGAGAGTGAGAAGCAGAATAGGTGAAATATTTAGAGAACTTTTACCCCCGCGTGTGTAGCAATAATCAAAAGTTTGGCAGTTCTCAGTTAGCTTATTGTCTTGCCTTCCATATTTTTCATTCATCCACAAACGATCAATGGCATTTTCTTTCTTTTTGTTTTGTGTGTGTGTGTGTGTGTGTGTGTGTGTGTGTGTGTGTGTGTGTGTGTGTGTGTGTGTGTGTGTGTGTGTGTGTGTGTGTGTGTGTGTGTGTGTGTGCTTCATATTTCTACCAAGGTCAAGGATGAGATGGAGGGATGGTGTGGAGATGTATATGAGAGAGGGGTGTGTGAGCTGGGAGCGACATGGAGGCGATTTGTTTGTGGCCACCCCTTACAGGATTAAGGCGTTTGGCAATAGAGAGATAGATAGATAAATAGTTCAGATAACACCTTCCAACGCCACAGCCTGCAGAGAAGCGCCGACGAACTTCTGCCCACGTCTGCACCTATTTCCCTTGTCTGGTTTGTATGTGGCTATGTACTCCCTTCGCTCGCTGTCTTTCCCCCTCGCTTACTAACTTTGTGCTTTCCGCTTCGTTCACTTGCTTTTCGCTTCATTTTCCTCCTCCTCAGATTTGTGTCATTCCTCTCTCCTACCGGCAACTTTAAATCATCATCCTTCGCCCACCCGTCTGTCTGTCTGTCTGTCTGTCTCTCTCTCTCTCTCTCTCTCTCTCTCTCTTGCTTCTTCCCTCCCATATTACTGTCACTCACGCCTTGCTCCCCTTTCATAAGCTGTCTGCAAGAACACCAATTTATCTTGCTCTCGTGGATGCTCTCTCTCCTTCGTGCTCCTCACACACGTCCCTCGTACTCCTATATAACTGGCTTTACCGTCCAGCATTTGGTAAGATACATGTAGCCTGTCTACCACTGCACACTGTCGGGCCATCCCAGGGGCCAGCGTACTCTCAGCTTTGTCTCTAAGTAACTCAGCTTAACCTAATAACCAGCCGTGTGTCACTAGTTTTAACTTTCATCCTACAGCCCTGTGGCGCACCAGCACTGCAGTCTACACTGTCTTGCTCTAATACTAGCTCTAGTCTACACTGTCTTGCTCTAATACTAGCTCTGTCATATGAACATTGTGTTTAGAACCTCGAGATATGTAAAATGTGTAAATAATATATTATATACTTGTCGCAGAAAGTACAGCTTGAAATACAAGTATAATAAAAGAACACAAACAGATGCAAATAATTTTTCAGCTTGCAGACCTCAGGCAGCCCTTAGCAGGTCATGCATCTACATGTCTCTGTCTCAGAGACCTCTGCCACTGTGTGTGTGTGTGTGTGTGTGTGTGTGTGTGTGTGTGTGTGTGTGTGTGTGTGTGTGTGTGTGTGTGTGTGTGTGTGTGTGTGTGTGTGTGTGTGTTTTCAGAAGTGAGTGGAAAAACATTACCTGTCCTATCTGTTTCCCCTAAACATACAATATATAGAAAAAATATTCCTATGAAGTTTAGAAGTGCCTTTTGCGAGATTTGGCAAATACAATGAACACAATTCTAGTATTACATCCAGAATACGAATGGGGTATTAAATACATGGTAATCAAACTGCCAAACAGATATATGGCCTCGTGGATGCTGCCCCGATCCAGTCATTAGCATCCCTCGGTTTGCGTCATTACACACCGGCAGGTATCTATAGATATGGCTGTTCGGGAGGGATGCCTTCACGTGATAGCACCGATATAAATGGGTGGCCCCACTGCCCAGTTATAAAAAACGTCCCTTAGTTCCCTACCCTATCCCCCAAAAGGACGATAGTGGACTGCAGCTTCAGCCTGCAGTGCACTGAGTTCACGTTTCTGATGAACCTACATCAACAACAGTAACAACAACAACTACAACTATTATTACTACTACTACTGCTATTATTGCTGCTCCTGCTTTTACTGCTGCTGCTGCCACTGCTACTGTTGCTGCTTCTATACAACTACTGCTACTGGCGCTGCTGCTACTACTACTACTACTGCTACTGGCGCTGCTGCTGCTACTACTACTACTGCTACTGCTCCTGCTGCTTCTGCCTTTACTACTACCACTACTACTACTACTACTACTACTACTGTGCTACCGTGAAAGAAATGAAGTTTACCTGACAAGTGCCACTGCAAGGAGAGCAGTGCAGGACAGATCACGAGCTAATTAGGACAAAGCTTCTCGTGCGAGTAAGGCTTCAATATCAAAAGTGAGCAGGAAGGAACAGGCTTAATTGCAGTGCACTCAACAAAACTGACACCGTGAACAAATTCCGTCGCAGACCTGCCCAGAAGCTAAAAGCAAAAACAGTTGAAATACCTGACCTGAATTCAGGATTTAAATTGTCTGAATTCATGGAAGAAAACAGAGTGTTACGACAGGAAATCTTTTTAAATTCGAAATCATAGTGGAGCATGTCAGTTGAAGACATTCCTTTGGAAAGCTGGGATTGCAAGGGTTTTCTCTGGTCTCATGAGGAAATACATCGCTAAAAACAAAATTTACTGAATATCTATTACCTGCTGAAAGAATCTATTCTCTCACATAGTAGAAAAGTTAGTAGCTTCTGGAAACCATCGCTGTCGGGCCATGTCGGTTTGTGCAGCTCATTTCTCAGCTGAACGTAAACATCTCTTCGCTCTGCTTGCTCACATCGTTCGCTGCTCTCGCTCGCTCATAATTACAAAATGGTTGCTCAATGGAAAGAAGCATTACTGATGTAATTACTGTATCACCAGAATATCGTGGAAAATGCAGAGAATAGAACAAACATCTAATAGTTCTCACTGATCGAAGCAAAATATTCAGCACTGTCAATTTTGAGATTATCTAGACTTTACTATCCAGGTGTCGGGTCTCAGCAAAAGTTTTGAACGTACTAAATAAGTTCACAAGAGTATATAAGCCTCTGCACACGCATGTGGTTTTGAGGAGAATGGGAATGGATCTGTATGCAGACCATGGAGGCTGTTATCATAGCTCGTCTGTTACTTAATGCCAATGACGTCATGAACCTATTTCCTTACCTTGTTGGAAGTCTGGTCAGCCAAAGACATCTGCAGTCATACACCAGGATCCAGTCCACTGAGCCGCAGTACACAGATGCTTGAGCTCCTATGCTACGTACCCCAAATAAAAATGCAACGTGCATTATACGAAAATTCTCTCCTCTGCCTACAGAGACCTGGAAATTAGCACTGACTAGGTTAAAGTAGAGGCTCCAAGCCGTCTTGAACTTGGTATCAACAGTTTACCACACGATGCAGCGTCACAAAGATACTTCAGACAAAACGTTAGCTTCGACGGACCGGCCAGTTAATGAGAACTCATCACCACTACCCAGACAGGTTCTTCATTATTAGACGGCGGATTCCCGAAAAACGTCAAGTGGCCCTTCATATATACCCCTCACATATACTGTTCATATTTAATCCTAACATGAACACACAGAAAAGAAATTCCATGTAAATCTACCCATACACATCCACCATCACGTCATTATCCCTCAAATACCCTTCTGCCTCATTCTTTCACCTGGTTCACAGTCTACCTCTTCTTCTCCCATACAACTGTCCTTCTTACTTTCCCTCCCTTCATCTTCTACCTAAATCTCAGTCTACCTACTTCCCTTCAATTTCTTCCAATGCCTTCCGTATCGTCGGTTTCTTTCTACTTGTTCTCCTATGATCACGTCTTTCCTTCATCTAGTTCTCGTCATATCTCTCTTGCTTCTCCTTTTACTTCTTTCCTTCACTTAGTTCTCGTCCCCCATCTCTCTTCTTCTTCCATCTCTTCCCTTCATAACCTAATTCTCCATTTATCTCTTTTACATATCTCTCTAGTTTCTTCCTTCACATCCTCATTTTCTCTCTCTGCTTCTCTTTTCAGTTCCTTCCTTTACCTCGTTCTCGTCCCCGACTCTCTTCTTCCCTCTGTTCCGCCTTAACCTAATTCTCCCTTTATCTCTTCTATTTATCCCTCCTGTGCATTCCTTCGCCTGCCTCTCTTCCTGCCACCATTCATGCCTTGAGCTGCTTCCCCTGTGCGTCATATTTCTGCGCTCCCCACCACAGCAGCCTCGCCCTCGCCTCCATAATCTCCCTCTCACACTCCACCTACTCGCATTCTTCTTGCTTTATCTCCCCCTCACTCGTCTTCTCACTCACCCACATCCTGATAGTCCTCTTTACTCACTGTCTTCTTTTTCGGTATTTTATTCATACACATTTACGGCCAATACTTCCTGTACATCAGAGGTCAGCGTCCCTCAGTTTCCCTATCTCATGCAACTGGGAATTTTATACTTGCGACCGTCACAACGATGCCCTAAACTCGTCATGTGCAGCCCGGCAGATTTATTATTACACGATCTTTGGGAGGAATGGAAAGAACGAAAAACCAGAGAAAGGAAACACCTGAGAAAACTGCGAAGCACTGTGTAAGAGTTCGGAAAACGGGTGCATATGTTTACTGGGTGTATGGAACCAGTGATCTGTAATATACCTCCATTTTACTTTAATTTATTCTAAAACTGTCATCTCTCCATCCTGAATGCTTACATTTAACAACAGATTAACACCAAATTATGGTACTAGTCACGAAGAAGAGATAAGGGAAGGAAACAAAGTAGTTGTATTGTCTTATTTTCTGTCACTGAGCTACGTGAAAGAAGCTGCAAAAGGGCAAAATCTGGGCCAAGTTAAGGTAAAAAGGGTATACCATGTGACTCATCGGAGGGTATATGATACTGTATATGGAGGAGCAACATGGAATTCTACCTCATGTGTTTCGGAATCAAATCTTATTATCATCCAGACTCCTAATAAGGTGCTGGAGAAGGACTCCTTCATGTGGTGGTACCGATATAACTGGGCGGTGGAGCAGACTGGTTATACAAAATGCCATCGGCTAATTCCCTCACCCCCAAAAGGAGGATGGTGTTGGGCTTCAAGAAAGAGAAACTTAAGCCAACAGTACACTGGGTTCACATTCAGATGAACATAGAGCTACAACTAACTACTACTGTACCGATGGGATTTATTTTTACACATACTTCGTTACTTTAAGCGATCTGTACTGCCCTGATCGCCATCTCAGCACATCCTCTATATGTCACGCAGTCCTCAAAGAAATGACTCGACATTAACCCTTTGCACGGACAGGACTGATTCTTAGCACACACCTTGATTAGTCTGAATTCTACTGACATGAGTCGAACTTGTTGTTAAAACCCTGGGCTTATTTTTCGCTGTGAACCCAGTGGACTGCAGAAAATCGGCAACTTTGACCGGTTATTCCCAGAGATCTTCAGCTGAGGTGATGTTGATGGACCATCTGTGTTGTGATAGTGTGATAGCTGTACTAAATCATTGTGATGTGATTTGGGGGGCTGCATTGAGCTATTGGGAAAATTAATTGTTTGCGAGTTGTATTTTGTGCTGAAATTGTACCAGGGAAGGGTGGTGGCCACTTTACAGACTGGCTAGGTGTACTCGTGTCTTTCTGTTCAGGGAAACTGTTGAAGGGTGCGTGTCTGGTGGTGGTTCTTGAAGTCGATCTAACGGATGTAAACTTAACTGGAGGTACAGCTGCCTGCAGAGGTTCTGTTCCTCTTCCTTTCCATCAGTAGCTTATATTATATTAGGTTTTGGAGTTATAAGTATCGGTTCGTTGGAAGTATCTTGTTTAACCAACCAAGCAGATTACAGTACTTACAAACAGCTTTATCCAAATATAATATGATATGGATTATTAAAAATCACGAGGAGGAACGAAACTTTTGTAGAGGACCGTACCTCAAGGACATGTACTGTCATCGGGGAAAAAAAAAGAAAATGCATTGGTAGGTCTGCATACACGCATTTATACACATGACCTGAGTCAACCTATACTGCCTTGACCTTAAGTGATCTGAAAGGGATTAATAAGACAAACAGATCGAAGATGAATTGAATTATTGAAAATAATCATGGTGTCGCAACCGTTTGGTCATATGGCACCGTAAACTTAGTTAAATAATAAAATATGGAAATGAAAATAAAACAAAATGAAAAAATATCATTCGGTGACATTAAAAATTTAAACTCCTAAAATATCAGTTAGCATACAAGGTGGAGGGGAGGAGGCCCACCTCCTCAAGAAAAGTAAAAACATCGACTGGACAGCCAGTGGACTCCCCAAGCATGGAAGACAGACAGTAAGAAGCCTTCGCCCCCCTATACCTGTGGAGAAATCTCCGTTGGAGTTCACCCAGACTTAAATATTCGCCCACTAAGTGATGGGTATTAAGGGGAACCAGGCAGAATTCACAACAGAGCTGAGCCCGACTATACATCAGGAACCCATGCGTATGCCGTGAGTGCACAATGCAAAGCCAGGCAACAGCCACATCTAACCGCCAAGGCGTGGATAGAAGAGCCCTCAATAAAATTACCTTCTGAAAAAAATCCTTTAATTTATTGTTAGTTACAACATCCCACTGTCTCTGCCAAGAAACACGAACTGCCAACTTAAAGAAAGGAGACAAATCAGTTGCAAAATGTCAGTAGTTGGCAAAGAGCCTTCGAGAGTATGAGAATTTAGCTAAAGAATCTGCCCTCTCATTACCCGCCACACCAACATGTGCAGGTACCCAACAAAACCGGACCAGTTTACCCCATCTCTCAATCAAGAAAAGCCACTCAAGAATGGCAAAGACCAGAGGACGAGCTGTGTTAAAACTTATAAGAGCCAAAGGGATGCTTTGAGAGTCACTTGAAATGGTAAAATGCCTTTCTGGATGTGTTAAAATTAGTGGATCTAAAATGACAGTAGACAATTCTGCAGCAAAAACAAAGGCATCTAAAGCAAGGCCACCTCCCCTAGCAAAATCTGGGAACATCATTCAAAACCCGACCCTAGTGGCCGACTGTATTAATAGGGACAGTATCTCCGTGAAGGGATGGTTGTTCTAAAAAGAAATGAGGTATCGCCTGGGAAGGGGCTTAGTGCCAGCAAATTCCCTACTGAACTGCACTGTTGGAAGGAACCAAGGACAGACCCTTGGGACCCCGATGGTACAGACAGGCACAGCTGAAAAACTGAACTCTTCTGTGATCTGCCTGACCCTTAACCCAAAGGGGTGCGGAGTAAGAGGATGAAATCATAGCAATGAAAAAAAAAAAAAGGGGGGGGTTCTCGAGGCACACAAATGGCTGCTAGTGAGTCTGGCAGACATTGCATTCAGATCCAGCAACGAATGATCAATGACTTACTGTACGTTGCAGATCTAAGGGGGGCACACCAGCCTCCACTAGGAAGCTAGCAACTGGGGAGGATTTGAAAGCACCAGTAGCAAGTAGCAGACCAGCATGATGTGGAGGATAGAGAACACTAAGATGCGATACAGTAGCCTAGGAATACACCTCGCAACCACAGGCAAGCTTAGATCGCATCAAGGTGTGATACAGGTGCAGGAACATATTCCGGTCAGCACCCCATAAAGTGTGAGACAATATCCTAAAGTAATTCAAAGCCTGCGTACAGGACACTAGTAAAAGCTACAAATGTGGAACCCAAGTCAACCCGCAGACAAATGTCAAACCAAGGAACCTAGTCTCCTCCACGTATTGGAGATGGTGCCCACTCAGAAATAAGTCAAGGTCTGGGTTGACTCTCCTATTCGACAAAAGGGGATAGCTAATGATTTCGTTGATGAAAAACGAAAACCTCTCTGTTCCACCTAACTGTGACCCTGTCTAACACCAACTGCATTCTTCTCTCAACGCAGTCATCCGTGAACCAGCAAACCAAATGGCCAAGCCATCTACATAAAAGGGGGAAGACGCTCCCTCTGGTACAAAATCCACTATGACATTGATGGCAATAGCAAACAAGGAGACGCTAAGCACACTCCCCTGTGAAACACCCTCCTCCTAAACCCGAGGGGGAAAAGAGGGACGAACCCACACAGACCTGAAACCTTCGGTACCTTACTGACAATGGCAGGCAACTCTGCAGCCCAAAACTGTGCAACTGACTCAGGATGTCATAGCACCATGAAGTATCGTATACCTTTTCGATGTCAAAAAACAAAGCCACAGGATGATGTCTAGAAGCAAAGCTTCACAGACTGCTGTTTCAAGCAGGATGAGGTTATCAGATGTACACATCATCCTGCAAAACCCACTTTGTGAAGGACAAAAGAAACCACATTTCCCTAGATAACAAATGAGCCTCACACTGACCATCTTCTCAAACAGTTTGCATTCAAATGATGTCAAACAAATGGGATGATAATTAGAAACAATAGAATGATCCTCACCTGGCTTAGGAAACGGGAGGGCTACACCCAACTTCCAATCAATGCTGCCACACTTTCGTCCCATACCCTGTTATAGAAATCTAATAAAAAGAAGAGAGAATCATACAGCAAATGGCTAATCATAGCATAGGGAATGTCATCAGGTCCAGGAGCAGAGTCACAACACCGCTTGAAAGCAGCACGCAGTTCACAGAGAATAAAGAATGCATTTTACAGTTCATCTCCACAAGACAAAAAGGAAATGTTTAACCACTCCTGTTGATGCCAGAAACAGCTAAATGGTTTGGTGGGATCTGACTGAAAAACATGAAAATACTCGGCCAGGGCTGAAGCTACCTCAGAAACGTTTGATACAGAATCCCCTGAATTTTAAGCAATGGTGGCAGAGAAGGTGAATACATGCCCGTATTTTCCTCACCTTCTTCCAGACCAGTGGTAAAGAAATGAATGAGGTGGCAGATGAGACATAGGTTTTCCACGATGTCTGACGTGAGTTTTTCAGAACCCACCAATAATGGGCATGAGCTTTCCTAAAAAGGATTTTTAAAAGACAACATCTTCATTCCCCCTGTATCTTCTGCTAGCAGCTTTGTAGACACTCCTAACCAGAGCACACTCCTTATTCTACCAAGGCACAGGTCTCCTGCAAAACTTTCTAGATGTTCGAGAATAGAGGAAAGAACTGCTTGATATACAGTTAAGAAATACTGTTCTGCATCAGCAGCACTCCAAAAGTCAGGAACACTAAAGTCAAGACTACAGTGTTTCACAAACTCTGCCCAGTCAGCCTTACCCAAACACCAGCAAGGGACTTGCTCCATCAGCACAGAACTACATGCATGAACTATAATAGGGTTGATCACTACCGGGCAAGTCAGGCAGGGTCTCACGAATAATGAGTGGAGACCAATGTAAGATCAATTACAGATAGTACCATCTTGTACATAAATGCACTGAGTTACCAGCAGTCAGAAGAACCAGGTCTAAATTCTTAATTAAAGATGCCAGATCCCCACAGGAGTTACACAGAATATCACCCCACAAAGCATGACACCCACTCAAGTCACCTAGAAGAACAAATTATCTAGGAAGCTGACAAATAAGGTGATCAAGATTGGCATGCGAGACAGGTACAGAGGGAGGTAAATAATAGCAAAACAATATGTAAATCCTCTCCTGGTGTAACTGAAGCCACAACCTGTAGGAAGGACCGGACAGAAAAAGAAGTGCATGGAATATCTGTACGGCCCAGAATAGCACAGCCACTTCGAGAACCACAATCCACATGAGATGGCAAGTAGAGAACTGTATATCCTTTAAAAGCAAGAAGATGCCTGATTCCAACCATAGTTTCCTGGAGGCAATCACAGAAGGGGTGAAACTTGGATAGGAGCAGTTGAAGTTCCTCCCAATTGCCTCTAACACCTTTACAGTTTCACTGCTGAGCAACGTTTATGGGACCAGGCATAACTGATTAGTTTAACCTCTTAATGGGAGAGACATTTGACTCCACTGGAAAAAGAATGTTGGATGGAGGCCGTACTTGTGGTTTAATAATACAGTTTCTGTTATCAGAACAAACTGGATTGGCTGTCGATGCTGGAGGCACAAGACTGGGCTCTGGTGCACTGCAAAAGAAAGTGGTACATGATGCTGAGACCCCTGCATTAACAACCTCCACCACATCCATGGTAAAGGAACCCTCAGATACTACAGTGTTAAGCTACCTCCGACTGGTTGTCCTGGTAGGGAGATTACTTGGTGGATTCTCCGCCAAAGCAAACTGGAAGACCCCCTACCACGTTTGGGTGCAATAAAGGACCCAGTCTGAGCAGCAGACTTAGTCCAAGTAGACAGAGGAATGTGTGACTCGCGAAAATTGGTAGACTTGGACACCACCCCTGATACAGCATCACCTGACTTTGCATGCAAACCATAAGTTGACCCAAATTCTTGAGAAGACTTAGTACATGATGGTCACGATGTCCCATGAGAATCACCACGAGCAGTTCCAGTTACAACAGTTACATATGATGCAGCAGAAGCCAAGCCTGCAGAACACAACAGAGCTGCACATTCAGCAAACACGAAAGCTTGAATAATATTGGACACTGGGGAGGACTCTGACGACACTGCAGCAGTAACAACTGGAGAATGTGGCCTCATCAAGAGTGATACATACGTAACCTCTTACCGGGGAACACAAACATAACCCTCGTCTTTGCCTCTTGAAATGGAATTTTCTCCCTGACACAAATTTGTTCCCCCACAGGCCTTCAAGGAAGCAGGATGAGACACATAGTTAGCACAGGAAGGGGAGAAGGAACACTTGAGATCCTCATGGACGCTCCCACAGTTGACAGCTTTTTGGCACCTGCATACATGGCTGGCAATGGTAATAGCGTCTGAGTAGAGATACATACTGCTTCACTTTGTAGCAATGCCATGCAACAACTAAAACATCAGGCAAACAGGCCAAATCAAATATAAGAATGAGGGTAGGTGCTGTAGACAAGGTACCCTTAACCTTCCTGTGGATACACTCCTCCTTCACCACACTCTTATCAGTGAATTCCAGCTGAAGAACTATTACACTATATCTGAGAAATTCTGTGGCATAAACAACTTCACAAGACTGATTAAGAAAATCATGAGGACAGCATGAGACAGAGAAACTATCAATGTCCTTAACAGTCTGAAGGGACTCACTCTACCAAGTGCCATCAGCCTGAGGGACAACCTTCGAAGCAGCACCACAAGCCCAAACAAGAGCACAATGTATCCGAAAAATATTCTGCTAACGCAGATTCTGGCCAGCTGAACTATGGACAACAACATACTCTGCAAAACAGAGAGGCTCAGAAACACCAGGCATCATTCGCATTAAAATTACTTGAGGACTGAGTAGGGCGCTGGGCACACTGACAGTTAGCAACCAAACAGTGGCTGACTGACACATACGGCTCCAACGTGGCCACCAGGAGGAGCCAACTGAAAACCCAGGAACTTCATCCTTGAGAGTGCCAGAAGCCATCAACTTATTAGGTTGTTTAAGTGAATGGGCCATAGACAGCAAAGAAACCCTTGCTTCCTCATCCCTCCACCCAGCATGGAGCCCAACAAGGGAAGGTCATATGCCAGGGCCAACACTGCTGGCAATTGCACATGTAGTGAGGGAATATACGCAGGAAACCACCGGGGGACCTAGACAAGGATGACTTTAGGAAAATAGGAGCCACCAAGCTCCCCACTACCCATTTGATCCGTGGCCAACAAGTGGCCAGCTGATTGACCTGGTCTGGCCCAACTAGGCCATCTGTCTAGCCAGAACAGGGGACCAAAGAGGTGTGTTGTTAGCTGCAGAGAGCATCTTTCAGCACTGCTCAACCCCCAGGACTCCCATTCCCAGCATTACGGGATGCTACGCACGACAAACCTGTGGGAAGACAAAAACCCTGCCCAAGATGGAAGACGAGCAGGGATGAGCAGCATCACCAGCAGGTTTCCTTTACCAGCAATGCTAGGAGGAGGGGGGGTGCTTGGTACACGAGGTCGACAGATGCTAAACCCTGCAAAGGTAGGCAGGCCTCTACAGGAGGCAGCATTGCCAACCACTCTTCAAGCCACCACGTCAAGGTGGAAACAGATATTAATTGTCGTCCTTGGATATGACCATGGCTGGAACGAACTACAGTGAGATGATTGGAACTAGATTAACATAAGTTTGGCACAGAAGACAGTGGCATATGCTCCATCATACCAGGGTGATGATTCACAAACAAAGTACGATCGATTCCTGTCATATTTAAGACCCACTTTTGCACAAGGGACAGAGGAAAGAACAGAACCTTTGACCTGAATATTGACTTACTTTCGATCAGTTGTGAGTCATACCTAAGATTTGCAAGGAAAGGATGGGTGTGTGCAAGATCTTCCCATTTCTCCAGTTGCTCCTGCAAAAAACAAATTATAGCTGCATGAGAAAATCTTTTATTGTAATTTCCCTGTCATAAAAATGCTTCTGCTGGAATGACACAGAATTAAAGAAAAACCTTTCCACATCTATTGGTCATACTTAACACACACACACACACACACACACACACACACACACACACACACACACACACACACACACACACACACACACACACAACCTCTGACAGCACAATATTCGTGCACCCACCAAATGTCCTGAAGGCTGAAGACTAGACTTTGCTTTGTGGCCTTGACCTTTGCCGATTGCTCTCATAACAGAATCGCTTCATCCTTACTTAACCCCGAACCCGCCCACAAAGTTTCGGCTAAATCAGATCGGAACTGTGTAAGTTGACCTCGCCATGGGATCTTGACCTTTGACGTTCCCTTTGACCTTTAAATTTCATTAACTATTTTCAAAATCTAACCCATTTTTACTCACCAATACCCGAACCCTTCCACAAAGTTTGGTCTAAGTCAGATAAAAGCTGTTTAAGCTTTCCATGCCACCTTGACCTTTGACCTACTGTTTTCAAAACGATGGGAAAAACCCTTGGTTGACCCTCTGTTCTTCTTCTAGGTTTGGTCCAGATCAGATCAAACGTGGGTTGTTTTGTTCACACATAGACACTCGGATTGATTTTTGACCTTATCCTGTGGCTTTGACCTTTGACTGCTTGTTCTCAAAGTTGACTCACTTCATTTTTGTCTTATTCTAAACCACAACACGAAGTTAGGCTTAAATCTCATAACAACTGCTTATGTTGATTTTGCTATATCAAACATTGACCAGTTCCTGTGACCCTGACTTTTGACGTATTATTCTCAAAAATATTAGCTGAATATCTTCGCGATCACTTACCATTTCCATTAACTTCTGATAAATTACCAATATGCTGGGAATCGAACCAGGGACTCTCAGGTGAAAGCCAGGCAGCATACCACTACACCACGACCAGGTAAAAGTTAACTCACGTTGTCACAATCTTGTTACAAGATTGTGACAACGTGAGTTAACTTTTACCTGGTCGTGGTGTAGTGGTATGCTGCCTGGCTTTCACCTGAGAGTCCCTGGTTCGATTCTCAGCATATTGGTAATTTATCAGATGATTTTTCCTGTGTGTAGTACAGGTTTCTCCCTTCATTTCCATTAAGTTTACTTAATACCGGTATCGGATGCAAAAAAGATGAGTTATATTCACACACACACACACACACACACGTAAAGTAAAACGCAATACCCTCTCTAGAGTGGATATAAAAAAAAAAGTATTAAGGTATTGCAGAGAGGAGAAAACCTAACTAAATTGACGAACCGTAGCCAAATCAAGTGAGGCGCTGAACGTGCGTAGGAGAGTATGTCGATGTGTGTTGAGGCTGAGGCGTGTGGGTTTATTGTGGTTTTGTGAGTGTGGGTGTTTAAGTCAGGGTGTTTGGAGAAGTGCGTGGGGTAGGTGTGTCTGTGTGTACAGGGAGACTGGAACTTTTTGTGAGGGTGAATGTGGTTGTATGGATGAGATTGTTTAAGCTGGGGTGTGTGGCTGTGTGTGGGTATATGGACGGTCCTTGTATATTCTCAACCTCCAGTAACAGTCGCAGACATTGTATCGTATTCTCCTTCATTTAAAAGACTACGTACAACCTCTTCTTTTGCCGTATATTTTGCTTAATACAGCTCTAATATCAGGTGTATAACCAACGTCAAATCCGCCGACAGTATTATGATGAAAATGCGAGAGTACAAATAGGGAAAAATAACGGTTAAGGTGAAGGAACGCTACGAAACCTCCTTTGACAATGAGAACACTGGCCATTACCTCTGACACACCTTACATCACGCCAGGTACGTGATGTCGGTAAATTATCCCACTCAGTGTTCCCCGCCACTTAGGAAACTTATTTCTGCCAACGACGGATTATTTTCCTGAAGTGATGAAAACCTCCAGTCGTAAGTAGTAAGAACATGATTGCTTCAAAAGTAAAGATAAAAATTACATTTCTTTTGAAAGAAAGAAATTGGTCAAACTTTAGCTTCAGATTAAATCATACTATACTTTGCCTTACCAGTAAAGGCGTTCATCGTTTTTACTCTGTTCCTTCGTGTACTGTATGAAATAATTGTTTCTGCTATACTTCAAACCGCGTTCAACTAGAATATTGAAAACCGAACAAAACAGTGTTCAATTATATTTTCAGAGAGCATTTGTATCTGATTATAATTGGGTTAATACACTGTAGAGGAGAACATGATTATATTTCTCTTACCCCAGGCTGTTTTGGTCCAAGGCATGGGACAATTGAAGCGAAGAGTGTTGAGATGGTTTTACTCTTATTTGTTTTCTTCGCAGGACATTTAAAGGGGAGGGTAGCGTTGTACAGCTATGAGCAAAAATTCGCCGAAGTTTCTCTACCGGCTGTGGCAACAGAATATGTTACCCGAACTCTTATTATATGATAGCAAAGTCAAGCATACAAAAAAAAAAAATGCGTGAGAAGGAAAGATACCCTTTGTCGTATGGGGCGGAGTGAGAAATATGGAAGGCAGAGAATTTGTCGGTGAACTTTTGCTCATTGCTGTACACTGAACCTGTATCTGCTTTCTACATAACATAGACTAATGATTTTTTTTTTCCTTTTTCTTTTATCACTGGCTTTCTGTGACTCAACTGCCTCTCTCTCTCTCTCTCTCTCTCTCTCTCTCTCTCACTCTTCTCCCATACTATCTTACTTCCTCCCTCACTCCGCCTCCTCTATTCCCTCATTCTCTCAACCCCCTACTCTCTCAGTTCATCTCTTCTTCTTTCCCTCCACTCCTAACACTGTCACCCCAATCCCACACTTTCGCTCCCTCAGCCTTGATCGCATTACCCCCCATCCCTCCCACACACACTTTCAATCATCTTTCCCTCAGTCTTTCACTTCCCTCCCTTCCTCACACTCTACTCTCATACTCTCCTCACACACACACACACACACACACACACACACACACACACACACACACCGCGTCCTTCTCACAATGTTCCGGGGCAAAAAGAAAACAAGAAAAATATCACCCCCTTGATTTTTTCCCAGTACAATGCCGCCTGTGAGTTCTGAAGCGGGATTGCGTAGGGAATAAAAGGTGGCGGTATTGTTGTATAATATATTGCAAGCGTTTCCTGAGCACACTGGATGCCACTTGAACGCCCCAGCCAGGCACCAACAACTGCGTGGATGCTGAAAAATACCAGGCCATTGTTAACACCAGAACGGTGCTGCCTACTGGAATTTTATCAGCGTAAGGATACCGAGCCGTTCTTGACCAGAATACTTGCACATCATCTAACAAAGCACACACACACACACACACACACACACACACACACACACACACACACACACACACACACACACACACACACACACACACACACACACACACACACACACAAGTTTCTCATATGTATCTTCCCACCTCCTTCTCTGCCAGCTTCGTCTCCTTACATCTTCAAAATCGCCCACACATCTACGTCCATTCATCCTGCATAGCCATACCACTATCCTCTTCAATCCAACGATATATTTTAAAACCTTTATTCCTGTGACTTCCAGAGGGCTTTACTTGGCTTTGGATATATATCGAACTGGATGGGCAATACAGCGTGGTTTATACATAACTCTGCTCTTCCACTCTGTTCGGCCATTTCTCGTGCCCTGCGGGGAAGGCTCAGTCAAAGTTATCAATGCCTAACTTGTATTTATATTAATTTCCTACTCCCACTGCCCAACCCACCCCCACACCAGCAGACTGATCCGTCCTCACTACAAATAAGATGCCACCACAAAGCCTCCTAAAAGTTAAAAAAATAATAATAATAATAATAATAATAATAAAAATAAATAAATAAATATAAAAGTCTGGAGGCTACAAGAACAGAGCAATAAAATAGGTCAGTGGAGTTCAGAAACTCAGCACACTCCACTATTTTTATTTAGAGACTTCCTTACTCCACATCCTTCACGATTCAGTAACTTCTTCCTCTGTCCATACTACCTAACCAACACACATTCCCTGGCAGTCACACTGAATAAAGCAACAAAATAAGTCAACCGATTTCAGGGATAAAACACATTCCACTATACATTATTACTGAGAGACTTCCTTACTTCGCATCATTAACGAATCAATATTTTTTCCTGTCCACACCCACACACATTCGCTAACAAGTAGGCAGCATACAGAGAGCACACATCTACGCCAACGTCTATAACAGACATCTCAGACCACGACCAAAACTTAAGCAACTCTTTTTTTTTTCTTTTGGCCATGATCCACATATCCACAAAATTTCATTCAACTCTATCAATAACAATTTGAGATATCTTGTAGACAAACAAAAAACAGTACTGAACCGGGATTGAAACCCCAATCATCACCAAAGTTTAATCAACTCTTCCTTGGCCCATGACCCATATATCCATAACGTTTCATTGAAATCCTTCGATAAACTTTTAAAATATCCTGTGGACAAACAGACAGACAGAGGTAAATACGTATGTGCTCTAGCTTTCCTTGACGGAGGTAACAATCCTATTTCTTCCGCTATCCTCCTAGACTTTTTCACGCAATACCACACCAAAATCCACGCCAGATACTTGCTGCACGGTCGCTAGTTTTGCATCACTGTGACTCATGAAAGAGGCCCCACTAGTAGCGGGCGTGTGCGGGAGAGAACATCTATGGGTTACAGTGACGCAAAACTCTCTTCCGCAGCCACAAGCGTTTAGTGTGGACGCAACCTAAAACACCTTCATGCATTCCTCTTGCAGCCTCCATACTCAGTTCTCTGTTTCGCACCAGATCCTTCGTAGAACTGATCACCTGTCTGCCTTTAGCATTTCTTCCACATTGGTCTGTCATCCACCAGTTCGTATCTCTTATTTCACCAATAAATTTCACAACCATCTATGTACTCCTACCTACATTTACTTCACTTATTTTCAAGCTAAGCAGTTCAAAGATATAATTACAACTCATCCATCCTGCTAGGATCCTATTCGTTATCTAAATAAACAGCATTTTCGCATCTCTTTCCAAAATAATATCCTGTCTTTAAATTATAATCTTTTTCCTTCCAAAGTTAATCACTAACATTTTTCTCTCTTTCCCGAACTCTTTACATTTATTTTTACCTTCCACTCAGTGTATTTCAGCTTTTTTATCAAAATTCCTTTCATGCAACCACTCAGACCACTTCTTTCTATTTTCTTCCCGTTCTTTTTCAACGTATACATCCAGCCAAGCCGTAACTTTTAAACTAGTCATTATTCTTGCAAAATTATATAGAACTTCAGTATCCAAAACTTGGCATATCCTTGTATGCACGTTACATTTTTCCGAAATCCATTTGCTTCCAATTCACCAACTCCTCCACTACCTTATGTTCATATCCATCAGTAATTGCTTTGTTTTTCATCTTCTCCCACCCTCCATTCCCCTATTTCCTCGCAGTTTCATATTGCATACAACAGGGATATTGCCAGGCACACCAGTGCGCCATCCTCTCAACGCCCTCGTGCCAATAACTCTCAAGCATCTTTCTCTTTATAAGAGCATAATCGCTTAGGCTTCTCACAGCAATCTTCCTAGTATCTCTACACCATTTATATCATGCATAAAATATGAAGTTCCAATGCATAATCTTCTTGCCTGATGTCCGTTACTGTATATATATATATATATATATATATATATATATATATATATATATACTGTATATATATATATATCCCATTGGATCCCAGGGGTGCTGGGCGAGGCATAGCGCTGGCTGGGTACTGAGCGTACCGCCCTCCGCCTATCGGCTCATAGTCGCGAAGCTCATAGGTCCCTACCCGGGGGTTCCCTACTTTATAAAGACTTGAAAAATCCCAGTTCTGTCCAATATTCCGGACACCGGGCTCCAATGGATTACACACACACACACACACACATATATATATATATATATATATATATATATATATATATATATATATATATATATATATATATATATATATATATATATATATATATATAGTATACAGTTCCCCGAGTTCCGTTTATTGCTTTCATCCTCGTATACCCACAACGCTCCACTTCATTCAAATCTTCCTCACTGAGAGTATTTTACGCTCTTATGGTTATGCCCTGTCTCTCTGTTACGTTTCATCACCGTGCTCTTTGTTGCAGCCATTCTCGTCATTCTCAACTCTTTTTCATAAACTCGTTCAGACTCACATACAAAGAGCTGAAGTTTACCTACTGAGTCTGTGATCAATGTTTTGTCAGATGCAAACAGTACCTGGTTCACTTTCTAGTTTACACTTCCTTCTCTGATTTCTTAAACTAGTCCCTCTTCCTTGTATCCTGTTATTTCTCTCTCTCTCTTACCAGCCCGTTCACGAACAGACCGAACAGCCACGCAGGTATAACACATCCATGACGCAGTCCTACCTGTACCCCAGACCACTTACACTCTTCCCATTTCTCTCTCTCTCTCTCTCTATCTATCTATCTATCTATCTATCTATCTATCTATCTCACATACACATGCCCAACTTCTCTGCTAAAAACTCTTCTTGCACATAAAAGCTTCGTTTCAACCCAATACATTTGTAATACTCCCCACTCAGTGTCTCTGTGATCTCTATTGTATGCGTCCTCCAGGTTCAGGAGAGCTACATCAGATACCCATCCTTCTCTAAATAGTTCACACACGCATTTCCCAAAACACACACACACACACACACACACACACACACACACACACACACACACACACACACACACACACCGCCGAATTTATAACCTAATACTTCCTAATAAATATTCATTTATCGCATCACACTTTCAGTCCCAGCTCTTCCATACATACAGTACACCTTACCTGTCACGTCCAACAAACTTCTTCATCTGAAATTTGAGCATTTCCTATGGTAACCCTTGCCTTTATACAGCGTCACAACACATGCACTCCCCCAGTTTTCAGTACCTTGGCTTCATCCACACACATGCCAAAAATATAAGTAAACATTCCAAAACACTACCCTTCCCTCAACCTTCATTTTTGGCGGTACATTTTCATCCACTTTACTCAAAGACTGGCTAATCCCATTTTGCCCAATTTCGAGCGTAGGGGTCCGCGTCTAGGCCACCGTTAGTCCACGGCATTTAAGGATAGGAGACTGACCTGTCCCCTTAGTGGCGTGTACTGTACATGATACAAAACCCTCTGGCCACCTGTGGACTCGAACCATGTATGTAGGCCACAGTACACGCCGACCCGAGAGTTCTGTGATCACGCCACAATGCCTGACCATAATATATATAAATCTGATCACAACCTGAAATGATCTACATAATGAACACATTGTAACCCTGGGAATAGACTGTATCACCATTAATTTTTATCAGTGTCCAATATTATTACTTCATAATTGGCAGTGGACGTACATGTTTATTGGGTCTGCATTTGTATCATATCTGTTTGAAACTAAATTTTTAACTTTGGTGGATTAATCATATTTTTTAAAAGCCCGGACTGTCCTATCAACTTTGTTATATTTACTACTTCCTATTCATAAGTTTTTTTCAGCATGTACTTTTTCTCTACTACAGCTTTACAATAACACCAATAGACTTTAGATTTATATCTATCTATCTATCTATTAATATGTGTGTGTGTGTGTGTGTAGAGAGAGAGAGAGAGAGAGAGAGAGAGAGAGAGAGAGAGAGAGAGAGAGAGAGAGAGAGAGAGAGAGAGAGAGAGAGATCCAGCAAAAAAGATAGAAACTGGAAAGAGGAAAGTTAATTAAATGAAAAGCCATTGAATCCACGCTGTTCAGAAGACATGTAATTAGCAAGCCTGTCACAAATGAAAGGAGTGTTCCATGCTGGGACAAATTTAGACTCTTGTACAAAGTTAGCCGCTGTGCAGGGCAGAAGAAAACATGAAGTTTGTCCAACACTGTGGACATTTGGGAAGCTGACCTTGATTGAGAGAGAGAAAATATATATATATATATATATATATATATATATATATATATATATATATATATATATATATATATATATATATACACATTTTTTAAAACTATGACTGGGAAACGTGAATGACGACCGTAGATCCCAAAGTTACTTCTGCGTGAACTAATTATAAAGATCATAAAAAGAATTATTACAATGACTGTTTCAGTGCTTTATTAAGGAAAGAGTCAAACTTTTGATTTTATTTTTTCTGCTTTTTTGTTTTGTTTTCGATTTTTCCACATTTTATTCATTTACTTATTTTTGTGGTAGCATTAACCAAACAGCCCTTTTTCAGAGGCCTACCATTCTCACACCCTAACACATGTTACTCTTTTAGCACTAATAATCACTGTTCATACTAAACGTATTAGCTACTGTATGTGTTTCCACGCCAGGGTTCTGAAGAGGTCTCACATGATCCTTAACGTGAGCAGCGGATTCATATTTTGTAGTGAGCTCTGCTTTTACAGCCACTAAAATAAGAATGATCTCTTCACTGGGAGGTAATGAGATGCAGCCAATAAAGGATTAGCTTGCATTTCTTTTCTTTCTTTTTTTCTTTTTCTTTTTTTTCTTGTTTTGCTTTTCCCTACCTACCTATATACCTGCCTACGTATTTCCTACCTACTGTTTACCTCGCTGCCTACCTCGCTACTTACCCTCCTGCTTGCCAAACTATATTCATACCTCCATGCCTAGCTGCCTAGTTTCCTGTTTGCCGCAACACCGTGCTTCCAGACTACCTCCCTGCCTACCTCCACCACCTAATGAGGCAGCGACATGGACACATATTTAGGATTTTCACAGTTTGCTGGTTTCTTGTATCAAAATTATGGGAGCATATATTACTACATTTCAAATTCTCTTTTTATCAAGAAGCGGTGCCAAGGCACAGCAAACCCGTCCCCTGCAGTCATTTTAGTGCTGACGTATAAACACAAAAGGGTATCTAGTTAAAGATGTCACATTACATATTTCAAGTAAATCGGTTGAAACCTGACGATTTTATGCCCATTTGAAATTTTAGGCCCGACCCACCTGACGTTGACCCCCCTACCGCTTACTGAGAGGAGACCCCTCTGATGTAATGAGGCATGTTATAGGATACAGATTTGAACGATGCACATTTATGGTTTCGTTTCATGTCGATATGATGAATTTGAAAGGAGTTATGGCGAAAAAACGATTTTTTAACATGTTTTGGGCCTACAGCCTGGGCCTTTGCCCAGTTTGGCCCATAATTTAAGCCAGTGATCAGAAGGTCATAGCCCATCATCCCAGTAATTTTAGTCAAAATTGCACCGGTAGTTTTTGTGCAAAGTTGTTAACAGACAGACAGACAGACACACAGAGGGACAGACAAATAAACAAACAAACAAACCAAGTGAAAATAATACCCGTACCCCAGCCCCTCCGGGGCGGGGACGGGTAATAATACCACCTTTATGGCAATAATGTACCTCTGCAAATAAAGAAGTTTGCTCCATAGGCCTGACCTTTTCATAGTCCTCTGACCTTGCGGTTAACTTGAGTGTGTCAGCCACTAAGGCAAGGGTTAGCATCCTTGTCAGCTTAAAAGATTTGCAACTAGGCTATCTCTCCCTTAGTGCTTTGTTTTGCATATTATGGCTCATTATTCAGTTGCATATTGCTTATACTTATAATCAATCAACGTAAACTGGAAAAAATGGCAAACAAGAATACCATATCAGATCAAACCAAGAAATACACTATGTATAGTCTTTTCTCCTTAACTTGGCCCTGATTTTCGTCCTTTTGCTGTTGATTTCACGCAGATCAGCTGCAGAGTAGGAATATGCCGTGGCTTTGCAACTTTTCCATAACACTACTTCGCGACTTGCATCGTTCTAATGTTAATCTCTTGCTACAACTTTGTATTCAAGATGATGCGATAACAAATTCAAGCCAAAGCTAGAGTAAAACAGGAAGAAGTGACAGGGAACCTCCTTAACCTTTGAGATTAAGAACCCAGGCACACTGTCAGCCTGCGAGGAGTCCATTAACGCCCCAGTCGTCGAAATTTGTTCACAACTGTAGCCTGTAGATCGTTAACTGATGGACAAATGAACGGAAAGAAAAAGATGATTCTAGTTCAGCCACCCTAAAACCTTCGGCCTGGCCTATGGGAACATGCTTCATTCAGGACTGGTATACTGCTGTTAGACAGAATGTTCTGAAGACCTGTTAATGTGTCTTGTGGAAGATCAGTAAAGATTGCTTTAAGTAAATGCAGATCCACAAACTGTTTCCTGCTCAATCACAGGATCGAACTCCTGTCCTTCCAAACAGCAGTCCTTTGCTATAATTAGAGTTTGAAGAGTTCATTTTTATCTGAGTGAGACTGAATTATACAAAAATAAGACGAAGCGGTAAAAGTCAACATCCAGGCAATAGTGTTGAATCAGAGCCATTAACAGGAAGGACCTCCATCAAAATTATTAACAAAGAACTCAAAGAGAGTAGTAAAAACAGCAGTATATCTTTAGATACTTAGGAGAGGTGACAGATAAACAGCAACTGAAGTGTCTAGAGTACTGAGAGAAAATGTCAGTGTGTTGATGATGGTAAAGTATGTGTACACTGGCAGTCAAATGTTATGTCCCACTCCTAGCCTTACTATAAATCCCTACTTAATGCGGGTACAACAACGGCTCGTCAGGAGGAGGGAAACACCAGATGTTGAGGTGGCAGTAGGAGGAGTAAAAGAGAGAATCAAATTCGCGATCCTGATTCAGCAGAGATTCATAATGTCGCTGGAAATTGGACTCAGTATTTGGCCATCAGTTTAGAGAGATAGGCATGTGGCATATTTGTGCTGAGCCGAATGATGGAAGAATTGGTTTTCAAGGCAATAACTATAACAAGGTTACTTTTGCCTCTTTAATAGGAGGCAAATAAGATCTGTTTGTCAAAGCTGCATTTTGTGATGACTGTGGTGACTGTTGTGATAGACACTGTGAGAACCGAATGAAAAAGTTAAGGGTGACGTCTGTGTACGAATGGATAAAGCTAGGTGTACAACCACGATGGTCACTGATGGAAAGAAGGAAGAGCATAGGTGAAAACACAGAAACCTAAGGAACATTACTATTGATGGTTTAAATGAACAGTGACCCAGTGCAACTGCAGCTAGTAGCTACAAAATGACACGCACAGCAACCTGATACGGAAGTAAAGGGAAAAAAAGATAGAAGTTGTAGGAGAGTAACTTGGAAATTAAAGTTTAGGGCCAGACTGTTCTAAAACCTTTGAGATTCCAGCGCAACAGCAAAAATTTCTAGGAAATCCCGAACAGATAGTGACAGAATCAGAGAGGAATACAAGAATATCGCCAGTGGAGTGTCCCTGACAGAACCAATACTGGCTGCCACAGAAAAGGTTATGAAAGGAAAGAAGCCTAAAACCAAACGGCACAAGAATATTTTCCTTCGGATATTGTGCAGCTCAGAGAAAATCATCAAAGCTCGAGTGCTTGTAAATATGTCAGTTCAGAGCATAGTGCCATATATGGTAACAGCTATTACCAAATTAATGGACATATAAGTTTCTATTAATTCTGACAGGCTTTTATGATTAATCTACATAGAAATAGTCTGTTAATTCCATTATAATAATATGTTTCTAATGTTATCTTCATTGCACTGAGCCAGTTTTTCCATAGGTCGTTATTTTCCATTCTCATTTGTCTCATGCTCTCTTTTCCAACTACGTTCTGGCCTATGAGCCTACTACCGGACCCCAGCAGTGCCATATAAATGCATTATGATGAACACTTAAGAAATATCATTTCAGCACAATCGTTTGTATATATATATATATATATATATATATATATATATATATATATATATATATATATATATATACTGATATTCACAGAGAAAAGGAAACTCGAAACATCCCGAGCGCTTTCGTGTATTCACATCCTCAGGAGAGAGCACTTTGCTCTCCCCTGAAGATGTGAATACACACAAGCGCTCGTGATATTTCGTGTTTCCATTACCTTGTGGATACAAGCATATCTATCAATCACGTATTTTTAAGTGACTGAGGTGCATATATATATATATATATATATACATATATATATATATATATATATATATATATATATATATATATATATATAGAGAGAGGAAGAAGGAACCAAGGGCCATGAGCCTGCAATAACAGTTCCCTCCAAGAGAAAAACACAATAGAGAGCCAAATTCAAGATCCATTCATTTCGAGATGCCTGGACACACTGCGTGTGAAAGACTGGAGATCATAGGAAGTAGGAAATACAGACAGAGGGAGACAGTTCTAGAGTTGACCTGTTGCATAAATGAAAGACTGGGGGTAACGGTTAACTCTTGCATTAGAGAGTTGGACAGAAAAGGGATGAGAATTTGCTGCTAGACGGGTGCTACGCGCCCGTCGTAGAGGTGGAGGAATGCAAGCAGACAGTTCAGAGGAGCAGTGACCATTGAAGTAGCGATAGAAAAAGTATAAAGATGCAACAGTGAGGCGAAGAGACAGAGGTTGAAGGGAGTCAGTAAGAGGAGGAGAGTTAATGAGACGAAAAGCCTTTGACTCCACCCTATTGAGAAGAGCTGTATGTGGGGAGCCTCCCCACACATGAGAGTTGTACTCCACACAGGAGCGGATAAAACCCCTGTATAGAGCCAACAATTGTGCAGGGGTAAAGAAAGAGCGGAGTCGGCTTAGCACACCCAATGTCTTGGAAGCAGATTTTACAAGAGATGCAATATGATCTTTCCAAGATAAGTCCCGTGTGAATGAAACCCCAAGCATGTTCAAGGATGAAGCAGGATTGATCTGGATATTATGAAACATTAGTGGGTACTCCTGTGGAAGATTATGACAGGTTGATAGGTGTAAAAACTGAGTCTTTGATGCATTAAAAACAACAAGATTATTTTACCCCAGTCAGAGATACGAGCCAAGTCAGACATTAGGTGTGCCATAGCCTCATCCCTTGTTTGTTGAAGTAACTGTTGAGATGGGCGTTGCGGGAACAAATAGAAAGGTGAAGGGTGGAATCATCAGCGTACGAGTGGATAGGATTAAATGTTCAGCTTAGATGATCAATGATGAATAAAAGAAAGAGAGTTGGTGATAGGACAAAGCCCTGAGGAACACCACTGTTGATAGATCTAGGAGAAGAACGATGGCCGTCTACAACAGCAGCTATGGAACGAAGAGAAAGGAAGCAAGAGATAAAGGCACAGATAAAAGGATAGAAACCGTATGATGGCAGTTTGGAAATTACGGATTTATGCCAGACTCGATCGAATGCCTTTGAAATGTTAAGTGTAATGGCAAAACTTTCGCCAAAGTCCCGAAAGGAGGATGACTAGGCGTCTGGAAGGTAGGTGAGAAGTTCGCCAGTGGAGCGTCCCTGACGGAACCCAAACTGACGATCAGAAAGGAGGTTGTGATAGGAAAGATGCTTTAAAATTTTTCTTTTAAGAATCTACTCGAAAACTTTTGAGACACAGGATGTTAAAACATCCTGTGTTTGAGGGTTGGGAGTGGTCACTCTTCTTTGGGACTGGCTGAATGAGAGCAAACTTCCAGCAAGAAGGAAAGGTACAAGTTGAAAGACAAAGGCGAAAGAGTTTACCTAGGCAGGGTGTAAGCACAGAAGCACAGTTCTTCAGGACAACAGGAGGGACTCCATCAGGCCCATATAAATATATATATATATATATATATATATATATATATATATATATATATATATATATATATATATATATATATATATATATATATATATATGCAGGAAGAGAGAGAGAGAGAGTACAGTATACGACAATGGTATTGCCTACTTCTTCGTACTGCATAAATAAAAAAGAATCCACACTCAAGAATGTTAACTGAGCTTGGGATCAAGACAAAAATGCAACAAACACCCAGCTTCATCTGCGTCACTAGAATTTTGGACACGAAAATTCATGACAATCGTAATCTATCAATATTATATTTTCTATACATGGTATGGATGCATATTGGTATTAAGCATAACTCTCTAAAGAAAATATACTTCCAAAGATCATTTTTAACAATAAAATTTAGTGGTAGACAATCAGCTTCATTACTAAGTGACAATTCATTACTCATCAACACAGCCATTACTCTGTTCATAACGCAATCACGTAATGAACAAATATTATTAACCTTTATAGCCTACTACTTTTATCATTTCTAATAGAATAAATTCATCCCTAACATTATGTGTGTCGTAAATGGAAATGCAGATTAGTAAGTTAGCACATGTGTGAAATGAATAAAAGAGAGGGGGATCCAGGTCTTATATGGAGGGGGATGTGAGTCGGGAGCTGGGCGGTGAAATAGCGGGGGACAGGGCGACATGGAGGCGATTTGTTTGTGGCCACTCCTTACGGGATTAAGGCGTCTGGTAATAGATAGATAGATAGATAGATAGACATAAAAAATACGAAGTAGAAAAGTATTCTTCCATGTTACTTCTGTGGTGATTGATTTTTTCTTTTTCCAGTAATGTAAAATAAGTCTGCAGAATAAGTCTAACAGATTACCCAGGACGATGTCTTCCATAAACCCGTGATGGAAACCAGCGATAAGGTTAACGTTCCGTCTATCAATCATCCAACCCCTTATTGCCCCACCAGGAGTGTAGGGACCCTGGGCTAGGTTATCAGTCCAGACATTAAGTACAAAAATTGCCAATGTATCGCCTTTAATGTAAATATATGTTGCATGTTGCATTAACTGATATGAAAATACTGTGGTACATCAATTTCATTTTAATATTCAGAAAGAATCCTTGCAATAAGGTAAATTACTATACATACAAGAGTCAATTATTTACTTTATAAGTTTAAGCTACGTACATGAGTAATTATACTACAGGACTTGCATAAAACCTAAGCCACCCAATACGGACATGTGAGTTTTTTGTATATTCTGATCATTGAAAGCGATTTTATTCAGCGAGGGAAGCGTGCCGAAGAATAAAGGGATCAATGACGACTATAGCTAACCCTTCAAGCTCGATAAAGTTCTCTTGCATAAAATCGCCTGTAGTTACCAAGAATAAATAAATAAAAAAAAGCTGATAGCTGCACCCACCCTGCAATGTTCTTCAGCATAGTTCCCAAACTTTTCCAATCTGTGGCTCCAGACAAAATACAATAACATCAACGGCCCCCACTTATTTCTTCGTTTGAAGAAGACAACAAAGCAACATCACTCGCATCAGCATGTTGAGTACGACATTATAACAAATTGAGTGATAAGTAATGAAACTGCAGTGTATGCACATAAGAGAACACTCGAGAAGTTAAATGGACACTCAGAGTCACGGCTGAAATCGCGTTTTTGATACCAAGTAGAATATCGATGATTGAGACACTGAAAAAGTACAGGAGAGATCATCTTCTGTGCGGAACCAATTATGGTTTTTCAATCTGATGCTCAGTGAGTTGGTTAAAAAAAAAAAAAAAAAAAAAAAACGTTTTCTAGAGAAAAGTAGACAAGACTGACAGAAAAACCCAGATAGCCTATCTGTTGATACCAGGGTTGCTTCCTATTCAGTCTCCAAACTAAGCCAACCTCTTCTTGCGAATGTTTGTAGCAAATGAGGTATTTCTAAACCTTTTTACCTTACATTTATTCCACGTATGTCCTAGGCAAGATGATTGAAAGAAAAGATCACTCACAAATATTGCCTCTGGATAATTCTCATAAAATTCTATCGCCAGTGATTATAGATACTTAAGATTACCCTAAGGCCTCCCTGAGAACTGCACCATGGCCTCCCACTGGGCCATGGACCCAGTCTGAGAACCACTTTTCTAATGGGAAAGAAATAATTATTTACTTCCTGCTCTCATTCCGTAACAGCACGGCCAATTGCCCAGTGTTCTGCTCTTCTCCTTTGTATCATAGTTGCGGATGCTTCAGTGAGACGCATTTATGCAGTCGACTAGATGCACAACAATTTTACCCAGAACACACCCCGAACACGCCCCCTCCCCCCCCACACACGCGCCAGACACACCACCAATATCCTCATCCTTTATCATCCCCCTCCTCATAAGACCTGGATCCTGTTCTTTAGAATGGTAGAGTCTATGAGTGAATGACACAGTCAGGGAAACACACTAGGTCTGAACGCTCCCCTCTGTAGGAGTGGTAAAAAGCTTCACTGGATTGAAAAACTCTATTTTTGTCTATCTACCCATCGCCAGATGCTTTAATCATGTAAGGGGTGGCAACAAACAAATCTCCTCCATGCCATCAGGTCCACCGCCATTTCACTGTCCCTGTTCCCAGCTCGCATCCCATTCTCTCATATACCTCTCCACTCCATCCCTCCATGTTATCCTTGACCTCTTCCTACCTCCCCTCCCCTCCATCTCACTCACATGCACTCCCCTTTTTAGTCTCTCGCTCTCCACCCTCTCCACATGATGTGTAATGTCATTTTATCTACGTAATAGAATTAGTGCAATATATATATATATATATATATATATATATATATATATATATATATATATATATATATATATATATATATATATATATATATTATTTATGTCAAGGAAAGTATTATTTATTAAATATACAGAGGAATAGGAAATTAGAGCGGCAAAGGGATGGAAGATGACCGGAACTATGAAATATTTGATACTAAACAAACGACTGAGTGTGGAACTGTAAGAGGATTCCATGACGGTGCATTAGTGCCCACATTGTGTTAATGTCCACATTAACTAACGGGTGTGAGACTTCTACCTGATATGGGAAGGGAAATATATATATATATATATATATATATATATATATATATATATATATATATATATATAATGTAAGAGCAATGGAAATGGTGTTACTGAGGAGTATATGAGAAGGACGTTGAGTCGATAGGATAAAAATTCATGTTTTTGTGAAAGACGTGGAATAAGGAAGTGTCTTGATAATACGAGTAGAGTTGGGGAGAGTACAGTATGCTTATACTTTATGGAAGGAAGGAATGTAGATAAAGCAGTGGAATGGTTTGTGTTAGTGAGTTTTAAGGTTTGATGAGACACTATATACCAGAAAGAAGGTACTTGGATATGGTGACAAGTGTGCAAGAATGCGAGGTATGAAAGCTGATGAGGGTAGGAAACTATTAGGGGTCGAGTTGTCTGCATGAATTATGTATGAAGAAGTACATGGGAAGGATTTGGCACCCTTTTCATAACTTAATATTCGACATATCAAGTATCTAGCATGTAATGTTAAGCGCATCTACACAGAATAATAACAAGGAACATGTGCAGATGGCCAGAACTGTGAGGCAAAGCCAGGATTTCGGGTGATCAGTGTGTGAATGAGTGACTTGGTTAATTTCTCTGTGCAAACTGTTGATAACTCCCTCTTCGTTTTTTTTTTTATTTTTTTTTTTATTTACTTTTGGACTCTGCCTCATCCTATCCTTAAGTAAGAAAAATGGTCTGGGTGATGGCGATGATGTAGTGAAGTAAAGAGGGAACGGAGAGGATAGTATTGGGTAAGGGAAGAGAGAGACGCCTGAGCCCGCCTGACAGCAGTAATCTCTTAACAGCGCTATCACAACGGATTAAGGCGGGGTAAGGAAGGGGGAAGGAAAGACACCTGCATCTGACTGCTACGGTAAGGAAATGCCAACCTGAGCTAGAACAGATTACGATGGAGTGTTCCCCTTTGAAGCAGTCGCTAAAGCACCCAGGTGAATCGGCAATTACCATCTCTATGGCACATTCGGGGAGTACAGAAGGCAGTCCTGGGCGCTGTTACATCCCTAGTAGGACACACACTACACTACTCGGGCTGTGTAGGGTTCTATAATACACTGAGATATTTCTTCTCTACTCCTTGGCTTGGAATTCTTCTCTCTCTCTCTCTCTCTCTCTCTCTCTCTCTCTCTCTCTCTCTCTCCCTCTTCACACTAGATGATGCTGGTGAGGGGCACCTTCATGTGGTGACACCGATATGACCGGGTGGTGATGTCGCCTGGTTATATAAATGTGTCTCAGTCCCTTCCCTATCCCTCAAAAGGAAGATGGTGGGTCGCTGAAGAAAAGCAACCTTATTCTGCAGTCCACCTGTTTACGTTTCTGATAAACCTGGGTCTACAACAACAACTACAACTACTCGCTGATTGTAGGCCAAGGAAGATGAATTGGCTGCGAGAGACAAACAAACACGTGGTCGAGACGAGGCGAGACAACGAGAGAATTCGAAGCAACTGACGACCTTGTGAGCCTTTTATTTCGCCATATTCCTCTTCATTGTGTGAGGCCATCAGTAATCATATCCTTTGCATCAGAGTCATCTTTTTGTCTACACCCAAGGTAGTATAGAATGCCATAGAATTGTCCAAGGAGTATTTGGTAACATCCCATTACTCTGCACCTTCAAAAGCATATTTAAGGACATCTACTTTGTGTAAAATGAAGCAGAAATGCCACATCTATGAATCAGTCAAAATGAACTCTTCTCTGTGCAAAATATAGGCGCTGCCAATAAAGGTCCTCCAATCGGTTTGAGAAATATTGGTGTTTGGCTTCAGCACTAAGTAAATCATATATAGGCCTTGATTTCAGGATTCTGGAATTCTTTTTATTTTGTTTCTTGGACCATTAGTTTCCGAATTATAGCTATTTGAAAACTGTAGAACTTGGAAATGGCCTTTGCCCAAGGTCAAGGTCGCTGATGTCTTGCAGGTTTATAACACTTATATATGGATGTAAACATACGAAATTTCAACCTTGTATCGGTGCACGCTTGACGCAAAGCAATTTGAGACACCAGACGATGGCTACTGGGAACTGAACAACTATTTTTTTCATCATGCTGATAAACTTGCTCTCTCAGGGATGCAATATATGACGTGTTTATGACATTTTCTAGTCCGTATTGTTACTATATGTACAGCAGAGTAGTTACAAATAAATCTTACCGAGAATTCATGAGCTTTAATGATCTTTTCGGATATCATTGTGCCCTACCTGCGCGATACTTTTTGGTGTGACTGTACATCAATGCCTTTATGGTTTTGAAGCCTTAAAACATGCAACTTCTTATTTTTGCAAAATGGCAAGTTCGTTGGAAAAAAAAAAAAGTAAATAAAATCAATGAAATTGTCTTATAGAGGAGGCTTTTAGGATTCTGAAACAATTTTAATTTTGTATGCAACCCCAATAGCAGCTGTTATGAAAGTCTGCGGGTTCGTGTGACCTTGAACTTCAGGTCAAGGTCATCCATCTTGTGCATGTGATCTTAGGTGGTCAAGTTTTATAAGTCTGTGATGTTTGTGGCTCTAGCATAATTCTTTCATGGAAAATTACAGTAGGTCATATCCAGATATTCAGGAGTACTGTAGTCCGAAATTTTGAACCATTGACCATCCCGGAGAATAACCTGCTGATTCGGTGCATTCCAAGCACTGCACTACAGCTATGTTTCAGGCATTAATCACAAAAGTTTCAGATGTCTATTCCACGAAATTCTTGAGTTCTGAAATAAGAACAGATATATATATATTTTTTCCGGATGCTGTTTGGATACGGTTGGTCCGATTTGAATGAATCTTGGTCAGATGAAACAGCCAACCAGTTGTATAAGATGCAAAGTTTGAAGGCTCTGGGTAAAAAAGTACCCGAATGGCAGCAGCTGAAAACTTTAACATATAATAATAATAATGATAATAATAATAATAATAATAATAATAATAAATCTATCTATCTATCTATTGCCAGACGCCTCAATCCCGTTTGGGGTGGCCACAAACAAATCGCCTCCAAGTCGCCCTGTCCCCCCGCCATTTCACTGCCCTGCTCCCAACTCACACCCCCCTCTCTCATATACCTCTCCACCCCATCCCTCCATCTCATCCTCGGCCTCCCCCTCCCTCTTCCCCCCTCCACCTCACTCACATACACTCTCTTCGTCAGTCTTTCACCCTCCATCCTCTCCACATAAAGACGGAAAAGGGCAAGATAAAAAAAACTCTTCACTGGCAATGGAACTGGTGCCATTAGAGGTGAGCTCAGCAGTGAAATTTGTCAATAGAACTCTAACAGTCTTCCCCAATCCATGGCCCTCAATGTGAATGCATGTAATTAGCTTATCTTTATTTTCTATTTATTTATTTACTTTTTTTTTCGAGACTACAGTATATTTTACGATCGTTGTTATCAGATTTTTGAGAGAGAGAGAGAGAGAGAGAGAGAGAGAGAGAGAGAGAGAGAGAATTATTACTTGGAGTGAGGGTACATGAAAACGATGACTATTGTGGCCACAGCAACATTTTGTGCGTAATGAAGCAGTTGCCAATATCTAACTATAAGAAACAAAGTGAGGGCTTCATTACTTTTCTTGATCTTGCCACCTCTGTTATACCAGTACAACATCAGCCGAACGACATGACGATAGATAGAGCACAAGATAACTGAAATCCAATTACACGTGTACGAAAACATGGGGTAGGGTTGGGGAGCGTAAAGTTGCATCTATAGGGTATTAAATCCATGAGGTACAGGAGGAAAAATCACTTTAAAGACGTGCAAGGGATATAGGCTGTGGAAGAAGAGTCTGAAAATACGAGTTGAGGTAGCATCAGAACTGCAGGTGCCGTCTCCCGCCACACAATCTGTTACCTCTGTACGCACCTTAGTTTATTTGATGAGGAAAGGCAATGCTCAGGACTCAAAATCTAAGAGGAATTATTGTAAACTGATGTGAAGAAGCAACCCAATAAAACCCACTAGCGTACCTAGTGTAGGGAGCTTACTTTTTCAGTAGTAATAGTAATATAAGTAGTAGTGGTAGTTGCATTAGTTGTAGTAGTAGTAGTAGGAGGAGGAGGAGGAGGAGGAGGAGGAGGGATGGTAGTAGTTGTAGTGGTAATGGTAGGCGTGGTGGTAGTAGCAGCAGTGGTAGTAGTGGTAGCAGTAGTAGTCAATCAATCAATCAATCAATCGTCTTTATTTCGTATCTCGTGATACATAAAATATAATACATTTCATCATCATAAATACTATAGATACTCCTTTACAATTGAATTTAAGGTAACAGTAACAGTAGTATTAGTAGTAGCTGGAGTAGTAGTAATGGTAGTTGTAGTAATAGTAGTAGTAATAGTGACAGTATAAGCAGTAGTAGTAGTAGTAGTAGTAGTAGTAGTAGTAGTAGTAGTAGTAGTTGTTGTTGTTGTTGTTGTTGTTGTTGTTGTAGTGCAGCAGTAGTGGCTGCAACAGCGGTAGTGTAGTAGTAGTAGTAGTAGTAGTACTTTTAGTAGTAGTAGTAGTAGTAGTTTTAGTAGTAGTAGTAGTAGTAGTAGTTTTAGTAGTAGTAGTACCATAAGTAACAATGGTTCTGGTAGTAGTAGTAGTAGTAGTAGTAGTAGCACTATAAGTAGCACTGGTTATGGCAATTGTAGGCTAGTTGTACTAGTTGTAGTAACAACCCCAGGTTTGTCTGAACTACTGGTTGAAGTTACTCTTTTTCTGCAGTCCACCACCATTCTTTCCAGGGGTAGGGAGGAGGCAGAGACGTTTGTACTACCAGGCAGATCCTCCGGCCTATCAAATCGCTGCCACCATATGAAGGCGTCCCTGTTCAGCACCGTAAATTTTCGGTAATAGCTTGCTTCGAAAGGCTCACTCATCGCTTCTCTAACATTCATTTCTTTCCCCACCAGGAAGAAGAGAGTAAAGCCAAATGCAAGTGAGTGACGGTAAAAAGAAAAACGAGGCAGTAATACAGACGGCTGGGCTGAGTCGGAGTGAAAGCAGTTGGATTGAGGAGGGCCGTAAAAATGTAATCTGATGGAGAGGCACCGGCCTGAGGAGTAGGAACGAGAATCAAAGGGATGGCTGGGGAATTACACTCAGTACGTTGAACTCTTGAGGTAGAAAGTCGTCAAGCTGTTCAAGGAGGCTTTAGGAAGAGGATGGAAGAGGAGAGGGAGAGGGGGAAAGGAGAGAATGCTGATGAATGTGGAGGAAGAAAAGAGAAGTGGGGAGGGGTGTAGCCAGTTTTGAGAGAGAGAGAGAGAGAGAGAGAGAGAGAGAGAGAGAGAGAGCAGAAGCAGTAGCAGAAGTAAAATTAATAGCACTTAATGTGACAGTATATGCTTAGTACTTCACTTTAATCATATTAGGTTGGTTTTGAAGGCTTATAACACTAGAGGGATATTCTGAGAAGCTGTCACGAATCAATTCGCGACATTTCCTTTTTGTGAGAAGCCACGAACTATTAGTGGAAAACTCACTGTGTATCGCTCAGTTAACCGTTTCTCTCTCCATTTCGGGGTATACTTTTCAAATCATTCGTCACCGTTTTCAGGGGTGACCGATTTGATGCACGTCACTAAGTGCGCTACTGAGCGATACTATTGTTTCTTTATCGTTCGCCCCTGCTCCTCAACCGTTAGCCACGCCTTCTTCTGGTGGCTTGTCGTCCTGCCTATGCATTATTTGAATTCAGTCTAGTGGTGGCTTTGACGGAGAGAGGTCCTGTGCTCAGAAGTGAAGAGAGGTCAGCTAGCATCCCAAGCTCCACAGAGTATCAGTTTCTCCAAACTCCTACCCCCTGGGTGATACAAAGCATTCATCGACTGGTATTTCTTTTGTGTATTTTGTAGTTTTAAGAGCTTAGTTAAGGTGTTTTTCCCTAGGCGTAAGTATTTAGCTTTTGTGAGAGTGAGTGAGTGCGTCTCATTGATTTGATTTGAAATGTAATGTTGAATTTATTTTTGTGATTAATAAATTTAACAGTTCTATTTCTTGAGCTTAATGTAGAGTAAAAATCTTGTTTCATTTCTCCATAATTAAGCTTATTTTCCATACAGCTCCTAGCTTGCATAAACGTTTGCTTTCATAACTGGTACTTAGACCAGTCTTGTATTAACTTAAAATCCGTTGTGCCAGGAGTTAATGCATCAGCAAGAACCTGATGTTATTATTATTAGTATTAGTTATTTAATTGTCAGGGGTGATGTAACTTTCTCCAGAGGCTAACAGTACAGTAAGTCAGCAATTGTGAGTAATTAGTCTCTGCTGTGTACTGTTGAGGAAGTTTATAAATTCTCGTTCTCAGAGAATCGTGCTAAGCCAACGTAAAGTAATCGTTGCTTGATGTAGCAAGACAACCATTGTCTCTGCTCTTCAATATTATTGAATATTATCAATTTAAATAATATTTAACCATTTATTTCAAAATTACCGTGTTATTATAAAAACCCCCGTGACAGAAGCGTATTTATATAAATATGTACGGAACATCGAGACATTATATAAAGAAAGGAACATGGAATATATGTTGGTCAAACAACAAGGTGGATACACGGGTCACATTATTGTTATATGGTAATAAAAGATTTACTGTGGATCATGTGGTTTGGTGTAATGTACGAGGATAGACGACCAAAGGGTGAAAGTTTGGAGGGCATGGTGGGGGCTCTGGAAATGGACCAATGGGGGAGTTTGAAGTGTGTTTGTGTGGTGTGTCTATCAAGTATATGACGCATTATCCTCTACTAGGTTGTCGTCCTTGGAAGGCAGGGTATCCCAGGAGGTGTTCTTCGGCCACAAGTCCCAGTGACGAAGGCAGCTGGAGACAAAAACGAAAACGAACCTGATACATCAGGCTCTGAATACTGTCTTACCAGCGGAGTGGTGATATCCTGACATGGTCGGGCACTGAAATGTGCACGCTTCTGAGATGGCGCAAAAATAAGGCTTGTGACTTCACCAGGTGTCCTGCTATGGACTGACACTGAAGGTGTATCAGCTCCTGAGATGGGGCAAAGCAGACAATAGAACTGCTGCCCAAGACATACGATGATCCTCAGGTCCCCTCAAGCATAGGTGATACCCTGCAGCAGATTTCAGGAGTCTCTGTACCGGCCAGTTCTGCCGATTCTTGGTTCAGCGTGTTCTAAATGTTCCCTGATCTTCCAAACCGTTGCTGCGGTTGTCACTGTCATAGAATTTATGCATTTGGGGTCACCGAAATTGAACTGAAGGCATGAGAAACATGGGTTGATTTGAGGTCTCGTCCGTTATCCTTGTTTAAATCTTCCTTCTCCCCGTCTGGCAGGAAGGACGAACTCTGCCTTCACGGAGGGTAGGGTTTACAAGAGGCAGCAATGGTAATTCGTAGCAGTTTTCTGGATCACCGCTAGGTTCTGACCACATTCCGGAGATTGCATGGAGGAGCATCGTTACTCAGCATCATCACAGGAACCTTAGCCCTTTGACAACCAAATATCTCCCCTTAGCTGAATAGAACTGTCTGGAGGTAGCGAGGCAAAAAAAAAAAAAAAAAAAAAAAAAAGTCATTCTACAAAAGAGGTTACTGCAGTCTTTATATCACCTTTGGTATGAGAGTTTTCTCTAGCTGAACAGAATCATCTATTTGTTGCAAAAACAGTGAATGAGGTGTAATAGCAGCAGCAGCAGTAGTAGTAGTAGTAGTAAAAATAGTAGTAGCAGAAGCGGTAGTAGTAGCAGCTGCAAATCCAGGCTCCTCTGAACGCGAATCCAGTGAACAGCGGGTTGAAGTTGTCCTCCTTCTACAGTACACCATCCTCCTTCAAGGGGATTGGGGTTGAGGGACGTTTGTTTAACCAGTTAGCAGAGCCAACAGGTTATATCGGTGCCATTGCAAGAGGGCGCCCCTCTCTGACACCAGAAGGGGCATACAGTCAGTAAAGAAGAGCATCAGTGCGCCATATGTTCAATGAAATTGTAAGTAAATGATATTATGCCTGACAGTTCTTAGAGGCTATAAATTCAAGCTGGTTTTTATTGAAAAACATACACTACGTTATTTCCAAACTCATCAGTCACTAGTATGTGAGCACATCAAGAGAAATGATATATCATTTGCTGAAACAGTGCGTCTGTTTTTCTGCAGTTATTCCTCATACTATGAGATACACATAATACATGGTCACTATACGATCATGTCAACTGTTTATTACTTGTCTTTTCACTTTATAAATACTAAAAACCAACCCAAAAATAAAATATGAAATTTACATTGCTTTCGACGTTCAATATATCTCATTCCACATTAAGGAAATATCTCCCTGCGTGATGGCTATGACTTGAAGAAAACCAGTCCCTTCATAGAAGTGGCCAGGAGAGTCGAAGAGAGTTAAAGTCTTGGCCAGAAATTATGGTAAACTTCCCAAGATTCCGTGAGCTTCGCCTGTGTTGTTTTGCCATTAATCTTCTCTCTCTGTGTTTTAATCCCACGTATTCCCTGAGTTCCTAAGTTTCTAATTTTTGGTGTGAATAAAGATTGTTGGAATATAGTCAGCTCGTTTTATTTGGTGGAACTGGATCACTACCATTAATGCAAAATCTTGGTTGGATAAAATTCGATGAACCTTGATTACAGGGTAGGAATGAGTCTCCTTGTACTCCATCTGACTGCAACTGAGCTGAAAGGGGTTAGGGATCTTTGTGAGAGGGAAGTAAACTGACTTTAGTTATATTAAGACATAAGTTTTCTTTCACAGATTTCTTAATAACTAATATCAAATGTCAGCTCTCTTATGGTCGGGCCAACTCAAGTAATTCATTCCAGGTAACACAAGACGATATTATTCAGCCGAGTAAGTACAAGAGCCTAACGGTGCTAATACTGTTACCATAAACCGTCTCATGGTCGCATCATCTAGGATTTCATTTCAGTATCAATCTTCCGCCATATTCCTTTATCCGGAAAGGAGATGGCCACAAATGAATCATCTCCATGTCACCCTGCCCTCGACTAGCTGGCAGCCCTCTTTCGAACTCACAGTCCCATCTCATAATCATACCGTACCTCTTCATTCCATCCCTGCATCTAATATATAGTCTCCGTCTCCTCCTCCCCAATTCCCTCATCCTCTAAATACCATCATCATCTTAACCTCACTCACATGCACTCATAGTCAGCCTCTCATTTTCCATGCTCTCCATAAAGCTAGACAATTTCAGAGAGCTTCTCCTGTTTTTTAACACATCCACATCAAGACCACAATGCTTCTTCACTTCCTCACTTGTCTGTCTCTCCACGTATTTCCACATGCTCCTCTCAAATAATTCATTTCCACTGCTCCTACTCTCGACTTGTGCCTTTTCAACAAGGTTCAACTTTCATTTCCATACGTTGGAGTGGGGATCACAATAATGTCATGCAACAGGATTTATCTTCATGCTCATTTCTCTGTTCCTTATCACTACCCTGTGAACCAACAACCTTTCTTCCCTGTTATAACTTTCATTCACTTCATCCTCTAAACTTCCATTTTTACTCATCACCATCCATCCATCCATCCATCCATCCAATCCTATGTTGTACCATGAGAAGCGTAATAGCCCGGGGCTAGGCAAGTTGATCCTGACATTTAAGATGAGGGTGACTAGCCTCACTCATCCCTAAGTGGTATTACGTGGGCAATATACCCCTAACAGCCCTTTACCCATCACACTGCCTAAATACTTGAAGGTCCTTACAAAATCTATTTCCTGATCATCCAGCCTGACTATGCACTCCATGAGTGCATCTCTGAAAGATTATAACTTTACTCATATCTACATTCACTTTTAGAGCTAGGCCTTACACACTTCCAAACTCATCCTCCAAGCCATGCAACTCCCAGTCACCGTCACTTAATACGGTATCATCAGAAAGCCACAGTACAGGAAACTTCAAAACTCTACCGTCTCTCACTTAGGACACTCTAGCACCCAGCTAAGGCCAGAACAAATTATTCAGCAGAGAATGCCTCATAGCTACCAAGAAACTACCTGTTATAAATGATGTTGTCTTTTGAACAATGTTATATATGACAATTTACTGAATCTTATATGGTGACAAAACCATGATACACCATCTTCTTTAAGCGAGAACTGTGTCGATTCATGGGATGTATGTGTAGTATAGTTTCTTGTTACGACAAGGAGAGTATGTTTTCACGCCTGTTTGTTTTTTTTTTTATTTGTTTCTAAGTTAGGATGATTACCCAAAAACTAAAGGAGAGATTTGGACCAAATTTGGTGGGTAGACAGCCCATGTCCCAGGGAACAATCAGCTTTTGGGACCGATCCTGATCGTATTGCAGATTCCGGATCCAGAAAACACATTTTGCGGAACCCTAATCAGTGATGAGAAAACCTAACCCAGTACGAAGAGTGGTTTGGAAATTACGTTGCCCTTGTCGGAGAAAGGCGCTCCACTGAGTACCCCTCAAGTTTGTATAATAGAATTACTGATGTTTGGTAGCAACAGCTTTTTCTGATACGCAACCAGTCTATTTCTATTGATCAGTCAGTCGGCTCCACTACGGACAGGCGCAGTGTGTTAGTGTGATGATGCAACAGCTATATCCAGCGCCACTACATCCGGCTGTACCTTAACACGACGGGGATGCAGAGTGCGTTGTGCCTTTGTGAGGGAAGATCAAAACGTTTTCAGAATTAAAATAAGAGATGAAACAGATGAACCTCTCTCTCTCTCTCTCTCTCTCTCTCTCTCTCTCTCTCAGCTTGCATTTTTCACCTATAATGCGGTTCAAAAATACTTCATTTAGTCTTCTAGACAGTTACAGTAAACAAGTTTCAACACTGTCTAGATATCTTATTCTGTTGTGGTCTTCTATATTTGTTCTGGGTAACAGCAGAATTCACTGGCAGTTACTTTTAGTGAATATGGAAAGTGATGAAGCACTTGCCTAGTTACAAAGAATTTATGTCACCACAAGACAATGGGCATCAAAGGAGGATAACAATTATGAGGATGATATCTTAAGTTAGGTAATGCGTCCTCTATCATGCTTTGTGGTCAAGGGGCTTTGAATCCATTATTTTACTATACTTTTATCCATTGCAACTGCATACATGTGAAGAGAAATATTGCCTTAATTGGTTAAACACCACAGATCAAGTTTGATTTCCTCTTCCCATTTGCTTGATGAATTAATGCATTTTGCTCATTGACTGCACGCAATTACCACAAAAATGGTGGCTTCTTTATCAGAGAAGTCTATGAACATCATTAACTTTGCAACCCAGGAGAGAATGACTCCGGAACACAAAGACCTTTAACATGGCAACTCATGCAACAATATGAAAATTCTTTGTAGCTTGTGAGAATATGTTTCCATGACATCTGTGTAGTTTCGGTTCTACTTTGAACATTGTTGTATCCACATTAGGCTAACAAGAAATTTGTCTGCATTTTATTGGAAATGTCTCCTCAATACAGTCATGAAATTTGAACAAGTTCTCTTTTCATTATGGCTTAACATTCTTAGCATTCCTGCTACAGACAGTGTGCATAAGGTTTAACTTGAATGTTTATGATTTTTTGTTGTTGTTGTGACATTCTTGTTTATGAAATGAATAGGAAGCTGCTCATTCTCATGACAGGATGAAATGATTATTTTTTTTCTTATATATTTCGATCAGTAGTGATGTTAATCGATGTGCTGCTGTTACTATTGTCCAGGAGTGGAGTAAGATACGGCTTATCCTAGTCTGTGTTGCATATCTTAAAAAGATCTCCTGGGAAGTTGTTATACACGTGTTTATCAATCGACTGCACCATAATCAGATTTGCTCAATTACTTAAGTTTCTAACATCAAAGTTTTAACTTGCAATACCTGTAGTAGACTAGGAATGTTATAATTTATGCTCATATACATATAATAATAATAATAATACTTGCTCTGAAAATATAATTAGTCTTATGAACATGACATATGCATTGCTTCGGTGAGGTACAGAACTCTTTGTCTGGTTCATTCTTACTACCTACAGATGTTTTTGCTACGTTTCAGAAGGACATTCGGGGAGAGGGGTTAGATATAGCCTCACAGACCCCTTCAGTAAAGTCTTTCCATAGAGGAATACAGTCGCCTGAAAGTAATAAGAATATACTTTAAAAAATCAATCAAGGGGTTCACTGTGAAGTAAGTGTCTAATGTGGAACCAGGAGAACTTAGGCTCGTGTTCTCGTCGGCTAAGGACACTCCGTAACACCCCTTACCTAGCGAACTATTTTTTGATATGGTTGGTTAACATCGTTTTGCACAGTACTTATGCAGAGTATGACGATTTTGGAAGAACTAATGTAGGACAGAATAGGAGAGTCAGGTACAATAAATTAAATAAATCGCCTAGGAAAAGGCGTTAGGGAGATGCTCGAACGACGAGAATACGGACTTGGTATACTTGCCTGTTAGTTAAAGCTGTGTGGCACTCTAGTAGTTAGAATGCCTTCGCTGGAATGGCGGCCTGAAAGTGAATGGATTTTTTTTGATTTTCTTCTGTCAACCCACAATGACAGGAAGGCTGGGAAACTACTCTTATATACAATCATCAAGAGGCGAATGGAGGTTTTTCGATCGTGTTTCACCTGTCTCATTGTAGGAACTAAAAAAATAGAAGAGAGGGTCCCGAGTCCCCTCATCCTGCTGCTGATGTTGCTGATTGCACTGCGCAGTTGACCCTCGTGCGGTGTGGTGCGGTGAGGATCTGTATCTTCTTCCCTTGGCGCTAAGATACGAATAAATGTGTGTGTGTGGATGAGTAAATTGGGAGTGTGTCGTCCTGGCTCGGCTACCCCCTTTTCTTTGGAGGAAGCAGCCTAGGTATATAGATAGATAGATAGTTAAGTCACCCAGGGAAAGTTAACTGGTCATCTACCTATCTATCTATTGCCAGACGCCTTAATCCCGTAAGGGGTGGACACAAACAAATCGCCTCCATGTCGCCCTGTCCCCCGCCATTTCACTACTCCGCTCCCAGCTCACACCCCCCTCTCTCATTTACCTCTCCACTCCATCCCTCCATCTCATCCTTGGCCTCCCCCTCCCTCTCCACCTCACTCACATACACTCTCCTCGTCAGTCTCACACTCTCCATCCTCTCCACATGGCCAAACCACCTCATAATACCTCAAAGGGAGTATTGTGGGATTGGCTGATATGGTTAGCTTACCGATTCCACGACATCCTCTCAAAGATGGCCTCCACAATGGCATCTTCAGGGCATATCTGTCTCGACTCGTTATGATAACCTTTCTGCCCACGATACATCACTCTTTTATACTATTCTGTCTTTCCACATTACTGATCTTGTTCTCCTTATTCCAACCAGTTCAGTCTCGAATATATATTTTTTGGTTTCTCGCATCTGTCCTATCAAAATTATCGACTGAAAAGTTTTTCTATATTCTTTTTCTCAAGACAACAATGCTGATGTTAATGAGGGCTGATATGAAATTCTATTATCATAATCAGCAATATTCAGATGGCTATCTCTCTCTCTCTCTCTCTCTCTCTCTCTCTCTCTCTCTCTCACACACACACACACACACACACACACACACACACACACACACACACACACAACTTCCATATTGCCCTTAGCTAGGAGTAAGAACATCAAGACTATGATACCGTTTTCCATAGCACTGAGGGCTGGGTGGTCGGTCGGTCTGTGCCCCTCGTGCCATTAAGTAATTGAAAAACCTTCAGTAACCCCGTAGCCTTTCCACCCGTCACACAGAGCACCAGTCCTAGGCCCCGACGCATGGCAATAGACCGTCATACCATCAGGTGTATTTACTGTTTTCCCTACCGTGCAAATGATTAACTCAAGGCCTGCAGTAAAGAAGATGGGTAAGACGCTGACGGAAGAACTGTGTGTCTTATGAACACCTAGTAAATCATTTAGGTTATCACCAGACGAATTTATTCGCCTGAACAAGCACAGAAGTACCAGATGGATGGGGAACCATTGGGGTCTTCGTTAAAATGAAGCACCATATGAGTCTTTGCTAAATGAAGCAACATATGGGTCTTCACTGAATGAAGCATCAGATGAATCATTACATGAAGCAACAGGTGGGTCTTCATTACATGACGCATCATATGGGTCTTCACTAAACGAAGCATCATATGGGTCTTCAATAAATGAAGCATCACATGGGTCTTTGCTAAAGTGAAGCATCATATGGGTCTTTGCTAGAATGAAGCGTCATGTGGGTCTTCGCTAAATAGGGGCACCATATAGGTCTTTGCTGAAATGTGAAGCATCATATGGCTCGTCGCTATAGTGAAGCACTATATGGGTCTTCGCTAAAGTGAAGCACCATATAGATCTTTGCTAAAGTAAAGCAACTTATGTGCAAAAATCCTCAGGGAGTGACATTCTGACTAGACCACCCCAAGAGATGCTCCCACGTCCAGGCCGTTTCGACTCATCGATTCGTTGCTGTCAACACACATGACTATTTTAATAATGGTAATTCTATAAAAGTGTGCACTGCCATGAAAAACAATATACACTTAATACAAGGGCAATTTTCATATTAAACTATGAGATCATTCCCTAGTTGCATGAAGTTTTCTGGCAATGGAAAAGTTAAAAAAAAAAAAAAAAAAAAAAAAGCCAGTGAGGGAGAAAGATGAAACTAATTGGATTGCCATCAGACCGAAAGTTTAACTGAGAGTAATTCTCACTATTTCTGAATAAAAAGAAAAAGAGAGAATTTTAGGGTGCATAGGTAGAGTTTCAATAAAATTAAACACAACATACTTCTAGAATACTGTGAAATTACACTTTATTAGAAACAGCTTACAGAAATATGCGATAAATTTGATACATTGGTGAACAGACATTATTTTGATACAAGAGAAATTGGCCACACAGTCAGAGCTGGTGGTAAGGTCTGAGTGAAGATTCTCAAAACAACTTACGATTGTTATTTTCTCGTGGTGAAGATTAGTTTTCGCTGGAAAGATAAAACACAGAAGATTCATGGATGTCCTTTTTTTTTCCTGCCTGCAAAAATATATCTTACGATCTATTATTAAAATCCAGGCTATGAAATTTTCAGCAAGATTATTTTTTTTACGGTCATTTAGCCATATATGGAGCACCTGCAACAGTATGATACGACCAGCCTGCCTCCCACAATAAACAGTCAGTAATGGCGCAGAAAAGTCAGACTTGCTTTATCATACATACCTCACAAACTGTCGTTATGTGCTGAGGTCTTGTACAAACCTTGGTGCCCTTAAGTTTTGACGGGGGAATCGATCGTGGGTGTTTCCATAGATAAGATTGCTTTGCAGAGAGATACAGAGACGTGGAAAGGTTTTACACTCACCTTGTCTATCTGTCTATCCATAATCAGACGTCATACTCCCATAAGGGTTGGCCACAAACGTCCGCCTCCACGTCACACTCTCTTCTGCTATTTGGCTGCCCTCCCTTCAACTCACCCCCTCTCCCTCTTATGTTCCCCTTCACTCCGTTCCTCCATTTTATCCTTGGTGCTCCCTCTCCGTACCTTTCCTCCACCTCATTCACATACTCTCTTCTAGCCAGTCTCTCGTTCTTCATCCTCTCCACATGGCTTCTTGTCCTTCCAGCAGAAACAGTCTTAGTTACGACAATCAATTAATTGTAAGTTCTGCGGGAATCTGTGTCTTGTTGCTCCGTCTGAATTGAGAAGTGCCACCGGTGTTCACGTGGTATATAAGCCCTTCAGCCCGAGGAAGTCTTCTGTAGATCATTCTTTGTATCTCCAGGTAAATTTATTCGCTTATCAGGGATTCATTGAACTGGAAACCACGAGAGATCCCCCTCAGTTGAATCATCTCGTCTGGGGTTACAACAATAAAGTAAAGCGAGACGTCATCGATGGGAAGGAGCTAAAGTTATCCGCTTATTCTTTTTTCTTTTTTTGAGCAGCCCTTAAAGCGCAAAATGACTTCACGCATACCAGCAAACGCGTGACGCCACAGATCCTCACATGTCGCCCTCTCATGCATGCCACGTATTCAAGTGTCCCAGGTGAGATGACGGTACCTTTACCTGCAGTGCCGAGGCCAGGTGCTGACGGATCTGCCAGTGTTGGTACTTGGGACGACATGCGGTTCCTTGCACCACTCAGGCACATGTGTTACCTTCCCGTCATCTGCCAATGTAGTAAATATTTGTCAACATAAGGAATGCAATCAGCCTTACATTAATAGTAACATGACCTCCTCACTACGCTGTCGTCTTATACTTGCTACTCTCAGACGATCAAATTCAACTTTGGAATTGTCTCATAGTGTACGAGATAGTGAAAGCCATTTCAAACCCCCTCTGGAAGTCATAAGCTGAATAAAATAGTCTATAAGTTGTAAGAACCACATGAAAACTACGTTAGTGGAGTGAAATTGATTGATATCACCATCATCGTTGTCGTCATCGTCATCAACCATTCCACACCAATTCCCACTGCTACCGACTGCTTTAAATGGACAGACTGCATTTATAGATAAAAACAAATGAAAAGGACCTATACCCAGAGTTCACAGTGAAAATGAATCGGATTTCCATTCGGTCATCATTCTAACTTTAGACATTCTTGGCTCCGCACCACAGCCTAACGACCTACACAAACGTGCCTCATCTGTTTAACTCCCTTAGCTCAAGGTCTTTTTACCTCTTATCTCTGACATCCCCTGACGATTTTATTTAGATTAAAAGTGAGTTTTGAAGAGCAGTCATTCATACGTAGCGTGTTAAACCATTTAGCATGGGAGCTCTTTCTTAACTCGACTAAAATTTTCTCAAGGAATCAAGAATAAGCTAAAAAAGAAAGAAAAAAAAGGTGTGGCTGGGTTCAAAGGGTTGTCGCTCTCACAACATCCGTGGGACGGCGAACTTGACGCAACCCTTTCTTGTCATGTTCATAGTCAATATGACATCCATCCTATTCAATTTTTCGTCAGTTCCTTGGCTTGCTCATCGCCCATACCCCATTTTCCTCACATTCATTTACCATACCAAACCATCTTCTTCCTGACCTTTTACGCCTACTCCTATTTTCAGACTCGCTCACGTACCCATGCCATATTCATTTTCTCCATGTTCCAATACAGTTTCAACAACCAATCTTCTTTGCTCTGATCAACATGCCTGTTTACTCCACATCTGCCATGGATCTCAGTGGTTAGTATCCTATCCAATCATACTTACGTCAGTAGCTCCCAAGTTTGAAGGTAACCAGCCACCCACCACCTATATATTAAATCTCATAGATCCTTATATAATATTACTATTACATTTTTAAGAGTTACTGGTCTCAAAGCACAGATGCAGTCAAACTTAATCCTTACAGTACGTAAATTCTGCACATCTGGTCTGAGAATCACAAAACAATTTACGATAAATTTTCTCTCCTAAGTAATATTTGATTTCGCTGCAGGATCAAGGAACGTGGTAGGATTCAGAATTATTCTTTCCTCGTCCTAACTGCAGAGACAAACCCTACCTACAGCAGACGACTGATGTCTGAATATCGAACAACATCCAGAAAATGAACACGGACAACAACCCATACTCTCTTCATATTTTGTCCCTTGCACCATGGACCCCCTATTTAACCCCATTCATAAGAGGAAAGAGATCTGGATGATGATGATGATGATGACTGATGACGATAATGATACTTGACAGATGATGATGATGATGATAAGACAAATAGGCAGGCAGTGACAATAATTCCTGGGGCTGACGCTTCCTCCCTGTCTCTTATTTGTGTCTTTATGATATCGACACAGTGACGCTGTTTTTTTTGGCTTGGCTGATTACGTAAAATTTTTGTTCACTTTTATTCTACAAATTACACCGTGACTTTTACTGATGCAAACCTATGTCGGTATTAAGAGAAATATACCATGTACAAGTGAATACTGAAATTTAATATGCAAAGCAGCTCTCTAAGGAAGGAGGGGCTGCAAGGTTTATTAGACCAGTGGGAATACATCTCAGATATTGCATACATGTTGTTGTTGTGGCTGTTGCCTTTAAGTTCATCGGGACGTGAATTATACAAAATATACGCAGAAATACAATTGTAATGAACAGTACCACATGATTAAATACCAGCACTCTGTTTCCTAGCCCGTGGCCAAAGACTATATATTCCATTCCCAGTGGCCAAATAGTACTCTCACACACCAAATGTTGATGTGCTGGTACAACTGCGGCCAGGTACTCCTTCCCACCCTTCCAATGCTAATCTGCAACATTTGTACAGTCACACACGTTTTGGAACATAATACCTACTGCTGTAGAGACATTATGACAAGTGTGGGAAGGACGTGGAAGGAAACACTGGTGAAACAGAAGTGCGCCTTGCTCCCGACTGGGGGACGTTGAGAGTGGATTCAAACAAGGGATTATCGCAAGCTGGGCTGCAGCTGCAAAACGCAATCAAGGCAGCTATTCCTAGGAGATACTTAACAGCCTTCCAGGAATTAATCAGGAAAGAGAACATGGTGGTAACGACAGCAGATAAAGGTGGAGGAGTTGTGATACTGGATAGCTATGAATACAACGCTGAGATGAAGGAAATATTATCTGACCCTCAAACATATTACAAACAAAGGAGTGGACAGGCACACGAAGAAGCCAAGAAATTCAATGCCGAGGTAAGGAAACCCCTAAGACGGATAGAGAGAAGAAATTACTGATTTTTCTCGAGAAGAACCCCAAAGTCCCAGCCATGAGAGGTTTACCGATGGTTCACAAGCCGGGAATTCTCCTTCATCTCATCACGTCGAGGACAGGAAGCTCTCCCCACCTCCTAGCACGGTGCTCAGCCAAGACTTTGTCGTCAGTGCTGGGCAAGATAAGTAATTCTCAATTAAAGAATGCTACAGACTTGATTGAACGACTAAAGAATATCAGCTTCAGAAATTCAGTAAGAGGTTTGTTAGCTTCGATGTGAAGTCACTATTTATGAACGTTCTAGTGAGTGGTGCCCCAGAAGCAGTGAACAAAGCTATGGACCATATTGCCGATGAGGACTTGCCTGTTCGCAGAGCAGACTATATAAAGCTGGTATCGATGTGTGTTAGGTTCGGTTCCTTTACATTCAACCAGTGAGAGTACAGGCAACATGAATGTCCCGCCGTGGGATCGCCATTAAGTACAGTGAAATCATTGTATATGGAAATGCTAGATGAAGAACATTACAAACAGATCATAAATGGGAGATAGGATGGTACAGATGCGTAGACGACGATCTCGTGATCACATATTGTTACACAAACATAGGAAGAATGAAAGAGAGACTCAACCAACTGCACCAGAGAATACAATTCACGGTAGAAAAGGAAAGTGATGGTGTCATACCTTTCTTGGACACAGAGATTATTAGATCAGGAATCAAGGCTAAATATAGAGTATACAGAAAACCCACTAACAAAGACGATTTTATTCACAACTTAAATGCACACGATGAAGAAACAAACACAGGAATGGTGATAAGATTCATCCTATGAGCATTAAGAATATGCAACCAGGAACTTCTAGGAGAGGAATTTCAGCATATAACTTGTCACGAGTCAGCGAGATTATGTAATTGAATAAACTCGTGGCATCAACTTTGGTGGGAAACTGCGAATTCTAGTGGAATCCCAGTATTTATCGCTCAGTTTAACCGCTCTGTATTCACCCAGTCGGGAGTGTTTTCAGAACAATTTTTCACTGTGTCATAAATGATCGTCTTTGTGCGAGACATTAGCACTTTCGCTGAGCGATTTATTATGGGCGTGTTTCGCTCATTCTAGCCGTTAGCAATGCGGTTCGACACTCGCCTCTTTCTCACGATTTGAAGTCAGTCAAGATTTGAGCGCCGTGAAAGCAGGTTGGGCCCAGTGCGTAGCAGTGCCGCCGTTGTCCAGTTCCTGACTTTCCACCTAGTGTGATTGGCGAGAGACTTAGCGTGTGCAGTGTCCTTCCTCAACGACGCCCAGTCATCCGCTTAGTCCACTCTTTGACCAGTATTTCTTTTCTTTTTTTCCTAGGTTTAAGAGTTTAGCTTTTGAGTGAGCAAGTGAGTGTGATCTTATTTTGAATTCATTTTGAAATGTAATGTAAATTTATTTTATTGTAATCAATAAATTTAACGGTTCTTCTTCTTGAGCTTAATGTAATGTAAACTCGTGTTTTATTTTCCATATTCAGCTTATTTCACTTATAGCTCCTAGTTTGCATAAACGCTTTGCTATTCAGAACTGGTACTTAGGCCAGTCCTTTTGTATTAAGCTTAAAATCCGTTGTGCAACCAGGAGTTAATGCATCAGCAAGAACCTGTTATCATTAATAGCATTAGTTATTGACTGTCAGGGGTGAAGTCACTTTCTTCAGAGGCTAACAGTACTAACAAACTGCAGTTGTGAGGAATTAGTCTCCGCTGTGTACTGTTGAGAAAGTTTATTAATTCTCGTTCTTAGAGAATCGGCGAAGTAAGCCGGAATAAAGTAATCATTGCTTGATTTTAACAAGACAATTCATTGTCCTGTTCTCAGTATTATTGAATATTTATCCTTTAATATTGAATATTCATCAAAAACCTCGTGACATAACCGAGACTTTCATTTAATTGGGATATCCCAAGGGTCTTCTGATCAAACTAAAAGTAAAGGTGTCCTCCATAATGGAGAAAAAAAGAGAGAAGGAGAAAAAAACAAGTATCTAATTGTTCCACAGTCAGAAGTTGTCACTGGGTTCCGCAGGGCACTCCTCCACACAGGATATAACATCATTAGTGCCACGGGACAACGAATGGGCGATATAGTGAAAAGGACGAGACACAATATAACAAATGAGAACAGAGCAGTGTACAAGTTCCATGCAATGGATGTGATCAGTTATTTCAGAGAAACAGGCAAAGGCTTTGAAGTAAGAATATAAGAACATAGAGCAGACGTGAGATTCCACCGTTCTAGTAACGCATTAGTCAACCACATTGATGAGAAAGGTCATTTACCACAGTGGAATAATGCCTCAATATTAAAGAATGGACTCTCAAAACAAGAGAGAAAAGTAGTGGAATCTTTGTACATGACATCCAATAAAAACATTAACATGGAGACAGGAGACATAGTATGTTAAAAAACAGCAGCTACGGGCGGCGTCACACTGGGCATGCAAGCTGCTTTTGTAAGGCGAAACGGCTAACAAAGTCAAGTTGTTGTCACACCCGTGTGTTTATGCGAGCCAAAACGGCTAGCAGCGTCGTCTGCCTTGGCGCCTCGTGGTCATTTGTAAACAAATCACCATGGCGTGCCCATTCCCTTTTCCTCAGTTTCTGACACCGCCTCATTAACTCCAGCATCTCCAGAGCCACAAGGTAGTCTACTAGAATTTTTCTTGCCACAGGATCCATATTGAATACTGGTCAAAATCTGCTTTCCATCTGTTGTTTGGAAACAAAACAGACAGCCTTCGCAGCTGGCCAGTAGGCTGTCTGAATACTGATTTCTTGGCACACACACACACACACACACACACACACACAGTAGAAATAAATAAAACAGTTTCCTTCTGTGATAACAATATTTTCTCGCAAGTTACAAAATTAATATTAAGCTCATTTGGGTTCTAATCGCATCAACGACCTGTGCGCGAAAATTGTTTTCCATTTCGCCTTGCAGGTGAAATCTCGCTCACCGTGGGTCATTCTGGATAGCGATTCACAAAACTGGCTTGCATGTTAGCCACTTTTGGCTGTGACGCCGCCTTAAGGTGGTTGGTGCATGGAGGGAGTGGCCTCCCTAATGATCCCCCTGGGGGATAGGATCATCTAGTTACGCACACCTGGGATAGGACACAGGACGATATTGTTTGGCAGCCAGCAAAGGGTGATTCCCCACCACCTACATATAAGCTCAGCCACTTCGTGATTTTTTTCAGTATCCCTGAAGACGACACAGGGGAAACTAGTCGGGAATAAAGCTCACCTCTATTTCACCCGTGTTTCCTTCCACCTCCGTCTCACATAATACCTACAGTTTATAATTCCATAGCAAGTGCTCGTAGCCAGTATTGAATACATTTATGTAATGTGTACGACTTTGCCATATTTACACGGTAGAGATCAGGGTGGGAAGGAATACCTGGCCACAGTTAGTATATGCCACCAATTGGGTTTTAATTCTGGTTTGTATACTAGAGGTATCCCAGACAGGCAAAGACTATGTATTCCATTTGCAAAGGCCCAGAAATTCTCTCACACACCAACTGCTGGCAGCTCACATCCTTTATATGCCACCCACTGGACACTAATTATGGTCAGTATTTATTAAGGCATGTTTGAGGTATCCCATTCAGGACTGGTAGGCTGTTAGCGATAAAATATTGGCTAGGTGCTAGACTTCTATTGCTAGGCTGTTATCGTGGGTATTTTTGTGATGTGAAATGTTGTAGTGAAAAAGCTGTAAAGGCTGTTTTTAAGAAGCTCTGATACTGAGAATATTTACAAGCAGCATCCTCTTTGTATATGCTCTGGTCCTTTCCTTGCGCTTTGTCCTGCTTGTGTGTGTTGCCTCGAATATGAGCTCTGTTGATAGGTGTCCGTAACTATTATGTTGATAACTATGAACACCCACTTTCTCTAGTCCAGAATCATTCGGTACTAATCAGCTGGTGTATATATTATAGGCAGGCCCAGATTTTATAACACTCAGTTTTAATGTCCATGACAAGAGTAAAGATATAGTTACAAAACCCACTCCAACCTAACTCAGCCCAACGGAACATCACAATTTCTAACGTATATAATACACCTGCAGTTACTGAGATGTTAGAAAGCAGCGTGCAACGGTTTTGAGGAAGTACAGTAAGTCCTCGTTATATACAATCTATTTTTATATATATATATTTTTTTTTAAACATTCACACTTATTACAGAATATATGGCCATTAAAGTGATTTTGCTACCAATAAGTGTAATTTGTCCGTTTCCCCCAGGCACAGCACTAACTGTAAAGAAAGTGTAATATTCTGGGACACAAACCTGACATACTGAGTACTACTTGTAAAGTACAAGTATTTTTGTGCTTGGTCAGGCAACTCATATACCAAGCGAAATTCCTTTAATAACGAAATTTCTCACTGTCTTGCCTGAAAAACTGTGGCTCTATCCTTCCACAAGCTTTTAGTATTGTTTACTTGGGAGCCAGTGACTAGATCTCCAAAGTCTTTGCTCTGAATCAGTCTTGAACCCAGAGGTGCCTAAGCCTCCCACACGTCACTTTAATGGTAGTTCTGTCAGGGATGCTCCACTGGCGATCTTCTCACCAACCTTTCAGATTCCTGGTCATCCTCCTTTCGGGACTTTGGGAAAAGCTTTCCCATTGCACCTGACATCTCAAAGGTTTTCGATCGAGTCTGGCATAAATCTGTAATTTCCAAACTGCCCTCTTACGGTTTCTATCCTTCTGTCTGTGCCTTCATCTATCTATAGCTTTCTTTCTGGTCGTTCAATAGCCGCTGTTGTAGACGGCCATCGTTCTTCTAGATCTATCAACAGGGGCGTTCCTCAGTGCTCTGTCCTATCACCAACTCTCTTCCTTTTTATTCATCGATGACTTGCTAAGCTGTACATCTAACCCTGTCCACTCATACGCTGATGATTCCACCTTTCACCTTTCTATTCGTTCCCGCAACGTCCATCTCAGCAGTTACCTAAACAAACAAGGGATGAGGCAATGGCACACCTAATGTCTGACTTGGCTCGTATCTCTGACTGGGGAAGAAATAATCTTCTTGTTATTAATACATAAAAAACTCAGTTCTTACATCTATCAACCTGACAAAGGAGTACCCACTTATGTTTAACAATATCCAGCTCAATCCTGTATCATCCTTGAACATGCTTGGGGTTCCATTCACTCGGGACTTATCTTGGAAAGATCATATTACATCTCTTGTAAAATCTGCTTCCAAGAGAGTAGGTGTGCTAGGCTGACTCCATACCTTCTTTACCCCTGCACAGTTGTTGACTTTATACACTGGTTTTATTCGCCCCTGTGTAGAGTACAACTCTTATGTGTGGGCAGGCTCACCACATACAGCTCTTCTCAACAAGGTGGAGTCAAAGGCTTTCTGTCTCATCAACTCTCCTCCACATACTGGCTCCCTTCAACCCCTGTCTCTTCGCCACACTGTTGCATCTTTATCTCTTTTCTATCGCTGCTTCAATGGTCACTGCTCCTCTGAATTGTCTGCTTGCATCCTTCCACTTCTATGACGAGTGCATAGCACCCATCTAGCAACAAACTCTCATCCCTTTTCTGTCCAACTCTCTAATGCAAGAGTTAATCGTTACTCCCAGTCCTTCATGTATGCAACAGGTCAACTCTGGAACTGTCTCCCTCTGTCTGTATTTCCTACTTCCTATGATCTCAGTCTTTCAAGCGCAGTGTGTCCAGGCATCTCGAAATGAACGGATCTTGAATTTGGCTCTCTTTCGTATTTTGTTTTTTTCTTGGAAGGAACGGTTTCCGGGCTCCTGGTCTTTGGTTTCTTCTTCCTTGCGATAAAAAAAAAAAAATGATTTTTTTTTTTTTACACAAAGCAAGTAATATATCAGCATCCCTCGCTTCCACGGGAATGATGAATCGCCACTTTGTATCACGCTCAATGACGCAGATTTAGGAAGCTGTCTATACTTATTTATCTGTCTACATCTGCTAATCTGTATCTGTCTCTCATTCATTTTCTCCATCCATCCATCTACCCATCCATCCATCTATCCATCCACCCGTCCATCCATCCATCAATTCACCCCTTCACCCATCATGCCAGCCATCCATCCATCTACCCATCAATCTACCCATCTATCTATCCATTAATCTACATATACATCCATCTACAGCCAGACATCCCGCTAAGAATGGTCACAAACAAGTCACCTCCACGTCGCCCTGTCCTCGACCTGAGGTTCCACACTCAATGGTAAGTAGATTTGATCAACCCTGCAGGTTACACTCAACGACAGTAAAGGTCAGACACATTCTATTTTTGTCACACAGTTCATAAATTACTGAAAAAAATGGGGATTCGCCATCTCCTTTACGATTCAAGTTTTAAACCATTTCACCCCAATGACTTTATTATTGGTAATATCTCCCAACGATTTGGGTCGTCATCATTACCATCATCATCATCATCATCCTGACATCTTTCCTCTCTCGGAGGTGGAGTGAGTTAAGGTCCGGAAAGCATGAAAAGCTATAATTATGATGTACCATGTCAAAAGAAATGGGCCACACACTCATTCACTCAACACTTAAGCCATGGGAATCCTAAATCCACTTTACAGGCACAGCCATCCACACACGTATGTGTTTCATGCTACCTACCATTCAGTTTGACAAATATCATGTAAAAAAAAAAAATGATGGCAAACCCTCTTCTTGCGCTCCTCCGTACAAAATTAATTTTGTTCTGCCGGCTCGATCCCGCCAGCTCCCTAGCTTCATAAATCTCCATACTTAGGTTTCTCAGACGCTCATGAAATATATCTACCGACCTACTGCACTTCTTGGCCTACCACGCCTTCTCCCACTTTCAAGCTCTTTTTCAGCGCCCTATTTACATCCACTCACTCAATGTGACCATACTATCTAAGAACGATATCTGTAGCTCTATTGTCCATACTGTAACTATCGTCCACAGACATCCTTACTTCACATCTTTCACGAACCACGTTATTTCTTGTGCTATCTACTCCCCTCACGCACTCCACGCACGTTTCAAGCCAATCCCCACGCCTCTAACTCTTGACATTCTTTTCATGCCACACCAAAGTCTCACACCCGAATGTTAAACGTAGGCATTAAAACTTCATGAAATCCTCTTGCACTTACCACACACACACCTTTTTTTTTACCACTTCCTACAACCAGCCATTTTTTTTTCCCATGTGCTACTCCTCACTATTTCTTTTTTAAGTTTGCCTCTTTTTATTTCCTTCCATGCGCTAATTCTCTTTCTTCCTTTTGAGCATTTACCGCTATCTTTTATCACTGGACCCACGTACTTATACCAAAGTCTGCTATTGTACATTCACCACCATATCACACTGAGAATCACCCCTCCCACCAACGATAACTTTACTCTTAGCTACACTTTATTCTCAAAGCACAAGGCTCACAGGAAAAGAATTTTGCATCAATCTTCAAAGCTCGTATCAACCTCTAGCAAATATCAGATCATCTGCAAATATATATGAGACACTCCACCCTTGAACATTCAGTACTATCCTCATCCCTCTCTCCATCACTCATATAAAGGATCGCAAGTCTCCAGGTCACCCAAGCTATACTCTGTTCACTTTAACTTGGCGTAAATTTCGCAATCTCAACCTCGAATGCTTAGCTGTAGAAAGAAATGTAAGCTAGATTATGTACTAGTCACGATGAAGTATTATGGAAATGATGCAAAACCTTAGTATTGTCTTATTCTGCAACTACGCTACGGGAAATAAGCTGCGAAAAGACAAAACTGTGGCACGTTAAAGTGAAGGAAACATGGGTACAAAACTGCTACTTCTCAACCGTGAATAGCGAGCTGCAACAAGGTATGAACGCTAGAGGATGATGCTAGTCAAGATGTATTATGAAAAGAATGCACAGCCGTAGTATTGTCTTATTCTGCCACAGAGCAACGGGAAGTGGTCTGCAAAAGCACATAAATCTGAGCCAAGTTAAGGTAAAAGAACTGTCGGTGTAAAGTTGCAATGTCTCAGCCTTGAATTCTGGGCTGTAATATGAACGCTGCAATATGGTGTTGGTCACGAAGAAGTATTATGGCAGTATTGCCTTAGTCTGCCACTGAGCTGCGTAAAATAAAATGAAAAAAGCATAAAATTTCGCCAGAATGAAAGAACTACAATTATTACTAAATCCAGCTCCGGGTTTTGCATGAGTGAAGCTGAACCCCCGCACCAACGCCAGCAGGTATTAGTCGGTATTAACGCCGTGCCCCTTTAATGTAATTTATTGAACAGCGTGACGCATCAGGTGTGATCCCGGCTTACTGTTTACTGATTGCCATCCCCCGTGAGTGTGGATGTCATTATTGGTGGGAATTAGTGCCTCCGAATTAGGGTAAATGCTGTACAGTGGTGCAGAGCAGGGATAATTAAAAGAGTGTATTGACCTCATGAAACCTTGACTTTTTACCATATATTCAGTCCTTAGGTAATATCATTCATCTCTGGAGAGACTTTTCGAACTGAAGGTGTTTACATCAGCATATCTTTTCACAGTAATTCTCTCCCTACGGTAAAAAACAAAAATCGTCAAATTTTAGGAAGACATAAAATACGTCATTGGTTTGACAGGATTAAATGTTGTCAGAAATTTTCACTGTTTTCCCTTACAGTATTCAGGTATTTAATCGTGACTAATAAAAATTTTGTGAAATATATACACCTTTCATGTCAGTCATTCGAATATATCGTATATAAACCTGCAGTTACCCACCAGGACTCTCCCTTCCAACTCTTAGTATAAAAACTGCTTATTTTTCGAGGACACTTTACGATTCATTAAGTACTGATTAATTATTTTAATCTTAATTCAAATATCATAATGATATTTATAGAAAGTGTTTACCATTAACCGTTTCTTTCTGCTGAATGAATCCAGCGTAGATTAACCAATATCAGGAAATAAAGTTAAGAATGGGTTTAACTATTTCAGTGTTCAGTACTATTTACATAACTAACAATATGATAGAACACGTTGTTGTTATACTGGTAATAATGATAAGCACTTTAATTCTTTCGAATCCCTGCAAACGCAATTTCAGTTTTCATTTTATGGTTTCATGAGTCACATTTTCAAAAGGGTGTAGGTATTACGACAGCAAATTTCCATTACCCTTTACAACAGCAGCTCATAACTGTGTCCCATTCGACATACGACATATGTAACTGATGATCACTGAACAGCCAGAGATTTTGTGACGGTAATGAGACTATTCCACACTTTTTTTTTATTTTTTTTTATTAGCCCATCGTGTTCAAGAACTCCGTGTTATGTATGCCTAGTCGAACGTGAATCTGTTAATCTTCAGGACTGGTTCAAACAACTTACAATTCACACTTCATGCTCTACACTCATTATCGCCCATCTTTAGTAAGGTGAGGAGATATAGTTTTTATCTGTGTATGTTGGGGGAGGGGGTGTACCTGTCGCCAAAATATCTCGAAAAGTTGTGGATGAATTTTCACCAAACCTTCGGGAAATAGCAACTATGTGATGTGCAGAAACCTATTACTTTTGGTGAATATTTGATCAAAGACAACCGAATGCCAGCAGCCACACTTTTTTTTTTTTCATGTGGATTGGTGTTTAGTGAAAAGTGGTGACTGAATTCTGTACAGTTTGCGAGTTGTCTTCAAATTTGGTTTGTAGGAAGCTTGTATCCTACCCAACAACATATTTTTTGGCTGGCGATTAGAATTCGGCTCCTGAATGCCTGTGTTTCATTTTTAAAGCTGCGTCTTCATGAACAACCTACTATATACTTTGTTTATGCATTGTTCTCTGAATCACATGAATAACTAAAACGCACACAGAGCGCCAAAACCAATAAAATTATATGATTTATTCCTGCATCCGGATCCACCTTAAAACATAAACTCTTCCTTGATTCACTGCCTACCTATCCACCACAATTCATTGAAATCGATAACAGTGGGGGGGAAGTCTTATACACAACCATATAATAGACAGACATGAGTGAATACATAACCGTCCAATTTCGTTGACGGAGGTGGAAATCGTAGATATTTAGGATGTACTCGCATGTCACTGCGTTCTAGAGAATAGCGAATTTCTGAAATACTCTTACATTAACCGTAACACTGACCGTTCAAGGACGGGCCACTGACTATCTTCATACATTACATTCCTCTCTGATTCGTTATCATCCTGTCTTAAAGGTTTCGATGATACCTTTGCTATTGCACTAGACATCAGAAAGAGTACTAGGGGAGGCGAACAACGAACCTAATGGTCCTTTATGGGCTGTTTGTTAGAGAAGATTAAAATATATGTATCTTTTTTCTGTCAGGTGAAGCTACGGCAAAGGAAGTAAGGAAGGCTCCCCCCCACTTGTCAAGCCCTGCAGTCAAAAACAGCAAGAAAGAATGTGTAGGACCACCACGCAGCAAAGAATAAGTGTCATGCATATTTCACAGAAAAGAATCTGTTAAAGACGAGTGGCAATTTCTCAACGACGTTGCATTGTTCCTGTATCTCCGTGATGTTATAAATATATATATATATATATATATATATATATATATATATATATATATATATATATATATATATATATATATATATATATATATATACTTCATTCCGTTCAGTTATATACGTGGTTGGGTGGTGATGAGAAGTTATCAGATAATGATTCAAGAGACTGTTAAATATCATTCCTGTACCACAGTCTAATACATTCCTTGGCAATACTCTAAAGAAATAATTCTGCTTAATTTGTGAGGAAACGTTTACCATAGCTGCATGGTTGACTTCAAGTGTAATTCTGCTTCTCAGTTTGCAATAACATACTACCATCTATATTATCATGCCCTTTAACTCTTTTCCTGCCAACGTCTGAAGTCTTAATCACCCTTTCACACTGACAACGGGGTTTTATTTGTTTGATTTGTGTTATTTATTTTCTATCTATTAATTATTATAATATAATAATAATAATAACAATAATAATAATAATAATAATAATAATAATAATAATTATTGTTATTATTATTATTATTATTATCATCATCATCATCATCATCATCGTCATCATTATTATTATTTGAAATGGTGCATTCCTTATTTGCAAAATTGTCAAACAGTTGTATGACGCACCTATCAATAGCAATATAGCACCTTGTTTCAGTCCCTTCCAATTGTTAACAGCAATACGCCAATCCTGACTAATGAATTTGAATAAAACAATCATTTATTTAGGCATATTTCCTGCATACCAGCGTGCCACAAGGATCAGTTCTGGCTCCAACCCTATTCCTAATTCATATTAATGATCTTTTATCTGTCACCCATAATCCCATCCTTTCATATGCAAATGACTCAACACTTTATAGTTCTTTGAAATTTAAAACCCATTCACGAAGTTTAATATCTCTAACTCACAACTCAGTACAGCAATCTCCATAAATCAAGATTTATCTAGGATCACTGACTGGGGACAAAATAACCATGTTTTATTTAATGCTAGGAAACCAAATATATACAATTTACTAATAGACAGATATTGCCAGATTTCTATATTACCTTCAGTGCTACTAGCATTCCTATCTCCAAAAGTATTGAAATTCTCGGTGTTTAACTCAACAGTGCCCTGATCAGGCCCCCTCACATCAAAAACTTGCTAAAACCGCTTCAAAGAAACTGGGATTATTGTACAGAGTTCTTAGCTTCTTCACTGACGAACAGTTAGCTATAGTTTATAAGAGTCATGTGCGCTCTCGGCTGGAATATTACTCACAACTGTGGAATGCATGTGGAGAGGTTGCACTGAAAGAACTAGACAAAATTCAGAACAAAAGTGTTAGAATTATTAATCATCATCATGCATCATCATCCAATCCTGTATTGCCCCATGAGAAGCGTAGGAGCCCGGGTCTAGGCAAGTTGGTCCTGACATTTAAGATGAGAGTGACAAGCCTCAATCATCTCTGAGTGGCATTATGTGAACAATAAACCACAACCACCCCTTGGATATAAACCTGCACAGGCTCAATCCTATTGGAGTCCCTTAATTACCCAGTAAACCGACCCTGCTATTACAAATAAACTACCTTCCCGACAGGTAAGAAGGAATGTTGCCTCCCTTGCATCACTTTACAGATACTTATATGGCAAATGCTCAGACAAAGTTGCATCCATTGTGCCACCTCTCCATGCCTTCCCTCGTGCTACACGGGGAACTGATAGCGCTCATGACTGGAATGTCACACTGCCATACTGCAGAACTTCCGCCTATCAGAAATCTTTTATTCCCCGAACTGTACCTCTTTGGAACTCGCTTCCCCAGAGTTGTTGCCCCCAAACTTCAACCTACAGCTGATCAACCGTTACAGATTTTTTATGAATGGAGGACACCAGTAATTTGGTGTATGGATTATTTTCTTTGCATTCATTTGTTTTTCCTTCCTCTATTCTGTTATTTTAAAAATGCAAGAAAATGGGCTACATAAGCTGTAAAATTAAGAAAAGTAAACTATCTACTTCTACATTACAGAAATGGTATTATCATAATTATCAAAGGTGCTCTTCTTTCCTTCGTCCCCTCTTCCCCCACCCACAGTTATAGCATATGCGATGGAGTAAGAGACTTATAAGTAGATTTGAGAACTTTGTATTGCATGCAGTGATGATATATCAGTGAAAATGAGCAGTACTGTTTACAATAATTATATACACAAGACAAAAAAAAATTTGTGTCTACAATAAACACATCATAACTATGAATAGGCTATACATGAACAAGTGATGACAGCGTCAGTGGCAGTTAGAGGGTGTCTCTAGGTAGATGACATACTCGATAGCTCCTGGAGTATTGCGCCCAGATTGTTTTTAAGCCCACTAGATTGATATCAGCAACAGCGGTAAAACAGTGTCAATGGACACCAACCGAAGCGATAGGGTTAAAAATATTTTATACACAACTTCAGTCAGGTCTCCTCGTAAACACCGTTAAAGTAAAACAGATATAACTCCTTTAAATATGCCTCATATAACTTGTTAGGAAATCAGCTTACTATTTTTGTCAATCTTCCCTGCTCTTTCTCTTATTTCTCCATATTTTTTTATAGTATGTAGGTACGGATTTAGGGTCTTATTTCTGGCAGGCCAATTACTGCATATACTAAAGGAACATTGTTATTTACCTAAATATGTACAAAAAATATCTTGCTACATCTTATTACAGTTGCACTTGCCTATTTTTTTGTACGCCAATGACAATCAGGCAAAGCATAATTCATTTCGATACAAATGAGTTAATTGACTTCTGTTCAGAACCACACACACATCCTTTTCCAAAGTGCTTGATTCGACCCTGGTATGAAAACCAAAAGTGAACACAATATACCAGGTGCTGGAGTACTGATGAACTGCCCCGAATCAGGACGATAACGTGTGGTGGGCCGTAAATCATGAAACGTATGATTCTTCCACTGTGATACTAACATGACAGTTATCATTTACTATTACCGCAGGCAACAACATTTATATAACTGTTCTAAAAAAATAACTGTGTTAGAATAAGGCATTGCGGAAATATAAGTTTGTATGTATGACGAATTGAAATTTGTGTCAACAAGTGATGATATCGAGAGTGTGTTGTCTGTGTGGCGCTTAACAGGTTAATGTCGGCTACTCTGCTCTCGGGTCGCGGCTTCAGCTAGTATTAGTGAATCGCACGTTATCTCGCTGCCGGCTTCGAAACACCAGTGAGCGGCACATAAATCGCTGGTTGGTTCCGAAAAGCACATTCCTACTGCCTTCAATAAGCTTCAAGTATGCAGCACATCACTAAATACTGAATTAACAACATAAAAATACAGCCAGAAAATTTTATATCCTACATGATATATAAAAACATTACTTTATTACTGTGGTACTTTGGAATCAGTTTACCAGATGCCACTTATACCTTACTTAAACCATCTAGATTCCGGCTATGCAGCAAATAAATTATAATCATTATCGTAAAATCCGCGATGCAAACAGTACTGCTCTCTCACTGATCATAATGTTGCTAATTTTGCCACCTTCACCTATTCATTCAAGGAAAATAGAGGCAATGACCTGATTTCTTCTATTGTAATTGTCATCTCGGTTTTGTAGTTTGTATGCTCTTCATTTTTAAAGCGATTTACACTAATGTGATTTCTCCAAGAAAGACCATGAGAAAGAGAGACAAGAATATTAAGAAATGGTGTAAGTCTAGTTGTATGTTGCTCTGTTGCCAAAAGTAAAAATATAGTCACGTTCAAGACTGCTTTGGTGAGGCATCAAGTGTAACAAATCTCCCTTTATCCCAAATACAAATGCCAAACAAATGAGAATACAGATATACAAAAACCTCATTCCGTTGCAGTGACGGCTGTGATGGATCCTATGAGAAGGGCGTGCAAAAGTGAAGAGTGGAACAATTAATGTGACTGGATAGGGAGGGATCAATGTACACCTCAGAAGGTTGTTAATGAAAGTACAGAACTCTTAGAACCACAGATATTTAGTTTTAAGAGATAAGTAGCTATTAACAACTACGGCAATAGAATGGAAAGTTCAGATAAAAGCGAAGCAAGAGGGACAGGAACCATAGCAGTACTGTTACCAAATTAATGAGTTTCGTCATACAATGAAGAAAGGCAGAAAAACAGTAAAACAAAAAATGAAGAAAAACAGAGAAGCATATGGATTAGTTGTACATAAAGTTGCGTGTTAAGTCTCCTTTCTAATACGGCACAGTTTGAGAATCTGAATATTTTCATGAAAACCCACTGACCCACTGGCCCCCCCTCCCTCCACACACACACACACACACACACACACACACACACACACACAGTTACAAATATTTATCTATCTATCTATCTGTGTGTGTGTGTGTGTGTGTGTGTGTGTGTGTGTGTGTGTGTGTGTGTGTGTGTGTGTATGTGTGTATTCGTACGTTTTAAAGGCTCCAACATGCTTGCAGGCGTCGGCCTTGGTCATCTAATGGCGGCTCTCCATGCTGCTCGATCTCTGGCAACTTTCCTATTCATTCATTTATCCCTGAGGTCACACTCAATAACCTCGTCCCAGGTCTTTTTCGGTCATCCTCTCGCAACCCTACCCCAAACGCTAACACTTCTCATTTTCTGCACCCAGTTATCATCCCCCATCCTCTCCCCATGCCCAAACCATCTCAATCCACCTCTCCTCATCACAACACGAATACACTCCAGTCCCATCCTACCTCTCAACTCGTCCATCGTAAACCTAGCCCCCCCTGGCTTCGCACTCAAGGATGCACTGCACATCCACCTAACCAGTGTCATTTCCGTACGTTTGGGCCTGCGAATACTCTCTTCCTTTACTGCTCAGGTCTCCCTACCATATAGCATTACCGGTACGCTTCTAACCCATGCCGCATACAAAGATCCCTTGGCACGGAGGAAGAGCCCTCTCAATGTCAGCTGAGGCAACAGCTCCCTGAATTTCTTCCAATCACTCCTCACTCTAGCCACAAAGCTAACTGCAGCCCCACCTCCAGCACATAACATGTCTAACAAATAACAAAACTCATCCACACACTCATGAGACTCACCCGCAAGATCAACCCTTTCATCCCTGATAATCTCTATCAAAGTCCTTCTCTAAATCAACAAAAACAAAGTATAGATCCCTTTTCCTTCCTATTTATTTTTCCTGAAGCTGTCGAACAATGAATATGGCATCAGTGGTTCCTCTGCCTGGCATAAACCCAAACTGCATATCTTCAATATCGACTCTTTCTCTAATCATACTTTCAAGAACTCTCTCCATTATCTTCATTACCTGGTCCAAAAATTTTATGTCTCTATAATTTCCTCTTTCCGGGGCATCACCTTCCTCTTGTACACATTTACAATTACACTCTTCAGCCAGTCATCTTGGACAACACACTCATATATAATCGTACTTATCAAGTCAGTAACTTCAACTCCGTCAAGCATGTTCTAGTATATCGTGGGGACAGCTCAGTCAGAGTTGCCAGTGTCTATCCTGCATCATTTACTCCATTCCTACTCCCACTGCCACACTCAAGTCAACCATAGCACACTGAACAGTCCCAGCAACACATAAGATGACTTTCATGTGAAGTGCTATTTACGGACCCTCCCTTGTTTGGCTATAAATGAAGTGGTCAGTGTTGTATGTGGTATACTCACATGCGGCTAGTGACTGAGAGGGTCTGGGAGTGCAGTGACTAAGTGGCTGAGTTACACTTCGCTCTCACGCTGACTGCTGAAGTCACGGAAGATGCTGCGAGGGGTGCTGAACGGCACCACGTTGGTCTCCTTCTTTGGGCTGACAGTAAGGGCAGAGGATGAGCCACTCCTACCGCTGGATGCCAGGTCTTCCCCGGACCGCTCCAGACATGCTAAATCCGTCCTACCCAGACTGAAGCGATGTTGAGCATGGGAACGACTGGGAAGGCCTCTGCTATAGGACTGGGGTGAGGCCAGGTCCCGCCAGGTGGATGTGGGTAGGTTGGATATGGAGAATTGACGCCTCAGGGACAGCGGGAGGAGGGGTTGGTGTCGGGGCAGGGTAGGGGTGCCGTGGCTGAGGGGAGCATCGCCAGGGTAGGCCAGGCTAGGGTGGAAAGCCTCATCGTGGAGGTAGGATGGGGAGGAGGGAGTGGAAGACACAAGGTGGGGATCCAAGGTGGAAGAGGGAGTGGAAGACGCGGGGTGTGGGTCCAGGCTGGAGGAACGAGTGTGGCCCGCCTGTGAGGAGTGTGGGAAGGCTGAACCAAAGAGCAGAGGCGACACATCTCTTGGCGGGTTGTTTACAGACACCGCAGGATCACCCTTCAACTGCAACAGGTTAAAATACTATGCTGTAGTAAAACTGGAGGAAATTATTATCTCCTATTTCTGTCATTCAGTAACTCGTAACATTATAATAGGTATGGTAAAGTTGCATATATATATAAAGATAATTATATATATATATATATATATATATATATGTGTGTGTGTGTGTGTGTGTGTGTGTGTGTGTGATGTGGTGTGTGGGAGGAAGAGAAGACGGAGGGGGGTGCAAGGAACAGCGTGGTGGAATGAAGAGGTGAGACAGGCTGTGGCACAAAAGAAGAAAGCGTGCGATGAATGGATGAGAAATAGGGGCGTGGAAGAAGATGAGAGGCGGAAGAGAGAGTTATATGTAGAAAGAAAGAGAGAAGTGAAAAGATTATTAAGAGAGAGTAAGAAGAGAGTAAATGAGGAATTTGGAAGGAATTTGAGAGTATAGTGGAGGGACTGTAAGAAAATGTTCTGGAAAGAGGTGAAGAGAGTAAGACAGGGTGGAAGTGAGGTTAGCAGGGGAGTGAAAGATAAAAATGGTAGATTACTAGTGGAGAAAGGTGAAAAAGTGAGCAGATGGAGAGAACACTTTAAGGAATTGTTGAACATACAGGATGGAAGTAATGAGGGTATAAGTAGCTGGGGAATGGCTGGGAGAAGGAGGGAGGTGAGAAGATAGGAAGAAATCAGTAGGATAGAAGTTGTGGAAGGAATGAAGAAAGTGAAATTGGGGAAAGCCCCAGGAATTGATGGAGTGTGTGGTGAAATGCTGAAGCATGGGGGAGAGATAGTAGTAGAATGGATGTGGAAGATGTGCAGATTGGCCTGGGAGGAAGGTAGAGTCCCGGAGGATTGGAAGTCAGGTATAATTATTCCCTTGTACAAAGGAAAAGGGTGAGGTAATCATAGGGGCATCTGTCTTCTTAGTATAATAGGAAAAGTGTATGGTAGGATACTTATTGACAGAGTTAGAGAAAGAACAAAGGAATTAGTTGGAGAAGAACAGGGAGGCTTTAGGAAGGGAAGAGGTTGTGTAGATCAGATATTCATTCTTAGATCTTTAGTGGAAAAGTTTCTAGAGAAGGGAAAGAAGTTGTATGTGGCTTTCATGGATTTGGAGAAAGCATATGACAGGGTGGATAGACAAGGATTGTGGAAAGTATTAAGAATATATGGAGTAGATGGGAAGTTGCTGAATGCTGTGAAGAGTATGTATGATGGTGTTAAGGCTGCAGTGCGTGTCGATGGTGAACTAAGTGAATCTTTCTCTTTGAAGGTTGGGTTGAAACAGGGATGTGTCATGTCTCCGTGGTTGTTCAATCTGTACATGGATGGGGTAATAAAAGAGGTACAAGGTAGGGTAGTGGATGTTGGAGTGGCCCTGGTGAGAGAGGATAGTGTTTGGAAGTTCCCTGTACTGTTGTTTGCAGATGATACTGTGTTGTTGAGTGAAGACGAAGGAGAGCTACAAAGCTTGGTGGATGAGTTTGGGAGAGTGTGTAAGAAACGGAATTTAAAGGTGAATGTAGGGAAGAGAAAAGTGATGGTCTTTGAGAGAGGTGAAGTCAGTGAATGTACAGTGAGGTTGGATGATGAGGAATTGGATAATGTGAGTACGTTTAAGTACTTGGGTAGTGTGATGAGTAAGGATGGAGGTTTGGAGGTTGAATTGCTTGAAAAGGTACAGCAGGGAAGAAAGGTTGCTGGTTCCTTGAAAGCAGTGATAAGAAATAGGGAAGTAAGCATGGATGTGAAAAAGTTACTACATGACAGTATTGTGATACCAACACTAACGTATGGAAGTGAAGCTTGGACGTTGTTGGAAGGACACAAGTCAAGAGTGAGAGCAGTGGAAATGAGTTATTTAAGAGCAGCCTGTGGAGTCACATGGAGAGACAGGCTGACGAATGAGGATATAAAGGAGTGTTGTGGTGTGGATGTGGATGTGATAGGAAGTATTATGAGGAACACACTCAAGTGGTTTGGCCATGTGGAGAGGATGGAGGGTGAAAGACTGACGAAGAGAGTGTATGTGAGTGAGGTGGAGGGGGGAAGAGGGAGGGGGAGGCCGAGGATGAGATGGAGGGATGGGGTGGAGAGGTATATGAGAGAGGGGTGTGTGAGTTGGGAGCAGGGCAGTGAAATGGAGGGGAACAGGACGACATGGAGGCGATTTGTTTGTGGCCACCCCAAACGGGATTGAGGCGTCTGGCAATATATATATATATATATATATATATATATATATATATATATATATATATATATATATATATATATATATATATTATTTACAGAGAGAGAGAGAGAGAGAGAGAGAGAGAGAGAGAGAGAGCCGTTATGGTAGATAGTAAGCCTCTGAATTTGTATACTGTTATGAAATGAAAGCTGCTGAGTACTCGTATTAACAATTGCAGAAAAAGAAGAGCGACTTGAATTTTGGGTACACTAAACTACCAGGGTAGGCTATCCATGTTAAAATCACATCTATTTATTACCCAACTACTGACTACAGACATTTATTTTTTTCCTATAATAAATGTTTTTGTGTGGATGAGTAAATTGGGAGTGTGTCGTCCTGTCTCGGCCACCTCCCTTTCTATGGGGGAAGCAGCCTAGGTATAAAGATAGGTAGATCCTATAATACCCCTTTTTTCTACATATTTAATGCTCATGATCCAGGTGGCTAAAAAAAAAAATACTCATGCCACTTCCTTACTTTTTACCGACAATGTAATATGAGGGATTTGCTACAGTTACCTATCATTTCGACCTCCGTACCTCAACACAGGAGGATTTACAGAGTTCCATAACCACTACAGTTGGTTCACAGAGTTTTGTAGAGTTTCTGTTATTGCTGTTGTTGTTGGTGGTGGTGGAGGTTCATCTGAAACGTGACTCCAGTAGATTGCAGGCTAAAGTTGCGTCTCTCTTCCAGTCCACCATCCTCTTTTGAGGGGGACAGGGAGGGAGATGAGGAACGTTTATACAAGTAACTGGGTAGTGGAATCGTCCCGTTTTATCAGTGCCACCACATGGAGGCGTCCCTCTCCAGCACCTTTGTAGAGTTAAACCATAATATAAAGTCAGCTACATCAAACCGCTTTGCCCACTCTGCGTTGGGACACTTCATAAACAAGTATTAACTTTTTAATGTACGGTAAAGCCTTGTCACTTATAAAACTATTCGTCTAGTACACGCAAGATATATCTGATCATTCTTTCCTTTGGGAAAAATTTGATCAATGGCTTTGAATCTATTTAATTAGGCTACTCTGACGCTGACGAGAAGCCTACACGTGGTGGCACTATACACCCTGAGTGGTGCGGCGGCAGCGTCCACGCGGGAGCCAAATCTCAACATATTTCCCTGCTCCTAGCCCTGGGAAGGACCTGGTCCAACCCTGGCAAGGTGCTGCCTACCACAAGAAGAGGCCGGATCCCGACACGGTATTTGTAGTATACTGTACCTGTAGGATGGCCCTGCCGAAGCAGTTGTTTACCTGTGGTCGAGGGGTCTGCTCGACCAGACATATTAGGGTTAAGCACCTGCAATAACACCAATTATTAGGCTATTGTATGTGTACAGAGTTTTTGCAGAATCAAGTCAACACGTCGTCAATGAAAACAGACAAGTGCCAGCGTACAATTAAAGTGAATTTGTCCTGTGTGGGGGATACTGTTCCATCGCTACCGACAAAGTGGCACAATAACCTATGGATTAAAATCTTTCGTGATCATCCATGTTCAGCTGTGCTCGGCATGCGTCCACATTTTGTCGAACGAATACCTTTTTATTGTGTATATATATATATATATATATATATATATATATATATATATATATATATATCTACAGTATATGTGTGTGTGTGTGTGTGTGTGTGTGTGTGTGTGTGTGTGTGTGTGTGTGTGTGTGTTTATTTTGCTAGATACAGATTCACCTTTAATGTTGAATGACCTGACTGGCTTGCTTGATTAAATTATCTCTGACAGCTTCACATCATATAAGCAGATGAACTAATGGTCGAGTCGCTGATGATTGATTATTCAACCCATGGTTGAGTAATGAAGGTTAACGTGGCAACACCTGAGCTACAGATATAACAAGAACATGTGCAAAGATACAGCAGAGGTGTGGATGTTTTCCCCTACTTTCAGTGTACATATTACTTCATTTTCTTATGATGTGTCGAAATATTCAAGCTGTAAATAAAAGAAGAAAGATTATAGATATTCTACATTAATATCTGCAAGTTTTTCACACTAATCGTGCTGCTCATTGTTGTGGTGACGTACGCGATTACGCTATATCTGCATTTACTTGCAGGAAAAGTATTAACATCTCTTTTGGAAAAGTTTCTCACAATTGTTAAGTGTATATTCTCGTATAACTTAGTCTGCATTTCTCAGGAAAAGTACCGTACTTTTATTCTGAAGTGGTATCTCTCATCATATACAGTAAAGTTTTTTCAAGAGCAGTAAGCCAAGATGAAAATTCAGTTTTAGTCACAGGAGTGACAAGCGTATCGTGTATGTAGGGTGACCCGCCATGGTCGGACATTACTAAAATTTATATGGTTGCTAGCTTCATAAATTTCGCTGACTGCGAATACAGTATATCAACTCTTCTTATCCTCTTCTACGTTACGGAGAAGAGAATATCAAGGAATAGTATACAGCACTGAATAAATAATGCTCTTAAGCCTCCAGAGCCAACGGGAACACGAACCTGAGTGAGTGATGAAACTTGCATAAATATATAAGTGGCATAAAGTTAAATATCATGGTGTTGTGTGAATGGAAAATGAGAGGCTGACTAGGAGCGTGTGTGAGTGAAGTGGACGGGGGGAGTAGGAGAGGGAGACCGAGGACAAATCGGAGGAATGGGGTGGTGAGGTGTATGAAAGAGGGAAGAGTGAGTTGAAAAGACAGGGTGACATACAGGCAAACGATTCGCTTGTGGCTACCTCTGATAGGATTAAGGCGTATGACAAAAGAAAGAGATACACTATGGATAATAAATCGCCAAATAAAAGATGCTAAGACTCCTCTAGCGTCAACGAGCACATGCTTCTAAGGACCATATGGTAAGCTGTACAGGAGGCTTCGTAGCACCTGTTCATTAGAGAATTATTTGGTTTATTATGCTTAACTCTGTATTTTACGTTATTTATATCGTTTTAACATCAATATAGTTTTCATACAAATAAACTAGGGGACTGTGAATTGGCATATACAGAATAAATCGTTAAGAATGGAGTGTTGCGAAATCTTCAAAGCAACTTATAATGCGACTTTTTCCTTTTTTCTTTTCCATTTTTTATTTTTAATATGCATACGACTCTTAGCATAGTCATTAACCGCCCGTTACCTAAAGCCACCCAGCAGTCCTTGTACGTGCCGTACGCTTCTACATGTCACCACTTTGGCACTAGCACCCACCATCTATATTGAATACATGCTTGGGCTATCTCATACAGGACTGGTGTATTGGGTAAGGACACTCACCTGGCGGATCAGACGTCGGTGCCAGGCAAAGACTTCCTCTGAGGTGGTGGACGGGGACTGCTGTAGGTCACGTAGCGGCTGGTGTATGTCCTTCTGTGCGTCCTTCATCTCCTGCTGCCGGATTAGCTCCAGGCCCTCCAGCTGCAGGTCGGTGTGCTGGAGGTCGTGCAGCTGCAAGTCGTGGTGCTGAAGGTCTCCAGACTCCTCCCCACACAGTTCCGTCTGGCCCACCTGCTTCAACTGTTGGTCTGCTGGAACATTACCACACAAAATTAAACCCTTGAATCTTATGTCAAGATTTTAACTTCTTCAGTACGATGACGAATTTTTAACCCATTCAGTATGATATAGAACTTTTTACCCTTTTAATCCAATGTCGAATATTTAATCCCTTCAATTCCTCGTCGAAATTTTACCTCTTCAGTCCGATGTCATCTTCTTGTTTATTTCTGCTACTGTCACATGAGTTTTATTCAGTTTAGGTAAGACTTCTATTAGTAAATGATTTCATGAAAGCTGTATCTAACTCCTGATGTTTGAAGTCTCCCTCAGTTAAATGAAAACTTTTGGGGATAGCAAGAATGAGATATGTGTCATCGGAGGGAAGGCGTTAAATAAATTCTGCTCTACTTCATTCAGGTTAACTTGGCCCAAACTTTCATTTCTTTGTAGCTTATTTCACGTAGTTCAGTGGTAGAAAAAGACAATACTGTGGCTCTATATCTTTTCTGTAGTATTTCTTCGTGACTAGCATCATGTTCATGCGTTAATCTATTGATATAACTCAACATTCAAGATGGAGGGATGGCAGTTTTGGGCCAAGGTAAAATGAAGAGGGTAAACCACTGTCTGGTTTTACTCAGTTAAGGGGAGACTTATTGAGCTAGAAGGAAGGTTAGATATAGCCGTGATGTACCCCTATTATTATTACAGACTGTTCTCCAGCTGAATAAAATCGTTTGGTGGTACCTTGGCTAAAATAAAAATGACGTCGTGGCAGTGATAAGTTTAATACACTCAGCCTCCTATGCTTCGCTCCGAGTTAGACGGAATCGTGTTTTGCCACTTAGTGATGAAGACTAGAGCTATCCTGATCCCTGAAGGAAGTATGGTGAAATCATTTGTTTTTACTTGAAACTGAATGCTAGAGTTGCGCCGATCAAGAGAGTGAATGGTGGCTGTATTAACACTCTCAGCCTTTTTTAACTCCCTCGCAGTTGTATAAAATCACCTGGCGTTGCGTGGAATACAACGCAACTCTTGTCCCTACCATGAAGGGGTTCACGTACGCTTCTGTGTTCTATATGTAGGCTGTAGAATTCAGTCTACTACCTTCTTGATCCCTGCATCCCAGTGAAGTAAGTTTTAATTTAATTTTGTTGTCTCCAAGCGATTTTATTTATCAGGATCTATGGGTAAGATACAGCCTTCATTAACCCCGTCAGTACCAGATGTTCTTCCTTAATCATCTGGCATTAGCAGGAGTACAAGAAAAACTTATGTAATCCTACGGCACTTTATCCCTTCCATTACACCTGCTGTGATAATTTGTTGTTATAGCTCTGCATTCAAAGTGGTAACTTTATGTAGAGTTCAGTACTGTGTCTCACATGGCCGTATTCTGAGGCTTCATAGAAACTCCTCAGCATTCTGTAGCCTGTTTTTTTCTCACAGCTCCCAGTTGTGGACATAGTCTACTTTAGACAATCTCTTCCACAGCTTTCAGAAGTTCTCCCTCGTTTCTCATAATACCCACCTACCATAATAATTACATGCTGGATCGAAGTCGCGGCCTTTCGAACAACAGCCAGACTATTAATCTACTCGACCATCAGTACTGCTGATAGAACGTTAAATAATATCGTAGAAATCGCGTGTTAGATCTACCTCTCTTGTTCTGAATGCAGTATGTTGTTGTTCGTGATCGGTTTTGCAGTGCTGTATTTGCGTGTCTGTATGCAGTATCTAAGTAATCAAACAACAGTGCGATGAAAAATGCAAGATATTTATTCGGCACACAGACTTCGACTTGTATTTGTTCTTCTTCTTTTTCTTTTTCTTCTTCTTCTTCTTCTTTTTTTTCTTCTTCTTCTTATATTCTTTTACTTTAGATATGCATTTACTCTTCACAAACTGTATATATACTTTGCAAATACGTTGGTTGCACAAGGAATACGAACAAAGCAGACATACCTCATCAATTCCCTCGGCAATACTGCGGTGCATAATAACTGCTACCCATTGTGTGCTGCCCCAGATACCAAGAAGTTGTTTAGATCCGGCAAATGTTCAGTTCAGTATTTACGAATTTCCTGTCTCATTGAAGCCACGTTCAAGGGCTGCGTGAAGTTGTTGGTGTTGCTTAACCCGGTCTGTTTGGCCAAGCAGACCCGTCGACTACAGGTAAACAACTGTTTCTGTGGGGCCGCCCAACAGGTACAGTCAGCATCAAAGGTCCTGTCGCCTTTCCTGCCTCTCTCTCTCTCTCTCCATGGATTCCGAAAATCATGTAGTGGACCTGCAGCAAACGACGCTTATAAGACTGACCTGAGACCAGGGAAGTTATCGGCTGCTACGGATTCGTGACACTAATTCTCAAAGCGTATGGAGAGAAGCGCAGGATAGGAGACAAGACCTATGATGTTGACTGTACAGTACAATACATAACACCGTGTAGGGAACCGGCGACCAACGTGTGGTGAACAGCGCCTCACCAGAGGCGGACCAGAGTCTTTCCCCACGGTGAGATTCAGGAAAATATGAGGAGGTTTGGCTACTGGGTGGACGCCGCAGCTACTTCGTTCCACTTAGGGTAGCCTACACAGCACCACCACGCATAGTCTCATCGTCTCGCCAGAAGTAAGTCTGGAATACGTTTAATAAAGCACAAGATATTTTGTTACTAACGTTTTACGATCATATGAATAGTGTTTTGAACGAAAAGGGAATGGCGAGGTGTACTGAATCTTAGGTTAGGGCGCACCTGTTCTCAGTTCATTTTGCATATTCGTATGCTGTTTATGCAAAATATGCCGATATGTAAAAGCTGTTAGTAAGAAATATTAGACTTGTAAACTATAGTATATACAGTAAATCGTTGAAAATTAGGTTTTAGGAAGTTCTCTATACCTGATGTATTACAATCATACAATTTACTTCCACGGTAGACTCAAGATTGCTTCGGCGACACATGTCTCACCCTACATACTTCAGATTTGTTGCCTAGGGTGTACACTTGTCCACACGTGGCTTCATAATTACCCATCAGAGTCAATATTAAAGTAACAACACACGGGAAACAATAGCGATGTGTGATAAGGGTTCTGTGTTATAAAGACTTCAACAACGTTATAATTCTGGAAGGGATCCTTTATAACTACACACCCGTGAACTCTGCTGCTGGTGTCACTTGCTCTCCTCTCTAAGGCCAAAGTTAGCCAGCTGTCCCTTTTGTTTGTCCACCACACCCGTAATGTCGCGCAGCTGCTTTCTCTCTCTCTCTCTCTCTCTCACACACACACACACACACACACACACACACACACACACACACACACACACACACACACACACACACACACACACACACACACACACACACACACACACACACACACACACACACACACACACACACACACACACACACACACACACACACACACACACACACACACACACACACACACACACACACACACACACACACACACACACACACACACACACACACACACACACACACACACACACACACACACACACACACACACACACACACACACACACACACACACACACACACACACACACACACACACACACACACACACACACACACACACACACACACACACACACACACACACACACACACACACACACACACACACACACACACACACACACACACACACACACACACACACACACACACACACACACACACACACACACACACACACACACACACACACACACACACACACACACACACACACACACACACACACACACACACACACACACACACACACACACACACACACACACACACACACACACACACACACACACACACACACACACACACACACACACACACACACACACACACACACACACACACAAAGACGCATAGCTGTTTGCGTCTGGTTCACAGCAAAGGCACGCTCGAAAATGCACTGTCTTGTTTTCCGCGTTGCACCAACTTGTCTTGAAGATATATTATGCAGTACGAAATTATGGAGTGCCATTTTTTCATGTCTCCCCGTCTGTCTCTCTGTCTCTGTTCCACCCCGAAAATATCATCCCATTTGCCCTGGACATCTTGTTACCTCCCCGAAGGAAGTTGGAGGAGAGTATGTATCAATCTACGTCTGTTTGTGCACATGATATCTCAAGGTTGTTAGCGGATTACAGTGAAGTGTGGTACTGGGAATGTGGAAGGAGGGAGGGTTAGTGTACTGAACGATGACGCACAGAAGAGAAACTGCATGATTTTGTAGTCTGTGCTTTTGTGGCAATTTCAAGCCTGCTGTCGACCAAGTTCATATTTCAGATGAACCTGGGGCTACACCACCACCACCACCACCAACACCACCAACAACAACAACAACAAAAACAACAACAGCTACTACTACTACTACTACTACTATTACTGCTTGTACTACTGCTACTACTACTAGTTTCACCACCACCATTATAACCACCACCACCACCACCACTACTACCACTACTACTACTACTACTACTACTACTACTACTACTACCGGTACTATCGTCAGTGGTGGGCCTACAGTCGGGCCCATGAAGTCAAAATCCCTTCCCCTCATTTTCATCTGTCACTACTTTTCCTGCAGCAGTGTTACATAATCACCGACTGAAAAACAACAACGCTAGATTCAATGTTCCTTATCTTATTAACTGACCCCTAAAATAATACTGGATTACTGAAGCTTACAACAACAGTTCATTGCTTTATATTATGATACGCTGGTTTTTACTATAATCCTTTGGTAGTAGGGGGTGGCGACCATCATTCACTCACTTGATATAGTGCTGTCTACCTTTCCCTCGCTTTTATTTTCTTTTTATTCTTTTTCTGTGTCTGCTCTCCTCTCTTCATCTTTCTCCCATCCATTCTGTCACTTTTTAGTACTCTTCTTTCCATTTCAGGAGGCACTTCACTGCAACCCGGGAAACCATTCGACAACGCTGGGTAGTAACCATATGACCAAATAAGGGGGTGATGTTGAGCCCGCTATGGTGCTCATGTTAAGTAGGTGGAGAGACGCAACTGCAGCGTCTATCTGGGGATCAAAACTACACACTTCCCCGCGCCTCGCTGTGACAAGGCTCTGCTACAGCAATAGAATATCGGTTCACTGCACAGGACGAGCATGGGCTGTTGCTTGCCTGCGATAGATGGATTTGGTCAATGTTACTGAATAACTACAACAACAACTATTATAGGGAAATAAAAGTTTAGAACGTGCCTTTGATCATCTATCTACTACTATCTACTGCCAGACGCCATAATCCCGTAAGGGGTGGCCATTTGACTTGTGAGTTAGTTGTTTTACGAGGAGGGACACTAACCCTCCACCAACCCACTTGCTGACACGCTTTGATCATGCTTCATGTATTTAGCACATGAGCAAATTTCGGCGCAATTACACATGTATGATTCGTTTATGGGAGACACGTATTCTCCTGCAAGATCAGTTTCCGTCAGAAGCAACAAACTGTCACGAATACTATACTCTTTTTACTCTAACTTGGCCTGCAATTTCCATCTGTATATCTTTAATGTGCGACAAGAGATTATCGCTTGAATATGATGCTGGTCACAAAGGAGTGCTACGGACATGGCCGCATTATTATTATTATTATTATTATTATTTCTTTGTCACTGAAGTACATGAAATAAACTGCAATAGGACAAAAACCTCGGTCAAGTACTATAAAAGATACAAATTTGACATTTTCTCACTATGAAAATGCCACCAAAATTATAAACCGGGAGACTAGCAAAGAATCTTTATATAGGGAGGTGAATTATAGCATCACTTATTTACAGAGTTTGATAAAGTAACATATGAAAAGCACCCAGACTGTCAAATTAAGTGAAGGTCATTTTATACTCATGAATCGCCAGTTGAGAGAGATTTCTATGGAACTTTTAGCATACGTGGCTTGGGATCATCGCCTCTTGTATTCATGTTTCCCTGTATGATAGCCGTGTAAGTTGACCATTGTACAATACATATTCATGAGTTTAAGGAAAACCTTTACAACTTAGTAGTTATTCCCTGTGTTTATTATACCCGCTCTCCCGAAGCCTGACCAGGTGTAATATTATGATTGGTGCGCCTGCAGGTGTGTGTGTGTGTGTGTGTGTGTGTGTGTGTGTGTGTGTGTGTGTGTGTGTGTGTGTGTGTGTGTGTGTGTGTGTGTGTGTGTGTGTGTGTGTGTGTGTGTGTGTGTGTGTGTGTGTGTGTGTGTGTGTGTGTGTGTGTGTGTGTGTGTGTGTGTGTGTGTGTGTGTGTGTGTGTGTGTGTGTGTGTGTGTGTGTGTGTGTGTGTGTGTGTGTGTGTGTGTGTGTGTGTGTGTGTGTGTGTGTGTGTGTGTGTGTGTGTGTGTGTGTGTGTGTGTGTGTGTGTGTGTGTGTGTGTGTGTGTGTGTGTGTGTGTGTGTGTGTGTGTGTGTGTGTGTGTGTGTGTGTGTGTGTGTGTGTGTGTGTGTGTGTGTGTGTGTGTGTGTGTGTGTGTGTGTGTGTGTGTGTGTGTGTGTGTGTGTGTTAACAAAATAACTAAGCCAGTTTTAGTCTGGTATGGACGAGCATTAGATAATGCGTTGAGAGTCAGCCATGTGGTCAACTTATTATATTTTTAGAAGAGGAGGTGAGAGGTCAAGCTCACATGGCAATAGTGTTTTTCCGACTGAGATTAACTTTATGGGAGGGTCCAGGGTAGGGCAAGGGTAAAGGGGGTCAGAGTGTGAGAACAATAAGCGCTGGGAAAGATCAAAGGTCAAGTTTTAACTCGATCTGAACCAAAGTTAGTGGAAATGTTAAAGGTCAGGCAAGAATGAACTGATTCGATTTTGAGAATAATCGGTCAAATGTCAAGGTCACAGGGCAAAGTCAATATTTTGGCCCGTAGATCAGTTTTGGGGCGCGGGTGATGTGCTGCATTTTTCCTTATTCTCTCTCTCTCTCTCTCTCTCTCTCTCTCTCCGCAGACGATTTTACTCAGCTTAGTAATGGCTTATCGCATGACACAGATTTAACCCTTGCACGACGAGTACGTCTTTATAATCTTATGTCATGTGTCCAGACGATTTTTTTACCCTTGGGGGAGACTTTTCCCAGTGAATTTATATACAGTATACAGTAGCCTCATTAACCCTTTGGCCGCTAGAGGGATTTCCTGAATCGAATACAGTCGTCCATAGATAGCAAAAATGAAACTTAAAAATATGTTACCGGATGGAAGGGGATGAACTTAATAATCAAAGTTAAAGGGAAGGGCCCGATTTGAACGTTCAGTATTTAAAATCCTATTAGGACGAGACGGCTGGGCTATCTCCCTTGTCAAATAACGCAGTCAGCAGCCAGGCGGGGAGGCAAGACTTCATTTTTACCTCATTATGTGTTCCATTAGCCCCCTCTGGCCGAGATGAATTTTTGTTTTATTTATGTTCTAGCAGTAGTTGTTGTAGTCACAGGTCATAGTGGCAGTAGCAGTAGTAGTAATCCCAGGTTCATCTGAGCTTGAACCCGTGTACTGCAGGCTGAAACTGCCCTTCTTCGGCAGTGCAACATCTTCCCTTCAGGGAACAGGGAGTTGGATGAGGAATCTTTGTGCAACCGAGCAGTGGAACAGCTCTGTTGTATTGGTGCCAGCACAACAAGGCATCCCTCTCGAGCACCTTTATTTTATTTATGCTACTTACAGAAGCTTAAATACAACTGAGAGAGAACTCCTTATAGACGCTTAAATAAAACAGAGAGAAATATGTTTCTTAAAGGGCACTGAAGGTCCTATATAACCCCTCCAGTCAGAAAAATTACCCTTTGGTTAAAAAAACATCGAATGTAGCCATGAAAAATTTCCCAACTGTTGAAAATTATGAGAAGAACCACGAAAATTTGCTCTGTTGAAATATGCCGAATCAGGCCCCTCCAGCAGCAAAGCTGGTACACGCTGTAGCATGACTAAGATGAAACGATATCCCTGGCGCCTGACGTGGTTAATGGCGTCAAAATCTTTGAGCTTTTGTTTTTAATGCAAACATTAAGAAATCAACGGTTTGAAGCTCAATTAAATTCGTTCTTTCCGTGAAAAAAATAAACCAAACTAAATCAACGGACCAAATTCAAGATACATCCATTTCGAGATGCCTGGACACATTGCATTTTAAAGACTGGATATCAAAGGCAGATGGAAATGCAGATTAAGGAAGACAATTCCAGAGCTGACACACACATGAATGACTAAGAGCATCGTTAGCTCTTGCATTAGAGATTAAAATAGAAAAAAGTTGAGAGTGTGCTGCCAGAAAGGCGCTAAACGCCTCTGTAGTGGAGGAGGGATGGAAAAACATAGTTCAGAAGAGCAGTAACCCTTGAAATATCGTCATTAAGGAGATAAAGACGCCTGTATGTATATGGGTCCTGAAAGATGCAACGTTGTGGGCAGAGGGGGATTAAGTAAGACGAGATGAGCTGATAAGACGAAAAGCCCTTGACTCCTCCCTGTTTAGAGGAGCTGTGTGTGGGGTCTCTCGACTCATGAGAGTTATATTAAACAATGAAGAGAACAAAACCCTGTACAAAGTAAACAGCTGTGCAGAAGCTCCGAGTCAGCTTAGCACACCCAATTTCTTGGAAGCGGATTTTGCAAAAGATACTGAGAAATGTCCATGATAGGTCTCGACAGAACGAAACTCAAGGATACTGAGAGATGAAGGACTGAGCTGTATTAAAGACACTGATAGATTTGCCAGTCATTGACCCATTGGATCCCAGAGTTGCCGGGCGAGGCACTGCACTGGGAAGGTACTAAGCGTACCGCCCTCCCCCTATCGGCTCATAGTCGCGAAGCTCATAGGTCCCTACCCGGGGGTTCCCTACTTTAGTAAGATTTGAATGCTCCCAGTTTTGTTCAATACTGAGGACACTGGGCTCCAATGGGATATTATTGAATACGGGTATTTAAGGATATTTGTGCGAACGACATAAGAACCGAGTTTTTGTTGTATTAAGAAAAACAGTTTTTCTTTTATCCTAATCAGAGATATGAGCCAGGTCAGAAATTACTGTACGTGTGCCATAGCTTCATCCCGCGTTTGTTAAGCAACTCTTGTGATAGATGCTGTGAGAAGTGGATGGAAAGATAGAGGGCGGAGTCATTGGCGCAGGAGTGGATTGATTGAGATTTGCCGCTCAGAAGATCACTGATGAAAAGAAGGTAGAAAGTTGGTGATAGGACAGAACCCTGATGAACGCCACTCTGGAGAGCTCGAAAAAAAATAATGTCCATCCACAACAGTAACTACAGAACGACCAGAAAGGAACCTAGAAATAATGGCAAGGATAAAATGATATAACCCGTAAGAGGCCAGTTTGAAAGCAAAAGACGAAAGCTTTTGGGATGTACAGCAGAGTGCAATGGCAAAGCATTGTCAACATTCCGACAGGAGGACGACCAAGATTCAGACAGGAACGTGAGATCACCAGTGGAGCGTCTCTAATTAACCCATAATGGGGATTGGAATGAAGGACATCATAGAAAATGTGTTTCAAAATGTTTCTGAGCTTCTCGCCATATTCACTCTGACTCAAGAAAATTATCATAAATTGGACGCAGGAAAGAAATGCACGAAGTTAAAAATTTTTAGGTATTTACTAAGTAACTTGGTAGGATCGCTACATGAAGGAGCATACCAGTCAAATTACTGTATATTAGTAAATTACTTCCATATCATATTGTTAACAACTCAAAGCATGTTGGAAAAAAGGCCACTGCTGACTGACCATTAATACTGTGTAAAACACATTCATTTTACTTATTTCTTCATATTAATATCGTACTTGCTAGCTCCAGGCGATGGTATTTAAATTACAAAAGACATTGCTACCTTGAGGGCTGCATGTTGCCCTCATTAATATCGTCACTACCAGAGGGCTTTCCAAGGATTAAAGACATTCCACGAACAGCTAAATCGAACAACAAGAATACCGTATCTTGGTGAGGTCTAAATTTCACAGGATGAATTACGACATATCCCCACTCCGTAGCTTTCACACACACACACACACACACACACACACACACACACACACACACACACACACACACACACACACACACACACACACACACACCGCGGGAGAAACAAGTCCGTCTGGTTTACTTTTATTTATTTCACTTAAGTCCCTCAGGCGCATTGATATTCGACGACTCAGAGCGTAGTCTTGTGTAACAGTGGAGTAATATTGGACAGAATAGTTTTTAGCAATATTCTCGACTGTGTAGAGCGCGCGAGTGATTTTTCCGTACCGAACTGGGTGTGATAAATAACTCCTTCAGTCTAAGGCCATCACTTTGTAGTCGTTGCTACCAAATTATTTCTTTCAACTTCTGGGAACACTCTGTTAGTGAAAGCATTAATGAAGACTGTATCTAAC
>NC_137060.1:7052573-7140073 GCF_032717465.1 Coenobita brevimanus
AGGGACGCTGATGTTGTGAGAAATGCAACGACGGGTGGCTGCTTCACCAGGACAGTGCACCCAGCCACATCACACTCAGTTACTAAGCAGTTTTTGATACAGAAAAATTTCCATTACTCCCATACCCACCTTGTTCACACGACTCAGCACCATGCAGCTTTTGGCTTTTCCCCAGACTGGAGTTCGTAATGAAAGAACATCGTTTTGGTATGGATGAAAATATCCAGTGTGAAACGACGAGTGACTTGAAGAGCATCAAGAAAGAGGAGTTCCAATGATTCTTCCCCTAGTGTCAGAAATGTTGGAACAATTGTATGGATGCAGGAGGGGAGGTGAAGCATGTCTTTGTTCAGTAAAACTGAATTTGCCAAACATTATCAGAATTTTCTTATTCACACATCGTTTAAACATTTCAAAAGGATATGATAATGTGGTCATTGATAAAAATGGAAATGGTCTATAAGAGTTCTTTAGTCCCCGAGATGATCGGGACTTAATACTCACCCAATTTCGCTGAGGGCAGGGCAACTAATCACCCCTTAATTAAATTTTAGGACTAAGTAGCCTATCTCTGGCCGCCTTCGTTACTGACAGGACGCAAAAGAAATAGATGAAGATTGGGTGGACAGATTAATACGTCACAACTGATAGATCGAATTTTGCTTAAGTAATGCCTACAAAATTAGTAGCAAATTTTTCAAACAAAGCAGAAAAAAAGCATTCTCTGAAACAGGGATGTAAACATAAGGATGAACATAAAGATATGGTACACTGTGATACAAAAGTACCATATTAAAGCAGCTTTGATTAACATTAAACTTATACTCTCCGGCTTAACAAGGCCAGGGGCAAGTATTATACAAACATGCCTTGTTGATATACTTTCCTCTACGTTACAACAACAAGACAACATATTATTAACATATGATACTTTTCCCAACCAGTTCAGGGTATTGTTCATTATACTGTCCATTTACCCATTCTTGTTATCCATGACGGCTTTCCTATACTGCATGATAGCCCGTCTCGCTTTCTCCTTTCGTCTGCAGCTGGAGGGGTTAGAAGGAAGGGAGAACTGTTTTGCATTACTATATTTATTGTCCGTCTCACTTCTTCCCGCCGTCCAAAGCTGGAGGGGTTAGTGGGAAGGGAGATTATCTTGTTTTACTCTCCTTGTATGTAAACTCATATATGGAAAAAGAAAATCATAGCCTAGTGTACACAGACAACCTTTGCACACACTGTCCAATGAGTATCGCTGTGGAGGGTACGAAGATTTTTACATCAAATACTTATCGTTATAGGGGGTATGAAGATTTTTATAATGAACTGTCCAGGTATATCAGGTGGGTTGGTAAGTGTGAATGTGTGCAAGATGCCAACAGGAGAACTGTAGACCTAAGCATCTAGGTGTGTGTTATCAAGTATGAGAGCATGAAAGTATGAGCAATATCCTAATTTATGATGGTCATTCAGGGAACACTTGTAATAATTTTCAATGTAGTCAGCCTGCACCCCGCATCACAGATTACAGTCAACAGTGATATACGAAGGTCAAGTATGCTTTACCATCATTGCATACTTCAGAATTATGGACAGATTTTTGGGCTTCACACTTTCGCACTTCCAGTTTTTAGAAATCGTGCTCTACCAAGAAATATTGAAAAAGTACGTTTACTTCATGAATAGTAGATTAGTGTTTTGTCAAACCTTTCCTTCGGTGAGTCAGTTTTGTTTCGGGAAAGTTGCAACAATTTATTATTATAATGTATTATTATTATTATTATTATTATTATTATTATTATTATTTATTATTATTATTATTATTATTATTATTATTATTATTATTATTATTATTATTATTACTGTGCGTCCCTCCTCCCTTCCAATTTAATTTCTCCCTCCCTCTTTCCAAAGCAATATCACATCTACCTTCTTCCCTCCCTACCCCTTACCACATCATGTCCCTTCCGCCCTCCCTTCTAACTCTCACTCTGTTCCTCTCCCTCCCTCTCTCCCCCTCACATCATTTCCCTCCCTCACTCTTAATTATTTAATTTCCCTCACTCTCTCTCACTAAATCATTTCCCTCCATTTCACTACATCCTCTCCCTCCCTCCCTTTCTCCCTCCGTCTCACTACATTCTCTCCTTCTTTCTCTCCCTTCCTCCCTCCCTCACTCACTCTCTCCGTCTCACCACTTTCTCTCCCTCCTTCTCTCCCTCCCTCCCTCCCTCTGACTAAATCCGCTCCCTCACTTCCACCATAATTCCTCCCTCCCTCCCTCCCACATAATCTCACGCTACACCTTGATTTAATTATGGGAGAGAGAGAGAGAGAGAGAGAGAGAGAGAGAGAGAGAGAGAGAGAGAGAGAGAGAGAGAGAGAGAGAGAACATACAGGCTTTAAATAGATGATCTGACCCACGATCAGTAATATCGACATCAATATATTGACATCAATAGCTGTAAAAACCCCGGCGGCCACTAACGGTTCATTACTATTGATCAATATTCATTTGTATAACTGACGTCAAGCTGCAAACATTAAAGCATGGATACGGACTGTGATGGGAAAATATTGATAAACATTACTGAAGCTACCACACGATTAATAATATTGACATCAGGTCAATATATTGACAGAAAATCAAGCTCATTTTGATGTCGTCAGTATATTTAACAATCCTTCACTATTACCCATACACGATCAATAACACTGATCAGTACCAAATACTGACCAATTATATTGATCGTGTGGGGCCCTTTAAAAGGAGCAGGAACACTAGCGTAGATATGACCTACATCATGTTACTACTGGCCAATGTTTCGAAACACACACTTTTCATCATCAGAGCCTTGACACAGGAACCAACACCATTAAAAACATAATGTGGGTCATATCTAGGATAGTGTTCCTATTCCTTATAGAGAGAGAGAGAGAGAGAGAGAGAGAGAGAGAGAGAGAGAGAGAGAGAGAGAGAGAGAGAGAGAGAGAGAGAGAGAGAGAGAGAGAGAGAGATGCTCAGAAAAATCCACAAATTCGAAACAAAAACAATGGAAACAATAGGAAGGCAAACTAGAGAACAACAGTATCAAGGAAATTCATTGGTCTGAAGTTTGGGTAAATGTTGGTAGTTGTGGTAGGTGGGGGTAATTGTGGTAGTTGTGGTAGCTGGTGGTAATGGTAAAAGGGGAGGAGAGTTTTAATGGAAGGGATTGTGGTTATGTTGGTAGTGTGGTTGAAATTAAGGTAGTGGTGGTAGCAACGTTGGTGGCTGTGATAGTTGGTGGTAATGTTGGTAGTTTTGGTTGGTGGTGGTAATACTGGTAGTTCTGATAGGTGATGGTAACGTTTGTAAATTTGGTAGGTGGCAATAATGTTGGTAATTGTGATAGTTGGTGATAATGTTGGTACTTGAGGTAGGTGGTTGTAATGTTGGTAGTTATGGTAGGAGGTTGTAGTGTTGGTAGTTGTGGTAGGTGGTTGTCTCTTACCCTTAATGTGATTCTTGTGGAGCGTGACACCCAGTGATTCGTGTGGGGTCAGCCCTCCCCCCCCTCACAAAAATAAACACGATCATAAATAATGAAAAGTGAGCAGATGGATTCAACGAAACCTCTCAGGTCAGTTCGACAGGATACATGATAATATTTTCCACTACAAAATCTTCACCATTACTTTTCTAGGGGGCCAGCCCCCATGCAAAACTTATAAAGGATGCTGTACAAACTAGGGGCTGAGGGTGGATATAAGTTTGATATATTATCACACTATGTAGAATGGACCCTCATCCGTAATGTGATACTGAGGAAGCGTGACCGTTCCCTGATGATTCTTGGAGGTCAGCCCCTTTCCAAAAATAAAAGCGAGCAGAAATGGGGGAAATACTTGAATGACTCTTCCCAGGTGAGTTGGTTTGGTTACTGGGAAAGTTTACCACTATATACAGTTTCCCAACCCTGGCTTTTAGGGGGGGTCATTTTCCTCCCCTCACATAATTAGAAATTATCTGAAACAGCAAAAGGAGGGCACATATGGCACTGATATCTTAGTACATCTTGTACAATGGACTTTCATCTGAAATACGGTATTTGAAGAGGAAGAACCACCAATGATTCTTGGAGGGGTCAGCCCCCTCCAAAAATAAAAAACGATCAGAAATAGCGGAGGTGAACACATAGATTTCAACGAAATCAGCGTACATATAACAGAATTAGGTATCCAGTTTCCATGTTTTCTCTGAATGTACAAGAGGAAACTGCACATCGATATTTGATGAGCATGACCCCCCATTCCCTTGCTTCTTGGGGAGGTCAGCCCCCTATAAAAAATAATAAAAAAAATAAGAACTAGGAGCAAGAATCAAATAAAATTTCCCAGGTGAGTTCGTCTGGTTACTACGCAGGTTTTCCACTATATACAATTTTACAAACATTATTTTTAAGGGAGTCAGCCCACTCATCAAATAAAAAATTCCCAGAAACAATGAAAGGTGGGCAGATATGGCCTTGATACCTTAGTATGTGTTGTACAATGGACTCTCATCCTTAATGCGATATAAGGTAAATGAAAACGTTAAGAAATACTGTATGGAAAATATTTGAATGACATTTCGTAGGTGAGTATCTTTGTTACTGGGAAGGTCTTCCACTATAAACAGCTTTCCAACCATGATTTTAGGGAAGTCAGCCCTCCTCTGGAAATTATAAACTCTAAGAATTTGCGAAAAGACTGCAGTTAGGGCTTTTATATCTTACGGCATGTTGTACAAGGGACTCTCTTCTGTAATGCGATATTTGGGGAGCATGCCCCTCTCAGTGAATCCTGGTAGGTTAGCTCCCCCCCCCAAAAAAAAAAAAAAAAAAAAATCAGAAATAGGGGAAAGTGAGCACACGGACATACATATCGCAGGATTGGGTATGCAGTTTCAATGTTTTCTCTGAAGGCACACGAAGAAACTACACAGATACTTTATTTTACTCTGTCAGAACTAACCCTCTACAGTAATTTAATACTAATTCGTGGTTGCATGGTGGTGGTACTGTACTGTTGGTGGTGGTAATGTTGGTAGCGGTGGTAGTAATGTTGGTAGTGGTTGTGGTAACATAGTGTTAATGATGATAATGTTGGAAGCGGTGGTAGTAATGTTGGTAGTGGTGGTAATGCTGGTAATGGAGGTGATAGTGTAATGTTGTCGGTGGTAATGTTGGTAGCGGTGGTAGTAATGTTGGTAGTGGTTGTGGTAATGTAGTGTTGGTGGTGGTAATGTTGGTAGCGGTGGTAGTAATGTTGGTAGTAGTTGGGGTAGTGTTGGTGGTGGTAATGTTGGTAGCGGTGGTAGTAATGTTGGTAGTGGTGGCGAAAGTGTGATGTTGGTGGTGGTACTGTTGGAAGCGGTGATAGTAATGTTGGTAATGATGGTGGTAATGTAGTGTTGGCGGTGGTAATGTTAGAAGCAGTGGTAGTAATGTTGGTAGTGGTGGTGGAAGTGTAGTTTAGGTGGTGGTAATGTTGATAGTGGAAGTGATATTGTTGGCAGCTGTGGTGGTTATGGTGGTAGCGGTGGTCGTTGCTGGTATATGATGGTAGTTGTGGGGGTGGCAGTAATGTTGGTAATGGTAGTGTGGTAGTAAAGTTGGTAGTGGTAGTAGAACTGGTCGTAATGTTGGCAGTGGAGGTGGTAGCAATGTTGGTAATGGTGATGGAAGCAATGTTGGTAATGGTGACGGTAGTAATGTTGGTAGTGGTGGTCGTACTGTTGATACTGGTGGTGGAACTGTAAATTGTGGTGGTGGTGGTGGTAGTAGTAATGTTGGTAATGATACAAATAATATTGTTAATGGTGGTAAGTTGGTAATGGTGGTGGCAATGTAGTGCTGGTGGTGATAACGTTTGTAGTGGTGGTGGTAATGTTGGTAGCGTGGAGGTGGTCGTATTAGTAGTCGTGGTGGTAATGTTGGTAGGGGTGATCGTTGTTGGTATTAATAATGTTGGTAGTTGTGGTGGTGATAGTATGTTGGCAGCTATGATGGTAGATTGCAATTTTGGTAGTGGTGGGTTGTGGAGTTCAGAGTGGAAGTGGCAATATTGGTAGTGGAAGCGGGATGTTGGTAGCGGCGGTTGTGGTGGTGGTAATAATGTTGATATTATTGGAGGTAGTAATGGTGGAAGTGGTGGTGGTGGTGGTAGCAATGTTGGTAGTGGTGGTGATGGCTGTGGTATAGGTAGTTGGTGGCAATATTGGTAGTAGTGGTAGTAATGTTGGTAGCGGCGATTGTGGTAGTGGTAGTAACGGTGGTAGTGGAGGTGGTGATAGTAATGGTTGTAGTAATGGTGGCAATATTGACAGTGGTGGTAGTAATTTGGTAGCGGGGTCTGTGGTGGTAGAAGTAATGTTGATAATGGTGGTGGTGGTACTAATGTTGACAGTCGTAGTAGTAATGTTGGTGGTTGTGGTGGTAATATTGGTAGTGGTGGTGGTAATATTGGTGTTGGTAATACTGGTAATGGTGGTAGTGTTAATGTTGGTAGTGGTGGTGTTATTAATGTTGGTAGTGGTGGTGTTATTAATGTTGGTAGTGGTGGTGTTATTAATGTTGGTAGTGGTGGTGTTATTAATGTTGGTAGTGGTGGTGGTATTAATGTTGGTAGTGGTGGTGTTATTAATGTTGGTAGTGGTGGTGTTATTAATGTTGGTAGTGGTGGTGTTATTAATGTTGATAGTGGTGGTGTTATTAATGTTGGTAGTGGTGGTGTTATTAATGATGGTATTGGTGGTAGTGTTAATACTGGTAGTGGTGGTGGTGTTATTAATGTTGGTAGTGGTGGTGGTGGTATTAATGTTGGTAGTGGTGGTGTTATTAATGTTGGTAGTGGCGGTGGTGGTATTAATGTTGGTAGTGGTGGTGTTATTAATATTGGTAGTGGTGGTGGTTTTACTAATGTTGGTAGTGGTGGTATTAATGTTGGTAGTGGTGGTGATGTTAATGTTGGTAGTGGTAGTGGTGTTACTAATGTTGGTAGTGGTGGTGGTGTTAATGTTGGTTGTGGTGGTGGTGTTACTAATGTTGGTAGTGGTGGTATTAATGTTGGTAGTGGCGGTGGTGGTATTAATGTTGGTAGTGGTGGTGTTATTAATATTGGTAGTGGTGGTGGTGTTATTAATGTTGGTTGTGGTGGTGGTGTTACTAATGTTGGTAGTGGTGGTATTAATGTTGGTAGTGGTGGTGATGTTAATGTTGGTAGTGGTAGTGGTGTTACTAATGTTGGTAGTGGTGGTGGTGTTAATGTTGGTTGTGGTGGTGGTGTTACTAATGTTGGTAGTGGTGGTATTAATGTTGGTAGTGGTGGTGATGTTCATGTTGGTAGTGGTGGTGGTGTTACTAATGTTGGTAGTGGTGGTGGTGTTAATGTTGGTTGTGGTGGTGGTGTTACTAATGTTGGTAGTGGTGGTATTAATGTTGGTAGTGGTGGTGATGTTAATGTTGGTAGTGGTGGTGGTGTTAATGTTGGTAGTGGTGGTGTTGTTACTAATGTTGGTAGTGGTGGTCGTCGCTGATATTAATAATGTTTGTAATGGGTTCGCCTTGTTCTCTCGGATGTTAAAATGTCGGGCTTCGCTTTAATACCACTTTCCTTCCTTCCTTCCTTCCCTCCCTCCATCCATCCTTCTTTCCTTCCCTCCATCCTTCCTTCTTTCCTGCCTTCCTTCCTTCCTCCCCCCTTCCTTCCTACATTCTGTCTTTCTTCTTACCTTTCAAGTTCCCTTCCTTTTTCATTCATTCCCATCCTCCATGTAAATTTACTTCCTTTCCTTTATTCATTTTTTCTTCCTTCCTTCCTTCTCTCCCCCCTTCCTTCACTGCCTTTTTTTCTTCCTTCCTTCCTTTCAAATTTCCCTTCTTCTTTTCTTCATTCACTTCCTCCATCTGGCTTTATTTCCTTTCCTTCATTCATTATTTGCTTCCTTCTTTCCTTCCTTCCTTTCTGATTTTCTTTATTCTTTCCCTCATCTCCTCTCTTCTCATTTATTTACTTGCGTCTCTCCGCTATTACACTCTTTACTTTCTTCGTCCTTCTTTCCTTGTTTCCTTTCCTTTTTTCTTTCTCCTTCATTACTTATCTTCTTTCATGCTTCTCTCCTTCCTTGCTTTCATTTTTTCCACCAGTTCCTTTCTCCTGTTTTTTCTCTCTCTTTTCTTTTCTGTTCGCCTTGTTCCTCCTCCTCTTCCGTCCTTCATTTCCTTCTCCTTCCTTCTTTTACTTTTCTCCTTGCTTTCTTCCCCACTCATTTCTTCCTTCCTTTCCACCTTTCTTTCTCTTCATTCTTTCCTTACGTCCTCCATGTATATTTCTTTCTTTTTTTATAGTTCCTTCCTTGCTTCCTTCCCTCCTGCGTTACCTTCCTTCTATTCTTCCATCGTTCCTTCCTTCCTTTCTTCCTTCTTTATTAGTTCGCCTCTTTCCTTTCTTCCATCGATCCTTGCTTTCTCCCCAAATTCGTTACTTATTGCCTTCCTTCCTTCCTTTCCTCCATCATTCCTTCCTTCCTTTCCTCCACCATTCCTTCCTTCCTTCCCTCCTTCATCACTTTTCCTTCTGTCCTCCTTCTTTCCTTTCTTCCGTCGTTCCATACTTCCTTCCCTCCTTCGATAACTGTTTTCTTCTTTTCGTCCTTCCTTTCTCCCATTGTTCCTTGCTCCCATGCCTCCTTCATCTCTTGTTTCCTTCTTTCCTTCCTTTCTTCCATCGTTCCATGTTTCCTTCCTTCTCTTCCTTAATCATTTTTTTCATTCTTTTTCACTTTTCATATTACTTCTTCAATTCCTTTTTTTTTTTTCTTTTCCTTCCTCCCAATTTTCGTGTTTTCGTTCTCAATATATCGTTTTTTGTTTCCTTTTCTTTCATTTCTTTCTTCTGTTTCCTTCTTTCCTTCCGGCCCTCCCCCACTTCCTCTTCTTCCTTCCATCCTTTCTCTCTCATCATACTCTGCTTCCTATTTTCCCTTCCTTTTTTCCTTATTTCCTTCCTTTCCTTTCATAATTCTGTCCAGATTATCCTTCAACGCATACTTTCCTTTCTCATTCATTTCTCTCCCTCCCTTCCTTCCTTCCAGCCATCATTTATTATTTATTTCCCTTTCTTCATTTTATCCTTCCTTCCTTATTTCCTTTCGCATCATACTCGTACTTCTTTTCTCCTTCACTTATCTCCCTCCAGTCTTTCCGTCTCTTCTTCCTCGCTTCCATCCATCCTTGCATCTATTTAATCGTTCCTTATTTGCTAATTCCCTCCGTTGCAGGGAAAAAAGGAGTCTCCCTAGTAACCTAACAAATCGATCCTTCTATCTGACTACACTTGGCCATCAACTTGGGTTGCGTCCACACCAAGGGTTTCCTGGTGCGGGCCAGAGTCTTGCATCACAGTAACCCTTATAAGTGGCTGCACTGGAGGCGGACAGATGAAGGTGATGCAAAACTCACGGCATTAAGCTGTGCCAGCAAGTATTTGGTGTGGACGCACACTAAGGATCTTTATCAGCTTAAAACAAACACTCTTTAGTTCCCACTTTTCACGGTGATGTATAGTACAGCGAGAAGAATTACATGCAACCACCTGCATGCCAAGTCACAACATGCATCGAAGGTAATGCATTAAAAAAATATTTCCCGCGTCTCACAGATTAAACGACCATCAGAAATTGTTGGCTTGCCTCTCCGTGCTTAGCCTCTTCAGCATAACGTAATCTTTATTTTGTCTTGATACCTCCTGACGATATTATTCAGTTCAAGAGGGAATGATCAAACTAGGGGGTTAGACTTGGATTCCACTGAATCTTTGAGTACATATGGTCACACTTCAGATGAAAAACAAGGCTACTCGTCATCCGTGAGCTAGACTGTAAAAATACTGTTAGATGAGAACTTGACTAGTATGTATCCATCCTGGATGACTCTCAGTGCTGGCTGAGTGACATGTGAACTCAAGTTGTGACTCGAAACAACTTTATTAATAACTTTTCCTTCCACAATCAATCCTTCTGAGATCTGAGTTTTCGACACAGACACACACACACACACTGATACATTTGGTACAAAAATAATGACCATCGACTTCGTCTGCCTGACTTAGTATCATCTGTAGGTTGGAAAAAATAATCCAACAGTATAAGTCCGTCATGGGTGTACTCGTAAACTAACAGAGCGAGGACGTGTACTGGCTCCCCAGTTATGGACAAGTTGGGGTGATGGTATTACATTCAGGTGGCTTTACGCTGAGTGACGAGACAGATGGTTTCCTCTACTCCGAGGTACCATTTACTAGACCGTCTGGTAAACATTTTGTTTGTAAACTCAGTTTACTCTAACCTGACTTAAAATCTCCACCTCTTCATCTTCAGTACTGAAATGTAACAACAGATTAGATTACGGTGATGGTCACCATGAGAAAGGGTATTGCGTCGTAGTATTGTTGGTTTCTGTCACTGATCACTGTGAAATATGACACAAAAGAAGAAAAAAATGAGTCAAGTTAAAGTGAAAGAAATATAGTAATTAAAGAACGCCTGTTGGTTCACTGGATTACAGTACCCCGACTGGATGTTTCCCATGATAGTTTGGGTTAGAGGGATGGATGGAATTTATTGCCCATATTATGCAACTCAGGGAAGGGAAACTGATCTCACTTGCTTTAAACGTCTAGATTAGGTGACCTAGTTCTTGGCCCCTAAACTCAGGATGAGGAAGTAGAGGGCCGGATAATGAACGGATGAATGAATGGATGTGAATATTTGATGCAGTTTGCCAGCGTTCCATGTTATATGGAGCGTTCATACTCATTCTACTCTAACCTGGCCTAAAAATACCACCTCTCCATATAGAAATGGGAGAAATGGCGTTCCCCCGAGCTAGACCCTGTATTGAATCATACAGCCCCACTAGGTTACAGGGGTGCGCTACCACTCCCGGCACGGCAGTCCCGGGCGGCGAGGCTCGAACTTGCAATCCCTCGATTACGAACTTGATGCTCTACCACTGAGCCACCAAGCCCCCCCCTCTCCATATATAATATTGAGCTGTAACAAGAGAATAACGCTAGAATATGATACAAGTCATGAAGAAGCGCTGTGGAAACGATGTAGATCCCTAGCATTGCCTTTTTTCTGCCACTGATTTACGTGAAGTAAGCTGATGCAAAAGGAAGCAAATCTGGACCAGGTTAGGGTAACAGGAGCATAGTGGCAAGGCAGAGAAGTCAGGGAAGTTTTACTCTCATCAATTCAGTCAGGCTCCTGTAACACCTCTTAGCTAAACAAAATCGTCTGGCGTTAGCTGGAGGAAATATTATACATGCACCGGCGTTGATAGGGTTAATGATACTTATAACACGACTCAGGTTGCTGTGAGTAAAGGTTGTATGCTTAAATCTTAAATCGAAAAGTGGAATGCAAACTCGTAATTACTGAAGGTCATTTTCTGAACTCCTGTGAATAATAGGTATGGTCAGCCTGCATCCCATATTACAGAAGGCAGTCAGCAACCAAACAGGATGGCGTAATACGATCCTTCATCATTACATTCTCTAAAAATCATTAAAAAACTGGGGTCTGCATCCCACTTTGCGATATCACGCTGAAGCATACGACCCAATCTCTCAGTTGAAATAAGTCGTCTGGCGTTATGTTGAATACTTTCCTAACCTGTCCTCACCATTACGAGACTAATGGCTAAGTTAGGATCAAAAGTTGTGTCAGACGGGGAACAATGAGGTGTGTGTGTGTGTGTGTGTGTGTGTGTGTGTGTGTGTGTGTGTGTGTGTGTGTGTGTGTGTGTGTGTGTGTGTGCTTTTTTCTTTTTTTTTTTTACATGGATATATCGTTGGGGTCAAAAGTTGTGTCAGACGAGGACATATGGAAGGAAGTGTCAATTCTTGTTTCACATGGCTATAATGTTGAGGTCAGAAGTTGTCAGATGAGGAAAGGAACAATGTGTGTCAATTCTTGGTTCACATATATATAACGCTGAGGTCAAAGATTGTGTCAGACGAGGAACAATGGGTGTCAATTCTTAGTTCACATAAATATAACGTTGAGGTTAAAAATTGTGTCAGACGAGGAACAATGAGTGTCAATTTTTGTTTCACATGGATGTAACGTTTGGGTCAAAAAGTATCACAAGGGTCGGTGGTTAACGGAGCTACGTAACCTTGACCATCACTGACACTCCAACACAGCCAGTTACCTACACTTCACTTCATCACAAACTCTACGGCACAACTCACGACCACGAAAGTACCAAGCTATGACTCGCTCTTAGGCTAACAGAATCGCTTACCTGAAATAAAGTGCTAGAGATGCCACGGTGAGGAAGTTGATGGTTGCACGAAAGACTTTGGCAAATTAGAGGGTTTCCTTAACTATCACGATCTCCGTATTTGTGGTGGTCAAGGGGAAGGCAGTTTACTATGGTCTTCAATAGTGAGGTGGAAGAACTGTAGGAGAGAGAGAGAGAGAGAGAGAGAGAGAGAGAGAGAGAGAGAGAGAGAGAGAGAGAGACAGACAGACAGACAGACAGACAGAGACAGAGAGAGAGCACCCAATCTCTCTTCCCCTCGTCCATGTATAACCCAAGAGTACAATTAGGGAGCTGGGTGTAACAAGGACTGCTGCAGGCTGCGTTGTGGGGGAAGATTTGGGCTTGGTATAAAGTTTAATATCTGCCTTAATCAATTTCGTGTAGGTAAGAGGCGGAACGGTAAGTCGTCCGTTCTTTTTTTCTCTTTTTCTCTTCTTGTTTCTTCTTCTTTCTTTTCTTCCTTCTTCTTGTTTCACTTTTTTCTTTCCTTCCTTCTTCGTGTTTTTGTTTTCCTTCTTCTTCTTCTTCTTCTTCTTTTCTCGTTCTTTCTTTCATTTTCTTTCTTTCTTTGTTGTTATTTTTATTATTGTTTTTTTCTTCTTCCTGCGCTTTCTCCATCAGTACGTTGGGTCTCACGTAAGCTTCATAAACTCTTCTGGTGGTGACGGAAATATAAATAACTTTACCATATCGACGTGGTTAACCCCTTCAAAGCGATGATTTTTTGTAATGTCCGACCCTGGGCATAGTCTCAATGGCCCGTTCCCTCAGGCCCAACACTCTTCCCTGCCACACATACACGTAGCCACTTCATCTCTAACACCCACCGTCCATACTGAATAAAATCTAAGCCTACTGGAATAAGTAGGGAAATAATCAGTGGATCTTGTGAACAGTCAATAGAGGCAGGGATGTTTTGGTGATGTCAGCGAGTCATATAGAAGATCAGCAGTCTGTTTTAATGAAATTTTATAAATCTACTTGTACCCTGTCTTAGCCTGAAATCGAACTCTCGTAATTTCAGACAACAGCAGACCTCTCTAACCACTCTCCAGATTATATTTAATTTAGGGATGATCTCCGGTAATGAAGGGGATAATTGAGGCTATACCTAATATCTTCAGGTCGAAAAGTCTATCCTTAAATGAATGTAAATGGCTAGAAAGAGAGAGAGAGAGAGAGAGAGAGAGAGAGAGAGAGAGAGAGAGAGAGAGAGAGAGGTGACGTCACTGACCTGTTGTGATTAATGAGGATAGTCTCAAAGCCTTACTATTAGACGGGCTCCTCAGGTAAATTAAACCATTTGCAGATAATAAGAATAAAATACTTAAGATGTCACACAATGAACAATTTATATGCACTGAAAACTGATACTTCAAGACAGGCTAAACCCCTATAATTATATGATGTCTCTCTATCATTGCTGCCTCGATAAATAAATATCATGTGAAAATAGCATTGACATAATATTCAGTACTTGTTGAACAATGTTATAATTCTGCTCAGCCATAAAACAAGGAATTCACAACTTTATCGAAGACCAACCATCCTTTAGCAGTGTCCGAGAAGCTGCATTTAATTTACTGCTAAATCGAAGCACAGTATTGTTAATCAAGGCTCTGATATTTTGTCAAAGAAATTTTCATACGATATTAACCTATGTATAACGCAACTTATACTAATATTGTGAAAACTATCAATGCTAATTTGAAGTTCCTTTTAGCCCAAAACTCGCAAATGATCAAACATTTAGCCTAGGGGAGATCACTCTTGGGGAAAGAGATAATAAATGATATATCAGATCTCTCCAGCTCACATACAGTAGTCCAACCCTAACTTTAAGCAATATTGCCTCAGGACTGCAAGAAAAAGGTAAAGTATGAGTCAGCGCATTGTAGGGATTACAAGAGCCGCGCAGCCCTATCGGGACGCTCAGCACTTGTTGAAATTAGAGCCATCTCTGCACCACGCTTTGCTTTGAAGCAATGCATTGCGATGCTATCAGGCCTTAAAGTACTTGCCGAAATGAGAGCAGTTTCTGAACAGCTACCACCACCATCAGCACCACCACCACAGGTATCACAGTCACCATCATCATCACAGCTACCATCCCACCACCATCACCACAGCTACCACCACCACCATCATCACCACAGCTACCACCACAACTATACCACAGCTGACACCACCACTATCACCACAGCTACCACCACCACTATCACCACACTACCACCACCACTATTGCCACAGCTACCACCACCACTGTCGCCACCACCATCATTACAGTTATCACCACCACCATAACATTTACCATCAACATCATTACAGCTACCAACACTACCACCACAACCACAGTTACCGCCACTACCACCACAACCACAGTTACCGCCACTACCACCACAACCACAGTTACCGCCACTACCACCACCACCACCATCACCACAGCTGCTGCCAACATCATCATCATCACAGCTACCACCACCACCGCCACCACATGTATCACCATTTCCTGCCGAATAAAATCGTTTCTTTATAGCATCAGTGAAGTGACAGACATTGGTGTGTAGATATGTAATCCTCCCCCTACTGCTCTCTCTCTCTCTCTCTCTCTCTTTTTCTCAAAAAACGCATGAAACTCCACGGAAATGCCCGCCACCTCTTCCACGTGTGTGTATTGCACCACCAATGGGGAAAAATATTGGGGTCCAAAAAATCGTCTTGAGAAAACTTTGATGAACATCAAATTAAACCTGGCTCATCAGGGACCCAGTTCCAACCGTCCTGCCAAGTTTTATCAAAACCCTTTTTCCAGTTTTGGTTGTACACGCACGCGCGCATGCACACACGCGCGCAAGCACGCGCACACACACACACACACACACACACACACACACACACACACACACACACACACACACACACACACACACACACACACACACACACACACACACACACATACACACACACGAGAGGCCAGCATTTTTTAGCCGCACCTTCTGCTGCTCAAAACCGAGGAATTGCTGCCTTGATTCTCTCCATTTGTTTGAACGAGAGCTGTTTCTGACCCACACTGTACTTTGCTCGCAACCAGTGACTTATGCGTCGAAGTATTTCCTCAAATGAGAACCAAATAAGAACGTTGTTGCGTTCCTGTGGCGATGCATGAAGTTCCAAGGCAATGCCCTGTAATATAACACCAATGGAGGCAACTGTAAGGGGTCAAAACACCCCCTCAGAAAATATTAATCGACATGAAAATGAACTTTACCCATATGAGACCCAGTTCGAACCGTCCTATCAGGTATCATCAATTTTTTTTTCCCCAATTTTGGCTGCACCTCCACCCTCCCCCCCTCCCCGACTGAGGATTATTGAGCCAGGTAGACGAAGGCGATGGTGATTATTTTTGCATGAAATGTATCTGTGTGTGTGTCTGTCTGTGCCGAAAACTCATGTGTGTGTCTGTGTCGAAAACTCAAATCTCAGAAAGTATTGACTGTAGAAGGAAAAGTTATCAAAAGTTGTTTAAGAGTCACAACTTGAGTTCACATGTCACTCAACCAGCAGTGAGAGTCATCCAGGATAGATACATAATAGTTAAGTTTTCATCTAACAATATTATTACAGTCTACCTGGCTCACAGATGAAGGGTAGTCTTGTTGAATATTAGATAGTTTATTAGTTTGTACGACATGCTCCTGAACGTACACGATCATGGTCTTTTTAATCTAATTTGACCTGAAATTGCCGTATGTCCATCTTCAATGCTGGTTATGAAAAGAGAATAACACCAGAATATAATATTGTTACTAAGGTTTGCTGTGAAAAAGAATGTGGAACCATAGTATTGGTTTTCTCTGCCTCCGGTTTACGAGAAAGAAGCTCCAGAAGGGCGAAAATCTGACCCATGTTAAGGTGAAAAGACGACACGATTACACTTTTCACTTTGTCTGTTTGAGAGCAAATGTTTATATAGTGTTCTGGCTGTCCCTAAATTATCTTATTAACCTGTGAAAATTCGAACTGGAAGGATTAGAAGCAACCTTCACTGAACGTCTTCACTACGAGAGGTCCTTCCTGCACTAAATGACGTCGTCTGAGGGTATCACAAATAAAATAAGAAAAAGCAAAATAACTTCGTGCGGAAGATTCAGGGCCAATGGTTAGAGCCCTTGGTGTAGTATGGTGTGGGGAAGCGACTTCGCGTGGTGTGGTGTGGTGTGGTGTGGTGTGGTGTGGTGTGGGAGAGAATTTGTTTGGCGTATGGTCTGGTCGAGGGTGGTGTGATGTGGTATGGTGTGGTGTAGTGTGGTTTCGCAAAAGTCGCTAAGGTTATAGAAATTCAGGTTAGACAAATTCTTACGCCTTTCGCGAACACGATTAGCCACATTCTACCACATTTGAGATCAAGAGTAGCCACTTTCAAGCACCTTTTGAGGTCATGATCAGCCACATTCTATCAGCTTTTGAGATTAAGATTAGCCACATTCTAACACGTTTTGAGATCAAGTTTAATCACATTCTAACGCCTTTTGAGATGATTAATCACATTCTAACACCTTTTGAGATGAAGATTAGCCAAATTCTAACACCTTTGAGACTTTTAGGAATTTTATAACACTTTTAGAGAAGAGGGTTAGCGACATTCTAGCACTATGCGAACATGGCTGGGAATATTATAAAATTGTCTGAGGTAATGCTTTGCGACATCCTTTTTTGAGATCAAGATTAGTGACATATAACAACTTTCAATATAAAGAATTGTGACATCCCAATACCTCTTGTGAAAAACTGCATCTACAGGCTGCCATCCTCTAAGAGCAAAATCAGGGGCAATTCTGAACAGGGTGCAAGGGTGAGGGTGAGTCTCGTCTCCGGTAATGGATATGGAGTAACAGGGAAAAGCCATTAGAAATACTAGAGACTGTTATTACCAAGGCCTCGGCAGATAGTGTATCAACAGTCAAGTACATCAGCACTAAACATATGGACAGTCAGTTAGTCAGCAGTCATTCAGTACAGTCACTCTGTACAGTTAGTACCAGATTAGCTTTAAATTATGCTATAAGATATTATGAACCTGCGACCTGGTAATTGTCCATCTATCCATTGCTAGACGCCTTAATAAAGTAAATGGTGGCCGAAAACAAATCGCCTCCATATCGTCCTGTGGAGATATAGAAAAAAGACCTGGATACCTTAATGAAGTGGCAGATGAAATTTGAGTAAATATAAGGTAATGCACTTGGCCGACAAAAGCATAAAAAATGCCTACTGCATATTCAATACCCCGATGACGGAAATAAAAGAGGAGGAATATTTAGCAGTGGTTATCAGTAAAGACCTCAAAACTCATAACAGTGTACAACAGCCAGTAAAAAGGCAAACATATTGCTCGGCTTCATCGCAAAGAACTTCGATCACAAAACGACATACCATAGGTTATCTCCAAGCTTTATATGCCATTAGTTAGACTACATCTAGAATAATTCATGCAGCACTTGTCCCAGAACCTTATTAAGCTCGAAGACACTCTCGGGCAGATGCATCGCAGAGCCATAAAATTATTCCACCGCTGCGAAATTTACCCTATGAAAAGCGACTAAAGAAACAAAATATGTTTACTCTAAAAAGCGACGACTTAGAGGAGATTTAACTCGAACATTTACAAATCTTAACAAAGTCGAAGATGTAAATATGAGTTTGTTCGAAATACAGAATGGTACTGTGACTAGTGTGGAATGAAACTCAAAAGTACGTGATGCAATACTTATATAAGAAACACCGGAATAAGCTATCAACAATTGTAATTAGTGCAAAAACTACTGATATTTCGAGGCTACAGCAAATTAATTTAGTGTTGTGTGAAGTATGAGACGACGACAGTGATTAGTTTTGCTTTGTTGTAAAAACATTCGGCGATAGTATATTATGCTCTTTAACAGATCTGTAAACTAGAGATCACACACCCGTACTGCAATGTTGTTCCTCTTCTGCCTCTCCTACAAAATTTTCCATGCCTGTCTTTTCTAACATTTATTTTTCCTGCCGGTTTTACCGGATGGTGTGGTGGATGGGGGAGAGCCTTCCTCTTTTCTATCCTTTTCTCTCACACGTTGGTTAGATCATTAGAATGAGCTTATTTTTCCAACAGATAATCTTGTAAGGGCCAATAGTCCTCCTGTTATCTGTATTTCCTAGGACTCTTGTGGTAAACTTTCTCTTCTTCCATTCGTAGGTTCCTTCTCATCCCCCCCCTCTCTCTCTCTCTCTCTCTCTCTCTCTCTCTCTCCAACTTTGCTCATTATTCAACCAGTCTGGCGGCGAGCGTCAGGTCCACCACGCACTCTGCCTCATCTTTCTCCACTCACTCATATTTTTACATCACGCGTAGTCAGCTTGATGTGTGTGTGTGTGTGTGTGTGTGTGTGTGTGTGTGTGTGTGTGTGTGTGTGTGTGTGTGTGTGTGTGTGTGTGTGTGTGTGTGTGTGTGTGTGTGTGTGTGTGTGTGTGTGTGTGTGTGTGTGTGTGTGTGTGTGTGTGTGTGTGTGTGTGTGTGTGTGTGTGTGTGTGTGTGTGTGTGTGTGTGTGTGTGTGTGTGTGTGTGTGTGTGTGTGTGTGTGTGTGTGTGTGTGTGTGTGTGTGTGTGTGTGTGTGTGTGTGTGTGTGTGTGTGTGTGTGTGTGTGTGTGTGTGTGTGTGTGTGTGTGTGTGTGTGTGTGTGTGTGTGTGTGTGTGTGTGTGTGTGTGTGTGTGTGTGTGTGTGTGTGTGTGTGTGTGTGTGTGTGTGTGTGTGTGTGTGTGTGTGTGTGTGTGTGTGTGTGTGTGTGTGTGTGTGTGTGTGTGTGTGTGTGTGTGTGTTTTCTGCGCCATGTTGCTTAATAGCTGCTACCTCTCCTTGTATATGCAACTGTTTACTCGCAGTGTATTCTGTTGCATTATCTTTTCAGTTTTTATACATCCTCCTCCATTTATTACTTATTACTCTTTGACTCCTGGGGCTCAATTTCAACTAAACAAAATTATCACAAAGGCATTTCTGAGGCTGCTAAAATCGTCTGCAGATACCCAAAATTAAATATAAAAGGCATCTAAAAAATAATTCGAAAATTTGTGAGATCTTGTGAGACCAGTGAAGTGGGTTTGCGTTTAGTGTTTTATTTTTTACTTTCTTTTCTGATTTGTTCTGAATCTTCAAAGTATAAGAGAATTAAATACCGTGGTAGTATTGTGCACCTGGGAATAAATTTATTGCCAGACTGGAAATTGAACTCTGAAGGAATAAAAAAAAAAAAAAACATCAAATATCGTTGCGTGTATTGCTCCACCATGAACGTAGGGGGCCGCAGTTAGGCATGTCAGTACTGATATTTACCATTGCCCTGATCGGTATGATATGAAAAATAAACTCCAGCCATTCCTCGGGATTCAGCCTATATAGGCCATATCTGTTGAAGGCAACGACACCCCCTTGACTACCTGACGTCTGGTTTCTAATGTATTGTTATCACAGAGCGTAGCAATTCCTCGGATCACAGGAAATCATTTCAGTCAGCTGAAGGCAGCACTATGCATCGTGTGAAAAAAAAAAGAAAAGAAATAGCTGTTCATTGTGAGAGAGATCCTAAGCTGACCTCATTATACATTCATGATAACGAACGAGACAGCAAAGCGAGGATGCGAAGTTTACTGTTGGTGTATGGACGGAAGTTACAATGAGAGCTAGGACCAGATCGCCACGCTTTTCAGAACTAGAACAGTGCCTTTTTTTTTTCTAGATGCTGGGTCCGTCATTTCCGTTTCGTAGTTTATGATACATAAAACCTTTATTGCACCATAACATCGTGAAATTTGCAAAAAAAGTGTTTTTTCAGATATTTTGCTCCGAAATAGTTTACAGAACTTTTTTGTCCAGCGTTTCTCGACGCTTATATTTAGTCATATAGTTAGGAATACGATGTCATGAGACGTAACAAAGGCTCCATTCTTACGTGGATGCCTCGGAAATACGCCAGGATGATGAACAAAAATATAGGGAATTAGAAGTGAAAACCGCAGAGTAACCCTGAATTCCCATTCTTCCTGTATCGCCACTAACCGGTGTATGTGCATTGATCTGATACGCATAAAAAAAACAAGATTGTCGTTGAACACGAGCAATAAAGAGAACTGATATAAACCTAATGGTTCTGGAACTAAAAGAGTTAAAAAAAACATGCCTGTGAAATATTTATACACATTGTCATCTCAGCTGGCATGCATCCTCATACCGCAGATTTGTTTGCAGTTTTTTTTTTTAATTCCAGAACCGTAAAGTGCAACTCTCAACGAAGAGTATGAAGCAAACTAGACGCTTCCATCATAATTAAAACCAGAGTAAATGAATTTTGAAAAATGTCACTGAGAACCACTTCTTTGGCTGGTTTATGTGCGTTTCAGCATTTCATACTGGTCAGTTATCCCTGTACAGATATGAGATTCTGATTAGATGAAAATGAGATTGCAAGCCACACCTGAATATTACTGTAACGTTAGTAGTAATTGTTGAAGCCAAGTGCTTACGGGAAATGAGACCCAAGTGGACTGCAGCGTGTCCTTCAACTGCAGTCCAACATTCCTCTTCTCGGGGACAGGGAAGTACCTAAGGAACGTTTGTACAACCAGGCAGCTGAGCCGCCTCGTTGTATCAGTGCCACCACATGAAGGCTTAGAATAGTTTTATAATGATATACTAGGGTCTGACAAAACTTAAGAGGGTAAGAAATCAACTGGTAAGACTAATAAGTATAGATAGATAGATGGATAGACAGATAGATAGATAGACAGATAGACATAGATAGACGGACAGATAGACTAATATCGATAAACAGTAAAACAGATTGCTAGACATACTACTTATAATCATCATTCCCGTAACATTCCACTGCAGGAAAGGCCTCTCCCAAATCTTTCCCCCGTTCCCGGTCTTGTGTTATTTCTTTCCATTCCAGAACCCTATGATCTCTAACGAATTATGTCTTCATAGCTTGCTCTTTGTTTTTTGTCTTGGACCTTCCCTCTCGTGATGTAATTTTTTTATTTCATCACACCACCTAGTTGCTGCTCTTGCTCCTCATCTATTTCAATCATTTATTAGCCAGTATGTTGCGCTCTTTCTTCATCTGCTGTTGTGCCTTCTATAAGAATGGGACGCCCAGTACATTTTCTTTTTAAATTATGTCTTCTACTCCAATGCATTTCCTCATCCACGCTCATTCTTTCTTGCCCCTTGAAGTGATTCCTAGCATCGTTCGTTTCCTACCTCCCTGCGAACTCCTTAAAATTCTTTCCAGTGATTCGGTCATTGTCCATGTCTCTGTGCCGTAAGTTAGTACAGTGAGAACGCACCGATTAAAAACTTTTCGCTTTAAACGCAATGATAAAGTGCCCTTTGCCCTTTAATATGCTACTTTGTCTACCAAACGCGATCCAGAACAACTTTATATGTCTACTTAGTTCAGGTTCGAATGACGGATTGATCTGTACTATTTGCCCTGTGTAAACAAATTCAACAACTAATTCTGAAACCTCATTTTGGATTCTCATTTCCTCTCTCTCTGTACACACACACACACACACACACACACACACACACACACACACACACACATATATATATATATATATATATATATATATATATATATATATATATATATATATATATATATATATACTTGTGGTAGGTGGGGGCGCTTACCATCCACTCACTCGATGTAGTGCTGCTCTCGGGTGTCAGCCCTTTCCTCTCCTCCATCCCTCTTTCCTTCCATCCTCTTCTGTCTTCCTTTCCTTCATTCTTTCCTTGTCCTTCTGCCTACGGGTAACTTTACACTCCCTCTTCTGTCTTTCTTTCCTTCATTCTTTTCTCTTCCTTCTGCCTGTGGGTGACTCTACACTGAGTGACAAGCCAAATGGTTTCCTGTACATCAGGAAACCATTTACTACGCTGGGTGGTAACCATATAACCAAATTTTGGCGCCTGGTGGTCTAGTGGGTAATTATTGCTCTCCAATCGGACTGAGCCCGTGAAGGTTTATATCTAAGGGATGGCTGGGGTTGACTGCTCATGTAATGCCATTCAGGGATGAGTGAGGCTGGTCACTCTCATCTTAAATGTCGGGACCAATTTCCTAGCCCCGGGCTCCTACGCTCCTCATGGGGCAATGTAGGATTGGATAATATATATATATATATATATATATATATATATATATATATATATATATATATATGAGGCTGGTTGAATTTGTTGCAATCCTTCTTTTACTGTCAAACGTGGTGCTGAAGAGGCACGCCTTCATGTGATGGCACTGACATAACCAGACTGTCCAACTCCCTGGTTATAGATACATATCTTAATTAGTTTGTAAACCCCGAAAGAAGGCTGGTGGACTGAAGGAGAATTCAGGTCTACAGTTCTACTGGACTCATATTTCAGATCAACCTAGGGTCACAACAACAACAGCAACTTTCTGAGATGTCCGACAATCTTATGAGAACTGACTGGCAGTATCTGTTTTCTTTGAATATTTATCAGTCCATATTTGGTTCACTGTAGGACCCAGCCTTCTCCTAGGATGGAAAATGATAGCCAGAATTTACCATCCCCATTCTGTCGACGAACGAATGGGGAAAAGTTGTCTATAGGAAGTGACGCTTGTGTAGGACTGATGCTGCATTGACTGTGTGTGTAATTCACCGGGTCGGTCAGGATCACTTGATGGTCGTGATCGTCAGGTTTTTACCCTCCCGGAAGGGAGCTGAGAGCTCATATAGTCCGATCTAAGGGCAAGGCTGTGACCTTCACACACGCACACATCCGTCCCCTTGCTCAAGGGGGACAGTAACCACCCACTTCGTCAGGGAAATTTTTTCGTAACCTGAGCGAGGCGCGAACTCCCGTCCACCAGTTGGCAAGCGGGAACGTTACCACTGCACCAGCGAGCGGTGTGTGTGTGTGTGTGTGTGTGTGTGTGTGTGTGTGTGTGTGTGTGTGTGTGTGTGTGTGTGTGTGTGTGTGTGTGTGTGTGTGTGTGTGTGTGTGTGTGTGTGTGTGTGTGTGTGTGTGTGTGTGTGTGTGTCCGCCGAGAAATAGGCACGAACCTAAGACCTTGGGCGCACACATCATGAGCTGAGTACGAAAACTACCGAACCACCACAGTTCCAGTCTGGTGGAATCAATGATTAATCGAAAGAACAAAACAATCATCTCACTGAAGGGGTTAACTCTTTGATATATGGAGCAGAGATATTGATTTCTCTGTGTTCAGTACTTGTCCGAAGCTAGGGTTAAATTCATGAACATTTACGATAATACTTCTGCTTTTCTGTACCATTTGCTTTCTTGGCGTTCAACTCCCGGTAAGATTTATTACTGGAGCCTATTGCTTCACCTACCGCTTTCATAATGATTCTCTCTCTCTCTCTCTCTCTCTCTCTCTCTCTCTCTCTCTCACACACACACACACACACACACACACACAATGTATATATATATATATATATATATATATATATATATATGTGTGTGTGTGTGTGTGTGTGTGTGTGTGTGTGTGTGTGTCAGTAAGTTTGTCTATCTCTCTGCTTTGCTATCCTATTCAAAAACTTCTGTAATTAAGGAACATGATGCAAGATTGCAGAAGCTGCTTACACATTTGCTGAGAGTAAAGTATGGTCCTCCACATTTACTCACTCCCTACACAAGACTGACAAGAGTTTCTCCAAGCAGAATGTGATTGTAGAAAAAGTACTGTAGTTGATAACTGTACAAAAAATGGACTGGTATTAGCAGAGAAACTGTCACTATTACCAGTTGTGGCAGTACCTTGTTCTCAATGGTGTACCATAGAAATACAGCGCTTCTTGAGGTACACTGGATGAAACAGTCTGATGCATACTGGTGCGAAATAATCTGACACCAAAGACAATGGCTATTTCAAAGTTCCTGATGTTTCCACACTTTATCTGGTCAGAGGATGCAATATAACGTTTACTTGTGACAATTCCTAATCATTATCATACGCACATCTGGATGCCAGCAGATTAATTTTTTGAACATCACGATTTATACTAATTATCCGGAATACCATCGATTACCTGCGGCACAATACTCTATTTATATGGATGAATGTGGCCAGGGCTTAGTTTCTCATGTATGTTTAACTGAATGTCCCTGGTGGTATTACATGATTAAGAAAATTATTCATCTGCTACTCTTGGGGGTTCACACCCGTATTTGGCATATGATCATCGCCTTACATGGTGTCTCAGACCGCTAGACATAATAATACTTAACATTCATAAAAGTGGGAGTGTAGTTGACTGGTAGGTCCTCGCGCTACAGTGTGGAGACCTACTGCATTTGCTCAATTTTCTTCTTTCTTCCAGGCACTTTTTCAGCTGGGCGCCACTCCTACATTTCTTCACTACTTCGCTTCAGACGTGGTATAGTTCGTCTCCAGCTGTGTGCAGAAGGGCCAGTGTCCAAGAAAAGACCAATTTTGAGCTTAACCCATAGAATACTCTATGAAGTAAAGGACTTTTCAGCTGTCAAAGGTCAGCCTCTATCCTTATCAGGAGAATGAGCTTTAACTACTTTTTTTTTATTTTATCAAAGTCAGGTCTGGTCAAAGGGGCTTAAAATAGTCTTTTGCTTCTGAAAATAGAGGTTTATGGACGTTGGCATTTTTTGCACTCAGCTAAAAAATTGTTCGCTGGACAAATACCCCTAAACATCTTTTATATTTTATTTTATTTAGTCGTTTTATAGGAGTTAAAGATCAAACCACACAAACATACAAAATCCTGGGTTCCAGTGTTCTTGTCCGTTTGTTACTCATAAATGGCAATTCACATAGACGTATGTAGGTGTACTGTATATATGTGTGCAGACCACCCTGCATTCTCTTGGGAATGTTAGCAATCTGTAATAATTAAAGAACAACTGGTGAATTTTCTCAAGTCATATACTCCTGGAGAGGGGGAGAAAATGAACACTTTCCTAGTATCCCTGCTTGGCGTATAAGACGACCAAAGGGGACCTTTTAGTCCCCAGTCTTTCTCTCCATCCTGTCCTCTTCTGCTCCAATGTCCTACCTCTCTTCTTGATATTCCCGTGTTTTTTCCGGCTTTTATTTTCCCTCTACTCCTACAATGCAATATAGCCATATTATGGCTTGGTGTTAAGTCGTCACTCTTCCTTCCTTCAAGTCATATTCATATTAATCTTACATAGCTAGAAAGATTACATTACCTCGGAGAAGAATTAAATATCGTCTATTCATAAAAAGGAACTAGTGAAAGATTGCCAACATTCCCAAGGGAATCCAGGATGGTCTCCACACCAATAAAGTACAATGACATTCTTCTGTATGAGTATCCAGGATGATCAATGAACAACAAGAACAGAGGATGAAATATCTGTGTTTGTATCGTTTCACCTCTGGCTCCATAAGATCCTGTAAAAGGTCTAAACAAAAAGCAAGGCTGGAGGAGCATCTACACTAAGTATGAAGTGAGCTGGTGAAGAAATAAAGGAATGTCGCCAAACTGAAACGTTTGGAAAAGAACAAGGACAGTAAGCAAATACGGTAAGTCAGTATAGTGTGAAGACCAAATAAAATCATATTCGTGTGTCCTTGTAGTAATTATAACTTGCATAGCGTGACATTAATCCTTCTCACAGAGTGCTTACCTTTCTAGAAGCTATTCCAAGGACGACTGTAAACATTCAAAACTAAAAACCTCAGATTAGAAACTTCAACAAACCTCACTTAGTCAAGAGTTGCAAATATCTCATCTGTCTTAATGATCACATGTTTCATAAAAGTGTGAACCTTTATTAGTGAAAGAGCTAATATATTTTTAGTCATGGGAGGTCAAGGCAAACTCTTGGGGCGGCGGTCATAGAACAATTGTCAATCAATATTTACAACGGCAGCAGAGTAAATAACAACCGCGAACACTGAATGTTTTTCAGTTAAATTTTTATAGACAAAGTAACATTTGCAATTATCTGAGAATAAAAATTTGAGGACTAATTTACTGACAGGAGTGCAAATTATGCAACATGCTTCAGGGTAAATCATCTATAAAAATCACCTATAAAGGACGAAGTTGCACATTCTCTAAAGTTAATTATTGGGTCATCGTGAACTGAAACATGAGCTTCGCCACTATCAGCTGGTACGCGAAGGACGCCGTACTAAGTACCTCACTGTATATTCCCCACATAATTATACGTGCAGCAACTCTTGTTAATAACAGGTTAATAAAATTAAATATTCTTTGTATGTAACGAAGTCAGGAGAACCATTACCGAGGAAGTGGATTTTTTTATGACCCATATATCTGTTGCCCTACCCTCCTTTGCACCATCAAGAGTGGGGATCCAGGGCTTGGCTAATCAGTCCTAATATTTAGGGCAAGAGTGACTATCCCCGCTTGCCCACGCGTGGCATTATGTGAGCAATTAACCCCGACCATCCCTCCGATGTAAATCCTTACGGGTTCTGTAGTTACATGCTTACCACCCAGCTTAGTAAGTGGTTTACCGGAGTAAAGGAAATCGCTTGGCTTGTTGTTCACTGTAGTCCCTTGAAGGCAGCATTGAATCGAGCCTGTGGTTGGTGGTCGCCCCCACTTACCACTTATTTCTCTATGAACAAGTACTAGATACTGTAAATTCAGGATCCTTCCGTTAATACCTTTGGTGTAATGCGTGGGAGGGCTATTTTATGTAATGTGGTGTCGGAGGGTGGTGTGGACTGTTCTGTGGTGTGGTATGGTAAGGCTTTGCTAAACTCTACGCGTCCGAAAATCGTTAGTGAAAGAAACACTCAACACTGTATTCACGACCAAAGTTAACACACAGGACTTACAAGTAAGTCCCTGTCATACCTAACGTTTTGCATGAGCAAAAAACGCTTAATGACACCACCCTTCACTTTTGCAGCCACTTCTCACAGTGTCCATCACAGCCTTATACTTCAGTAATCATGAGATGAAACTATGGCACACACAGTTTCCAACAGGATTTATTTCCGATTGTACACCTTATTATGTGTGATGAATAAAAAGCTCACTTCCAGCATCCTTCAACCGACCAAAATATTTCAAAGGAATATCCCTTATTATTTGGCAATACAGAAGCCAGCCCTTTAGATATCTTTCTCTCGGCTCCTCTCATGGAAAGATATCATTACCTCACTTGAAAAATCTGCTTCCAAAAAGTTTGGGTGTGCTAAGTCGACTCCACATATCCGTTACCCCCGCACAGCTGTTGACTTCGTACAGTTCTGGGGCCTTGTTCGTCCCCGTATGGAGTACAACTCTCACGTATGGGGGCTTCTCACACACTGCACTCTTAAGCAAGGTGGAGTAACGTTTTTCGTCTCATCAACTCCCCTGTTTTTAATTCCTCCCATCAGCCGCTTTAACATCACTGCACTGTTGCATTTTTATCTCTCTACTATCGATATTTCAACTGTCTCTGCTCCTTTTAAGAGTCTGCTTGTAATCCTCCTGCACTAGAGCGAGCGCCAAGCATCCGTCTAACAATGCACTTTGATTCCTTTTCTGTCTAACACTTTAATATGAGAACTAACCAATACCCCTCAATATTCATCTGTGTACCAGGTCAGCTTCAGGCCTACCTTTTTTTTTTTTTTTCCAACTGCGAATAACCTCGAGGCTTTTAAACGCGTGTCCAGGCATCCCGCGATAAACTGATCTTGATTGTGGCTGTGTCTCGTTCAGCTTTATTGTTTTAATACGTCTTGCTGGCTTCAGTCCATCATTCTCTATTCTTTTTTTTTAATCATCTATATATATTTATCTATCGTTAGCAGGAATAAAATGAAAGAGTTGTCCCGAACTTGAGAGGGCAAACACTTACCGTATGTGACTGGAATGAGGTCAGGATTCTTGTCATCGGTATCGCTGGTGTCTCGGGTGGGGCTGGCCGACCCCTCCTCGTACATGATCTTGACTTCTGATGGGGGCGCGCGACCCCGCCTGGCCCTCACCACCACCACCACCATCACCACACACAGCACCACCACCGACGCCACCAGACCCACTGCCACGCCCACCACAGGACCAAACCCGACCATAGCATCACCTGAAGAGTAAATGGAATGTCAGTTTAGCGACGCTGAAAGGTAACTGAATTGAATAATGAATTCCTAGCGACAGGTATCAAAAACCATACGACACTAATTCAAAGATCCAGCAAAAGGAATGGCACAGAAGCGGGAGAGGAAGAAGAGAAAATGACAAGAAAAATTAAAAGCATAAAGCAAAGGTAAAAGAGAATTACAAGAGAAACTAAAAACACACATAAAACAAAGATAAGACTCATAAGCTAAGACACAGCTAAGAAAAATCAAGAAAAAGAAGGAAAATGAATAAAGCACAAATGTCGCGTAAAAGACCAATAAGAGATAGACAAAACAGACGGTCCACAGAAAAGCTTCGAGATTCACTAAAAATAGCTAAAAGAGGGTGATGGCCAAGAAAAAATAGTTGGCATGTAATTTATCCCTTCAATCCACTAAGAAAACTTTCCTTATTCATGCTACTGTACTAAAGTCAGACGATATTATTTACACTTAGGCTAACTTCTCGTAGTGAAGGGATAAATGGAAGCTACATCTTAACTATCAGGTCTAAAAATTCTCCCCTAAGCCCAACAGAGCGACCAGAATGCCTCTCCCCCCCCTCTCCCCCCAAAAAAAAAAGTTCGTCACCAAATTCATGGGCTTAGGGTCCTAGACATGAACTGTGGCAAGAATTTACAAGTCTAATCTCACTCGTTTTTACGTTCAAATGAAACTGATTTTCCCTATAGTTTTTATGTGATTCGTTCGATTTTCACATTCTTTTCTCTCACATGTGAAATTTCTCCACAAGTTTATTAATAATCTTAGACCAATTTGCAAAAGAAATGCCATAGAAGAAAGCCTTTGTACTGATGAATACAACTAAATGGAAGCACAAATTTCTCGATGTCATCTGAGAGTAACTTTGTACAGTAAAACACAGAATGCTTATCACACCTATTGTAGCAATGAACAGTTGATTTTTTTTTCCATCCTGTCATTATCTGGCCCGAATTTCATGAGTTAAGGAGGCTCCCCTGCACCTCTTCCTTGCCAGTTTGTTTCTGCATATTGCATGTCAATATTTTTTTATATGGTTTTTATTTGACAATCATCATCATCATCATCCAGACCTTCACATCCTCGAGTGGGGTGAAGTAGAGTACCGAGAATCAGAAAGAACTTGACAGAATGAGATACAAATCAAAGTTTACCCAGGTGAATAAGCCACATTCCCACACTCACTATTCAAGCTGCCACAATCCTGGCTCCACCTGATTGGTCAAAACTTATTCAGCACGTGGTTTCACACTCACCTATCCGATAAAGTGATTCCTACGACTCTCAGGTTAATAATAACTTTATATTAACCATGCAAAAATATTCAGTTTTTACGCATTCACTCATCTTTGGAGAAGACATTAAGTGATTGGTCTGTCCGTCCGTGCGTTCGTGGGTGCTTGGTTGCATTGGTCCATGCGTCTGTAACATTATTGTGGGCGCGATATCTCCTAAACTCATCGATGGATTTCCACCAGACTTTTGTATGTGGAGGTCATGAACTGATTACGTCAGTTAGGTCAAGGAGTCAAAGGTCAAGGTCATTTGGGGTCAACTTACTTTATCCTTGTGGGCGCGAGATCCCCTGAACTCAGCGAATTTCGATCAAACTTTTGTTAGTGATACAATATGAAGGAACGATGAACTGATTAAGTACGCATGGCTTGGTGGACTACCGAGCGATGCTTTTCGTTGACAGCTCAGGGCCCGAATTCTTGGCGTTTCATTTCAACATAAAATGATGAAGAGGTGCTATGGAGCCTCCTTACCCTCGGGAATGGTGCTGGAGAGGAACGCCTTCATGTAGTGGCGCTGATATAACAAGGGAGCTCAACTATCTGGTTATACAAACGTCTGTCAGTTACTTTCCTATCCCTCGAAATGAGGATTGTGGACTGCAGAAGGTGAACTCAAGCCTGCAGTCCACCAGGTTTTCATTTAGCTACTGCTACTGCTCCTGCAATGACTACCCTCGAAAATGCGTCCCCCGTATCTATGGGTCGTATCTGGGTAGTTTAAAGGACTTCTTACATCTCTCCCTTACCTATCTTTTTCTGCTTCGACATGGATGATATTCTGACGATCAGAGCGCAGTTTATATGCACAATGTTGGTATTAGAATGATATAAATAATACGTCATCATCATTATCATCATCATGACGTTTATCCCTCCCTGGTGATGGATGAGACAGGATCCAGAAATCAGGAAAGGAGAAACCGAATAGACCGAAACCATGAACAGCACACCCAGCGAAATAGAACAGACACTCATTCACACACCATTAAAGCCCCTGAAATCCCGACTCCACCTCACCGGCCTACTAGTTACCCTTTGTTATGAATAATGCACAGGAAAGTAGGAGTATTAAGAAAACAAATAATTATGGAAAAGTGTCAGAAAGCATACGAAGGAGAATGGAATATGGCTTTAATTCAACCTTTGCCAGTCAGTTTAGGACACTCCCCATCGCTTCTTTACTAGCTCATCTCCGAGCTATGGCTGTTAATATCCCTTTGTTACTTTATATATCTAAGCAATCTCTGTCGATATCATAATGATTTACGTAACAGGCAACGAGTGTTAACGGTAATATGCCTAATACATCGCTAAACCAGAAGTGAGCCTATGTCGATATTTTCAATTTACATAAGCAAAATCATAAAACAAAACAACCTGATATGCCTACTATCGCTACAGTATAATCAAATGTATGTCAATATATAAAAAAGGCTTCCATAACAGACACCAAGACAAGCTAATGTTAACCAAGCCTAATACATCGCTAAGACAGAAATGAACCTATGTCCGTATCTATCATAACTTATATAACAGACAGCAGGACAAGGTGATGCTAACTGTAATATGCCTAACACGTTATTAAGGCAGAACTGAACCTATGTCAATATTCGTAAGACTAACATAGCAGACAACATAATAAGGTAATGTTAACCCTAGTACGCCTTATAAACTGCTAAATGAAGGGTCCTACAAGGCGCCCCCATGTCCACGAGAGAACGACCACCTGTAACACTGCACAGTCAAGGTCAAAAACTGTGTCGGAGAATCTGTGATGAAGGAAGCACAGTTGGAGTCAGAAGTTGAGTTGGGGAGTATGTGATGGTGGAAGTTACGCGGCTCCGTTACCAATAACTCCTGAGCCACAAATTTTCACCTGACTACCTCCATCTGATATAATTTTCGACCTCGACCCACCCATCGTTTGACACAACTTTTGGCCACGACTGTACGTACCCGGGCTGGTGTGTTTCTCAGCCACATCGGTGAGGGTGAGGAAGGTCAGTCTGGTGGCTTCACTCTGGCCCTTCTTGTTGACTCCAGTGACGGTAAGGACGTACTCCGTCCCCGCCTGGAGCCCGACCAGGGAGAACTCGGGTCGCGGGGCCGTGGAAGTGTTGGCCAGTACCCGTGGGGCTTTCCTAGCTTGCTGGGTGCGAGTCTGTGCGCGGGCATGGGCAACGGAGAGGGTGAAAGTTTGCGCCAATCCTCCGTCCCAACCGGCCTGGCATCTCACGTCAGCCCCACTCGAGCTAACGTTCTCTACAGTGCAGTTGGTGACGGGGTCCGGCGGGGCTGCGGGGGAAAGAGCATTACATCAACAAAACCATCCAGTCCCAGTTTTCCCCATATCAAAAGGGCTAGGCTGCTCTGTTCCAAAATTTAATACAACAGTGACAAGCCTCACTTGACCCTGAGCAAGAATCTCCAGCTATCCCTGAGATGGAACCATGACAGGCTCCATCCAGTTGGAGCGTCTTAGCCCACTAAACCACCATGCGTCGTTTGGTCATATAGTTACCAGCGACATAGTAAAAGATTTCCCTGAATACAGGCAACCTTTTCGCTTGTCACTCAGTGGAAAGAGAGAGAGAGAGAGAGAGAGAGAGATACCTACGCTGTTTGATTGGATGACAAGTCTTAACGCAGGCAGACGTCTACTAGCATGTTCAGGTCAATAGTATCGATACTCAGTACTCGTACTCTTATTACTTTTAACTTGGTCATAAATGGCCTTCTTTCAATGTCACTGCTGAGTTGTACTTATAGATTAACATTGGTATATGGTACTAGTCATGAAGAAGTGCTATGGAAAGGATGTTGAGCTGTAGCATCGTCATATTTTGCCAATGAGTTGCGTGAAATAACCTGCAGGAGGCTGGAAATCTGGGCCAAGTTAAAATTGAAAACATTTTAACATACCACCATACAACAACTGATGGTAAAAATGAGGTAAATGACTTACCTGTGTATATAATGTTAATGACGCAATGTTAGTCTCCAGTTACAACTCAACATTCAAGATGGAGTTATGGCTGTTTAGGCCAAGTTAAAGTGAGAGCTAGAACACAGATCAAATGATTATAACAACATGGTCGTTGACTGACCTGCGTGGATGATATGGATGATGCAGGTAGCTAGCATTGTATTTTAGTGTCAATATCCTGTAAAAATCAACGTTTAAGATAAAGACATGGCAATTTTAAGTCAAATTGTTGCGAAAATAGTATAGTTTAACATAGTAACACAATAAACGACGGCAGCAGTGAGATTGTGAACTAAGCTACAGAAAAAGGTGGCTGACTAACCTGCATGTATGATGTGGAAGATGCAGGGGTGTCTCTGGGTGGCCACGGAGTTCTTGGCCCAGCAGAGGAGTGAGCCGTAGTCCAGGTGTGACCGCGGCGTGTAGCTCACCTGACTCACCTCCGCCTCCACCCGCACCACCTTGCTGTTCGAGATCTCCAGTACCTCCGAGGAGCTGTTGAACGCCCACCTGACACACAGAGAAGCTCGTGTTTTAATTGGCCTAGTGATATTTCGCAAAATCTCTCCCTCAGCGATTTATTCTGAACATTAAAGCTCAGTATTATCCTCTAACACGATCTACACACAGTGGATCGTCTCTTAAGTGATTGAGGAATTCGCAAACCAGCTAGCTATTAATTCTGCATGTTAAACCTCAATCGTATTCTCTTGTATGTTGTTGTAGCAAACTGAGCGGATGTTAAAATCACAGAGAGAGCATACAAGGTAGTGTTAATGTGTATTATGGAATATTAATCACTGGGGAAGAGGAGCTACGAAACATACTATACTACTCCATATACGGTCAAGAGGGTCATTCTTCCCTTATCAGCATATCCACGTGAGGCAAGTTAATATTCTCGTGTATACTACTTATTCAGTGTATGTCGGTAATGATTAATGACGTATTTTAGTATTACTTTTTTGCTATCTCCAGACGAATTTCGTCAGAAGACTACCCATTTTCTGTACTCAAGAGATACAGTAAAATATAGCTTTCGTTAAACCGTTAGTTACAAGAGAGTTATCCTTGAGGTGGCAAGAATGAGCTAAAAAAAAATAATACGTCACTGGATTCAAGAAATTACAGAGATACAAGCAGCTTAAAGTGATTACTGAGGTGTAATATTCAAAACTAATAACTTTGACGTTCTAAAAAGTCTGCTAAGGGCACAAGAAAAGGTTTATAACATTCACTGATACCCACATCACCCAACACATTATATCGGTAGCTTTCACTTTCTGACGGCTTGAATTTCTCTCAGCGAAGCAAAATCATCCTTAGTTAATTTGGAAGAACTACGTATATTTTGTCCATACTAGTAAAAGAGTTTATCGAGGTACTTTATTAACCCATTACCGGTTTCTGTATCCTTTGGTTAAATATCACCCTTTCTTAGCCTGAATGAAAATTAGAGCTTGTATCACAGGAAAGGACGAATAATTTTATGTCATTCTGGATAGACAGGGTGGTTTGTAAATGGCGCCTCACTCGTATTCACCTGGTGGTACCTTATGTGTTGCGGAGACGGATCATTCTGCTGGTGTGGGCGTGGGTGTGGCAGTGGGACTACGAACTGAGTAAATGGTGGAAGGCAGACATTGATTATTCTGTCTTGCCCGTCCCCACAACGCATGAAAAATTACCCGGCGGCGTGGAAGAGGAGCGTTATATATGGACCACCCTGTATTGTTATTATGATGGCAGAGCAGTATTGTAAGATATACCACTTGCTATGCAGGAGGGAGATGAGAGCGTGATGTGTTGGGGAGAGATGAGAGCGTGATGTGTTGGGGTGAGATGAGAGCGTGATGAGTTGGGGAGAGATGAGAGTGTGATGTGCCGGAAAGGAATGAAAACGTGATGTTACGGAGCAAGATGAGGGCGTGATGTGCCGGATATAAGAGAGCGTGGTGTGCAGAAGGGGTGGGAGAGTGATTTGCCGGAGAGACAGATGAGAGCATGATGAGTTATGCTGGGCGCCTACCTGAAGGAGTCTGGCAAGGGGTAGGCCTCCACGCTGCAGGTGACGTTGAGTTGCTCGTGCTTCCCCGCCCCATACACCACCTTCTGCCCAGCCACACATGAAGGCGCAACTGCTTGGGGGAAGATATTTACTCACAGCTGCATTCTCCTAGGTTAACTGCGTCACTCCGATGACAAGTTAATTTACGTTAGTTATCCCCGAGCCATTTTAACTTAGGAAGGAGTTGCACTAGCCCAGGGGTTCATTAAGGCAATATCTAAATTCTCCATTTTGACGATTTCCTTAGATGAATACAAATCGTTTGGCCACAGCAAAACATAAAAGTACATTTTCCTAGCACGTCTTTCTGGTCAGTTATTATTATTATTTTTCTTTTTGCTTGTGTCATGGTTATAGTGTTTTGTATGTTACTGATGAAAAATGTGTCGATATTTACAAGCTATAAACAAAGTACAGTCAGATGCACAAGTTCGTCTGGCTCCTCCGCCTAAATTTCATGACTGGATTTATAGATGACTGAATGTGAGGCAGTGGAGTGGGGCGGATATTATCATTAATCAATTGATCATCATACAGTACGCATCGCAGTCCACTACGCTGCATTCAACCTTTTATGAGTCCAGCCATGAAACGCAGGCAGGGGAGGAGAAAAAGCTTTAGCCTTTGACTACATAAAGGGGAAAACGGTGACATATGCAAAATAAACTATGGTCCTGACACCTTTAGTTGGTCCAATTTTTTTTTCTTTGGCAACTTACTTCACGTAGTTTAGTAAAAGAATAAGACAATACTGTGGTTCCGCATCCTTGCTATAGCACTTTTTCATAACTGGCACCATATTCTAATGTTTTTATATTGGTACAACGCGGCATTTGGGATGGAGAGAGGGCACTTTTAGGCCAAGTTTGTGTAAAAACGATATAGAAAGCCTCTTAAGCTAAAGAGAATACCGTCGATAGTGTTTAACTGTGTGTGGTTCAGATGACAATGGAATACGTACAGAAATATATTTTTTGTTGTGCTGTGTTGAAAATTTTTATGTATTTCTTGATTCAGACCACAGTTAGGCAATTCTTGTGTAAAAAGGATATGTATCCTCTTTTGCCGCAGTGTGCCAAATATGGGACAGAAATGGCCATTTTCAGAAGTAAATAAAAGAGAGCACCCAGGGTAAGGACCTATGAGCTTTGTGATTATGAGCCGATAGACGGAGAGCAGTGCCCTCAGTATCCTTTCAACCAAATCGCGCACACACCAACCACGGTCCAAAAGTGGTCAAATACAACTATAAAAAAGTACCCAGTTCAACGTAACTTGTGGCGAAAACCATAAAAAACTGCCTCAGTACATTAAATTGATAAACAGCTGAGCTGGCAGCACTAGTGAAAGTTTAATGGCTGCTTTATATCTGTCTCTTAAGGAATCATCACAACTCTAAAAGACTTAATAGAATGTTAGTTTTCAGGTATTCTGGATATCCATTGTTATCCCAGAAATGTATCTGACATTGAAACGAGCAAATAAATCTGATGAAACGGGTCTTATAATATATATATATTGTAGGTTTATGAGGAATAGGGAAGAATGGTGGCCATTCCTATAAAGTTCGTCTTGCTTAAACTGGTAGAGGTTTCTTCTTCTTTTTTTTTTTTTTTTTGCTTAATTCCTATACCCCCGTGGCAAAATTAAACAATACTACGGCTGTAAAACCTCTTCACATCAATTTTTTTGTGACTAGGAACACACAATAATGTTAATCTTTTATTACAGCTTAACTTTTAAGATGGAGAAATGAAAAACTTTTGCCAAGTTAAAGTTGACAGGGTATTATTAGACTGAAAAGAGTAAGTGATTAATTATGACTGAATACAGTTAAAATCAGACTGAAAAAGTCGCGGATAGTAATATTGGGAAAACCAAGTAATTACTACAAGATTATCACTGAGAATAATTCACGAAGATATAGCGTAAATATGAACTTTTAGCTGACCCGAGGCGCAGATAATATTACTTAGACAAACATGGAGCATATATACAAATTATTGATTATCTATATATTATGAAAGAAAAAGATAATACGTTGTTGGCTGGAAATCATAAAACAATTATGGTATCTTCAATCAAGGTATTACATGAAGTGAGTATGACTTCATGTGTCTATTTTATGTGGATGTTACTGAAGGCAGCAAAGTCATACTAAATGATGAAATATAAATGAGTACACGAAGGAAGATAGCAATTTTTTAAAGAAACCATAAGTGAATTAAGAGAAAGAATGTATCTTTCCACATTTTGACGAATGCATGGCTGAGAATTCGAACCCTTTGCAACACGCACTAGCAGAGACAGTTTTCATGATATTTCGCTAGTAGTAAGTTTTCTTCATACGGAACTGGAAATGTAGTTGTTTCTTTGACGGTGTGTATGGAAGACGAACTGAAACGTGAGTCAGGTCGGGATGGGTAGAGGGAGTGTGGAGTGTGTGGAAGCGGGATGGTATCTGGTGGTAGTAATAGTAGTTGTTCCCTAGGCAGTCTGGCCGAACAGCCCTGAGTCCCTTAGGAAGGCCATGGCCGAGACCGGGCTTTCCCACAGAGCTCTCAAAAAGTGTATGTTGTGTTGTTGGCGTAGGTGATTGTGTGCAATGCAGTCTTCCATAATGTGCTTAATAGTATGGGGTGCTGTGCTGCATCCTGGACAGGCATCAGCGACGGAGTCATCCAGCCTCTTCTAGTAGCTTAAGAGAGCTGGATGGTGCCCACATCTCAGCCTGGCCAGGTGGACCCTGTCCTCACGAGGAAGATAGGATTCAGAAGGGTGGATGACAGGAGGCCGTGCATGCAGCTGTGTGTTGTCTTTAAGTGACTGAATGGAGCAGCGAGTGATCTGAGTGTGGATATGCTTCTAGAAGCTGGTCTGAGGTAGGCGAAAGGGGAGAGATGACAGTATTTGTGTATGGCATAGTGTGCTGGGTGTTGTTTGATGTTCCTTGGTGTGGGTGGATGTGCTGCCATGTAATATAGTGGATGTTGTGGGTTTGTGGAGGCTGCAGCAAGAAACTGGGTGCCTCTCATGTCTAGGTGATCCTTGACTTTGAGGATTTTGGTTTCTTGATGTAGGTGGTCTGTGGGTGTAGTAGCTATGCAGCATGTGATTATTTTTAGGGCTTTGTTCTGTATGGTCTGTAGAGTGTTGTAGTGTGTTTTGGTGAGGTTAGGAGCCCAGGCAGGGCTTGCATAATTCATCACTGAACGTATGTATTGTTTGTATACTGTGGTGGTGGTTTCTTTGTTGTGTCCGATTGTTGTATGGGCAAGTGACCTCAAGGCATTGAGTCTTGGTGTTATTTTTTTTTTAATGTTTGTGATGTGTTGTTTAAATGACACTGATGTATTGTATGTTACAATAAGGATTTTGTGTGTGTGTGTGTGTGTGTGTGTGGTAGGGGAGTGTTGTTTATGGTGAGGTGTGGGATGTGACTGTGTTCTGCTGTCCAGTTTGTGAGAAGGGTCACTGTAGATTTGGCTGGGGCTATTTTGAGCCTGTTTGTGGTGAACCATTCGTGTAGTGTGTTGAGGTAAGGTTGAATGATGTGTGCAGCCATGTTTGCGTTTTGGTGCGTAGATGTAAGTGATATATCATCTGCATAGGAAGCTATGTGTATCTGTGGTGTGTGGGGTGTGGGTATGTCGTGCATGTATAGGTTAAAGAGTGTAGGGGACAAAGCAGATCCTTGGGGGACGCCGTTTGTGAAGTTTCTGATGTTAGAAGACTATGTTACGTGTGCACATCTGCCTGATAAGTAGTTTGCCAGCCATCTTTTTGTGTTATTGTGCATGTTTGTGTTGAGTATTTTGTTTGTGAGGTTGTGGCAGGTGATGGCATCAAAAGCTTTGCTGATGTCTAGTGTGATTAGGAGTGTTCTGTGTTGTGGCCTAGCTGAATTCATGCCATCGAAAACTCTCTGTGTAAGGTCTGTAAGAAGGGTGTTTGTGGAGTGTAGTGGTCATGTTGTGCCTAGGCTAGGGGAATGTGAGGTGTGACTAGTTGTAGTACCAGTCATTCAGTGACTTTAGAGGGGGTGCAAAGGAGTGTGATGGGGCGGTGTGAGGAGGGTAACATGGGGTTTTTGTTGGCTTTAGTGATAGTGATGGTAACGCCATGCTTCCAGATGTTGGGTATTATGTTGTGTGAGTAGCTGTAGTTTGATATGTTGGTGAGTGCTTGTATGCCCTGTGGTCCAAGGTGTTTAAGGTGAATGTTGCTTATGTTGTCTGGTCCACAGGCAGATGAGTGTTTGAGGTTGTTAATGATGTGCTTCGTCTGGTTGAAAAGTGAAAGGTGCGTAGTCTGGGTCTGTGGAGAACTGTCTCTTACGTCGGATGATACGTCGGTCTTCGGGATGGCGGTTTAGATGGCTGACTTGTGAAAAGTGATTGATGAGAGTGTTTGCTTGTTGTTTGTTTGAGGGTATGGTGTCTGTTGTTGTGATGGCAGCGTGTGATTGTGAGGTGTTGCTGTTGGAAAATGTGATGCTGTTTAGTGTTTAGTAGAGTATACTGGTGTTTGTTTTGGGGTCAAGTGTTTGGAGATAAATATTCCAGTTTAGTGTTTGCTGTTCTGATATTTTATTGTTTATTTGAGTGTTGAGTTCTTGTATTTGTTGTACGGTGTCTTGTGTATGGGGTGTTGGGGAATGTCGCAGTGTGACCCGTTGTCTGATTAGGCCTTGAATTTCTGGTGTGAAGCTGGGATTGTGTCTCTTTCTGTTGCCTCCAGGGATATGTCTTTTGTCTGCATTTTGTATAATTGTATTGAAAATGTGTACAGTGGTGTTGATGTTTGTGATGGGTGTACTGTTTAGTGTTTCTAAATGTTGTTCTGTTTTAGTTGTGAAGGCCTCCCAGTTGGCTCTCTCATAATTAGTGTATGTGTGTTTGTGGCCAGCTGGGGTGATTCTGGTTTTGGTAGTGATGATGATTGGGAGGTGGTCAGAACCTAGGGTTTTGACCACTCTCCATGATGTAGTGGGGTAGTGGGGTATCTGGTGGTTTCGTCTGTGTCTCGGTGCAGGCTTCAAAACACCAATGTCTTGCTCATAATCTCGACACTGGGTTTCGAAAACACATTGCTTCTGCCTTCAGTAAATCTTTATCATGCAGCACGGCATTCACTATAGATTTAGCAACTACACAGATAATTCTATCTATCTATATACCTAGGTTGCTTCCCCAAAGGAAAGGGAGGTAGCCGAGACAGGACGACACACTCCCCATTTACTCATCCATTCAAACACATTCATTATCATCTTAGCCCCAAAGGAGAGATAATACAATAATAAAATATTATAATATAAATGAAATATACAAACATTACTTAAGATACTAGGACAGTTTGGCACCAATCTATTAGACATTACATATACCTTACATAGAGTATATCCTAACTACTTTTTAATTAGATTCCGATTAGTTTTAACTTAATTATGATAATCTATCGCAAAACTACGGTAGGGTATAATAACAATTAAGAAGCATATTCTGGGTGCGTTAGAGGCCTTCGTAGCACCACTTCCTTAACTATTTATTTTGCAAATTAAAACATTAATATACTCTTTTGCCCTGGTTATAGCCTTCTCATAGCAATTAGCTTGGATTAGATATACAACAGAGGATATTTAGGAGTAATGTACAGAATACAACGTAAAGGAAGAAGTGTTACGAAGTCTCCAAAGCCACTTAGTATACGACCTGAAGTGAATGCAGCCACGACAACTGGCCACTTGCGAGATTTGGACTAAAAGGAAGCTGAAAATATTGACACTCATAATTCTCCCACTATCAGCACCATAATCGTTTAAAAGAGAAAAAGTAATCAGTGAAAGTAGCTTTTACATAATATCAAGTGCCTTCTGACCAGTTTTACCCTTCCATTTTATCATAAAGAAAGAGACTACAGTATCACACTGGTTGAAAAACTGCTTACTATTTTCCTCACTTACGGGTAAATCAAAGTGTAATACTGTTCTGCCAGTACCAGATGTTATTTTAAAGATTTTTTCACACAATATTTATCCACGTTAAACGCTATTTATGCCGATACTATGAAAACAATTAGTGTCTATATTTTAAACTTCCCCGTAACTCAAAACTCGCATGTAGCCTCTTACACTTGACTGTGAGGTGCACGTGGCCTGAGCGTGCCTGGCCCTGGAGGTTGGCAGCAGAGCAGGTGTATCGCCCCGAGGCCTGGCGTGACACCTGCTGGAGTACGAGGCTCTGGTTGCTGGTGATCACGCCGGCTGACGTGTTATGCAGCAGCTCCTCATCCTGCGTCAACACCACATCAGGTTACCGCTGCATGAAGTCACTACACACTGACTCTACCACATAACTCACCACCACACACAGCCACCACCACCACACACTGTCACAACCACCAAGCACTGTCACCACCACTACACACTGTCACCACCACTACACACTGTCACTACCACTACACTGTCACCACCACACAGTTACCACCTTGCATTGCTATCACACCATGTCACCACCACACAGGGTGACCAGCACGCCATCATAACCACACTGTTGCCACCACACCAAGTCACCACCACACCAAGTCACCGCTTTACTAATTCACTGCCACACCAAGTCACCATGACACTGTTACCACCACACAGTGTCACCACCACACAATTACCCCGCCATCACCACACCAAGTCAACACCACACACTGTCACCACCACACACCGCCATCACCACATTGTCATCGCCACACTCTCTCATTACCATACACCATCATCATCACACCAAGTCATCGCCACACACCGTCACTACACCCCGCCATCATCACACCTAGTCACCACCACACACCACCATCACTACATCAAGTTACTGCCATACTATCACCACCACACACCGTCATCACTACAACAAGTCACCGCCACACCACAAGCCACCATAAGGCATCGTCACCACAATACATCTTCTCCAGCTCACGCAACTTGTATTTCTCTTCACCATATGCACGCAGCACCCGTTTAAGCACACACTTTCTCCCTTTTATCTACCCAACTCTAATATAAAAATTTGGTCTTCTCAGTTCTTCATGTACCGTACTCAAAGGGTCAACTGTGAACTTCATTTCCTCATCCTGTCTTTTCCTCCACCTTTGAACTCCAGTCTTCAAAGAGCAATGTGTCCCAAGATCTCGAACTGAATCTGTCCTAAATTTGGCGATTTTTTTTTCTTAATTTTTCTGTGGAAAGAACAGCTCTGCAGGATTCCAGTCTTTCTTTATTTCACTTTGCATAAACACACACACACACACACACACACACACACACACACACGGTGCCATCATCGCCATCATTGCTGTTACACTCACACAACCTCCGTCACTGCTGTTACACTCACCATCAACACCATTGCTGTTACACTTTTCAGCACCATCGCTGCTGTTATACTCGCCATCACCATCACTGCTCCTACACTCACCACCACCACCACAACCACCACCACCACCCAGCCACTCTTCCTATCACCACTACTTTTGTAACACACCACCACCACCCCTGCTGTCACACCCCCATCACCACCACCACTACTGTTTTTGCTCTAACTTTTACCGCTAACATCACAAAACTACATATGACCACCTGTAGAGTTGACTGAACATGCATCATCTAGGGAACAAGAGAATAAAAAAAAATAAAACAGTATGATACATCCGCGTACCAAATATTGAAGTAGACTTACCAAGCGTAACTCCCAGTACGAGAGGTCTCCCTTAAGTAGAATATAAATGCCTGGCGTTAGCATGAGTAAAACTGAAAGGATTGCATTGTACTCAGGGAGATAATAGAGATCAAATTTAACCCCTTCAGCCAAAGAGTTACTTCTTAAACTTCTTTAGTTAGGTAACGGCAAAAATAATATTAACAAGACGTCGCTGTACTGAAGAGAGTGAGCTCACGTCCTCCAGAACTGCCCCAAGGGAACATGTCATCACATGAGGCGATCGGATTCAGTAATAGTAGTGGCTGAAGCCCCAGGTTCATCTGAAACGTGAGCCCAGTGGATAGCATGAAGCAGTTCCCCTTCTCTGACAGTCCACTATCCTCTTCTGGGGGGGTAGGGAGAGAACACAGGGACGTTTGTATAACTTCCTGTATATCCCTCTCTCTCTCTCTCTCTCTCTCTCTCTCTCTCTCTCTCTCTCTCTCTCTCTCCTTTTCATCTTCCAATTCACTATAACCTTCCATCCATATTCTCTACATTCCTCCCTCCCATCAACCTCCCTCTTTTCTTCATTCCCTCCAGTATATTCTTGTAATCGCTGTCTATCTCCTCCCTTCCATCTCCTCCACATCCCTTCTTCCCTCCACTTTCCCTCCCCTCCCCCTTTCATCATATACTCACGTCATGGAACCACTGGACCTTGTAGACTCTGGGATTGGCCTGGATCCCACACTCGAAGTACACGTCGTCTCCCTCCTTGATATCGTCCATGTCTAGGTTGTGGCCCGCGGTCAGGGTGAGGCGGGGCTTGTCTGCGGGTGCCATCGTGGGGGAAGGATGCTATTACCACACATCACGACATCACTTCTTCTCTCATCACTCACACATCTTTATTGCCACAGACACATCACACCATCACTACTTCTCTCATCATTCACACATCTTTACTGCCACAAACACATTACAACATCGCTGCTTCTCTCATCATTCAGACATAGTTAAGGCCACAGACACATCACACCATCACTACTTCTCTCATCTCTCACACATCTTTATTGCCACAGACACATCACACCATCACTGCTTCTCTCATCATCCACACATCTTTATTGCCACAGACACATCATACCGTCACTGCTTCTCTCATCGTTCACACATCGTTATTGCCACACACACATCATACCATCACTACTTCTCTCATCATTCACACATCGTTACTGCCACAGACACATCATGCCATCACTACTTCTCTCATCATTCACACATTTTTCTTGCCACAGACACATCATACCATCACAACTTGTCCCATCATTCAAACATCTATATTGTCACACACACGTCACAATATCACTACTTCTTTCATTATTCAGACACCACCACATTGTCACCACACAGACATCAATATAAAATACTAGAGAAGTTATCATGACATCATTATTTTCATCATCATAGAGAGAAATTGTTACTACCACCACAGACAGATTAGCACCACCAACACCAGCACCACTACCACCGCCATGCAACGACAGTACTACCATCATCAAAACCGCCACCATAACCACGGCCACTACCACCACACACTGACATAATTTCTACCACCACCACCACCACCACTATCACCACCATCAACACACACTGACATTACTACCACCACTAAACATTGACATCATTTCCTCTACACCACCACCACACACTATCATTATTATCTCACCATCACCACACACTGACACCACGATCACGTAAACACCACCACCTAAACTAACTCAACCCAAACAAACCAACCCTACCCAAGCTACGTATAACCTAACCCTACCCAACCCAACCCAAACAACTTAATCTAACCTAACCCTACCCAACCCAATCTAACCCATCCCAAACCAAGTTAATCTAACCTAACCTTTCCGAACCTAATCCAAACCAAGCCAGCCCAACCCTACCCAACCTAACCTAACCTAACCCAAACCAAAACAAACCAACCCTACCCAACCTAACATAACCTAACTCAACCCAAACCAACCCAGCCCAACCCAAACCAACCCAGCCCAACCCAAACCAACTGATTCTAACCTAATCTTTTCGAACCTAACCCAAGCCAAACCAGCCTAACCCAACCCACCCCAACTTAACGTAGCCCAGCCTAACCCAGCTCAGTACTCACACTGCACGTCTAGCTTAAGTGCGTCCTCGATGACCTGAGCCTTGAGCAGTGGGTTCTGAGCACGACACGAGATGTAGGTGTCGTGGTCAGCCAAGGTCGGGGTCAGGTTCAGGGTCGATCTAGTCATGTTGCCTTCGTGGAACACCTGAAAAGATATTGGCCTTTACCAGCAACAGAAGGAGTCATTTACTTTCGTGGAGCAGCAGCAATAATTTACGCATGTGGAACATCTGTAAAAAAGGGACAGCCGGAATAATTTGCCTTCGTGGAACAGCAGCAAAAATTTATCATTCTGGAGCACCTGTAAAAATATTATCCTTCACCAGTCACAGTAACAATAATTTACCTTTGGAACATCTAAAGATATTATCCTCCTCCAACTGCCTGAACTGTTGCTTAATATCCTGTCCGACAACGTTTATCTTGTGGACGTTAAACTAGTGACTGGTAACTGTGGAAATAATGCCTATAGATAATTCACTTCTTCCTCAAGTGTTGTATGGAGTCTGTGAGAGAATACCTTGTTACCGATGCTCGTGAGTGCAGGAATGCTGAGTAATCAACTCTGTTCTCTATAATCTTGTTTTCCGGGAACTCTGACCTTTGTAAAACTAATCAAATCCCGGGCTTTGTGGGTGCCAATGCTTGTGGTTTGAGAGTTGGAATGCTTGTGGAATCGCTTAATCTAGTCAATACGATGACGTGTTTTTCTATTCTATTCTTGCTGTCTCCACATGATTTTGTTCACTTACGAATACATCAGGAACTTTAAGGGTTAGATGTAGTCAACATTACTCTCTTCACTAAGAGGTAGTGTTCCTAAATTGAAAGTCGTCTGGAGGTAGGAAGAAAAATCCACCATATGTTACTTGATTCAAGGGGCTAACCAACCTAGAGGAAATATTACTACACGACATCTACAGCACAAATTGCCGTCATAAACCACTAGTAATGAACCTTAATAGGACTGTAAAAGAAAATGTTGACAATAATGTTTCCCTCCCCATGCTTTCAAAATGGACACATGCGTATAGCCTCGAACAGAAGTACGCCGGCACGTCTCAGCCGGTTGTGGCAATGGTGTTACATGAACTATATTTATGTGGTAGCATTACAAAGCACAATACAGAAAGGAATGAGGAGGAAGGATGGTCTCAGTTAATTAGGACGAACAGAAAAATATGAAGAAAGGACGCTGTGCTGGTAGAAGAGTGTCGGTGAAATATTGCTCATATCTACACCTTCCTTTTCGATGTTTTAGTGTAGGATTATGCTCAGACCTGCTCTCATGATACTCGATATTCGCAAGCTCCGGCTCTATCGACGAAACTCACATCTCTTCACCGGCGGAAAACACCCACGTACAGTGCTGGAGCTACGGAGGTGTGTGTGTGTGTGTGTGTGTGTGTGTGTGTGTGTGTGGATTTGCCTGGCAGTGAGTATTAAGGAAATTTGTGTGTGTGTGTGTGTGTGTGTGTGTGTGTGTGTGTGTGTGTGTGTGTGTGTGTGTGTGTGTGTGTGTGTGTGTGTGTGTGTGTGTGTGTGTGTGTGTGTGTGTGTGTGTGTATTTGCGTGGCAGTGTGTATTAAGGAAGTTTGTGTGTGTGTGTGTGTGTGTGTGTGTGTGTGTGTGTGTGTGTGTGTGTGTGTGTGTGTGTGTGTGTGTGTGTGTGTGTGTGTGTGTGTGTGTGTGTGTGTGTGTGTGTGTGTGTGTGTGTGTGTGTGTGTGTGTGGATTTGCCTGTCAGGTGTGTATTAAGGAAGTTTGTGTGTGTGTGTGTGTGTGTGTGTGTGTGTGTGTGTGTGTGTGAGAGAGAGAGAGAGAGAGAGAGCTAAAGTGTGGTTTTTGCCTTGTAATGTGGGATAAAACAGTGCTGTACGTGTGTTCTTAAAACTGCACTGCGTGGCCTTAATAATGAGAGCTTTCCTTCTCTGTTATGGTGTGTGGTAGGACAGTGTTGTAAGTGCGAGGTCTTTATGTCTGTAGCGTGTGGTAGGACAGAGTGATCTTTACCTTGTGCAGTATGGACGGACAGTGTTGAAAGTGTGGCCTTGGCGTTGCAGTGCGCCGTAAGACAATGGTGTGAGTGTATGGTCTGTAGGTTGGGAGCGGTAGGGCATTGCTGTGTGCGGTCTTGACGGTGTGTGTGTGTGTGTGTGTGTGTGTGTGTGTGTGTGTGTGTGTGTGTGTGTGTGTGTGTGTGTGTGTGTGTGTGTGTGTGTGTGTGTGTGTGTGTGTGTGTGTGTGTGTGTGTGTGTGTGTGTGTGTAAGTGCTGGTTGTAAAGAAGTGTCTTGTTATACCTCCTTTTATTGTCCTCCCCCACCACCTCGTGCCTGAGTACTTGAATATGAACCCAGAGATTATCATGTACTGTACAGCAGAGGTCCCCAGCCCACGCCCACAAGCTGGTTGTGTGTGTCCCTCAACCCTCACTGGATAAGTGAGCTATTCTACATGTGTGATTACTTATTACTATTATTTATTGCTAAAAAATTATTAACTGTTATTCTGGGGATAACTTTTAATGTGAGTATGCCAGAGATGAAGTCCAAAGGTTTTTTGTTATTTGTTATCCAGGAAAAAATGTTCTATTTGAGTATGATAATGAAGAAATCGTAAAATATCAATATAATAATAATAATAATAGTTACTATTATTATTATTATTATTATTATCATTATCATTTATTATTATTATTATTATTATTATTACTGTGGTAGGTGGGGGAGCTCACCATCCACTCGCTCGATGTAGTGCTGCTCTCGGGAACTTCCCTTTCCTTTCTTCCTACCTTCCTCTTCTGTCTTTCTTTCCTTCATTCTTTCCTCTTCCTTCTGTCTACGGGTGACTCTACATGAGTGACAAGCTAAATGGTTTCATGTACACCAGGAAACCATTTACTACGCTGGGTGGTACCCATATAACCATATAATGGCGCCTGATGGTTTAGTGGGTAATTAAGACGCTCCAGTGGGATTGAGCCTGTGCAGGTTTATTTCCAAGAGGCGATTGGGGTTTAAGTTCACGTAATGCCACTCAGGGATGAGTGAGGCTGGTCACTCTCATCTTAAATGTCGGGACCAACTTGCCAAGCCCCGGGCTCCTACGCTTCTCAAGGGGCAACACAGGATTAGATGATGATGATGATGATGATGATGATGATGATGATGATTTGTTATTCAGGAAAACCTTTCAATGTGAATATGGCAGTGAGGAAGTTTGTTCGTGTCTCCTGCAGCCTGAAGCCCAGCATGACCTTGTTATCTTGATGGCCGTGTGAAACGTTAGGTTAAATCCAGATTAACCTCTGCCATGACTACATTAACCGTTTGAAGCCCGAGATGTCTTTTTCAGCATCATTTTCTCTTCACTCCGCGATTTGATTCAGCTGAAGATGGGCTTTACGAAGTAGAAGGCTTTGGATTTCCACCCTTGATTAAAATCCCTTCCAATACCAGAGGCCTTTGAAATAAGCTAAAGAAAATCGTTTGGTAGCAGCGAGGTTACCCAAAAAGAGGACGTCAATCCAGACTCAAAGGGCTAATACGTTGTGGTGTCTGCTTCACTTATATCTGTGAAAAATAAATGACCGTATGCTGAAACACCAAAGAGGTAAGTGAAATGCAAGCTCACCATTATTTACGGCAATTTCTGAAACAAGTGAATAGGATGGATCTTGCTTAGTCCTCCTACTGTATATCGCTGCTGAATGCACTCTGTAATACGGGATGCAGGCTGACTATAACTATACCCATCTCACTCCAACCTGGCCTAAAATTGCCATCTCTCCATCTGGAATACTGACCCTTAGCCAGAGATTAAGACTCAATATGTTGCCAGTCACGAAGAAGTGCTATCGAAAGGATGTAGAGTTTTATTTTATTCTACCACTGTGCTACGTGAAATAAGGACAATAATCTGGGCCAAATTAAGATAAAATGACTATAATTACTACAGGTCCTTCGCAAAATACTGTAAAATGATATAGGTTCGCATTCCACTAAGCGATTTAAAGTTTTAGCAAACGAGGTGATGGAAGGTCCCTAATATCATTCCTTGAGTGATTTATTTTGCTTACTACATCTCACTCCGCTATTCTGTTTTATATAAATCCCTCAAACATCGTCACACTCTGCATAAATGACGTACAAAAAGATAACAACCAGCCACATCAAGAATAAATCGCTAAGGAAGAGATGCCAGGGAACTTTCCATACCCGAAGACAACACGAGATAAACTCAGACTTCATAAAATTATTTGGTGCGTGAGTGAGAGAAAATTACGAGTGAGTGAGTGAGTTAGTGAGTGAGAGAAAATTGCGAGTGAGTGAGTGAGAGAAAATTGCAAGTAAGTGAATGAGTGAGTGAGTGACAGAAAATTGCGAGTGAGTGAGTGAGTGAGTGAGAAAATTGCAAGTGAGTGAGTGAGTGACCGAAAATTGCGAGTGAGTGAGTGAGAGAGAAGTGCAAGTGAGTGAGTGAGTGAGTGAGAAAATTGCAAGTGAGTGAGTGAGTGACAGAAAATTGCGAGTGAGTGAGTGAGAGAGAAGTGCAAGTGAGTGAGTGAGTGAGAGAAAATTGCAAGTGAGTGAGTGAGTGACAGAAAATTGCGAGTGAGTGAGTGAGAGAGAAGTGCAAGTGAGTGAGTGAGAGAAAATTGCAAATAAGAATTGTCACAGTGAAAAAAATAAAAAAAAATGTCAATAGAGCACTTAGGACTTCGCCATGTTACTCCTTTAAGCCTTTGTATCTCTCTGTAAACAGCTGATAGATAAGATTAGTCTTTTTATCAACCTGTAAACAGTTGGTAGATTAGTAGATTAGCCTTTTTATCGACCTGTAAACAGATGTAGATAAGCAGATTAGCCTTTTTATCGACCTGTAAACAGATGTAGATAAGCAGATTAGCCTTTTTATCGACCTGTAAATAGATGGTAAATAAGCAGATTAGCATTTTTTTCAACCTGTAAACAGTTGGTAGACAGCTAGGGTCAAAAGGTGTGTCAGATGGAGGGTCATCCGGAGGCATTCGTTGCATAAGACTGAAATACAGTCGGAGTCAAAAATTGTGTCACACTCAGTGGTAATGGAGGTACGTCACTTCTACTATCACTCTTCAACACAGCTTTTTGATTCTGACTGTTTCCTCCACTAAAGTCGGTGTCAAAATCTGACACAGATTTTGACACCGACTGTATGCATATGCTCCTTTTGTCCATTTTTCACTGTCCTTTGTGTGTGTGTGTGTGTGTGTGTGTGTGTGTGTGTGTGTGTGTGTGTGTGTGTGTGTGTGTGTGTGTGTGTGTGTGTGTGTGTGTGTGTGTGTGTGTGTGTGTGTGTGTGCTTTTCCGTGACTTTGGAACATATCAGGCCATATAATGTCCACGTGACTTTTCTATCACTTTCAGCCTGGCGTAATAGCTTAATATTGACTTATAAGTCCGTCCTTCCTCTCTCTCTCTCTCTCTCTCTCTCTCTCTCTCACACACACACACACACACACACACAGAGCTCCGAATTCTCATAGCCTTAGAAGGGTCGCTGGCATTTCTCTCAGTTTATATCTCTCAAACTGAATAAAACATCAACAATTAGATCAACAAGACGTCATTATACTAGAAGAGTTATGGATACTCGATTTATATCCTTTAATTACGACAGATTTCCTCTTAGCTAGATAAAATCGTTCGGCGGTGGAATTACATTAATTTGTCGTGGTTGTGTGAGGGTTAAGTGACATGTGGAATGAAGCATGCAGTGGAAGTAGGGGTAAGAGTGTGAGGCAGAGGTGAGAGGCAGGAGGCAGAGTTGTAGGTGTGAGGTTCAGGTAGAGGCAGAGGTGTGAGGTTCAGGCAGCGCTATGAAATAAGAGGTAAAGATAAGACAAAGATATAAGCTAGAGGTACGAGCACAAGGTCGAAGTAGTTGTAATGATGAGCTAGAGGCAAATATAAAGGCCTGAGGTTTGGGTAGAGGAAGAGATAAGGGTTTAAGGCTACAGGTAGAGCTTTAAAATATGTGGTAAATGAAATGACAGAGACATGAGAGTGATATGAGCATAAAGGAGAATTAATATAGTGGTTTGAGGTAGAAGGAGATTTAGACATGAGGTTCAAGTAGACGCATGATACAGAACTATGAAGTGCGAGGTACAAGTTAGAAATATACGTATGAAAACTAGATTCGAGGGAAATAATTAACCTGTGAACTGGAGTCTGTCATGAGCATCCCGTCCTTCCACCAGGTTACGTCCGCCTTGGGTCTGCTGCCGGAGGTCTGACACACCAGCTTGTACTGCCTCCCCTCCTCCAGGCTCACGGGGGGCACCACGATGCTCACGCTCACTGGTGGGACTGAGGATGACATAAGCTTAATGGTGAAGAGAGCTTAACACACACACACACACACACACACACACACACACACACACACACACACACACACACACACACACACACACCATACGCAGAACTATTGGAATACTCACACCACAGGAAAGACTGGTGTCAAAACAGCCAACACACACAAAACTGGTGACAATAAACATATCACACGCAAACACACCACACGCAAAATTGGTGGCAGCACACACGCAACACGCAGTTATAGTGAGGCGACCATCACACACACACATCACACACAAGATTGATAAAACTCTTCGTACACACCCCACACACTGCTACTCCTAACTCACACTGAACTGATAATGCCTGACACCACAATCACCACACCCCCCAGACGGGACTAACAACACCACACGATATCCTGGTGTCAAACTTCACACAAACTCTGCCCTTTACCCTTAACTTAACCCAGAATTTCGTCCTTCTGCTAGTTATTTTATGTAGATCGGCGACAAAGAAAGTCACTATTTGAGTTTGGACATTTCCTAAAGCATTTCTTCGTGACTAGCATCAAAATATGCTAAAAATCTACTATTTTATATTCAAAATGGAAGGAAGGAATAAATGGAAGGAAAGAATAATGAAGAACTTCCAGAAAGCCTTAAAATGACTATATGGCACTGAGGTAGAAGGTGGCAGGAACGAATAATTACATCAAATTTAGCACGCGAAGTGCAGAAAGAAGTGTGATAATACTGCAAAGAGCAACGTGGGAGAATCGCGTAGGAAATCAGCAAGAAGTTGGAATATTCAAGGAGGAAACATGGTACTGATAGCACAAGTTAAAATTAAAACAAAATATAGCACCCCAGCCTCAAAAAGGAATCGCGTTTCCTGACAACACCAAGAGAAATATTATCCTCTGTTCAGTTTAACTTGTTCTAAATTTACAATCTCTGTCGTACTGCGTTTTATTAATGCTAAAATATGATACATGTCACGACACAATGCAATGCTATGAAAGGAAAGTAGAGCCGTAACAGTGACTTTTCCCAACGCCGAGCTACATGAAATAAGATGCAAAAAAGGAAAAAAAAAAAATCTGCGCCAATAAAAGTGAACGAACTATAAAGGCAATCTTCGCAGGCAGCGGTACTCTTGACTTATACTGATGTGACACCCCCTGACACGCACACGCTGATTTAGTGTGGCACTTTTGGCAATGAATAGGTCATTTCTCGAAACACGCAATGACTTTATGACACTCCAAAGCACGCACACAGAATCTCTCTCTCTCTCTCTCTCTCTCTCTCTCTCTCACACACACACACACACACACACACACACACACACACACACACACTTAAAGCTATCCTTCTACTACAGAAAACGACGGCTACAATGCTCACTACGATGGCGTGTTTTTCAGTCTTTGGTGACAACATGTATGGCTGTGCAGACCAATTCTGGATCCACAAACTTTGCCACACAGTTGGCATGTCAAGTCCTGGTTTGTTGGGAGACTCTGTTTTGGTTGTGCCTCCATTGTCAACGCTCTTCTCTGGCCAGGTTCCGAGCTTCTTCGAGATGAATTGTTCCTTTCCTGCAAAAGGCTAGCCATTGTTTTTTTGTCAGAGGCATTGGTTTCAAGAGATTTTGGTATGATGTTGCATTTCTTCAGGACTGTCCTTTCATGATCTCTATATCTCTTCTTTTGTCCCCCTGGGTTGCGACATGCTGCAAGGAGTTGACCATACAGAACCTGGTGAGGAAGGCGGTGCTCAGCCATGCGGAACACGTGTCCGACCCATCTAAGCTGCTTTTTTTAGCCAGCATGGTTTCTATGTTGGTTGATTATGCCCGCTGGATAATTAGTGAGTGAGGGACTTTATTCTTCCATGTGAGTCCTAGGATGCGCTGTAAGCATCAGATGTGAAAAGATTCAAGCTGTTTGATACGATGCTGGTAAGTAGTCCAGGATTCAGCACTATATAAAGGGGTGGAGAGACATACAGCTGCATATACTGACGCCTTCGGCTCGATTCGTAAGTTGGTGTTTTCAAAAACTCTGCATCTGAGTTGCCCAAAAGAGGCTGAGACATGACTGACTCGTGTAAGGACTTCTGCATCAATGTTATGTTTATCTGAGAGCACACATCAGAGGTAGACCAAATTCTCCACCTGTTTTATATTTATGCCATTTATCTAGAATGCAAGAGGCTGTGCTGCGTTGTTTCTCTGATATATTATTTATGTTTTATTGGCACTTATTCGAAGCCCCATTGCATGGTACGTTAGAAATGACGGTGAGCGACAATTGTAGGGCTTCTGGGGTATATGCAAGGACAGCGCAATCATCAGCATATTGCAGCTCCAGGAAATAAGCTATTTCAATCTTTGGCTGTGCCTGAAGACGACTGGGATTATATAAGTTATCGTCTAGAAGGAACTGGATTTTTATTCCATCATCATTGTTCATTTGTTGGTGACTTAAAAGGGTGCCTGTAGTGAGACAGATATTGAAAATGACATGAGCCAGGACACATCCTTGCTTTACACACACATCCACAGTGAATGGTTCGGATTTGCTCCCACCTACGGACACACGAGCATTCATGTTGTCATGCAGGCTCTCTAGGATGGCAAGAAATTTGTTTGGAGCTTCAAATTTTTAAAGAGCATTCCACTGAAGTTCTCTGTTGGGAGCGTCAAATGCTTTTGCAAGATCTATGAAGCAATATATAAGTCACGGTTCTCCTCATGGAATTTCTTCTGTGTCTGTCGGGCAACAAAGATCATATCACAGGTACTTCGTACCTTCCGAAATCCACACTGTGTTTCAGGAAATGTTGACTCAGTCAGATGTTTCGTCAGTCTGCATAACATTATCTTGGCTAATACTTTACTGGCATTCACGAGTAGGTAGATGCCTCTGCTGCTGTCACAATTTGACGGTCCCTTCTTCTTGGAGCCGGTTACAGCATCAGAAGTATACCACTCAGATGGAATTTGCTCTTGGTTCCAGACAGTCAGTATGAGTTTATGGAGGCGCTGGTGAAGTAACTGGCCACCCTTTCTGATCAGTTCAGATGGTATGCCATCAGGGTCAGGGCATTTGTTACGTTTTAGAGATCAGATGGCCTGCTGGAATATCGACATCTGCCTCTTGAGGAGTATTCGGGATGTTATTAAGGATGTGCTCCATCGGGTTTCAGCGATTCAGTAAGGTATTGATGATTGGTGACCATTTTTCTAGGTTTGTTTGATTGTCTTTCAGGAGATCTCCTTCTGCTGATCGCCCAGGGTTTATGTTGTGTTTGGTTCGCCCACGGAAGGTTTTATTGGACTTGTAGAACCCACATTGGTCATTAATATCAGCCAGTCTTTGCACACACACACACACACACACACACACACACACACACACACACACACACACACACACACACACACACACACACACACACACACACACACACACACACAGAGGCTAAATTTGGCACTCTCGACACGAACATCATAGCAATCATTCTTCATACCTTCAAAAATCAATGCAAAAAAAAAAAATAATAATGATGATAATAATAATAATAACTTATTTCGCCCTCCAGTGTTCCTCCAGATACTCCACTGATTGATCCTTCATATCAGCCCTGCACCTAATGCTGGAGAGATTATTTTTGTGTCTGGGATATTTAGGGAAAGGGAAGCGGCACAGAATGGACGTCACATTATTATTTTTTTTTTTTTAGCACCTCCTCGGCAAGAAGGCTTTATTGAAATGGAAGAAATCGTTCAGGGGAAGCAAGATTAAGACAAGAAGTCATGAAACAGAAATAGTTCATGAAATACATGATGAAGAGATAAAAGACTCCTGGTATATCTTTTGTCGTTTAAAAGAATCTTGTCAGGTCTTTTGTCGCATAAAAGATTCTCAGTCCCTCTTATGTCGTGTAAAAGATTTTGGGTACATCTTTTGTCGCTTTAATGGCATTCTGTGGCAGGTAATGTAAGTTCAGTGCACTTTGCCTTTACAAGTATTCTGAAAATGTTCATCAAAGCTTGTGAGTTCGCCTTCCCTTTCACCATGTCGGGGTAAAGAATATAGACATACATCCACTGCTACATGTACCCTGTTTTATTTTTCTTGGCGAAGATGCCGCACTTCCCTTGTAGCTGCCTGGTAAATATGACGAGAGAGAGAGAGAGAGAGAGAGAGAATGTTACAACTCTTCCTTATTCCAACCTATAACTGTAGTCTGGAATAAATCTATGGTTCAGGAAAAATGGTCGTTTTTATTTCACCGCTGTAAAGTTGCAAAATAATCGTGCCCGTAGCCTCTAAAAATTCCGGCAGTCACGAGTCTGTATTGAGGTGTGGGAAGTGGATTAGTTTGGCCAAGTTATGATATGTGGACTATAAACTGCTAATATTGCGAGCCTTTTTTATTGAGTAACTCTATATCCAGTTTCATCACCATCATCATCATTATTATCATCACTATCATGGTACCCAAATATTAGATTGACGGCGCGCTTAACATGTACCCATCATCATCATCATCATCATCATCGTAGGTGTATTTCTCACAGCTTATGCAACTAGTATCCAGAGACAGAAGGGGAGATTATAAAAGACCTAAGAGAATGCATCAATTCACTCGTTATCGCCAGCAAAATTCTCCCCTCCACCTAACAGACAAACCATTAACGCATGAAGATGCTGCTGCTGCTGCTGCTGCTGCTGCTGATGATGATGATGATGATGATGATTATTATTCGCTTAAAGGTCGCTTTTGGTGGCCTCCGCTCGATGTCAGTTCCTAGTTTCAGTCGAAAGGTAAAAGAAATCTGAATTACTCAGGCCATGACCGAGACAGAGCGAGGATATTTCCTTTGTTTTTATCCTGCTGAGAGAGAGAGAGAGAGAGAGAGAGAGAGAGAGAGAGAGAGAGAGAGAGAGAATCAGTAGCCGCCTAACAACAGTGTCATGCAAAATGTCTGCATTCCATCTTTAAATTAAACACAGTTACCCACCTGCATCTCCTACAAACTCATCCCAGACTCACCCTTAACCCGTTGAGCCGAAGAAAATCGTTTGGTAGCAGTAATAATAAGCTTAACCAGAAAGTCATTCTCAGTGCAAGTTCACACCAAAAGCTTGCTGGAGCTGGCGGCTGATACTCGGTCTGCGTACCATTTTTGCACTTTTTCTTATCCATGAAATTCAGGTTAGGTTAGGTTTACTTTCTTAGTATCAGGTTAGGTTAGTTTGTTAGCTAGGTTAATCTGTTAGGTCAGGTTAGGTTAGGATGAGGTAACTTGTGTTGGAATAATAAAAGAAAGGAAAATGAAAAAAAAAGCATGGGTAATCGTCCTGGTAAAATAAAACTTAGTTAAAAAATGGTAATCAGAACGGAAATATGCGAGCGGGTGGGTGCAGGTGGGAGTTTCGCGTCATCACAACCCATGTAAGCGGCCCCACTGGACGCGGGCGGGTGTGGGCGAGAACTTCTATAGGTTACACTGGCACAGAATTCCCACCCGCACCAGCAAGATTTTGGTGCGGACTTGCCCTAAGGGATTACTGGCTGTTAGAAATGGCATAGTAGGCTGCATAGCACATTTTGCTTAGGGATATTTTCTCCTTATTATCCTTTAAACATCTCTTTTATTTCGTATATAAATCGCTTTGATATGGATAAAGTTTGCAACAATATCATACAAAACGATACTGACATTTTATACGGAATAAATCGCTAAAGAAGAAGCTTTACGGAATCTCTGAGGCGGCTAAGATTACGACCGTTAGTCTTCAATTCCACGATACTGAGGTGCAATGTTCAGAATAAGTCATTAATGAAGAGGCGTTACAAAAGCTCTGAAGTAAAAATACAGGCCTAAGTCTTCAGGAAATGTCACGGGAGGAGGGTAGGACAGATACAAAGAACAGACAGTGAAACAGAAACAGCTGAAGAAGACAGTGGTATGTTGTATGCCTGGTTACAAGACTGCTGCGGACTGGCGTTAGCTTGTGAGTATCCACCCAACAAACTCCGTGGCAGTCCTTGGGGCTCGAACCCATCACTCGCAGCGTCCTCCAAATGTGGGGCCAGCACTAAACCAATCAAGCCACCGACCGTCTCAATTTCCCGACCAATCTACCATCTACACAGCGACTCACAGATCATGTCGATGGTGAGGGAGAGTGCGGCGGGCTGTGCGAGCTTGGAGTTGGCCGCCTGGCAGGTGAGGACGCGGTATAGGTCAGCCCGGGTGAGGGAAGCCAGGCGAAGGGTGTTGATGGTGACGTCCCCTCGCCTCTCCTCGCTTACGTCGTCCAGCAGGGTTGTCTTGCTCCACCACGTCACCTCAGGAGGAGGCCGACCTGGGGGAAATAAAAGAAAACGTTGTTGTCTCATGTGGACATAAATGTACAACTCACAATATACTACGTGTCATGTATATATATATATATATATATATATATATATATATATATATATATATATATATATACTGTAGGAATGTACAAATATACTGTTTAGCATTTATATCCAGCAGCTGGGGGATGTACTACTTTAAGTCCTGTGTGTGTGTGTGTGTGTGTGTGTGTGTGTGTGTGTGTGTGTGTGTGTGTGTGTGTGTGTGTGTGTGTGTGTGTGTGTGTGTGTGTGTGAGAGAGCATTATAAACCAGTTTTAATCAGATTTAGATCAAACTTTAATGCAAGAAGGTTGAGGGTCGCCGAGGATTAAGTGATGGGATTTTGAGAACAACAGATTATAGTGAAGGGAAGGGCAACAGAAAGTCAAAGAGTTCTGACCCGATCTGCAATAAGCTCAGTCCAAAGGTTGAGGGACAATCACAAATGAATTTATTTAATTTTCAAAACAATCGGTTAAATCAAGTTCACAAGGGTTGGTCAGAGAAATGTTTGTTTAATCAAATATGTAGAACGCACCTCTCTCTCTCTCTCTCTCTCTCTCTCTCTCTCTCTCTCAGTATTCTGAATTCCCTTCACCTTGTTCTTCCAGCAGAGTTTTATCTTACGTAAATTATTTCCTTAAGTTACACTAATTTGCTGCAGTGACAGGATAAACTAGAGTATAGTTTTTCGCATTTGTCTCTTGCTTACCATGGGTGGATAAGTCTTACTTACAAGAGGAAAAATTATCGTCAATTTTTTGTGGGAATCTCTGTCATGGGCCTTGCGGAGATAATAGGGTGTATTTTTCGGTAAGAGCCTCCCTACCACCGCTTCCCTGTCGCCACATTTTTCAGTATGGTAAGTAAAAATTTTCGTTTAGGTTATTTTTGCAATTCATGTCAATATAAAAGAGACATAAATGACATACAGGACACTATGACGCTGCTCTATCAATAATAATATAAAGAAGACTTCCCACATGCACTAAAATACAACTAAATACAGATAAAACACCATAAGGTATATCTGTCATGCCCTGCAGCAGAGGGAGCAATACATTGATATCAGAGTAATACAAATCAAGAGACTGGTGTAGAGTACTAATACACCAGATGCAACTTAACCCTCTCACTACGTCCACGCCCTCTGCGTTAATACCAGACGAAATAATCAGATGGGGAGAGGCACATCGTACTGAAAGGGTTAATAACGTCTCCATAAGCCCTTTTACTACGAGTACCCTCAAATCTGAACACAATCGCCTTTCAATGTCATGAACCAAATAAGGACATTATCATAATCCGGATAAATCACAGCGACAAGCAATATTATAAAGCTGTATTTTTGTGGGCTTAGGAGGCGGTACATAACAGCTTCTGAAGTGAAACTTCCTCTGATGATGTTTGAGGTGATTCGTTCAATTTTAATGTTAAGTTTTGTCGGAAATACTGTTATTTACATGAAATGATCTTGTCTCATGATCTTAACAGTCCAGAAGAATCCCGAAGTGTCCTAACCCTAACATTTCCTAATTACATTGACCTTACATAACCTAATTACCCACTTGAACCCAACTGGCGTGATATAACCGCACCTTGTTAAGCAGGAACATGTGATGGTTCCTGTAATCTCTTCAACTCTCGAGAAGACCATCAGGTGGCAGCACCAGTGGCAGGGATTAAGGGCAACTTTTAAAATAATTCCTAGGAGACTAGATACTTCCTCTTCTTCCAAGAGATACAATTTACTTATTAGACCTTAATAATCTTGTGTTTGTTTATCTTTACCTCCGTCAACGAAGCTGGGCGGGGGTTATGTATTCACCCGTGTCTGTTTGTGTACAAGATATCTAAAAATACCGTTAACAAATTTCAATGAGACCTGGTGGACAGGTGGGCAGTGGGTAAAGGAAGAGATGATTAGATTTTGAGGTGGAGTAAGACAGTAAAGTTAGCTATGTGAAACCGTAAAAATATTCGTCTGGTAGGAAACAGGAAATTACAGCGGTAACTCATAAAATTTCTGGCGTTTACGAAGATATGTGGTCTCTTAGTGCTTCTTAGTCTAATATCCGTAATATCAACATAGTATACATATAAACGTACCAAACTGCGCTAAAGTGCAGTATGTTGAAATCTTGTGTAAGCGCACCTCTTTAGCCCACGAGAATGTCAGCTGCACTGCATGGGGTTAAAAAGTATGTGCATGTTAAGGCGGGCCGCTCCAAAGGTTTTCTCCGACAACTGTACCCCACTCTCATATTCCCTCTCTCGCACTGAATACACACGCAGTAATACAATGTCAGCAGGCAGATGTTTGCTTTGAATAAATGGTTACACAGTGGCCCAAGTTTTTTGCTTCTGGCGAAATTCATGAGCTGCCGTCGAACAACTAAGGTAAATTACCCCAAACTGCCGGTATAACTGAAGGCATACAGCAAAAATCACGGACATTGTTGCACGCAATAGTACCGCTTTGATGTGATGACTGGAGCCCCGTGCTTATTATTTAATTCTTTTTCATTATGGTAACGCAATTTTTCTTTTATTCCCTTTACAAACCGATGAATTTGGGATTGACTTCTCGCACTGGAAGGGATAGATATAGCCGACACTAAATCGTTCAGTAAGCAATGTCTTTCCTAAGCTTGGTAACTGTCTGAAACTGTTAATGAAAAGAAAATGAAACTAGTCATCTGTTTCTTAGGGTTTAACAACTGTTTCTAGGTTGTAAGTGTAATTCTGAATAAAAGGTGCATAAAAATAGGCTTTTAAAAGATTTTAAAGTCTTTTCCAGAAATTAAAGAGCGCTTTTGTCGACCGTGTACCTGCGTAGTGCCTGCATAACAATCAGATGAACAACAGTATCAGAAAGCAACAGTCCAAAAGACCAATAATTTGTTCTACGTCACAAAATCATCAACAAAATTATCTGTTAATAAACTGAGGCAACTTCAGGCCTTTTCAGAACCCTGGCACCCATTTGCTTTCAGTCAGGTCACTTCAAGTCCCATTAGATCACTTCACGTATTGGTGTACGTAATATTAGGTGTGATTAGGATTCATTCAGGATAAATAAGGTTCAGTAGGGTGTATTCAGGCTCAGTTAGATCCCATCCCTTCTTGTTAGATCCATTACAGCGCCTTGCATCCCATCCAGACTAGTTAGATAATTCACCTCCATTCAGGCCACTTTAGGTCCACTTAGACCTGTCCACAATTGTATTCCTGGTGACTTAGGCGCTGGTAATAGCTAAATCTAACCACTGTAATATCAAATTACCGAGACCTTCCTAACAGCAAGGGTCGGCCAAGGAAAACGAAAGTCTGAGTCACTTGCTTTACCCAGGAGAGAACTAGGCCAGGGTAAAACCCCAGGGCGGCTCCAGCAACATTCCTTATGTTTCTAACCGAATGCTACGCAATGTTAACTGATCATGCCGGCTGAGAGCTGACACAAGCTCTTGGGGGAAATTTTTAGGTCATTTTTATGCCTTTTTTGTACATTATTTTTTTATTCACTTGTTTTTCCTTTCACTCTTTTGTTATTAAGAAAAAAAAACTGTCCTCTAGTCTGGTGTCCGTCAGCCAGGTCGAACACCAGCACAACTACTGTGGTCTACACGGCCTTACCATAATACTAGGTCTGTCATGTGAACATCGTGTTCAGAACCTCCAGATTTATAAGAAAATGATATACGTGTATTGTGTACAAAACATGGCTAATACGACAAGTAAACGAACATCAGCAAATACAAACAATTTTTCAGTTCGTGGACCTCTGGCATCCCATAGCGCATGTAGCAACCATCTAATGTGTGTGTGTGTGTGTGTGTGTGTGTGTGTGTGTGTGTGTGTGTGTGTGTGTGTGTGTGTGTGTGTGTGTGTGTGTGTGTGTGTGTGTGTGTGTGTGTGTGTGTGTGTGTGTGTGTGTGTGTGTGTGTGTGTGTGTGTGTGTGTGTGTGTGTGTGTGTGTGTGTGTGTGTGTGTGTGTGTGTGTGTGTGTGTGTGTGTGTGTGTGTGTGTGTGTGTGTGTGTGTGTGTGTGTGTGTGTGTGTGTGTGTGTGTGTGTGTGTGTGTGTGTGTGTGTGTGTGTGTGTGTGTGTGTGTGTGTGTGTGTGTGTGTGTGTGTGTGTGTGTGTGTGTGTGTGTGTGTGTGTGTGTGTGTGTGTGTGTGTGTGTGTGTGTGTGTGTGTGTGTGTGTGTGTGTGTGTGTGTGTGTGTGTGTGTGTGTGTGTGTGTGTGTGTGTGTGTGTGTGTGTGTGTGTGTGTGTGTGTGTGTGTGTGTGTGTGTGTGTGTGTGTGTGTGTGTGTGTGTGCGCGCGCGCGCGCCTCTTGAAATGGTTGGGGAAAAATTAACTGCTCCTTGTCCACCCTTTCTCCTTCCCATAATCCCTCCTAATGAATGACACACAAGTTTATGGTATAGTTATTTCTAGTCCAGTCCCGCGTTTTGAAGGGTCCGGCAATAATGGCGAAGTCTGTTCTAGTTTTACAAGGGGAAGTGAGATTCGCTGAAATGTGTTGGTAACCTCTTCACCCATGGAATTTTTTAAAACTTAGGAAAGGCCTCTAGTAGGGAAGAGGTTAATCATGCCCTATCTAACCCATCCAACACGAAGAGTAATTTAAAAGCTGAATGAAATCGTCTGGAAGTAGTAAGGAAAAAGTATATGTGACGTTCTCTGGCTGGCGGGGTCAACGAGGGCTTTAATTTTACGAGTCCAGCAGAAAGCAAGTGCGATTGGCTGGCACGCGCTGGTAGCAGTGTCCGGGACGGGGAGACATCACACGCTAACCCGTCATCCAGAGTTGAACCAACTTTAACGAGGCTCCGCTACGCCGCTGCCACATGTACACGTAAAACAAACGAGATTATTTGATTGCCTGTCCCGCCGTGAAATGCCCCACTCTGCTCCCTGGCTCTGAAAATGTCTGATCGTAAGGTAGCCTCTGTGTCAGAAGGGAAAGTGCCGTGTCAGTCGGTATGTGCCGTGTCCAACGATGAGGACTAGAGTGTAACTATTAACTATTATTCCGTGTCTGTAGCATAATGCCGAAGTGTGCTTGTAAGCACTGAAGAACAGCTGTAAATGTCTGCAGGTTTTTTCATTTTTATGCAGGAAAGAAGGAACCAAAGGCTACAAGTCCGCAAAATGATTCCCGACAAGGAAAAAAGAAAGAAAAGAAAAGAAAGACACATTCAAGGTCTGTTCATTTCGAGATGTCTTGACATATTGAACTAAAAAGACAGGTCACAAACAGAAAGAAATACGGACAGATGAAGATAGTTCCAGAGTTGACCTGTTGCGTATATGTAGGACTGGGAATAACTGTTAACTCTGTTGACGTGTGTCTGAAAGTGCCGGAGCATGTAAGTGCTAAATTGTGCCTGTAAGGGGTGCAGTGTGCCTGTACCTGCTAGAATGTGTCTGTAAGTGTTGCAACGTGTCTGTAAGTGCCGGAGTGTGTCTGTAAGTGCCGGAGTGTGTTTGTAAGTGTTGGAGTGTGTCTGAAGTGCCAGAGTGAGTAAGTGCTGGAGTGTGTAAGTGTTGGAATGTGTCTGTAAGTGTTGGAGTGTGTCTCTAAGTGTTGGATTGTGTCTGCAAGTGTTGGATTGTGTCTGCAAGTGTTGGAGTGTGTTTGTAAGCGTTGGAGTGTTTCTGTAAGTGTTGGAGTGTGTCTGTAAGTGCCTGAGCGTATTTGTAATTGTTGGAGTGTTCCTGTAAGTGTTGGAGTGTGTCTGTAAGTGTTGGATTGTGTCTGTAAGTGTTGGAGTGTGTAAATGTGTTGAACTGTGTCTGTAAGTGTTAGAATGTGTCTGTAAGTGTTGGAATTTATCTGTAAGTGTTGGAGTGTATCTATAAGTGTTGGAGTGTGCCTGGAAGTGTTAAAATGTGTCTGTAAGTGCCAGAGTTTATTTGTAAGTGTTGGAGTGTGCCTATAAGTTTTGGAGTATGTCTGTAAGTGTGTTGGAGTGTAAATGCTGAAGTGTGTAAGTGTTGTAGTAGGTTTGTAAGCAGTGAGTATGTTTGTTAGAGCTGAAGCAGGCTTTAAGTAATGGGGTGTGTCTGTAAGTGTTGGAGTAGACCTGTAAGTGCTGAAGAGTATCTGTGAGTGCTGGAGTTTCTTTACGTGCGTGTACTGTACGTGCTAGACTGTGCAAGTAAGTGCTTTGCCACTGAGTGTCATGCCAGTGAGAGACGTGTCAGTAAGTACCACATTAGTAGGTAAGTGCCATGCTAGTAGGCGAGTGCCGTGCCAGGAGGTAAGTGTTACATCAATAGGTAAGTGCTATGGTTTTAAGTATAGTATCGGTTAGGGTCGTATCGTTAACAGATACGTATTGTGTCTGTGTCATGTAAGTGCCGAATGAATAAGTGTCTTGTCAAGTGCCTGTCAATAAGTATCGGTTAAGTAAAGTTTCAGCAAGTGCCATGTCAGTAAGTGCCGTGTCCATAAGTGCCGTGTTAGTAGGTCAGCTCAAGTATCGCCTCAGTTAGTGTCGTGTCATTAAGTGCCTTGTAAGTGAATGTAGTGTCAGTAAGTGCCGCACTAGCAACCGCCACATCAAAAAGTGCCATTTAAGACTGTTTCAATGTGTCACGTGCCACTAAGTGTTGAGTCAGTAGGTATGTGGTGTGTCCAAAAGTGCCGCGTCTGTAGGTGCCGTGTCATCAAGTGTCAGTTATGTATCGCTTGTCAGGAAGTGCCGCTTATGTATCGCTTGTCAGTAAGTGTCGTGTCAGTCAGTGCAGTGTCTATACATGCTATTCCGTACGTTTTGCTTAGGTATCGTTTCAGTAACCGTCGTGGCAGTAAGCACCGTGTCAGTGAATATCAGTAGGTGCCGTGTCACTAGGTGCGGTGTGTAGGTAAGTGCGGAAGTGTCCCCGACTCCAAGACCGGTGGTGGTGGTGGTGGTGGTGGAAGTGACGGTTTAAGTTTCCTGCCCCACTTTTATGTGTGTGGCGGCGTGCTTGGAACCGACCTGGCCAGCTTATCCACACTACCACACCTCAACACCAAACCACCTGAATAACATACGAACCGGGTGGACAGAATGAAGCAGAAATAATAATAATAATAATAATAATAATAATAAAGTCTTGTGGAGTGCTAAGAATTTAATAATGACTTTCTGACCGTGCATCACTAAGTGGGGAGATTAATGGAGGTCTTGGAATTGTTTATCATTATACAGAAGAGCTCAATGGATGGTATGTTCCAACGCAGATTGATTATTGTTTTACTAGAGAATTAATAGAAGAGGTCTGCTAACGCAAACGGTATATCATTACAGTGAAGTCTTAAATGGGGGTTATTCAGTCATGAAATTTGTTTATCATTTCACTGGAGAGTTTAGGTAGTGTCTGCTAAAGGAGGTGTTTATCATTTCACTGGAGGATTCAATTGGGAGAGTTTGCTTTGCTAACGAAGTCTAAATAATTGTACTAGAGAGCATAATGGAGAGTGTTTGCTAACGCAGAGTGTTTATGATTATACTGAACGGCTTAGTGGAGAGTGTTTGCTAACGGAGTGTGTGTCTAGGCCCTTCACTGCAACATTCTCCCCTGAGCTGAAAAACATGTCTGAAGGTAAGCAAAATATATAAAAAGGACGTCTGAAGCAAAATATATAAAAGGGACATCTTTATAATAAATTTTAAAGGAAATTGTTTCTAATGGAGACTGCCTCTGACGCCTTCAGTGACAAAGCTTTCCTCTGTGCTGAAATTTTTTGTCGTATTCAAGGTGACACAAATGGGTTCGTAAAACCCCTTCCTTTGTGATTCATTTTTTAATATTACGCCTTGACTTTCGTTTTTATGCTTTTAATATCACTTTCATTTCGATATAGCTTCTGTGACATACAGAGAAATGCTAAGGTGTAAGAGGCAAAATAACCTGATAAGGAAAGGGAACGAAATTACGACTGATTATCGTCCAGAGACAGCCAGAATTTTGGTCGTTATTAGAAGGAAAAGGATAATTAAAACTGTAAATAACCCCTACACCACTAGAAATGTAGTATACAGTAACGTGGAAAAAATAAGCTGATGGTAATAAGAAAATATGTGTAAGTAATCCTATTGAAGTAGGTTACCAGTCTGCCACCCACTCACCGCCGGGCACCCTCGCTTACCTGCCGTGATATCAGTGGCCATAATTCAGCAGGAGGAGAAGTACAGTCAGGGTCAAAAGTTCCTCCCTCCTCAGCCAACCATGAGCACCAAGATTCGGACTGATTTGCTAGATGCCTGTTCATCACCCGAAAGATAGTAGTGATCTTGTCATTCATATAGTTTCAGTTTATACGGTCCTTTCTGCTTGTTTGTTTTCTGCACATTTGTTCTAACCTGAGGAAGTTCCCTAGCCTCTTGCAACCAGTGATACCGTTTGGTGGAATTTCGTCTGCTAATGTGGAAAAACAAACGAAAGACGAACATGGACGTGGAAAGGCGGACGCCATTCCACACTACTGTGGATTATTTTTTTTTTTTTCACACTACTCGTTCACTAATATTTAGGAATACGGGGAATTTTATCATGGCTGGGAGGCATTAAAATGTATTGTTACTCAGACCTTTCACAGTTAAGCAAATGAATATGTAGTAATTGTCTATAATACTGTCATTTAAAACAAGGAAAAATACGTCGTGGAACACAGTCTACCTGCACCCATCCGGCGATATCATTACTTCCTACTGAAAAAATTATTTAACAATTATTTGAACATTTATTTACATGATAGATGCCAAACATTAGCATTCCACACTTACTTAGTAAATGTAAAGAATGTTGTGTCTCATGTACAGTTCATCTAATAGAAAACTTGGATGTGAATAGACTTTCTTGTCTCTTTGATTGGTTATTAATCAGCATTTGCTGAATTATTAACTATCTTATTCATTTAACGACCATACACTTAAATCACAATAGGCCTGACATCATTGTTTATACCCTCTCTTCAAGTATTCACAGTATACCAAATTTTATGATAGTTATACCAACAACACATCCTCTGTCATCCTGGTTACCAAACGAGAACGTGTGGAAAAATGACGTCACAACTAGTGTGGAATTCATGGCAACTCTGCTTGCAACTCAGTCAAAGGCCAAGTGTAGTTTGACTGAAGGGCCGATTTGACTACTATCAAAGGAGGCTCATTCTTCTCTAATAACTAAGGTCCACCAAAATCCGTGCAATCACAGCTTAGTTGTGGGAGTAGCTCAGTTCTGGCAAATGAATACAAACTGACTTTAGGTAGGTAAGAGCAGAAATGAACCTGCAGCCATTATCTTTCACTCATGTTCGAAAGTGTACTGTCCGAAAAAGAAACTGATTGTATTATTATTACTCACCTAAACTAAAGGCCGTCATCGATGGCCTCCTCTTGATTTTGATTTCACTGGTTTTATTTCTTCCACATTACACTGCGTTGTTACATAAATATACATAATGAACAACTATACAAGTAAAACAACATAAAATAGCACCGGAAACTAGGTCCATTGAGCTAGGGCTTAGCTAGGGCTCTACTACCGACCTAAATGGTAAGATAGGTTAAGGAGCAGTCGCAGTTATAATTGACGTACAAGACATTAATATTCAATACCTAAACATTCACATTGCATATAACAACAAGTACATACATTCCTACTGACGTGTATAAAGGAAAAAGAAAGAAGTTTAATCATTTAAATTACAATTAGTTGTTGATCAGTTTTTGCTTCAGCTGGATTTGAAGTGTGTGTGTGTGTGTGTGTGTGTGTGTGTGTGTGTGTGTGTGTACTGGCAGTTCTCATCTCAGTTGGAAGGCGTTTCCAGTATCGTGGGGAGGCGTGGCTAAATCGGTAGAAATGGTTGCAGGTTCAAATCCCGGCCGGGGCAGGGAACAGTTTAAGGATTTGAATTTCAATAAATCAGACTTTACTGATCTACCAGAAGACCCGCCGACATGTCGTAAAAATACCCCCGCTAATACCAATACACCAGTCCTGTATGAGACAGCCCTAGCCTGTATTCAATATGGACGGTGGGTGTTAGTGCCGAAGTGGTGACATGCAGAGGTGTATGGTATGTAGGAGGACTGCTGGGCCTTGATAGCAGGCTGTGAAGCCTATGCCCAGAGTCGGACACATTAAAAAAAAAAAAATCTAATACCCCTAACAAGAACACTTTACTGGATATTCGGGCAGTAAACATGTTACACTTCTGTGGTTGGAAAAGTATGACGCAAAGATTCCAACTATTTTGTTTTTGTCTTAATCCATCAGTCAAACAAGGTCTCATTATATTTTGACGAGGATTCGAGACAATGAAGAGGAAATGTTCAACACCATTGTTTAGATACGGACAAGGATATCTCACCATATTTTTTTCAAACACTTATTAAACTCATGTACAATATTCTGAAGACCTTGATGTACTCCAGAGATACGAAAAATGAATCCCAATTGTCCTTATTCTCTCTCTCTCTCTCTCTCTCTCTCTCTCTCTCTCTCTCTCTGGGGGGCGCGGTAGCACAGTGGTAGCGCGCTGAGCTTGTGATCGGGAGGTCGCAAGTTCGAGCCTCGCCCGGGCTACCGTTACCGGGAGGGATAGCTCCCTCCTGTAACCCCAGCGGGGCTATATGGCCTTAGTTGCCTAGCTCGGGGAATTCATTTCTCCATTTCTCTCTCTCTCTCTCTCCGTAAATCGGAATGAAGCGTATATCGCGCACTTACGTCAGCAACTGCACATTCACGTCAATAGTTGCTCTGTGCGTTTATGTTCCAAACTTTTAAAATACTAAATGACACGAACGGTGTACAAAACTATTCACCACAACTGTACATTATTTTTTCAATAATTCGTTTACATGTCTAGGGTTCTAACCTCATGAGATGAAAACAGTACCCTCATGAAACAGTAGCCTCTTAAATATTACTGGTTTGTCAGGGAAGCAGTGGCCGAGTCGGTAGATAGGTAGTCCGCTGTCCTAAAGGACGCGGGTTAGAAGCCCAGCAGGGGCAAGGAACAGTTTAAGGACTGAATTCGTGAAAGCAGTCTCTACTAATCTTCCATAAGATCCGCCGACATGTCGAAAAAAAACACCCCCGCTAAAACCAGAACACCAGTCCTTGCATGAATTCAATATGAATGGTGGATGTTTGTGCTGAAGTGATGACATGTGAAGGAGTATTGTTCGTAAGAGGAGTGTTGCGTCTCAGGGAACAGGCTCTTAAGCCTGTGCTCAGAGTCGGATACGTAAGGAAAGAATGAATGAAAAGAGAGAGAGAGAGAGAGTAGGTTTTGTCTTGGATCAGTCGTTTTTTATTTGGATCAGTAACATTTGATTATGATTAGTAGTTTCTGACTACAATTAATAAGTTTTAACTTGGATCAGTATACTTTGTCCTGGATCAGAAGGTTTTGACTTGGATGGGTAGGTTACGTTTTGGATTAGAAGGGTTTTGACCTGGATCAGTAGGCTACGTTTTGGATCAGTATGTTTTGACCTGGGTCAGTATGTTTTGGCCTGGATCAGTGGGTTTTGACTTGGATTAGTAAGGTTTTGACTTGGATCAATATGTTTTGACATGGATCGGTAGCTTTTGACTTAGATCAGTAGGTTATGTCCTGAGTCAGGTGGGATTATTTTTCCTGGATCAGCAGGTTTCGCCTTGAATCAGTCTTGGACCAGTGGCGTTTCATGTGCTTTCAATCAGTGTAAAGAGAATTTCAAGTAAACCCTTATAAGTGCACGAGCAGGAAGGCGTATATGACCGTGGATATATGAATTGTGATATTCAATTTGGCCGCCAGAGAAACAGTAAGAAGCGAGAGAGAATGAAGATATATGGCTTTCTTAAAACAGAGGCCACGAACGTGTAAGTAGGGTCCTATATGCAAACCCCATGAAAAAAATAAAGGTTTTTTATACTCTGAATGTGCTGTGCTATGCGGTATGCAGGTTAGCCGCTTTTAATGCCCACACGAAAAAGAAATGACCGCCCAAAATTGCGGGCCTACACACACACACACACACACACACACACACACACACCTTCGCCCTATCAGTTTTAAGAATGTGGTCGATAAACCCATAAAGAATCCCGACTGAGAGCCCGAGCGTGATACCAGCCCTCAACAAACAGCTTTCATAAGGAACACCAATATTGGAAAAAAGAAAAACAAAATCTTATCGCGGCAAGAATTGTAAGAAAAACAGCAGAAAATTTCCTGAGAAGAGGATGAACATTTAGGGTCAGGAGAGAGGGATTGTTTTAAACGTTCTCATTCAAATAATCTAAAAATTATCCTTTTTGAAAAACATTTTTGCAATGCTCAGTAAAATTCTTTTGGCGTCTGCCAGAAAACAAACAAACAAACATACTACCCGTAACACCACCAGTAAATAGTGTAACGTTAGAATTTAAAAAATGCACGATGGTGAATAAAATATTTTGTCGTATACCAGAATAAATAACCATCGATGCGTCTCGCTTAGCAATGGGGTGACCAGACGTCCACTCACTTGATATACCTTCAGATAAATCTTATCTCAGTTTCAGGGGGAGCGCGGTAGCTCGGTGGTAGGGTGTCGGGCTCGTAATCGTGAGGTTGCGAGTTCGCGCCCCGCCCAGTGGCTGCTGTGCTGGGAAGGGTAGCGCTCTCCTATAGCCCTAGCAGGGCTATATGATCTGATGAGGTCTGGCTCGGGGATTAATCTCCTATCTCAGTTTCAAGCCAAATGGTTTCTCGTTGCGACTAAGTTACTTGATCTGCTGGATGGTAAACACATAACCATAAGGCCGCCTGGTGGTTCGGGGGTTAAGGCGGTTCAACTGGATGTGGTTCGTCAGAGTTTACCTGCAAACAGTGGCTATGTCTACTACTCAGATAATGCCACTCAAGGACGAGCGACTGCCCACCTTTCCCTTATACCCTGGGTCCCTGTACTGCTTGTGGATGACAGTTTCACGTGGCCAAGTGGAACAACTGTACCCATATAATGAAATTACTGAGGTTCCTCGTCCTCGTCCTCCTATGTTCAGCTTAGGGCAATTGCTTGATAATTCGTTCTCTGAGGCCCAGTAGTCCTCCTTTAAGCCACATGCCTTCACACGCCGCCACTTCGGTTGTAATGTCCACCTTCCATGGTGAATATATGCGAGAGTTGTTTCATGGGCTGGTGTGATGCTATGAGACGGGGTGTTTTTACAACGTATCGGCGAGTATTGCGGAACACCATTAAAGTTTGTCTTAACGAATTTCAAATAATCAAATTCTTTACTTCATCCCGGAATCGAAATCGCGTTGTTTCGAAAAGTAGTTCGCTTTTCTAATCACCTGACCACCACATTAAGGTCACTAAAAGTATCTACATGTAGTTCTATCACTCTATTGCCAGACGCCTTAATCCCGTAAGGGGTGGTCACAAACAAATCCCCTCCACGCCGCTTATTCCTCTTCCATCTGACTGTCCTCGTCCAACTCACACACTCCATTCTCATCCTCTTATCTCTGTACTCCATCCTCTTATCTCTGTACTCCATCCATCCATCTATATCACCCATGGTCTCCCCCTCCCCCTCACTCCCATACATTCTTAGTCAGTCTCTGATGCTCCATCCCTCCACGTGGCCAAGTATATGCCACCCATAATAAAGTACCAGCTACATGAATATCGTTAACACAGCAAACCATCTCAGCACGAGACGAGTTACCTGAGCTGAGGAAGAAGACGGCATCGTTCTGAAGGGTTAACAGCCTTGAAAATTCCACTATAGTCCCAAAGGAAACTAAAAAAAGTGGTATTTACATTCAAGTTCCTGTGATTCACTCTTAGCTCCATATTACGCTTGATGTTATGTATAAATGGTTTGTTTTCACCTGATGAAGATCCCGAAGCCCTTTTTATCTCAGCTGACGACAGGTATAGCCAGACTGAAGGACAAATATAGCTAGTAACCATGGAGACTCTTTCATACCTCGTAGTGAAAGTTTATCAAATTTCATGCAACCAAGGCTCCCTATTCAGCTTGCAAGAGTGGCCCAATTACGTCAAATGAAAACAAACCAGCTATAGAATGCAGTGTTAGAGGAGTCCCGACAATGAATGGGTTATTGCTGACAGAATTAACTCCCTCAGGTTCCTGCGACTCACTCTTCGCTGCATAAAATAATCCTGCGCTTGCTGGACCTCTATTCTCGTCGATTGTAAGCCCCCCGTCACCTAACCGATTATTTGGTTGATCACATCTTACTGTCTCCTCCAGCGTTACATAAATCCTTCCAATGTCGCCATACTCTGCATACATAACGTACAAAAGGATATTACCTACCCATATCTAAAAATAAATCGCTATGGGAGAAGATCTAAGGAGCTTCCTTAACCGACAAGAGTAGGAGCCCTGGAATAGAGACCCAGAGTAGACCCCACCATGACAGGGTTGATGGTAACAATGTCCACACACTTGGGCTCCTATGATTCGCCCTCACCTGAAGAATATCGTCTGGTGTATGCTGGAATACAGTACTAGAGTTGTCCCGATCAGGAAAATGTTAAAGGTGGAAGTAATAACCCTCTCGAGCTCCTATGACTCATTCTCAGTCAATAAAATGGTCTGGCGTTGGCTAGAGCAGGATGCTAGAGTACACCCGACCATGAGGGTGTTAATGGTACTGGTACTGACACACTCAGGCGCCTGACTCACTCCTAGCTGGATAAAATCGACTTAGGTTAACCGCACCAGATGAGACCAGTTTATCTTAGAGGTAGTTTATTGTGTGGATGGTTTGCGTGAACGTCATACTCTAGGAACACCGAAGACGAGTGTGTAAGGGTATTTCATTACTATTACATCCTTCCACGAGAACGACAGGTTATGTGTTTGGTTTGATTTGCCCGTCTTCCTGTCAGACTGTCTGTCATCATGATGACAATAATAACAAGAACAACAACAATAACAACAATAATAATAATAATAATAATAATAATAATAATTATAATAACAATACAGCTACTAATAAATTAGATGTGCAGTTTCCTCCTGTCCAGTCAGAGTACACACGAAAGCTGCATACCCAATCCTGCAATATGTTTACCAATTTCGTTTATATCCATGAGCTCACTTTCCCCTATTTATGATATTTTTTTACTTTTTAGGAGGGGACTGACTCCCTTCAAGAATCACTGGGGGGTCAGACTCCCTAAATATTGCATTACAGATGTAATAAAATATCAAATCCCTATCTGCCCTCCTTTCATTATTTCTCAGAATTTTTATTTTCGTGAGGGAGAACTGACCTCTCTAAAAGCCATTGTTTGAAAATTATGAATGCTGGACGACTTTAGAATAACCAGGCGAACTCTCCTGGGAAGCTTCAGTCAAATATTTCTCCTATTTCTATTGCTTTTTATTTTGGTGAGGGGGCTGACCCCTCAAGAATCATTTGGGGTGTTATGCTCCCCCAAATGTCGCATTGCGGATGAGATTCATCGTGCAACTTGTACTGGCCACTTTTCCACCAGGATCCGTCGATCAGAAGCCCTTTGGACTTTTAAGTGTTTTTTACATAATTTTCTTATCTGTTTTTTTGTCCTAATGCCCCTCCTGGTGGGCGATGGCCATTAAACACCAACCAACAACAACAACTCTTCTAAAATGATTGTTAAGACTTAGGAATAGCAAAAGTGCACAGATAAGTGATGAAGAAAGCACAGAAACAAAACAGCATTCAAGATGGGAGATTTGGAGACCTATACCCATTACTACATTCCACACTTTAGCACAATCTTGTAGCTGGTGGAATGTTGTAATGGGTATAAGTCTCCAGACCTCACATCCTGAATGCTCTCTTGTTTCTGCGCTTTTTTCATCTCTTATCTGTGCACTCTTGCCATTCCTACTTCTTAACAGTCATTTTTGAAGAAAAATTTTGTTTTCTAGTTTATGATCTTTTTGCGGAAGTACAGTTATACGTAAAGCAAATGTTAGATTAGGAATGTTACATGCATTGCAAACTGAAAGACTAAAACGAGGGTGCCTTCCCGTGACAAGAAGTGTTTTGGTACGTTCTTTAACTGCCGGAGACCTGTAGCTAACCAATATTGAGCTAAATGGTGTACTTACGGGTGACCGCGATGCGGTTTTCAGGCCGCAACTCGCAAACCATAGCCTGAATACTTTTCTAAACATGAAAAGAAACATCTACACTTGACAAGCAGCATTTTGGTGTGTAGTACGCTCGCTTACGCCTTTTTGTTTTGGAGATATGACTGATGAAGAAGAAAGAAAGAAAAAGAAAGAACAAAATCGATATTTTTGTGGTTCGATTTTGCGACTCGTACGAAGGTTAGCAAGATTTTGCGAGTAGTTTTGCACTTGAATAGCAAAGATCTTTTAGTTCATAAGCTTAGAACTAAGCTTTGAGACCGTTTTCCAGCGAATGCTCCTATACCCTATAAGAGAGGACGCCACTCTGAACCTGCGCCATTCCTACTTATGGAGTGCTACCGCACTCCGTGATGAACTTGCACTCAGTATTCATGCATCACAAGCTAGTTCAAGTTAGCCTTATGGATGCGAAATGCGACCTATAAATTTTATACCTGTCACTTCTATTCAGCTCGAAGAAACCCATCAAGGTAGCAGCAGCTGCAGCAGCAGCAGCAGCAGCAGTAGTAGTAGTAGTAGTAGTAGTAGTAGTAGTGGTGGTGGTGGTGGTGGTGGTGGTGGTGGTGGTGGTGGTGGTGGTGGTGGTGGTAGTAGTAGTAGTAGTGGTGGTGGTGGTGTTGGTGGTGGTGGTAGTAGTAGTAGTAGTAGTAGTGGTAGTAGTAGTAGTAGCAGTAGTAGTAGGAGGAGGAGGAGGAGGAGGAGGAGGAGGAGGAGGAGGAGCGGCAGCAGCAGCAGCAGCAGCAGCAGCAGTAGTAGTAGCTGTTGCTGTTGTTGCTGCTGTATCAGTAGTAATAGTCAATGGCTCAACTGAAACTTGAATCCAGTGGACTGCAGGCTGAAATCGACCTTCTCCACCTTTCAGGAGGTAGGGAACAATTTGAGGAACGTTTGTTTAATCCGACAGCCCACCAGCCAGGTTACGTCGGTGCCACCGCATGAAGGCGTCCCTACCCAGCATCGCCCATCAAGGAAACTAGGATAAAAATTAAAATCGATTACCATTCTGACTGAAAGTTGGGGTCACCCTCACACCGAGTCTGGAATTGGACATCCTCTGTCGCAGACTGCCCGATGGTGGAGGTCAGGAAAAAAAAAAAAAAAAAAAGGGAGAACCCCTCTCTTTACAGGGCCACGTTCTGGGTCAGCAGTTTCTCGGTGCCTGACGTGATGCACATGACAAAGAAAATTGGTATGTCTATGATGTTAGCTCATGAATTTGGGTACATTATGCCTTTTTTTTTTCTGACCTACACGATGGAACAATCTGTGTCAGAGTATGTCCATTCCATTTTTCAGTTTATACCTGCCCCCTGAGAACTCTTTTCTAGTTAGGCTAAAGTCAAAAGATTTTACTCAGCTCTGAGAAACCCACTACAATAATAGTAATGATAATAATTATCATCATTCAAACCTCCTTTCCCACTCCAAGGAGAGGTGTGGCAGGATCCACAGAACCAGATAAAACTTGACAGAATGAGAAACTAAACAAAGTGTGCCCTACTTAGTGAGCCACGCTCCCAGTCACTCACCATTCAAACTCCCGGAATCCTGGCTCTCCCTAATAGGTCAGAAAACAATCCGCAAGTAGCTTCGCACTCACCTATTCGACAGAATCAATCTGACGACTGTCAAGTTTTAAAAAAGGGGTGCCAACAAATCCTGGTCATACATACTCTTCCGCACAAAATTCATCCAGTAAGCTCAATAGCTTGTCAGTTCTTTAGCCTCGTTAGCTCTTACACTTCTTTTTCTCACACACTCATTTATCATATATGTCTCCATTCTTCTAAGCCTAGCACGCCTTCCCCCACCTTCAGATTCACTCAGATATACTCTTTTCACCATTCTATCCACACCCATTCTCTCTCTCCATGCCCATACCATCTAACCACATTCTCTTCAACTCAGGTATGCACAGGCTTCTTTACTCCGTTTCCTTCACAGATCTTATAATTCCCTATCCTGTCCAATCTCCTCACTCCACACACATTCCTCAACAGTTCTAGTTCCTCTGCTTTTACTTTTGCCTTTGCAATTTCATGCTACTCTAGAATCTCACACCCAGATGGTGGTGTGGACCAAGATACTGCATGCACTCATCTCTCAGCCACTACACTTAGACCTGTGCGTGCTTCTTATCAAGGCCTTCATAGCACCAGCCTCTTTCACTTTCTGTACCACTCTATCTTCCACTTTTTGCACATTTACCTCATTTTTCAATCACTGCGGCCAGGTACTTAAACTTTCTCACCAATTCAAGTCTCTTCGTTAGCCACGCGTCTGTTTTTCATTTAGAGTTACACGCTGGGACAATTTGCATCAGAGTACGGCCGCTCAATTTTTCAGTGTGAACGCGCCCATACTGAAGGCTCTTACGGTTCAGCTGGAGCAAAACGATTTTATTCAGTTAATGCCACCAAAGTCGAATGCTTGGACATGCTTCCAAAGATCTTCTGACGTTTGAAATTGGCGCTCGCTTCGAACTTCGCCCATCCACGGCAGCCCAACTTGAAATCCGCCTCCCATTCTCCCTCGTTTGGCGTCAGGGTATGAGAGGAGGATTCCAGTCTGCATAATATCGGATTCCGGTGTAAGTGAATCCTAATACAGTGTTCTCTTTCAGATCGAGGGTAGGTTCTGGAATGAGACGCCTTCATGTGGTGGCACTGATATAACCAGGCGGCTCTAACTACCTGGTTATACAAATGTCACTCAGCTACTTCTCTCTCCCCCAAAAGGAAGATACTGACCTTCGTGAAATGGGCAGTTTAGACCTGCAGTCCACTAGGTTCACGTTCAGACACCAACAACAACAAATACTACCACTACTACTACTACTACTATTACTACTACTTCTTCTCCTCCTTCTACCATTATTGCTACTACTATTATTACTACTACTTCATCTTCTACTACTACTACTACTACTTCAACTTCTACTACTACTACTACTACTACTACTACAAGCTCAAGTGTGGCTTTATATTTTTCAGTCAGTCTAATTTTATATTTTACGTATTTAACATAAGAGAGATACTTCACAGGGGAAGATTTAGTAAACGTTCATCAATCCTATTAATGCCGAGATGCCTTGTTTACCATTTATTATCTATCTATCCATCTATCTGTCTGTCTATCTATCTATCTGTCTATTTGTCTACTTGTTGTTAGATGCCTTAATCTCGCAAGGGGTGATCACAAACGAATCGCCTCCACGTCACCCTGTTCTCTGGCTACCCTCTCTCCGTCTCACTACTCCATCCTTATATACCTCTCCATCTCGTCCTCAGTGTGTGTGTGTGTGTGTGTGTGTGTATGTGTGTGTGTGTGTTTGTGTTTGTGTGTGTGTGTGTGTGTGTGTGTGTGTGTGTGTGTGTGTGTGTGTGTGTGTGTGTGTGTGAGAGAGAGAGAGAGAGAGAGAGAGAGAGAGAGAGAGAGAGAGATTTGTGGAATTGCGTCGCTTTCAAGTTTTAGGCCCCTCTCCTTCTTCCCCAATCCTCCATCATCGATACATTTCCACAGAAACTGCCACCACCAGCTGTGTAATAACAGGTGAAATGGCTTTGGTATATTGCACTGCCAAATTAATTCTTTTCTCTTTAGTTATTACAACAGTAGTTATAATTTTTTCACCCTAACTTGGCCTAGATTTTCGTCCTTTTGCAGCTTATTTCACGTGGCTTAGTGGCACAGAAACACAATGCTACAGCTCTACATCCTTTTCGCAGCATTTCTTCGTGAACAACATTATGATCTAGTGTTAATCTATGCTTCAGCTCAGCATTCAAGATGAAGAGATGACAATTTTAGTCCAAATTAGAGTAAAAAGAGCATAGTAGTTGCAATCTCAGGCTCATGCAGACGTGAACCCCGTCGTGTGCCGGCTGAAACTGCCCTCTTCCTACAGTCCACTACCTCATCTCAGGGGATAGGAAGGGCGGCGAATGACGTTTATACTGTACAACACACAGCACAGTCGCCCCCGGTTACATCAGTGCCACCACATGAAGGCGTCTCTCCAGCATCACTAACCACTCGAACAACCATAACGATCTTTGGTATACAGAGAGACACAAGAAATAAATATTGTGCTTCTCACTGTGCCCTGACTTATTAAATACAAGCTAGGTGCTAGAGCTGAACGCCATCAGGTGGTGCTACGGATATAACTTGGCGGCTCCACTGTCCAGATATACAGACATTCCTCATTTCCCTCCCTATCCCCCAAAAGGAAAATAGTGGACTGCAGAAGAAGGGGAATATCAGCCTGCAGTCCACTGGGTTCACACATCAGATGGACGTGGCGCAACAGCAACTACTATTACTAAATACAAGATGAGGAGACTCGAGACGCCACGGCCAGATTTACAAACACACGATTAATTTCCTTGTTGTAACTGTGACTCGTTCTCGCAAGAAGGACGAGTAATAGTAGTAGTAGATGTATTAGTATTATAGTAGTAGTAGTGGTAGGAGGAGTAGTAATAGCCCCAGTTTCATCTCAAACATGATCTCGGTCGGTTGCAGGCTTAAGTTAATCTTCTCCTGCAGTCCACCATCCTATTTTCGAGGGATAGAAAAGTAGTTGAGGGACGCTTGAATAGCCAGGCAGTTGGGCCTCCCGGTTATATCGGTGCCACCACAAGAGGGTGTCCTTCCAGCACAGTGGGCGGGGTAATTTGGGTATGATCAGTGCAGTCTTCCAATGGCTCCAGCTCTTCCTCCCAAAGTAAATATAAACTATTATAGATCCATCGTAAATATCTTTGAGGATGCCACCCCGGAACTGTATGTCCAGTTTCAGTAACTTATTGCATTAAGTTACGACACGGAACCCCTCGTTAAAACGTTTGAGAACGCCACACCTCAGTTGCATTTCTCTCTCTCTCTCTCTCTCTCTCTCTCTCTCTCTCAATTATTCAATCAATCAATCAATCAATCAGTCAAGCTATCTATTGCTGGAAGTCTTAGTGTCGTAATGGGGGGACACAAACAAGTCGCCTCCACGTCGTCCTGTCCTCTGTCATTAGGCTGCCCTCCCTCCACCTCGCACTCCCTTTTCTCATTCATCTCTCCACTCCTATTCCATAAACTGTATTTTATTTTACTGCTAAACCATATCCTGGTCGGTGATCGTGAGGAACGCCTTCACCTGATTTCACTGATATAAGTATCATATTAAACAAACATCCCACAACTTCTTCCCTGTCCCATAAAAGGAAAATGTACACCGCAGAATGGTACCTTCAGCCTGAAGTCCACTGAGTTCCCGCATGAACCTGGGGCTACAACAAAAACAGCAGTCCCTACAATACGGTGACGTGGTTTAACTGTTACTCTTGCTAGTTCCAAGCGATTATTTTTTGCTTTGGAGAGATGTAATACAGCCTTCATTAACTCCACCATTGCGAGGGACCTTATCCTGCATAAAACCCTCTGGTGATAGTTCAGAACATAATTGAAAAACACTACCATAGTCACATATTCTGGCATCACTCTGAATTTTTAGGTACTCAGGGATGGGATACTCAGTACTAAATAAGGTCCATTCCCTGTCGCAAGTTATTTATATATTTTTTTACAGAAATATCTAGACAAGGGAAGATTGTGGACCCCTTCCCTTAGTCTTCCAGCAGAAACAGTTATAACCTGCTGTAATTATTTGTGTCGTAACTTAAGATTTATGAAGTTAGAAGAGGATAGGACGACGATTGTGCAGCCTCCTTGTCCATCCTACATATCCTACAAAGCAAACCTAACTTACGACAGGGATTTGATCGTAAATGTAGTTGTGTATCCCTATTAAGAATTCCTAGAGGACGTATTTTTTGTTCTGTTTTAGCTACTTACAGAGGAGTATATTTAGCTTTAGAAGAGGATTTTAGAACTGGAATGTGTGTGTGTGTGTGTGTGTGTGTGTGTGTGTGTGTGTGTGTGTGTGTGTGTGTGTGTGTGTGTGTGTGTGTGTGTGTGTGTGTGTGTGTGTGTGTGTGTGTGTGTGTGTGTGTGTGTGTGTGTGTGTGTGTGTGTGTGTGTGTGTGTGTGTGTGTGTGTGTGTGTGTGTGTGTGTGTGTGTGTGTGTGTGTGTGTGTGTGTGTGTGTGTGTGTGTGTGTGTGTGTGCTATATTGTACAAAATCTTAAGGTAGTTGGGAGAACAAACCACTTAAATACGGCACTTGCTTCAGTGGGATACGGTCCTTTTCAGAACTAACATGCATGTCTGAGATCATTGTTTGGTCTCTCTCAACTGAATTAAATTTATTCATTGCATTTCTTACCTTTGGTCAACACTGCTTACAGAACGAGAGCAATTCCTCCTGTTTCTCCCAAATGGTATACGGCTCTTTGTTTGCTTTTGTGTTTGTTTCGTTGCTTACAAAACAAGAATACTGTAGTTCGTGTTTCTCCAAAGTGATATACTGCTCTTTGTTTGCGTTTTATTTGCCCTTTGATATTCGGCAAGGAAAACCGGGAACCATCCAGTTGCAATGGGCTGAGTCGTAGTCATGTTGGCTATGAAGATTTCGAAACATTTCATTCCCGGCGATTTATTTTGTCTATTAAACCGTATTATCCTCTTGTATGATACTGACGCAAACCGTGTCGACAATTAACACGGGTATAGTTAACAGGATACAAAGAAATTGCAGTTACATATATATATATATATATATATATATATATATATATAAAGGTGAGGAACAAATGCTCTGAATTTTTCTAAGCCTGCGAATGTAAAAGCCACTTGTCACTTTACATTCCCGTCGTGTCACTAGCCTTTTCACTTTAACTTGGCCTAAAATTCCTCTCTCTCCATCTTCAGCACTGAGACGTAACAAGACAATGACACAAAGATATGGTGTTAGTCACAACGAGTGTTAGGAAAAGGATGTAGAGTTGTAGAAATGATTTTTTCTGACAATGACCTATATGAATCAAGCTGCAAAAGGACGAAAATCAAGGCCAGGTTAGAATAAAAGAAGTTAAGTCTTTTCACTTCACCTTGTCCTACAATTACCATCTCTCCATCTTGAAAACCGAGTCGTAACAACGGAATAACAATAGGATACATTCCTAGCCACAAAGATGTGCTAAGATGATGTAGAACTGTGAATTTGTCTTTCCTGCCCCTGAAATACGTAAAACAGACCGAAAAAAGGACAAAAATTTGGATCATATTAAAGTAAAAAGAATATAGTAAAAAAGAAGCGGTGCCAAGGCATAGCAAACCCGTCCCCTGCAGTCATTTTAGTGCTGACGTATTAACACAACAGGATATCTAGTCAAAGATGTCACATATCAAATTTGGAGTAAATCGGGTGAAAATTTACGATTTTATGCCGATTTGAAATTTTAGGCCCGACCCACCTAACATTGACCCCCCTACCACTAACTGGAAGCTCCCTGATGCAATGAGGCATGTTATAGGATGCAGATCTGAAAGACGCACCTTCAGGTTTTAGTTTCATGTCGATATGACGAATTTGATTGGAGTTATGGCAAGAAAACGATTTTTTTTTTTACATTTTTTTGGGCCTACAGCCTGGGCTTTAGCCCAATTTGGCTCAAAATTTAATCAGTTGATCAGAAGGTCATAACCCATCATCCCTGTAATTTTTGTCAAAATCGCACCAGTAGTTTTCGCGTAAAATTGTTAACAGACAGACAGACAAACAGACAAACAGAGTGAAAACAATACCCGTCCCCGAGCCCCTCCGGAGCGGGAACGGGTAAAAATCATGATACATTCTTTTAGCCATCTTAACATGGATAACAGTATAATTAATCTCTTAATCTACATAAATTGCCTGTAACCGTAGGAGGTAAACATGACTATGGATCATTTTAGCAGCAGGGGGCGGGGGAAAAGTAGCAGGGGAACAGCAGGGGTGGAGGTAGCAAGGGAGGGAAAAAAGGGAGGGGAGATAATAAATGGAAGGGGTGAGGATAGCTGGGGTGACATATAGGTCATCGGCGACCTTGGCAGGGGTGATATAATGGGAAGGGAGGAAGCAAACAGGAGTGGGAGCAACAGGAGTGAAGGCAGCAGGGGTGTTGGCAGTAGGGGTGAAGGCAGCGGGGGTGAGGGCAGCAAAAGTGAAGGCAGCAGGCGTGATGGCAGGAGGGATGAGGGCAACAGGGGTTGAGGGTAGCAGAGGTGAAGGCAGCAGGGGTGAGGGCAGTAGGGGTGAAGGCAGCAGGGGTGAGGGCAACATGTGTGTATACATTTGCTTGGTGCTGGACAGGGACACCTTCGTGTGGTGGCATCGATATAAATGGGCAGCTCACCTGCCTGGTTATATAAACGTCGCTCAGATACTTCCCCATCCCCTAAACTCCTAAAGGTAGACTGTAGACTGGGGAGAGAGGGCCAACTTAAGCCTGCAGTTTATCGGGTTCACATTTCAGATGAACCTAAGGCTACATACAACTTCTTCTACTACACACGGTTACTTACACACACTCTTAACTTCACTTAGACAATAAAACTATACGCTGTTGTCTTTAACTATACCCATTTCACTCTAACATGGCCTAAAATTGCCCTCTCTCGGTCTTGAATGATAAGTTGTTACAATGGATTAACATTAGAATATGATGCTTGTCACGAAGAAGTGCTTGGGAAAGGATGTCGGGCCACAGTATTGTCTTATTCAGCCATTGTGCTACGTGAAATGAGCTGCAAAAGTAAAGAAATCTTGGCCAAGCTAACATAAAAGGCGTATAGGCTCAAAACTGTCGCCTCTTCACCTTGAATGCTGAGCTATAACAAGAAAGTAACACTAGGGTATGGTGCTAGTCACACACACACACACACACACACACACACACACACACACACACACACACACACACACACACACACACACACACACACACACACACACACACACACACACACACACACAAATCTGTGTAAAGGATGCAGGTACACAGTACTGTAGTTTGGATACCAAATGAATGGTAGGTACGTAAATGAAGATTAGAGACAAAACAAGAAATAGTATACAGATCTTAAGCTTAGTATGATTTGTACACATTGCTTCAGATTGCTTCAGATAGCTCTCTGCATTCTTTCACCTTGATATTCACGCTACAATTCATTCACTTTAATTTGGTGGAGATTTTCATTTTTCAGCCTGTTTCCCGTTGCTCAAGGGCAGAAAAAGGTAATACAGTACACTGAACATATAAGGGAAAGAATACTACTAACAATACTGCTATCAAGGAAAAAATGCTATGGAGACGTTTGTGGTGGAAATTGGTTATGTTGTCTTGGTCGGCACATTTCCATTATTTCCTTCATTCCGTCATCAGGTAATTTAATTCAGCAGAGGATGGGTTATAGGAGCCTGAGTGTGTTAATAGCATCTCCACTAACCCTCTTCCGTTCAGGATAAATCTAGTACCTTTCCCTGTAACCTAAGACGATTTTCTTCTGTTGAGAGAGGGTCATAGGAGCCAGAGAGAGAGAAAGAGAGAGAGAGAGAGAGAGAGAGAGAGAGAGAGGAAGATTTCTTATGATTAATTGATATGGGAGTCTCTTTGTCCTGGAAATAACTCTCTTGTGGTGGGGGCAACTCTAGTACCCGGTTCTGATTAGAGTAAAATTATATTATTAAACTGAAAGTGAGTCACAGGCGCTTGAGTGTTGAGGTCCATGATAAATATTGGCGGACCAAATAATTAATCATGTTACAGGGAATTTGTGTAACCAGTAATCCCATAAAATCCCTTGTGAATTCGTGAAATGAGTTTAAATTAGGATGGGTTAATTAAGCTTAGGTTAATTTACGCTGTGGTTAGGTTAGGCTGGGATAATGTAGGTTAAGTTTTGGTTAGTTTAGTTAGGTTAGGTTAGTTAGGTTAGGTTAGGTTAGGTTTAGATGAATGCTTAACATAACTTTGCATTCACCTAAATTTACTAACTTAACCTAACCTAACTAACCCATCTTAACCTAACCTAAACTTAACCTAGATTATCCCAGCCTAACCTGACCACAGCCTAAATTAATCTAACCATAATTAACCCATCCTAATTTAAACTAATTTCACGAATTCCCTTGGGATTTCATGAAATCACTGGTTACACAAATTCCCTGTAACATATATAACGTTATTCTTCCAATCTGCCTGGTGATTTCATGAATGTTGCGAGAACGTTTCAGTCAGCGTTATCAGTAACTATCCTGCACCACTGCTACACCCACACCAGCAGACTCAGCCATCTCCGCAACTCATATGATACAGCCAAGTGAATTTCTAGTGGAGCGCTGTTTATGAGCCACGCTGTATAAACCCATGAAGGCCGGTGTGACCTTCGTGGCGCGGGCTACTTAGCTTGTCAGTAATCGACCACTGTCCTGGTCACGTCTCTCCCGGGTACTCCTACGCCCACTGAGGGTGAAAGTTCCCTTTCTCAGAAAATAAACCTTCTAAAATCAATAATGCCTTTTACCTGCGTCGTAGGAGAATGGCACATGCTTACCATTTTGTTCTTGTTGCATTTTTTATATTACGTTTGCTATACACATTGTTTCAGGAGGAAAGTGTCATTGTAAGCCTTGTCACGCCCGTACCCAACTATCCAGGACATCCACTTCTAATGGGTGTTTTACATCCGCCCTGAACCAACACCACCAACCTACTACTTTTCACCCACTACAGTCATTTTTTGCTTCTCCTTTGACTTATGCGTTGCCAGTCTTCCAATAACACCCATCTTATCAAAATGTACTGCCTTCAGTGTGACACACTCACAACTGTCCCATCACCAGCATCTCCTGTCCTCTCCTTCTCACCCACACTAACAACAAGCATTTCTGTTCTGATCCATTAAATAATTACCTCGAATACCACTCTGCCCACACTGCCTGTATGACAAGGTGTGCTTCCCCCATCATATCACCTCACCCGCCATCATCCCAGTTCGTAGCACCTGCTTGTTTCCACCCACCCTAACCAGTCTAAAGACCTGCATCAACATACTGAAATCTCAAACATCCTTGGAACGACAGGACAAATTCTTATCACGCACCATCATAGGAATGACCTGAAGCGATATGTATGTACCTAAATAGATTAGATGATGTTTGTTGAGATTCGTCCACCTAATTAAATAGAATGGACACAGGCAGGTGAAGCCCGTCAGTGAGATTAGATGAACCTCAGTGGACTTAAAAGAACCTGGAGGCCTGAAATACAATATCTTGTAAACCACCTCACTAAAGCACAATATTTTTGGCACATGTCTTCAGTCATGATCTTAATACTGTATGTAGGATGAACTTTAAATAAACTGAGAGGTTGAAAAAAGGAGTACGTTAGTAAATGGGACTGAATTTATCTACTTACAGCTAAAATGAGTATGAAGTAAAACAATTAGGGCAGATGAAAGACGGTCTGAATAAATCCAGGCAGAGTTGCTTGAATGGATCTATCTGTTTTTGAACTAACTTGAATGAACCTTTGTCGGTATGACTGAGCCTGACTGACTGGACCTAAGTGGACTTGAATGACATTATCTGGATATGAATGGTTCTGAACGAACCTTACTGTGAATTAATTTTCCTGACTTGGGCTCAAATATATATATATATATATATATATATATATATATATATATATATATATATATATATATATATATATGGAGCCTCTGTGGTACAGTGGTAGAGTGTGCGTCTGCCACGCTGGTGGGCGGGGGTTCGCCTCCCCGTCAGAGTTGTAAAAACTTTGGGAAGCGTTCACCAAGCCACTGACCACTTTGGCGGACACAAGGGGTGCTGTGGTTGAACCAGTGTCGCATACTAGTATGCTTGCACCCAGTAGGCTTAAGGCGGGCCGATTACACTTTGTTCACAGACTACACACACATCCAAAGCCACTACAACACTACAATTACACTCACAAGCACTTCTCACCCTACATACAGTCTCTACCAGACAGCCTAAGCCACTTGGTAGAGATACATTGGCTGTATCGTCCCGGTCCTGGAGTGGACCTCAACGGCTGATGATGATTATATATATATATATATATATATATTTTAAAATAGATATATATATATATATATATATATATATATATATATATATTCTAAAACTTATTATATATATATATATATATATATATATATATATACTGTATATATATTCTAAAATTGATTATATACATATATATATATATATATATATATATATATATATATATATATATATATATATATATATATATATATATATATATATATATCTAAAATTGGTAATTTTGTGGAGCTAAAGAATCATTGTGCAATTATACGTAGTTTACTATTTACTCCTTGATGGTGACTATGATCTCTAACGTTGAAACCCACAAACAGTACTACTGTATATCATTTTTTATTCTAACTTGGCCTAAAACTACCATCTCTCCATCATCAATTATAAGTTCTAGCAAAAGGATCAACACCATAATACATTGATAGTCACGAAAAAGTGTGATTGAAAGGACGTAGAGCCATTGCATTGTCTTATCCTGTTGTTAAGCTAGGTAAAATAAACTCCAACAGGACAAAAATTTGGCCAAGGTAAGGCAAAACGACTACCGGTATAGCCTAACATAAACAAAATTAAGCAACTATTCTGTCTTGATAATTGGTTGTCTTGAGCTACTACCAGATCCAGTATTTTGGTGAAGTAAAAATGTAGCTGATTCACATGAACAGAAATGGCAAGGAAATACACAGGAAAGTGCAGAGTTTATTTATTTTTTCCTTAATTTCTCCAGTATCTCGAACTACACAACTCATCATCCGAAAGAGTGGGAAGATTCGCTCTGTATTACGAAACTAAGCACTTACACTCTCTCCTTCGTCCCCGCCCCTACGAATTTTAAGACAAAATGCCTTATTTTGCCTCGACCTATCAAAAGAAAACAACGCTACAAACGCACGAGAGTCAATTATATCACAGGAACAAAGTGCACACTCAGTCAGTGCTTTCTCCTCATTTGAACCCGACTCGAAGCATCAAGACAAAACAAACACAAAATGAATGTGAGATCACAGTTTCCAGTCGTGAATAGGCAGACACGGAAACAGTTCGAACCCTGGTGCTCGTAGGCTTGTAGTTAGGTATGAACAGGATGGAACTTTTGATCGTGAGTCTACATAAGGGGGTGCAAACTGGATAAGAATGAGTGGGAAGGAAAAGCGTGAATGAGATGAAGTTCCTACTTTTCCCACCACCCATCTTTTTCAGTGTGTCAGGCAGACCCAGAAAGCAGACTACCGCCGTCGGAAAATGTCTCACCATCAAGTAGCAACGCTGGTGATTTTACATGAAGCATCGACATGATACCCTAAAGTGACGTAATTTAGTTTCATCAGGGCTGTAGTTAGAGAAATAAAGCGTCAAAAATCCACCAGGACAAGTAAAAAAGTTGCAGCACTCTCCTGGTTATGGCGGGACTCTGAAAGTATTCATGAGAGCGTTTACCGAGGTTTTTAGCGCGGCGGCTGCATGAGGTCCTAAAAACATTTTTTCCCCTCCGGTGGGTAATGAGAGTCCAGCACAGTGGCGGGCGGCGTCATGGCCCCCACCACTGTGTTTATACGTCCAGGCTTACCTCTTATCACCACATCACTGTCAAATCAACCCATACACCTTCACGCAAAATCCACATCACTGTCAAATCAACCCACACACCTTCACGCAAAATCCACATCACTGTCAAATCAACCCACACACCTTCACACAAAATCCACATCACTGTCAAATCTACCCACACACCTTCATG
>NC_137060.1:7145073-7197573 GCF_032717465.1 Coenobita brevimanus
AACTTCTCCTGGCACCGACTACAAGTGAACTGAAGTTACTTCCCCACTTATTTACTCGGCTACGACTACTATATAATCAATCTCAAGACTCACAGCAATCCCTAGACTCATCTCAGTATGAACCTAGTGGACTGCAGGCTGGAGGCGCCCTCCTCCTTTAGTCCACTATCCTCGTTTCCAGGGGATAGGGAGGGAGATGAGGGACGTTTGAATAACCGGTAAGTGAAGCCAGCCTGGTGTATCACTGTCACCACGTAAAGGCGACCCTCTCCATCACCTGTCTGAAAGCAGCAATGGAGTTATTATTCCTGTAACTAACGAGGTGCTTGACAAATACGAACTTCATATATACCTTTTCCTTTTTTTACTCGTTCTCAAACTTGGCCCAGATTTTCACATTTTTGCAGCTTATTTCATGTAGCTCAGTGGCACTGATTTACCAGAAGACCCAACGACATGTAAAAATACCCCCGCTAATACCAATACACCAGTCCTGTATGAGAGAGCCCTAGCATGTATTCAAGATGGACGGTGGGTATTAGCGCCGAAGTGTTGACATGTATAGGTATATGGTATGTAAGAGGACTGATGGGCCTTGATAGCAGGCTGTAAAGTCTATGCCCAGAGTAGGACACATAAAAAAAAATAATAATAATACGGTTCTACATCCTTTCCACAACACTACTGCGTAAAATCGTATTCTAGTGTTAATCTATTGCAGGAACTTAGCTTTAAAGGTGAAGAGATGGAAATTTTAGGCCACGTTACAGTAAAGAGTGGACAATGAGGTGTTAGCAAATGTTCACTTCAACAAACGAGGCGTTAGATAAATGTTCACTTCAATTAATGAGGTGTTAGATAAATGTTCACTTCAACTACTGAGGCGTTAGATAAATGTTCACTTCAACTACTGAGACGTTAGATAAATGTTCACTTCAACTACTGAGACGTTAGATAAATGTTCACTTCAACTAACGAGACGTTAGATAAATGTTCACTTCAACTAATGGGGCGTCAGATAAATATTCCTTAAATTAGGCGTTTGATAAATGTTCACTTTAACTAATGAGGTGTTTACCAAACGTTCCCTTCTGACATGGCTTCATACGGTGAGATAATTCATTCTTTGATTCTGTTACTTCCTGACGACTTTATTAGTTTGGGTGATGAGAAACTGACTAGGAAAGTGTATGGGAAAATGTATGGACCACCCTGTTGTGGGCGTCTATCTTCTCCTTGTTCCAGTTCATTCTTCAGTACTATTAGGGACCTGGCTGTAACATCGACGGCTGCTGGTTGTGTTCATGGAGAAAAGTGAGGCTTAAAATACTAATACTAATACTAATACTAATACTAATACTAATAATAATAATAATAATACAGTAATAATAGCCGTAGCAAACATCGTGCAGTCGACAGGTAGATAACCAAGCCTTGGTGGGAACAACTCTACCTTTCTATTCCCGCTATCGCCAGACGGTTTTCTTCAGCTAAAAATAAACCACTGGAGTCTAAGGAGATCAAGTTGAGCCTGCGGGCCACTGAGTTCACGTTGTAGATGAACCTGGGGCTGTAACAGAAGCAGCACCACTACCACAAACAACAACAACAACAATAACTACTTCTACTACTACTGTTACTATTACTACAATGCCACTACTACTACTACTACTACTACTGCAACTACTAGTACTGTTACTACTACTACTACTATTACTACTACCACTACTACTACTATTATCACCAGCCTATCTAAAAATAAATCGCTAAGAAAGAAGAGCTAGGGAGCCTTCATAACCGACAAGAATAGGGACCTAAGAATGTTAACGCGGACACCATAACCTTCTCATGATCGGGAAAACTCTAGTAATGTGTTTTATTCCAGATGATAAAGGACGATTTTACTCATCTTTGCCATGGGAATCCGCTGAAATAGTTTATAAAAAATATGTGCGACTTACAGCCATTTTCTCGTAACTTCAGGATTCCGGGGCTTGAATGGCGAGTGAGTGGAAGTGTGGCCCTTACATCTGGGCAGGCTTTGGTTAGTTTCTCCGATCATTATTTTGTGTGTGTGTGTGTGTGTGTGTGTGTGTGTGTGTGTGTGTGTGTGTGTGTGTGTGTGTGTGTGTGTGTGTGTGTGTGTGTGTGTGTGTGTGTGTGTGTGTGTGTGTGTGTGTGTGTGTGTGTGTGTGTGTGTGTGTGTGTGTGTGTGTGTGTGTGTGTGTGTGTGTGTGTGTGTGTGTGTGTGTGTGTGTGTGTGTGTGTGTGTGTGGAGGGGTAGGGGGTCTCTGGACCTTACCCCACTCAATCCTAAGGTGAGAAAGAACTGGATGATGATTATGGTGATGATAATATTATAAGTTCACTTGCTCCTAGAATACTCCCTTAGTTTTGATGGCACTGCATTTCTACCTCGACCATATATACTCGTAAACAAGAAATGGTTCTCCGATGATTGGCAAATACATTACACTGGAATAAGTACTGTTATTATAGTCATAAACACCCGTAAAAGAATAACGGTAGGGATGGAGGGAAGACTGAGAGAGGAGGAGGGAACGTGGAGGAGCAGGAGAGGAGAGGAGAGATGATTATGGTAATGTTTCACCAGAATGTAAATACCAAATTATTATGCAGGATTCGATGGGGAAACATTCGTAGAACAGAGCACTGCCAGGAATGCAGAAATGCAATATGATCATAAATGAGCAGATGCGAATATTTATTATGTTATAGGAGAGTGGGGCATGCACGAGTTTCAGGAATATAATTATCATCACAGCGAAAAATTAAAGGGGTGTTAAATTTCCTCCTACTGTGGAGAAAATAATTCCCAAGCTGCTTGAAAAAAGGAGGAACTTGCAAAAATGAAATGATATATCGTCGCTGTAATGAAAAGGTAACAACTGAGATAGCAAAGGGAATGACAGGCCCGAAATGTGTGATGGTCATTTTCTTCCTCAAACGCGGGGGAAAAAATAAAGTGTTCTGCCTCGGTGTTTCACTACTCATGCTGGAGAGGGGCGCCTTCATGTGGGGGCACTGATATGACCGAGCGGCTCAATTGTATACTTATTCAAAAGTCCCTCAACTATTTCCATACCACCGAAAAGGAGGATGGTGGATTGAAGAAGAGAAGCAACTTAATAAGCTTGCAATCCACTGGGTTCACGTTTCAGATGAATCGAAGGCTACAACAACAACAACAAAAACAACAACAACAACAACTACTACTACTACTACTACTACTACTACTACTACTACTACTACTACAACTACTACTACTACTACCGTATATATATATATATTTTTTAATCATCTCCATTCATTTGGAAATTATATTGTGAAGATAAAAACCAGCCTTCATAATACAGTTCACCATTTGGAGTTGTAATGTAGAGGTTAACACTAATCCTTATATTACAATCCGTTGGCCACAAGCACGCCAACCGCTGTGGTTACCAACCATCTACTACTAATAAAATTACTTTATTTTTATTCATTAACACTGCAGTGCCACATAAGACATTAATCTGTTGGAGTCGCTGGTCTATGCGACTCTTGACCACAGTAGCTTCGTAATCCACACCAGCCAGAGAGACTGGCCTAAGGGCTGGTGATCTTGTGCCCCTGAGGCATAGGAGTGCAGACCTCATGAGGGAGAATAACAGTCGACATCTCATCCAGGCCATGACAGAATTCCTGGGTTGACCCTTCTTCTCAGAATGAACCTCTGCCAGTCTCGAGTAGAATCTCACCGCCTCTGGACCCATCCCACCTGATGTTGTGAACACACATGAGAGAATTGACCGTGGTCAACATGTTGGATCCTGTCTTGATAGTTTCTGTTTTTTTCTTGTTCATTCCTCCTGTGTGCAGCGTCGACAGACAGTTCGCGATGACATGCTGCCACAGGACAAAATATCCTGATGTCGAAGAAAGCCCTCTGCCCATGTGTCCACAAACCTCGAGCACTGACATTCACGCCTTCATCATTTGGTGTATTTGCTGTTCCGTGGATGAAGTGTTCGCCGTCCTGAGGCAGCAGAGATGGCTCGATGGTGACATCATGTAGTACTACCATACTACTACTGCTACAACTATTACTACTACTACTACTATTACTACCACTACTATAACAAAAACAACAACAACAACTACTACAACTAGCATTATAGCAACAGCTATAGCAACAACAATAACAACAAAAACAACAACTACTCTCACCACTGCTACTACTACTACTACTTCTATTACCACCACCACCACCATCACAACTACAACAAAAACTACTACTACTACAGCTACTACTACTACTACTGCTACAACTAGAAGACTGTAACTGTCAGAGACAATTACTGACCTCCCCCAATAAGCATATTGCTGAGAGGCACAACTTACTTTTTGGAATAACTCAAAAAACCGTTGGTCAAACTGCCACCAAAAAGGTATACAGACATGATCCAAGACCACACAAAACTTCTCATCGCCGCACTGTTGCCTCTTTATCTCTTTTCTATCGCTACTTCCATGGTCACTGCTCCTCTGAACTGTCTGCTTGCATCCCTCCACCTCTACGACGGGCGCGTAGCATCCGTCTAGCAGCAAACTCTCATCCCTTTTCTGTCCAAGTCTCTAATGTAAGAGTTGACCGTTATTCCCAGTCCTTCATTTATGCAACAGGTCAACTCTGGAACTGTCTCCCTCTGTATTTCCTGATTGCCAGGATCTCCAGTCTTTCAAACGCAGTGTGTCCAGGCATCTCGAAATGATCGGATCTTGAATTTGGCCCTCTCTTGTATTTCGTTTTTCTCTTGGAAGGAACGGTCGCGCGGGGTCGTGGCCTTTGGTTCCTTCTTCCTACAGTAGCATAAAAAAAAAAAAAAGTTGAAAAGTGAGGTGTCCAAAATATAATGTTACGCATGAATGGCCTTCAAATTTCTTCCATACAAATGTTTGGAAAACAATTCTATCACGAGATTTCCCTCCATGTCCATGTGTCCATAATAGTATTGGACTAAAGTCGAAAATTTATTATTTTTGTCATATTTGGACCTGTGACCTTGAAAAGTAGGTCAAGGTCACTGAAACTGCGTCAGTGCAATAGGGTCATGGTGCTGCAGTGTACAGTGAGCAACAGTAGTCGTGTCGCGGTTTTGTCCGAAAATTAAATGTAACTCGTGAAACATTATGAACCGTCCGTATGACAGACGGCGGAATGTACCAGACGCTTAGCCCGTTAGCTTATGTTTTCACCAAATTTCACGACAAGATTATTGTTGCTTACTGTACATCCTCAACAAATATAATGAATATAGGAGACGAAAAGTGATGGATTGAAAATAAAAATACTGATGGATACAAAGATCTCCACCCATGTATAGGTGATCAACAACAGCAACAACAACAACAACAAAGACAACAAGAACAACAACAAAAACAACAATTACTACTACTACTACTACTACAATTACTGCTACTACTAGTATTACTACTGCTACTACAATTACTACTACTACTTCTACTGCTACTACAATTACTGCTACTACTACTACACTACTACCACTACTACTTCGCAACTTTCTGCTCCGTGGCACGCTGGCTATCCACATTTCACGTTCAAAGGTGTTGCATAAATGACGCTCGCTATCCCTGGCACGCCAATTTTTAGCTTCTTACGCTGGATAATGTATTGTTATTCTTTTTAATCTTGCACTTCACTGACGATTTGGTTTAGAATATACTTTTCTAACTAAGGGGATTACCTACAGCCTTCATAATCCCTTTCTCCACTTGGTGCTCCTCTGCAGAATGAAATCTAGCAGTAACAAACAGAAACAACCAAAATACGTAATAGTGTCGAAGGAGTTAACACAACGGCATTTATGCTGCGTTTACCGTGCCTAGATGTATGAAGCCCCGATGTGTCCCTGTCATGACTGCTGAAAAGTTCATGTAATACAGAATATGACATTTAATCTTCAAGCGGCAACTCTTCGCTATATGAATTTCTTACCTTGATGCACGGAAAAATATAATAATTATTTACCTTCCTGCACAAAATAAAAAAAAACAATAGTTACCTTCATACACAGAAAAATACAATTATTTACCTTCCTGCACCCCCCCCACACAAATACAATACATAGAAAAATACAATGTACACTATGATTGTCATTTTCCGGACTAAGGAATTAAAAACGTGAGGTAAAGAATATATGCCTACTAAAGAAAAGTGAAAATGAGTAAAACGCCTTACATGTATACGGAATACTCTAGTATTAGTCACAATAATACAGCATAATCCTAAGCGTCAAAGGCAGCTTGGACTATCACTAATATAAGAGGTGGTAATAACAAGAATGAGCTACCAAAGTGTACCTATGGGAGCGAAAAGGTTTAAGTGTTATAAATGTTACGCCGTGCCGTACCTTCAATAGCTCTTTCATCTTAACTTGGCGGAGATTTTAGTACTTCAGCAACTATTTCGCACAGCTCAGTGTTATGAATAAGACATTACTACCCCTTACCCCTCCTGTGTCATTTCCTGGCACTTGTTAGAGATCAGCATTATATTCCTGCGTTAATCTGTACTGTTAAAGCTGCTGCCCATGTGTGTGTGTGTGTGTGTGTGTGTGTGTGTGTGTGTGTGTGTGTGTGTGTGTGTGTGTGTGTGTGTGTGTGTGTGTGTGTGTGTGTGTGTGTGTGTGTGTGTGTGTGTGTGTGTGTGTGTGTGTGTGTGTGCGCGCGCGCGCGTGTAAAGTTGCAAGTCACCTTCTAATAGTTCAAGATTGGTGGCTGGGTGAGTGACTTGGAAGATATGAGTGGGGTGGGGTGGGGTTGTCAGTGCATGGGTTTGTGGTCAGATGTGGGTAGTGTAGGTGGGTGGTGTGGGTGACATGGGTGAGTGTGGTGGGCGAAGTGGATGGAGTAGGGGAAGTGGAAGGGGTGGGGAAAATGGGTGAGTTAAGTGTATGTGGTGGGTGGGCAGGGTGGGGTAGGTAGGTGGGTGTTTGGATGGGCAGGGTAGGCTGGTCTGGTGGGTTGGGGACTTGGGCTAGGTGTTGGCTTTCCGAGTGGCTGAGTGGATGTGTGACTTCCCTGGAGGACAAACCAGAAGGGCTCAAAATACAGAATCAGTGGATAGGCATACGAGTGAGTGGGTGGGTCGGGTGGCGCATGAGGGAAACAGGTCCACTTGAGAACATGTCTGTAGGGTGAAATAATAATTCCACAGTCGAAATAGGTCCATGTAAGAGAAATAATAGTTCCATGGGGGAAATGTCCATAGGAAATTGGGCCCAAGTGGAAACGTATGTCCAGTGCGTAGGAAAGGTCCATGGAGGAATTAGGTCTCTGTGAGAAAATAGGTCCATGCTAGTGTTTGGTGTGCTGTGTGGCCTGAAAGTAGGTCCCTGGGGAAAACAGGTCCGTGGAAAAATATTGATCCATGGTGAAAATAGGTCACTGAGCGATAATGGGTTCATGGAGAAAACATGTCCATGGTGAATATAAATGTGAAGGAAAATCGATTCACGCAGGTAAAATAGGCCCATGGAGGAAGCAGGTCAAATGGGGAAAATGTTTATGGTGGAAAATAAGTCCATGGTGATAATAAGTGGGAAACCAGGTCCATAGGAAAAAAATATAGGTCCATAGGGTAAGATAGGTATGTGGTAGGTGGGGACGCTCACCATCCACTCACTCGATGTGGTGCTGCTCTCAGGTGTCTGCCCTTTCCTCTCCTCCCTCTTTTCCTTCCTTCCTCTTCTGCCTTTCCTTACTTCATGCATTCCTTATCCTTCTGCCTACGGGTGACTTTACACTCCCTCTTTGTCTCTCTTTCCTTCATTCTTTCCTGTTCCTTCTGCCTATGGGTGACTCTACACTGAGTGACAAGCCAAATGGTTTCCTGTTCACCAGGAAACCATTTACTACGCTTGGTGGTAACCATATAACCAAATTATGGCGCCTGGTGGTTTAGTGGGTAATTGCAGCACTCCAATCGGATTGAGCCGGTGAAGGTATATATCCAAGGAGTGGTTGGGGTTATTGCTCACATAATGCCTCTCAGGGATGAGTGAGGCTGGTCACTCTCATCTTAAATGTCAGGACCAACTTGCCTAGCCCTGGGCTCTTACGCTCCTCGTGGGGCAACGTAGGATTGGATGATGGATGGATGGATGGGTAAGATAGGTCGATGGGAGAAATAGGTCTATGGAAGAAAGTTAGTTATGGGTAAAATTCGTCTATGGGAAAAGTAGGTCTATAGGAGAAAGTACATTATGGGGAAAATTAGTTTATTGGTAAATTAAGTCCAAGAGGGAAATAGGTCCAAAGGATATAACAGGTCCATGGGGAAAATGAGGAAAAATGGCATGACAATAGGTCCACAGGGAAAAACAAGTGGATGGGGATATGGACTCCAGGGGGTGCAGCCAGAAATGGGGTTAAGTTACACCCCAACATTCACGATGGAGAGACAATTATTACGGCCAAGTTTAAGTAGACAGGTTGTAGTGGTGGCTCGAGTCCTGCTGCATTGAAGATGATGATAGCGTGTGTGTGTGTGTGTGTGTGTGTGTGTGTGTGTGTGTGTGTGTGTGTGTGTGTGTGTGTGTGTGTGTGTGTGTGTGTGTGTGTGTGTGTGTGTGTGTGTGTGTGTGTGTGTGTGTGTGTGTGTGTGTGTGTGTGTGTGTGTGTGTGTGTGTGTGTGTGTGTGTGTGTGTGTGTGTGTGTGTGTGTGTGTGTGTGTGTGTGTGTGTGTGTGTGTGTGTGTGTGTGTGTGTGTGTGTGTGTGTGTGTGTGTGTGTGTGTGTGTGTGTGTGTGTGTGTGTGTGTGTGTGTGTGTGTGTGTGTGTGTGTGTGTGTGTGTGTGTGTGTGTGTGTGTGTGTGTGTGTGTGTGTGTGTGTGTGTGTGTGTGTGTGTGTGTGTGTGTGTGTGTGTGTGTGTGTGTGTGTGTGTGTGTGTGTGTGTGTGTGTGTGTGTGTGTGTGTGTGTGTGTGTGTGTGTGTGTGTGTGTGTGTGTGTGTGTGTGTGTGTGTGTGTGTGTGTGTGTGTGTGTGTGTGTGTGTGTGTGTGTGTGTGTGTGTGTGTGTGTGTGTGTGTGTGTGTGTGTGTGTGTGTGTGTGTGTGTGTGTGTGTGTGTGTGTGTGTGTGTGTGTGTGTGTGTGTGTGTGTGTGTGTGTGTGTGTGTGTGTGTGTGTGTGTGTGTGTGTGTGTGTGTGTGTGTGTGTGTGTGTGTGTGTGTGTGTGTGTGTGTGTGTGTGTGTGTGGAGCGTTAGGCACCACCCGCCCCGTGATTGACATGCACAAAAATGAGAGGGGAGGGACTGCGTGGCTCGCACTGGAGGCCGCGTCTGACAAAGGAGACGGCGTTGTGGCGCGAAAAATACAGTCCAAAGCCATCCCGCCCCGCACGACTGTCTCACACGCTGGCACTGCCTTTATGGCCACGGATTATACCTGCCCAGACCCATGACGCTCTTCTACATATTGTTCCGGCCACCTTCACGCCATTTTATTCAGCTCTAGGACAGGCTCTGGAACTGGTGACGTTAGTTATACGCATTCTTGACGGTTAAGAAGGCTCCCTAATATCTCTTGCTTAGCGATTTATTTTTGGATATGGCTGGTTAATATAATTTTGTTTGTTATTTAGGAAGTGGATATGACATTAGAATGATTTCAGAAGAGGACATTAGAATGATCACAGAAGAGGACAGGATGTACAATAAGGAAAATAAATCGCATAGAAAGATGTGTTAGGGAGCTGCTTCACCAGACGAGACGACGGGCCACAGCCTTCTTTAAGCACTTCGTCTGATCCCTATCAAAGTTAGATAAAATCGTCAGCTGGCACTATGATTAATATTGAAAACTTATCCCCAGACTGGAGGCGTTCAATCCACAAGGGTCATATTAGGTTGGAGCGCCTTAACCCACTTAATACACATTTTTTTTTTCGTTGATCATACCCCTCTACTGCTACAGTTTCCATCAGGTATATAAAATCGTCTGAAGCTGGCCTGAATGAAATACCTACTTGAATCCGTGATGCTGAATAGGTTGATCAGTTAATTTTCAGCCTACTAACCGACAATGTATCCCTCAGCAGTCAAAAGTATAATCTCGTGTTCCCTGAATAAAATCACCCAAGTTCGTCCATCACATCATACAACATCAGCCTTAATATTAAGCACTTAAATATGAAGAAACAAGTGAACATTGGCAAAGGGTTCTTCCATTAACTTCATGTGTGACAAAAAAAAAAAAATGGTTGCCAGAGCTCCCGTCAATATCCCAGTCTATGTGCTGACTCTCTAAACACCTGCCTAGGCCTCGGGTGTGCGGGAAAACTACCGGCAGATAGCTCAGTGCTCACCCGAAATGGCCAGAGTTATGAGTACCGTTATTTTATTTTATTTATTTATTGACTTGTCCATTTATTATTATTATTGTGTTATTATTATCCATCCATCCATCCATCATCCAAATCTACGTTGCTCCATGAGGAGCGTAGGAGCCCGGTGCTAGGAAATTTGGTCCTGGCATTTAAGATGAGAGTGACCAGCCTCACTCATCCCTGAGTGGCATTACGTGAGCAATAACCTCAACCATCCCTTGGATATAAACCTTCACCGGATCAATCCGACTGGAGCGCTGTAATTACCCACTAAACCACCACGCGCCGTAGTTTGGTTATATGGTTACCACCCAGCGTACTAATTGGTTTCCCGGTGTACAGGAAACCATTAGGCTTGTCATTCAGTGTAGAGTCAACCATAGCCAGAAGGAAGAGGAAAGAATGAAGGAAAGTCAAAAGACGGAGTGTAAAGTCACCCGTAGGCAGAAGGACGAGGAAAGAATGAAGTAAAGAAAGATAGCAGAGGAAGGAAGGAATAGATGGAGGAGAGAAAAGGGCAGATACCCGAGAGCAGCATTACATCGAGTGAGTGGATGGTGAGGGCCCCTACCTATTATTATTATTATTATTATTATTATTTTTATTATTATCATCATCATTATTATTATTATTGTTATTATTATTATTATTATTATTATTATCATTATTATTATTATTATTATTATTATTATTATTATTTGCTAAGGAGTACATTCCTCGCTGGCAGGACGTCCAACTAAAAAATGAGGAGCCCTTGGGTTCAATACGGCGCCTGGACACTGATGAAAAATTCACTCCCCTCTTAAATTCGTACTTTATGTGACATGAGGCTTCGTAGCACCACATCTTCAGGCATTTTTCCTCATAACACACCTCAGTATTCTCTTGTATGTTACTGATGAATAATAAGGTGATATGGATAACATGCAAGAGAATGTTAAAGTCAAATATGCAAAACAAATCGCTTAGAAAGACGTAACACGAAGCCTCCCATGCACCATAATACAGTCCATTGTCAAAGAGAAAGTGGGAGAGAGGTTCATCATCCCGGTAACCACAGTGGCCACACTGACAACGGGCAGATGAAGGTAAGAACTTGAGCTCGCACTGTTTTACGTGAGGAGAGTTGAGAATTACTACTTTCACCTTCGCGGATGCGTCTGTGCGTGGAGTTTTCGTCTGCATTAAAGTTTAACTCGCAGTGCTTGCCCCATTGTGGGTTAGAATTTTGAGCTGTGTCAAGGTTTGTCTGATGATTAACGGTCTAGCTTAGACAAGTATGAAACCTTAAGTGTGTGCTATGAGTGTAGGACTCACAACTCTCCACTGCCCTTAGTTTTTTATGGACTCATCCTAATGGGGGTCCAAAAGATTCGGCTGACTATGACTGAAAGTTGTACTTCTTTCTTTCTTTCTTTCTTTTTTTTATATAAACGGCAACTCATAGCTAAGGATTAACGAACACCCTCTACTTGAGATACATCCCATGCCCTGCACAGCGACAGAACATTTACATATTACGCCAAGAAGACTGGAGGAAGAAAATCCAGAATGGGTGCTTTTCATCGCCAGCCCCTCCTTCACTCCCACACACTTCCCCCACCTGCTACCTGTGTGGCCGTGATATTAATCCTTATTAAAGTTGTCAACGACCGTCTACACACCCACCGTTCACGTACTGTATACCAAGCTAGTGTCTACCAGTTTTGAGCACCATTCATTGTCTGCGTCTTAATCTACCTTATGAGAAATATATAATGAAAATCTAGGGCCCCTTCTAAGGTCAGAGTAAAGGCTCTCAAAGGTATTCAATTTACCAGCTTATATATGTATATGATCGAATCCCATGGAATTAAAAGCATCAACAGTCAGGAGTAGAGGTATTGGGTATGAGCAACTATGAAAAAATGACAGCAAACGAATTCCTAGTTTAATTAAGTTTTCTCAACTACCTTCCCTTATAATCAAATTGATTTCACCTTAAAGGTTAACAGAAGGGGTACAATTACACAGGGTGGTTCGTAAATATCGCTCCAGTAGAAACTCACCTAGAGGAATCATATATGTTGTAAGGACGGCTAAATCTGCTGGCGCGGGCATGGAAGTGACAGTGAGAATAAGAATTGAACAAATGACATAATGGAGAGTGATAAGGCTGACTGAGAATTTCCCCCATCACATTAGAAATCTCCCTGCAGAGTGGAAGAGCAGCTTTTTTTATGGACCCCCTTGTATGGCTACTTCTAAGCAAAAACCGTGACAAGACTATTCTTTATATGAAATTAAATAAGCCTTTGTTAATTAAAAGACCTCACCTTCATTTACAAGGGATGTTGTATTGTGTCGTACTGATAGAAATTGTAAAGGAAAAAACTTATTATTCTCGTCATATTCTACCCCTTCATAGTGAGATATAAGTGTCAGAAGCGGAACCCTCGACAAATCTCTATTTCCCGGGATGAAAGGAAGTACACCAGGTGAGTATGGTGCCATGCCTTGCCGGATAATTATTCCTTTCTTTTGAATTATTTCTTTTTTTTTTTTACAACTGCGAGTCCAATGAAAAAATCTTAAAGCAGTGTTCCAAAGCTCGTGGAATTCTGCTTCAATGGGTGTCCTAATTCCTGAATAGTAATGACCCTGAGCAAAATTGTTACCTATAAGGCAGAACACAGTTGATGATTTTCTTTATTCACAGTATAGAATAGTACTCGCATCCATAGTCGGGTCTCTCTCTCTCTTTCTCTCTCTCTCTCTCTCTCTCTCTTGTAACGCAAAGCAAGGATTTAGAAAACCAGTAATCTATACTGTATGTCTGCCCCTTCTGAAAAAAAATATATATATATATATATATATATATATATATATATATATATATATATGGAGATATTAACCGAAACTGAAAATATTCATAGGGGAAAGTGTAAACAAGTGTGAGTTTCCCTTCCAAAATCATTACAGAAGCTAACGCGATATTATCAACATTATCTTTTACAGTACCTATGTAAAGTATGTTTATTTTAATCAGATATAAAAGAGAATATACATCCCTCATACAGGGTACCTAATTTCTTTATTCATGCAATCACGAAACGATCACACTGAGCTTAGAAACAGTGTCTGGCAGTGAAGGAGTTAGTGACTTGTATATTTAACCCCTCTGGTTCTAAAAATCCATCTTAAGATGGATAAAGGCGTTAAGGTGTAATTATAGTCGCGGCGCACGACTCAATATCGTACTCTGTCAAGCTACCATTCAAAAATGTGTCAGATTTCGTATTATACACGAATCATATTATTAAGCACGCATATATTAGACACGAATATATTATACACGAATCACATGAGTCTCATATATACACGAAATCAGACGCACTTCTGAATGGCAGGTTGCCAGGGCACGATAATAACAACCTCAGAGTCGCGCGCCGCGACTATAGTAGGTCCCAAGGAATATACGGAAGAGACCATATACTCGCATAAAACTCATCTTCCAGTCAGCCAGCAGATTTTTGTGTGTGCTGTGGTGATAGCTCAAGTAGTGTTTTCTGTGTCTACCCTGCATCATTTATTCATTTCCTACTCACACACTCACACACACATTCACAGCAGCAGATTGACCCGTCCCCACATCACACAGGACATCGTCAAGTGAGTTTCTGGCTGAACGCTATTTACAGACCACTTTGTAAATTTCTGCACTTACTCTCACCGATACCTAAATAAGCTAAATTATGTATATAATAAAAAGATACAAGCAGCATGGACGGGAAGAGTAAGGTGAAGTAATGAAATAAATCGCCAGTCAAGACACAGCTTTTGATTCCAACGATACCTCAATCTGATAAAACAACCGACCCTCCTGTGCATCCATCTGACACAAATTTTGACTCAGCCTGTGTAACTGAGCGCCCATATACTCACCACCAGCGGCGTGGCAGTGCAGGGTGAGGTGTGAGTGTAGGGGGTAGGGCCCGATAACGCCGCTTACCTCCAGCCCTGCCTCGCTCACCACGCGCAGACTCCCGGGTGGCACTGATATAAAAAAGAAAAGAAACATTCAGAGTTAATACAGGGCAACAATGGTCTCTGTACTATTATCGCGACTCACCATTAAGACTACATCACTCACAATACATTGATGATTACATAAAACACACACACACACACACACACACACACAAATCAACAGTCATTAAAAAAACAAGGCTGATCGTTTTCAGTGTCATAACAACTCTCCGTTAGACCACATCACTCATAGGACATAAATGATTCAGAGAAGAGTGAGAGAGAGAGAGAGAAAATATCAATAGTTATTACAAGGCAGTACTGGTCACTTCACTGTCATAACAACTCACCATTAGATCAATTCACTCAAAGGACATAATAATTAATAAAAATATATATCATCATGTGGTTTGGATTTCTATTTTAGGCACCTCTTCCGTTTACGATTTACAGCTATTTTCAAAACTACCCATTAATGCACCAATTTTTTTCTTTCTTGTATATTGTCAGTGCCGACATAGATTTCATGAACAACACACATGATTATAGCAACGGAGCAGAATCAGAATTAAATCAGTATGGAAGAGGTGTTAGTAACCTTTCTAACCGCACCACAATGCAACCCTCAGCCTCAATCGACATGAAAAACTATGAATGGCACACAGGCGAATGGGAAGGTGAAACACGTATAATATATCGCTGAGAACACGGTACAAAAAAACTTTCTAAGGTAACAAGAAGACGGATCAAATACACTTTCCTCATCCTCTAATGATCGTCGGTTCGGGAAGCTCTCTAACACCTCTTCCTAGGCGATATGTTTTGCTTATTACTCCTTATTATCATCTTCTGTTTCATTTGAGTTATTCCAGTTCCACAATACTCAGCATAATGAACATACAAATTGACATAAACCAGCCGTATCCACAAATAAATCGCTAAAGACGACGAGATTATACGTACCCGTTTCTCGCTCACAGGCAGGCCTCATATTTCACACGTATATCTTAACTCTAACAATTTTGCTACGTAATTTCTTAACTATACTCAGTTCTCTTTAACTAAATGTAAAATTATCATCATACCATCTTGAAGGAAAGATTGACACTGCAGCATGATTCTAGTTATAAAGAAATTCTATAGGAAGGACGCTCAGTCAAATGTTTTATTCTGCTATAATGTGTAATTCTGCCACATTGTGTTATTCTGCCACATTGTGTTATTCTGCCATATTGTGTTATTCTGCCATACTGTGTTATTCTGCCATATTGTGTTATTCTGCCATACTGTGTTATTCTGCCATATTGTGTTATTCTGCCATAATGTGTTATTCTGCCATACTGTGTTATTCTGCCATACTGTGTTATTCTGCCACACTGTGTTATTCTGTCATATTGTGTCATTCTGCCATACTGTGTTATTCTGCCATATTGTGTTATTCTGCCATACTGTGTTATTCTGCCATATTGTGTTATTCTGCCTTATTGTGTTATTCTGCAATAATGTATTGTTTTGCCAGTGAGCAATGGAATGTGAGCTGCAAAACGACGAAAACCTCCGCCTAGATAAAATAAATCGATCTGAGATGCGATATGATGTCTTCTGTAGAGGTTCATCCAATCGAATACAAAGGAAATAACAAAAATCACTGAGCGCATATCTTTCCCAATGAAAAAAATATATATATAAAATGAAATTAATAAAACTCTCTTCCTACAAGATGAATATTCAGACTTCTACGGTCTCACATAGTCAATCGGTTAATTCTACGGTCTTAGTCTGCCCTGTTACTAAACCTCAGATTAGCATACCTTCGCGTTCGCCAATGGAATTAATGATTTATTACTGCAAACGGATCCGGACCGCTCTCAAAATCTAATCATCAGTTCCTTTACTCACTGCTAGTTATCCAACAGACTTCACTGAAATCCGGTAACATCTGTTTGAGCTATCTTGTACATTAAAAAAAGAAAAAAAAAAAAAAAAAAAAAGACATGGGTGAATACATAACCTTCTTCAACTTCGTTGGAGGAGGTAACAATTCATCAAAAATGTCTTGCTATTACGGTGGCGTGACATAATGAAATGAAAGAAATAATCTCTCATTTATCTATATCTATCTATCTATTTTCAAACAGATAAATGGAGCGTACAGATTAAGCAGAAACTGTTGTACCTCCCTCTCCCCTTAAAAAGAGAAAGAAAAAGAGAAAATGTAATCATTATTCTTCCGGTCTACAGTTCTGCCCAGGGCCGGATTTACCTACAGTACTTGTGGGACCAGGCCAATCTCATCAATGGGCCCCCAAATTTATAGAAATGTTTGCATGTTTCAAGAATCAATATACTGTATATATATATATATATATATATATATATATATATATATATATATATATATATATATATATATATATATATATATATATATATATATATATATATATATATATAAATTTTACTGTAATTAGTTTGCAATGGCCAAATGTCATCAAATAGTACATAATATCATAATATTTTAATGTAAGATATAAACATCTCAACACAATATAACACATCATTACTCTTAATCACACAATATAAAATATCGCTGAGCTGAGAATGAGAAGATTTTGACTGGCTGAGTGAGCTGTCAGCAAACCAGCAGTAACCCTGACACGTACTGAACGTGAAACGATCCTGTCCTACATATGTCAGTGTGTTTACCTATGACGTGCAGCTGTACCCTGACGTTCCTGGTGGGGTGGGAGCGGTAGTCCACCCTGCAGCGGTACTGGTCGTGGTCAGAACGTCGCACGGGCTCCACCACCAGCCCCGCCTCCGGCCCCGACACCTGCAGTGACGCACGACCCTGCAGTGCCGCCTTGTCCGCCCAGTGCTGTCCCTCACGCACCGGCCCGTCACGCCCGTCCACACTGCAGTCAGCACAGGATAATACAATATTTACTGGGGGTGTCAGCAAGGATGTGACTCTGTGTGTGTGTGTGTGTGTGTGTGTGTGTGTGTGTGTGTGTGTCTTTCTGTCTGTTTGTCTGTCTGTCTGTCTTTCTCTCTGCAAGAAGATGGTCAAATGACTATATTAAATAACAATTTTTACATAATTGTCCATATCTCACTTATTATGTAGGTGTTAAGTTGACTGCCTGGTCCTATCCCTCTCACATATATGTAACTTCAGTGGAGTACATTCAGTGTAAATTATACTCAGCTATGCATATCGCAATGGTGGCATTCAGCAGCGAGGTCCCACTTAATACCTTCAGTCCGATGACGCGTTTCTTAATTTTTATTCTTGCTACCTTCAAACGATTACTTTCAGCTTAAGGGAAGATTATTGAATTCGAGGAGATAAACATAATCTTCATTAACCCCTTCACTGCCAGGAGATTCTAATAAGCCCCATAAAATCGTATGGATATAGCAAGAACTAAATAAACACATGTCACTGAAAAGAAAGGGTTCCTAGCTATGCAATGACTAACATTTCGACATTTCTATCGAGCACTGTTTTCTCACAAAACATCAAATAACCCAAGCCTGGAACACGGTTGGTAGTGCACAACATACACACAAATTCTCGTAAGTTATACTGTGACTGGAAAACCGAAATTTGTTTCTTTGGATTTTGCGCAGGGTTGCACAAGGATACAGACCAATAGAAAACCTTCTAAGTCTTAGCAACACCGCGTATCGTTCCCCTCAAATGGAAAATATAAACATACTGCTGAACAATATATCATGCTTTCATTCAAATCATATATGCAAAGCAGAAGATCTGAATACATGAGGATTGAAGACTACTGTACAACAGTAAATTAAGTAACCCAGTACATGTTAGTGTCAATAGACTGTCTATCATCTGCGTCAGGATCGTTAAGGTAAACTAACATCATCGGCCAGTCGCGCCGGATGCATTCCAGCATGGACGGGGGAGGGGGGAGGAATATAGCCAGCGTGGGACCGAAGTTCGTACTCTCTCTCTCTTTCTGTATATAGATAGATAGATAGATAGATGGAGCCTCTGTGGTACAGTGGTAAAGTGTGCGTTTTCGTACACTGCAGAACTAAGGTTCGCGCCCCGCCAGGGTATTAAACTTTGGGAGCGTTCTTCAGGCCACGTACTGCATTGGCGGACACAAGGGGTGCTGTGGTTGAACCAGTGTCGCATACTATAAAGTATGCTTGCACCCAGTCGGCTTGCACGGGCCGATTACACTTGGTTCATAGACTACACACACATCCAAAGCCACTCCAACACTACAATTACACTTACAAGCACTTCTCACCCTACATACAATCTCTACTAGACAGCCTAAGCCACTTGGTAGAGATACATTGGTTGTATCGTCCCCACTTCGGTCGGGATAGGCCGGTCCTGCAGTGGACACTCAAACGGCTGATAAGATGAGATGTGGTATATATAGATAGAAAGATAGATATACAGTATATATATATATATATATATATATATATATATATATATATATATATATATATATATATATATATATATGAGAATGAATTCGCCAATGCAGTTTAAAAGTGTAACTGTACGTTTAGGTTTAAGAGAACGAAGTTGAAGAATTCATGAATGTGGTGGAATGGGCGAGGATACAGAGATTGGAATGTAAGCAGTGCAAGTTTTACACAAGGGTAACTGGAGAATCTTCTGCGATGTGGCCACCCCTTGGAAGGAGTTCCGGATGGAACGATGCATCAGAGTTAATAATAGCAAGTAATTAGGCTGCATTTATATCAGCCTCCTATGTACATGAGATTCATGACATGTAAATAGTGGCTACCCTTAAAACTAATATATTGTCCTCATATATTATTATTTTATTCAAAAATGTCATAACAGGATACTTTCCTTTTTTTATGTGTCCGACTCTGGGCATAGGCTTCACAGCCGCTCTCCAGGCCCAGTAGTCCTCCTACATACTATACACCTCCACATGTCACCATTCCGGCGCTAACACCAACCGTCCATATTGAATTCATGCTAGGGCTGTGACTGGTGCATTCGTATTAGCGGGGCTGTCTCATACAGGACTGGTGCATTCGTATTAGCGGGGGTATTTTTACGACATGTCGGCAGGTCTTCTGGTAGATCAGTAATGTCTGCTTTTTTTATGGAATTCAAATCCTTAAACTGTTCCCTGCCCCAGCCTGGATTTGAACCTGGGCTTGGTAGGACTGCAGGCCACCACCCTACCGATTGAACCGCCACCTCCCCCACCTAGAACTAAAATTATTTCAGTAATATACATAAGCAGGTTCTTGATTGATTCGTATAGGAAAACGTCGTTTGTGAAGAATAATATACCACAGCATACGTATTCAGATATACAGTATTTATTGTTGCATAGAATATCTGCATTGAGTTCACGATAAAATATTGGGGAGGTTTACCCCCACTAAAAATCCAGATGGGGACCTGCCCCCCTTGCCCCCTCACTTCCGGCACCCTTGCTATCGAATAATGACTGGAAAAAGGGATGTTTGCCGACAGCCACCTCATTTCCTCAGTTCGTGTGTGTGTGTGTGTGTGTGTGTGTGTGAGAGAGAGAGAGAGAGAGAGAGAGAGAGAGAGAGAGAGAGAGAGAGAGAGAGAGAGAGAGAGAGAGAGAGAGAGAGGCTCCACCAGATTATAATATAGAACTTCGTGTAAAATCAAGATCACTATAGTCTCTTCTAAGTAATGAACAGACTGAGGTAAACTAAAACTGCCAAGCTGGGTTTTACCATACCTTAAAACTCACGAAAGGACTAACAACTTTGCGACGCTTCGCAACTCCTCAGCCAACCCGACAAAGTTACCAAATACCTCCGTTACCCACATGTTTATGTACAGTATCCCCATCCATTCGTCCATCCAGTCATGTGTCTAATGTGTCTCTCCATCCATCCATCGATCCACCCATAAGTCTACTGCAATTAAATATTTATCCGCCCTATCTATCTGCTTGCACCAGTACCCACGATTCCATCCATCTATTTACAGACTTATGCCACCAAAATCTCAAATTCAAATGTATTCAGACACTCAAACTTTTCAAAATTAATCAAAACTCTGCTGAAATTTTAGAAAAGAATTTACTATCTCGGAAAATGTGCATCCCAGACGAAAACTGTTGGGTTCCGATCACCTTCCGGATCCATTGCATCAAAATTCAGCCACTTCTACACATTTTCAGAGGTTAAGCACCAGATTCTGAACATGTCAAAACTTATTCTATTTTCCTTAAGCCTATTGTATATCGAAAACTCTGTCCTAGAGCAAAACTGAGGTGTGCCGACCCCGTTAAAATCGAACCCATCAGATTTCAGCTCCCTAACACATTACCAAAGATTAAGCACTATATCAAATATTCATTATATTAACTAACCTAAAAAACTACAGTATATTGAAATTTGCGCGTCATAGAGCAAAACTGAAAGGACATCGACAATCTTACTAAGCAAACCCATAACATTTTTCACTTCCTCTATATTTACTCGAATGTTAGACACCAAATTCTCAAAATTCTCTATGAAAAGTCTAGAGTAAAGACAGCAGATTTTTTTTAGATTTGTGTGTGTGTGTGTGTGTGTGTGTGTGTGTGTGTGTGTGTGTGTGTGTGTGTGTGTGTGTGTGTGTGTGTGTGTGTGTGTGTGTGTGTGTGTGTGTGTGTGTGTGTGTGTGTGTGTGTGTGTGTGTGTGTGTGTGTGTGTGTGTGTGTGTGTGTGTGTGTGTGTGTGTGTGTGTGTGTGTGTGTGTGTGTGTGTGTGTGTGTGTGTGTGTGTGTGTGTGTGTGTGTGTGTGTGTGTGTGTGTGTGTGTGTGTGTGTGTGTGTGTGTGTGTGTGTGTGTGTGTGTGTGTGTGTGTGTGTGTGTGTGTGTGTGTGTGTGTGTGTGTGTGTGTGTGTGTGTGTGTGTGTGTGTGTGTGTGTGTGTGTGTGTGTGTGTGTGTGTGAAGGACGAAGAGTGGATAAGAAACAATGTGATTGGGGACTGAAATAGAGTTAGGAATTTTGAGGACATTAAAGTCAAAGGGAGCGCACTTCTATGGTTTGTTTATGTGGAGAAAACTGTGGTGAAGAGGGTAGAAGTGAGTCTGAAGGTGGGAGGAGGCGTGGTAGGCTAAGAAGGTGGATATATATGGTAGATGAATATGCGCGAATGTGAGATTGATGAGACAAAGGAAGTGGCAGTGGATCGAGCTGGTTGGAAGGATTTGGTACGGAGGAGTGTTTGACTAGGGTCTGACTCTCCCTCCTCTGTTCTTTCCCGGTGATGTGATAGTCGCGGGGCTGACCCTATAGGAGATAGATGGTGTGAAACGTTTAAGTGTGGATGGTTATGTCTGTGAGGTGTAGTCAGGACTCCGGGGGCATGAATGGTGAGAGAATGATAGTGTGACCCATTTAACTGGTCAGACTTTTTGGTAGTTTCTTATGTCAGGTTGTTTGTTTGCTCTCTGTACCCTGCCTCACTCCATCCTTAGGACGGAAAAAGGTTTAGTGATCACACACACACACACACACACACACACACACACACACACACACACACATATACAATATATATAGATAGATAGATAGATAGATAGATAGATAGATAGACAGATAGATAGATAGATAGATTTAAGTGTCCGACTCTGGGCAAAGGCTTCAGGGCCTATTCCCAAGTCCCAGTGGTCCTCCTTGGGGCCCAGTAGTCCTCCTACATCACATGTCACCACTTCGGCGCTAACACCCACCATCCATCTTGAATACATGCTAAGGCTGTCTCATAGGCTGGTGTACTGGTATTAGCCGGGGTACTTTTATGACATGTCGGCGGGTCATTTGGTAGATCAGAAAAGTCTACTTTTTAAAAAATTGAAATTCTTAAACTGTTCCCTGCCCCAGCCGGGATTCGAACCTGGGTCCATTAGGACTGCAGGCTGCGTTATAAGAAATTCAAGTCCTTAAGCTGTTCCCTGCCCCAGCCTGGATTCGAACCTGGGTCCATTAGGACTGCAGGCCGGCTCTCTACCGATTCTGCCACCGCCTCACCAATATAAATATAGCAGAGAGAGAGAGAGAGATAAACGGTGCACAAAGTATTTCTTGAAACACAGAATGACCATAAATGTTTAAAGTATGGAAAGGATTTTTAAAAGCAAGCGTCACCTTGAGCTCCCCCCTCGCCAGGGAACCTTTTAGCACTGCCAACACCCTTGATGCCACCGCCTACCCCCCAGCCACCACTACCACCACTCCGGATCACAGTGTGCATGGACGCAGTATATGTTACACCCATCCCAATACTTTTACCAGCAACGTAGGAAACACCACCGCAGTTCTCCCTGCATGCATTCACTTCAGTTTTATTTTCTATTCTTCGTGTGCCTTTGGCTTCACGTGAGGAGAATGTTTCATCACTCCGAAATATTCCCGTACTGACTAAACTAATCTTCCAGTGTATCTAACCATACGTTTACGCATTATTGTGAAAATACATTAAAAGAATTGTATATACATGGTGGTCGTATATAGCTCTCCTCATTTGCTGAAGCCATAATGAGAGTTAAGCGAGTTTTGCAGTTTACCCCTCTATACTAAATGCTGTCGAGTAGTAGTTGTTGTCGCCCCAGGTTCAACTGAAACGATTCGGTAGACTGCTGGATGAAATTGCCCCTTTTTCTGCAGCCCTCCCTCCTCCTTCTGGTGAATAAGGAGGGAACTGAGAGACGTTTGTACAACCAGGCAGCTCCTCCGTCCTGTCAGATCAGTGCCACCGCATGAAGGCGTTTCTCAGAATCACTTGGATGCTCTCTGTAGCCTTAACTACGACTAGCCACTGTTAATTCTCACACTCGCCCTTGTACCACGAGGTAAAATCCGCCCTCAAGGTTGGAACGTACGATTCGACGCTGATAGCAGTGTACTTCAGCTGCGAAAGTCTTTGGGAAGCTCAGACAGTCTACATAACAGATTTACATAGAGCAAGTGTTTGATATGACTCAGCTCCCTCAAACTGGCTCCACTCGGCTCGAACTGAATTATCTTGGTCCCTGTTACCTACATGCAAAATTTCAAAGTGATAGGTCGACTCAAAGTACGTCGTATTCTATGTGGCACTGGAGAGTTCATAACATTACTTCCTTTCCGATTTATTCAACACATTACACCTTAACAACCTCTTGTTCGCTGTTGATGAAGAGTATGTTGATATTTGAATGATATAAAAGGAATGCTATCGAATGTTAAGGTATATAATGTAAAAGAAATCGCTAAGGATGAGGTGCTACGAAGCCTCCTAAGCAACAGAAAATACGGGGAAAAATTTACGCAAAAAATTTTACTTCACGCCCGGTGAAAAATATTGTTACACCCTTTTAACTTTAACAAGCCTAAAAATGCCACATCTCCATCTTGAATACAGTATTTTAACAGTAGATTTACACTGGAATATGATGCTGGCACCGAAGAAGTGCCATGGAAATGATGTAGAGCCGTAGCATTGTCTTGCTTCGCCACTGAACTAGGTTAAATAAGCTTCAAAACGACGAAAATTTGGACTAAGTTAAGGCGAAAGAACTACCCATTATGGTGGGATTCAGCGTCAAATTCCAATAAATAAATCTAAGAATATAAAGCTTCCCCCTGTACATACATTATCACTCCCTCACGTATACCAGTGCGACAGGCAGTAGTTTTATTAGTAATGGTAGGAGTAATGAAAGTAGTGGTAGTAGTAGTGGTGGTGGTGGTGGTGGTGGTGGTGGTTGCAACCCTAGGCTCATCTGAATGTAAATCCCGTGGACTGCAGGCTGAAGTTGCCCTCCTCCTGTAGTCAGCCATCCTACTTCCGGGGATTAGATAGGAAGTTAAAGGACGTTTTTATAGCCGGACAACGAAGCCGACCATTTATTTCGGTGCCACAGTAAAGTGTCCCTATGTAGGCAGTAAATCAACGAGACAACTTTGACACTTTTTTCTCATAACGTTGCATAACGTCTCCCTCATACAGACTGAATGTACACAGTTTTGGTGTAAATGTCTCATTCATTTTCTTCCTTTATTCTCTTTAATACTCAAGGCACCTGTGACTCCTTCTCAAATGAATACAATCGTCTGTTACCTGGCATTTACTATCGATAATGGTGAGAGTATCATGACACAGAACGCTAAAGGTAATGGTGAGAGTATCATAACTCGAAAGCATGTATAACTTACTTTCAACTGAATAAAATCGTCTGACGTTAGCTGGCATAGATAGCTAGAGCCGTCCCAGCCATGAGAGGGTTAATCAATTTAGTTCCATAATACTTTTGTTTTGTGTTTTCTTCTTGGTACCGTTAACCGATTTTGTTGCAGCTCCAGGAAGACATCTCGCAGCGAGGGGCTTTAACAATCCTATATCCTTTCCACAGTACGATGACCTTTTGTATGATATTCGTTGCTGACGCCAGATATTCAGCTTAAGGGAGATCATTCGTAGTGAAACACCACCGCCACACTACTTCAGCACACACACACACACACACACACACACACACACACACACACGGGAACGAAGTGTTATGGCAGGTATTAGCATGATGGTGTCGGAAACGGTGTTGTGTGGCATTACGATGGAGGTAATAGTGGTGATAATAGTGATGATGGCTGCACCTCATCACCATCGTTAACAAGAGTAATCTCGGACACCACAACGCACACTCTACCTTAATCCATTCACATCCATCGCATCCTCTTTATCTTATTCTTGTCACGTCCAGAAAATTACACTCAGCTTCCTTCTCGTAGTGAAAAAACACCTTAACATTGCGTCAACCTCCAGGACACACACACACACACACACACACACACACACACACACACACACACACACACACACACACACACACACACACACACACACGGAAATGAAGTGTTATTGTGGGCATTAGCGGCGTGGCAATGTGGTGTCAGGAACAGCATTGTGTGGTGTGGCTGTGGTGGTGTTGGTAATGATGTTGCCAGCACCTCATCATCTGCGTAAACAAGAGAAATGAGGCCCTACATGCACTCTCCCCGTACCCTTAACCCATTTTGCTCACGGACATCTTTTAAAATATTTTCTCAGCATCCATCGAAAGTCTTACGTAAATTCGGGGAGAAAATAATCAGGACCAAGATCCGCAAAAGGACTTAGGTTCAATTCCTATCCTCAACTCAGGTTTTGATTTGCAGGAGTGACAAGGAGACTGTCGAGTCTTTCTTGTCTCCTTTTCTAACTTCATAAATACATCTCAGTTAGGAGACGAAAATTACTGGAGGTTATAACTGTTTTCTGCTATAACTGTTTTCTGCAGGATTACCGGGGAGAGAGTGCAAAATCTTTCCTTGCCTAGCTCTTCCTGTAAAAACATATCAAGTTAAGAGGGGGAATCGATCTTAAATTTGCTTGAGAATTCCATCCGAGGTTCCACCAGTCTTGCGTGTCGTCGAGGACAGAGATCTAAAGGAAGAATTTCAGATTTTTTGAACACATATTTGCCTCCATCTTCAAAGTTGGAGGAAGTTATGTATTCACCCCTGTTTGTCTCTCTGCTTGTTTGTTTGTCCACATCTCAAAAAGTTATGGATGAATTTCGATTACATTTTTTTGGATAAGCGGACCATGGGCCGAGAAAGAGGTAATTATATAATCTGAACTTGTCTTGTATAGGCGTTGGCGGGATTTATGCACTCTTTGAATTCTTTTACATTGTATTTATTGTTATTGAACTCTTGCTACAACTACACGTTTTATTCATCTGAGGGGAGACTTTCGGATTACGTGGGGATAGATTCATTAACATTTTCACTGAGATATATTTTCCTTATGTGCATAAAATCGTTTTGCGGTAGGAAAGTTATAAAAAAAAAGTTAAAGTAGGTGCCAGCAAACACTCACCCACCCATCCATCCTCCCACCCACAGAGAGAGAGAGAGAGAGAGAGAGAGAGAGAGAGAGAGAGAGCAGCAGCAGCAGCAGCAAAGTAAAATTAATTTACTGCAACATCATCAGCTTCACACATTTAGGGTAATGATGCTCGCAACATTTCTATCTGTAATTGCAATACAATTTCTTAAGACATAGGATGCACTGTACAATGCAACTTAATAAACCAAACCAAACTTTTCCGGGGAAGTAATCTACCCACATGAACCTAATTGAACTTGAAGTGAAGAAGGTACGTGTGTGTGTGTGTGTGTGTGTGTGTGTGTGTGTGTGTGTGTGTGTGTGTGTGTGTGTGTGTGTGTGTGTGTGTGTGTGTGTGCTGGATGCAGGAGCTCAATGAATGTAAGATTTCTAACAATTTCAGACGGATATAAATTTTTAACAAGTGTTTTCCCTGCTTGAAATACTTTACAAGCAGTTAACCTGAAATGCAAGAACAGTTGACAATAACGATATATCATTCCATTTTATTTTTTTAGCTCAATCAGAGGCGTAGGGGCCCGGGACTAGGCTTCTCATCCCCGAAATTTGCAGCGAGGGTAGCTAGCCTCACCCGTCCCTGAGTGGCATTATGCGAGCAATAAACTCCAACCAGTCTTTAGATGCCTTGCTGGTCTCATTTGGTTGAAGTATCTAATTCCCTAGACCACCAGGCACCATTTGGTTATATGGTTGCCACCAAGTGCAGTAAATGGTTTCCTGGGTTACACTGAACCATTTGATATGTCACCCAGGCAGTTACATGAAGACAGCACTAATCGAGTGAGTGGACGGTTGGTGCCCAGAATGTTTCCTTACTTGCCACCAAATTTTGAAGACAATATGCACCGTTATTGTTGGCAGATTTTTTTTTTTTCAATAAGTAAACAGAAATAAGGTAATGCCCCGAAGATAAAAATATCACTGAAACTTTTTACAGTGTACTAATGACATGAGAAGCGAAATGAAGTGAGAACTGTGGATTGGCACATGTGATCCAGGCTGTTGCAATCGGAGGAGCTGACAGACTAATATAACATACCGTATTGTGCACAGGATGACTTTTCCTCATTTTTTTAAGCAGAATGGAAGGGTGGAGTTGATTCACTGAACTAACAAGAGTGGCTTCTGTCTGTAAGCACTACAAACAGTTTTATTATTATTATTTTTTTGAATTAGTGCTTATAATATGGTTTCACACAGCATTTTTACGCTCCCGCCTGAAAAACGAGAGCGAGTTTTATGTTTTGTTCTGCGCGCTTTCGTGTGTGTGTGTGTGTGTGTGTGTGTGTGTGTGTGTGTGTGTGTGTGTGTGTGTGTGTGTGTGTGTGTGTGTGTGTGTGTGTGTGTGTGTGTGTGTGAACAAAATAGCTCAAACTGTTTTTTCCCAATGTTAACCAAACTTGGTGGCCGGGTAGAGGGGCAACCAAGACGTAGGCTTTTATTTTTATTTTTAAGGAACCGGTCAAAGATCTTGGTCACATGGATAGTCAGTGCCTGTCCTGGCAATTTCAACTTCACTTTTTATTCGAGTCTTATGAAACTTGGTAGAGGGGCTCAAACTATTGCAAGAACGAGGGTTTACGTATTAAAAACAATCGGTCAAAGTTCGTTCCATGCGTCTCCGTGCGAACAAAATGAATAAAAGTTTTATCTGACTTTGACCAAACCTGATGGTACTGTTGAGGATCAGCCAAGAAATTGATCTACTATTTTTTAGAACAATTGGTAAAAGGTTGAGGTCACATGTCAACTTATATATATTTTGAGAGCAAATTAGTCAAAGCTCAAGGTAGCTGGAAAAGGTCAAATGCCAAGGTCACAGGACATGATCGCAGTTTTAATATGATCTGGACCAAACTTGGTGGACGCATAAAGGGTCAGGCAAGATAAAAGTAATTCAGTTTTGAGAGCATTCTTTAGAAGGTCAAAGTCGCAAGGCAAAGTCAAATGTCTGACCCGTAGACCAATCGGTGGGAACGGTCTTTTGGCTGCTGCCGCATTTCTTCACTGCCATCTCTGGCCACAGTTCGACTGAGAGGAACAGTTACTATTGGACAAGTTCTTAAGACTGAGGGGCGAAGGTACAGGCAGGCAACACATTGTGATGGTCTTACTGAAATCACCGAGCTTTAGAAGTGGTTAATGCGTCTACTATGATGATGCCTCTTAATGTTCCACATTTCCTATGTCCAGATAATTCTACCTAGGCCTGCAGATTCCTCTCGCGCTGGAAGGGTAGTTACAGCCTTTTGTAACCCACTTCAGTACTAACGGGTGGTGATGGGGTAATGCCTTCATGGAGTGACACTGATATACCTGGGCAGCTCTTGTGCCTGGTTAATATCAACATCCCTCAGCTACTTCCCTATACACCCCAAAAGAGGATGGTGGACTGTGAGATTACAAAGACAGTACAAATGAAATCAAATAGCAACAAATCTAATGGTCCTTTCGAAGGTGTTTAAGATAGATTATATCTAACGTAACTATTCTATCTATCAGAGACAAGGATAGGAAAACAAGACGGCAAATCTCCCACCCACCAAACCCTAACCTGCAAGGGAAACATGTGTAGTCAGCATAAGGAACATGTCGCAGCTGTTGTAATATGGCTTCTGGTACGCCCTCCATGTTTTGAACTGCAAGGCATCTTACATCACAAATGTATTATTCAGAAGCGAACACGCTTAGCTTGAGATCAGAATGCAAAAACTTATCCAAACGGTTTTTAAAATGTTAGCACTGTAATCTTATCACAATTTACCACATTACAAGGCAAACTGTTCGATTGAAGAAGTATTCAGCTTCATGTGAGTGGAAACGCTTGCCAACATTTTTATGTCCATTGCTTCTAGTATAATACGAACAACCTGCTGTGAAGTACTTTTCGACAGTCATATTAACATTTCATTAGAAGATTTTTTTTTTCTTGAATTACTCGTAAATCTCCTCCTAGTCTGAGGCTGATGAAGGTAAACAGATACAACTCTTCTAAACGTTCCTGATATGTTTATTTTTTAGCCTAGTTATCATTTCTGTCATCCTTCGCTATACTCTCTCGAGTTTCCCCCAATATCTTTTCTTTTACAATAAGGTGACGAGAATTGGACGTAATACTCTAAGTGTGGGCGTACTGAGAGAGTATACAACGTGGGGACGATATTTTCCGATTTCCATGAATCAAATTTATTATTTTTTAAAGCGGGCTCTGTACTCTGTTGGCTTGGTTTCAAGTAACTTTTTATTACAACACCTGTTTTTGTTTCATTTCATGCTTTACACTGTCAAAGGGAACAATCCTGTAGTCCACCGACTTCACAGTTCGAATAAACCTGGGGCTACAGTTGCTATTACTACTACTACTACTACTACTACTACTATACAACTATTGCTACAACTACTACTACTACCACTACCATTACTAATACTAATACTGCTACAAGTGGACTTTCCCATGCTGAATAAAATCGTGTAGAGATAGTAAGAACAGCCAATTGGATGTCACTGTATTCAAATGTTTTTACTAAATTGGCCTAAATTTGCCATCTCTCAGTCTTGAATACACATTCGTGAAAAGATAATAGCGCTTGACTATGATCCTCACGAAGCATTGCTATGGAAAGGACGTAGAGCCGGAGCATTGTCTTTTTCTGTCGTTGAAGTACTTGATGTAAGCCGCTGAAGAACGAAGTTCTGTACAACTCATGGTAAATGAATGATCTCCACCATGCTACTCACGTTACAGATCGATTACTATGTTTACTCCAACTTGGTCCAAAACTGCCATGTTGCCAGTCATGAAGTGCTATGAAAAAGATGTAAGGCCGTACTGGTGTCTTCTTCTATCATTATGCTATGCGAATAAGCTGCGAAACGACGAAAATTCGGGCCAAATTAATATTAATAGAGCATAATTAACAACTAAATGGCATAGCAAATTACATTTATATCCCTGTGACTCACAGCCTCATAAACATGATGGTTGTGTCTTTTATCTAAAGAACGCCACTTTTACCTTCATTCTGGCTACTAACAAACGATATTACTCAGATTCAGAGAGCACTCTAATAGTAGTAGTAGTAGTAGTAGTAGTAATAGTAGTAGTAATAGTTGCAACCCCAGACTCATCTGAATGTGAACCCAGTGGACTGCAAGCTGAAGCTGTCCTCCTGCAGTCCAGTATCATCCTTTCGGGGGATAGGGTGGATTTGAGGGACGTTTGTATAGACGGGTAATGGAACCATCCAACTATGTCGGTGCCACCACGTGAAGGCGTCCCTCTCCAGCACCTTTCCAGTAGTGAAAGAAGTTAAAGAAGACCGACTCAAACCCCTTCGCTTCCAAAGATCTCGACAGCGTAAATATAACCAAGTACTGTAGGTGTAACACGAGAAATACAGAACTGACGTAGCACCATATTATAAGGGTTATCCAGGGTTGTCCGTAAATAATGCTACACTAAAAACTCACCTGGCATTATGGTAAGTGTTATGGGGTCGGCTCAGTCTGCTGGTGTGGGAGTGGGTGTGGCAGTCAGAGCAGGGAATGAATAAATGATGCAGGGTAAACACTGATAATGCTAACCGAGTCGTCTCCGCAAAACACAAGAATATGTTGGGTGGAGTGCATGAGGAGCGCTATATACGGACCACCCTGTAAATTGGAGGAGTGCCTTTCCCTTAGCGATCTGCATTTTTTACTAATACTGTGCAGGAGTAAGACCATTATACCACTTTTAAATGTGATATCCGCAGCGTATCACAGCGAGGAGGGTGGGTGTCGAAGGCGGCTTGCATTTACCTGAGGGAACTGGGCCATTCTCACAATTTTATTACCAAGTCAGGATTATCTGAAAGTCGATGAGTCTTAATTATCAGTAAGGAATGAGTCTCCTCGGTTACTATCAAATCGGCCCTCCAGTCTTACTACACTTGGCCAGCAACTGAGTTGAAAGGGGTTAGGGATCTTTGTCAAGTCAGAGTAAATGTGTAATAGTACCCATGAACCTGGTGAAGTGTTGGGAATGCTGGGGATAAGTTTCTTTTGATATGTCGTAAGCGGACTGTTTGATCTCGGAAACGGGCTTTCTACCGTACGGTCAGGGTTGGATACAATGTGGTTAACTTCCTCTGTTCAAGGACTTTTGCTGTTGCTTCTTCCACTTCAGTGTCTATTTAGTTTCGGCGAGACCTTTCACAGTGGAGAGGATCAATGGAGACTGTGTTAGATCCCTTTCTTTACTGCGTGAGGTACCCCCTAAGCTGAATATAATACTTCGGTGGTAGCAAGAACAAAAATATTACGTCGCTGAAATGTACGCGATTAAGTTAGTGAAAGAAAAAGAAACACTAGAGAAAGTAATATGTCACTGAAATGATGTGCATAGTTATTTAAAAAAAAAAATCTAGTTGGTGAGTGATCTTATTCGCCTCCTATCAACAACACAACGATGTCTTTATTCTGTTTTATTTTTGCTTGAGAATGCTAGAGTATCAAAAATGGCCTTAGGAGAATAACATAAAATAGTGCAGAATGATTGTAGTACAGTATAAAACGGTGTGGAATATTTGAGTGTATCCTAAAGACAATGTTAGAGTGACCTTCCAGTACAACTGCAATGGAAGTCAAGATGTTGGTGTTTTCGGGAATTACAGGGAGTAAAATGGTGTAGGATGGTGCACATTATGGTAATATGCTGTAGAATATGGTGAAGCATGGTGGAGAATATGGCATGGATGTGAAAAAGAATATGCTGAAGAATAGTGAACAATATCGTTAAGAAGAATACGGTGACGAAAGATGTGGAAGATGATGTAAATAAAAGTGCATGGTGAAGTATGGTACAGGGTATCTTGTAGACTGGGGTGCAGAATGACTCTAGTACGGTAAAGGTGTAGAATATTTTGTTGTATGCAAATGCTGTTACTGTGTTTCAGTTTTACTAAAGAGAAAATAATGCCATTGAAGGTTACATGGGGTGAAATGGTGTTAGGTGCAGGATGATTACTAATATAGTGTAATATATGGTGACGAATGATGGAAACGATAGTGTAAATGTGAAAAAAAAGGGGGGGGGTAGAATGATTGAGAAAATTATGTAAATATGCGGAAGAATGTGGTGAAGGATGGTAAGGAGAATCATGTAGACTGGAGGGCAGAATGCTTGTAGTACGGTGCAGCGCGGTGTGGAATATTTTGTTGTAAGGTAAAGGGAAAGTTGGTGTGGTGTTCCGGTGTGACTGCAGGGAAAGTCAAGCCATTAGGGTTTACGAGAGCAGGACGCTGGTGGTGGTGGTAGTGGCGGTAGTGGTGGTAATGGCGGTGGCCTCACTTCTGATGCTGCCCGCCCCAGGAAAGAGGCAGCTTTGGTGGTTTCTGTGGGCCTTCTTATAAACTCTTTTTCCTTTCATGACACCTCTGCACACTTCTAAACGTATGTTACTCGGGCAACTTACTGGCGGTTGGCTTCAGTTTACCAAAGGAGCAGCGTGGAGGAAATAGCGAGGTTTATGTTACAATTTCCGTATCCTTCCTGCACTACTTTGATGCCTTGTAACTTTAATCGTGCCCCCTGTAGAAGAATTCCTTTACGAGGACAGGACGTTGTTGGTGGCACAGGTGGTGGTAGTCGTGGTGGTCGCCCCACCCAGGAAAGAGACACGCTTGGTGGTTCTGGTGCTCATTTTTAGCAACTCCTTTGGTAGGATACATTTTTTTTTTTTTTCGTGTTGCATACAAGCGACTTCTCTGACGCTCGCTAGATGTCCGTCAGTTCGGGAGGAGAAGGAGTAAAGAGAAAGAGACTTTTTCTCATATGTATATATATACACAGTATAAAAGCCGCGTTGTTTATTTGTTTGTTTGTTTGTCCTTCAATCACGCCCAAACCAAGGGCCAGAGACCCACAGACCCATAAATATTCTGAATCAGGGTGACACTAGGATGGTTTTAGAAGTGTCAAAATTCAGATCTGGATCATTTGAGGTCACCGGTAGAGTGTTCGTCTTTTTGGCCAGGGCAACGCTGGGTACCCCTGCAGCCCAATTTTTGGCATGGAGGCTCACATGACCTCCAGTTCGGACATAGGCTATGTGAGGTTGACCTCCGAGGTCATTTATGGCCACTGGTCGGAGGTCATCTGAGGTCACCGGTAATACACATTCGAACAACTGGACCCAGGAGCCCAATTTATGGCATGGAGACTCTCATGACCTCTGGTTAGGACACAGGCTACGTGAGATTGACCTCCGAGGTCATCTGAGGTCACCGGTCGGAGGTCATTTGAGGTCACCGGATATAGTAAACAATTGCGCACAAATACTGTGCGTTAGTATGCGAAAGCTGAAACAGAAATTCCTGTACCTCTAATAATTCTTCTTCAAAAGCATAAGAGGTACATGGTCTTTCTGGAGCAGAAAGAAAGACTGAACTAGAACAAATAGGATTAGAGCTGTCGCCTTTTTTGGCCCGGCAACTCCGGCTACCCCTGCTGGTACACACACACACACACACACACATATATATATATATATATATATATATATATATATATATATATATATATATATGTATATATCCTTTATTGAGATAACCATAACATATTGGCAATACTTTATCAACGAGGGCAGGACGCTGAGGGTGGTGGCGGTGGCAATGGTGGTAAAGGCGATGGCCTCACTTTTGATGTTGTCCGTCCCAGGAAAGAGGCACGCAGAGTGGTTTCTGTTGCTCCTTTTGATCAACTTCTACGACCCCTTCCTTATTTATTCTTCCCTCAAGCAATTTCATTCACCTTAGCAAACACCGTTCGTACTTCAGGAGTAAAGTTTCCATTGCTCCTTTAAAATGTCAACCACTGTGACGCTTTTCTTTACTCTGGTGGTGATAACTAATGATTATACTGTATTTACGAAAGCAGGATGTGAGTGGTGGTGAAGGTAATAGTAATGATAGCGACTGCAGCGGGGGTAAGGTAGTGGGGGTATATGATGATAATGATGACTGTAGTAGTGATGGTGGTGTTCTCATTTCTCATACTTCCTGCGAGAGACAGGGAGGTATCTGATTCATTTTTCCTGTCAGACCTTTGGCTAGGATGATGGCTTCCTTATTTTACTTCTGCTACTTTCAGGTCATTTGATTTAGCTCTGGAAGAACTCCTTGCTTACTAAGGAAAGAAAGATGCAAATGTTTTTCTTTTATTTAACTATTTTTCTCACAACTATGGCCTGTTGGTGCTACTTAAAGGCGATCTTATTTATCAATGACCTGCATTAATAAAAGGACGAGAAAAGGAAACATGAAGAGAGATATATTTGGCTCACTTCCTTTACTTGGTTCTGCACCACTGTGACGATTACTTATGGTCGTACTGGCTACAGAGAATTTTCCTAACCCCTTTGTAAGAATGACGTACATTTTGGTGAAGTCTTGATACGTACAGACGATTCCATTCAGCTTAAGCGAGGTGTCAGGTAGTGAAAGGGTTAATGAAAGGTATATATAAAACCTCTACAGTTACAAAAATTCCTCCTAACAGAATCTAATCTTTGGAACCAGCAACGAATAAATAGAAAATAAATTACTAGATCGAAGGGGTTAAGGAGTACAGGGGGATGGTGGTGGTGGTGGTGGTGGCGTGGTAATGGTGGTGGCTTCTCCTTTGATGCCGCCCTGCCCCCACTAAGAGCAAAGAGAGAGGGGTCACTGTTGCTCTTTTCAAACCCTCTGATGTCTCCTTTACTTTATTCTTGCTTCTTGCGAATTATTTTATTTAAGGTTAACAAAAGCAGGGTGAGCAGGAACGTAAGGCTACATGTTTTTACTTCTAAATTAGTTCTCTTCTACTCTGACAGCTTATTTAACATTAATCTTGCTCCCAACACAGGATTAGGAACTGTAATGGGTGGTGCAGGAGGCTTCGGAACAGTTCTTTCTTAGCATGTATTCTGAACATTACACTCAATATCCTCTTGTGTGTTACTGAAGCAAACTGTCGAGACTCAAGCGACGTAAATAACGTACACAGAAGTTAGGGTACAACAAGGTGTATAAGTCGCTAAGAATGTGCAGTGACGCGTCCTGTGCCACTGAGAACACGACACAATATTAACGAGGGTAGGACGCTGGTAATGGTGCTGACCTCAGGTTTGATGTTTGAGAGAGAGAGAGAGAGAGAGAGAGAGAGAGAGAGAGAGAGAGAGAGAGAGAGAGAGAGAGAGAGAGAGAGAGAGAGAGAGAGAATACAAAATTCGCCTTTCCTTTATAAAGTTTTTTTTTTTCTCTCATTATTCTCAGCGACCTTATATAATGAAGGCCTGACTAAAAAGAAAAGCAGAAGGAGAATGGGCGTTTCCGATTAACTCCTGCAATATCCATAATTGTTTCGTGCCAGCCACTGAGGACTTTACCGACCCTTTCAATCCGACACCCCTTCACCACGAGGACACCGTCAAACAAGTATTCGTGCTACTTTCGACGATTTTATTCAGCAAAAGCGTCTCTAAAACACATATCATAACAGCTCCTGCAGTTTGTTAACGGATTTTCATAAATTTTCTCGCTAGTTACATACAGTATCAATCAACGGATGTTTACGGCATCTTGTTGACGAGGACAGAGTCAGTGTTCATTTACTCCTGCACGATATCATCTGCTATGTCTATTTTTGTAGCTTACTTACTGCTCAGTGACCTTAAAGGCAGTCATCCACGATAGGTTTAAGGTGTGAGAAGAGGAAGATCTGCGACATAACTCCTGCAGTATAAAAACTAAACGATAGTACTGACAAACGTGAGCGCTGCGTCTGTCGTTCCCTTTGTTGGTTTGAAATTGGGCAGTGCAAGGGCCACTCCAACTGGTTAGAAAGAAAGAATCAGTATAAAAAAACGTCTAATATTCATTATTTTAAATTTACCTTTTCTATTGTTTATATCTATGTCTTCTATTTTTAAAAATATTTGCTTATGATTTTTTTCGGAGCGGTTGGAGTCGCCCCCAGTAATTTGTCCCTAATTTTTCGCATTTTGCGCAAGGCGTTCGTCAGCTGGACTTGGCGTAAAATTGTACTGGAATGTGATTGACAGAAATGCCTTCATCGTCATATATTTGTTACCGTCATACAATATTGCCAATAAATATTAGCCTACCTACTGTAATGAATTTATCGTGTATTTGTCTGTGAATGAACGATGATATGATGCAGGTCACGAAAATCCACAAACTATATAACTGCAGATGCTTGTGAATCAACCTTGAGATGATTCAGGTGTGGTAATGGACAACCACATAGCTTGTGAATTATAGTGAAATTCTGTGTCATGAAACCACATACAATCGCAGTTCCTTCTAGCTGCCTGTGAATGAACTATGCAATGTTGCAGATGAGATCATGAAACTCCACATACTAGTATACCCACAGTCTGTGAATGATCCATGAGATGATTTATTTAGACACTGAACTTCTGTGGAACCGCAAATGCTTGAGAATCAATTTAAATTCTCTCACTACCACAAACGAAGGTAGGATACTTGTTATTCGTGATGCACCTGATAATTTTGCCAAAATAAGTCCTGGCAGTCAAAAGAATAAGATCGTATATCATTACCTCCATATTATTCTTGGTATCTACTGTCAGTATTTATCAGTTCAATATAGTGTTCTTCGACTTTCATAAAACTTCCGATCAACAATCGATCGCCTAAGATAAGAAAACCGGGAACTAGTAGAATTAGTAATGCTGCATCAGGTTCATCTGGAATTTGAACACGGTGGACCGCAAACAAAAGTTGCACACAACCTGCAGTCCACCATCCTCCTCATGGGGGAGGGAAATTGAGGGACGCTTGTTTAGCCAGGCAGTGGGGCCGCTGTACTATATCGGCGCCACCATATGAAGGCATCCCTCTCCAAAACCACACCTAGAACTAACAAATATAAACTAATAGCGCTTTCCCTGCCAGTGTGATTTGCCTCGCGGTACTAAGCAGTCAGAAGGAGGGGAGGATGGGGAAGAGGGAAGATGAAGAATTGAAGGTCGGGAGCCAAGGAATGAGCAGGATCGGCTGGAATACTGATAAGCGGTGGAGCTGGGAAGGAAATTATGCCCTGTGACTTTACACTCCCTCTTCTGTCTTTCCTTCCTTCATTCTTTCCACTTCCTTCAGCCTGTGGGTGACTCTACACTGAGTGACAAGCCAAATGGTTTCCTGTGCACCAGGAAACCATTTACTACGCTGGGTGGTAACCATATAACCAAATTTTGGCGCCTGGTGGTGTAGTGGGTAATTATTGCGCTCCAGTCGGATTGAGCCGGTGAAGGTTTATATCCAAGGGAAGGTTGGGGTTGATTGCTCATGTAATGCACTCATGGATGAGTGAGGCTGGTCACTCTCATCTTAAATGTCGGGACCAACTGCCTAGCCCCGGCCTCCTACGCTCCTCATGGGGCAATGTAGGATTGGATGATGGATGGATGGATGGATAATTGCTGTTGTGTGAGTAGTGACTGAGTGAGGTGACGATTAATTTCAAAACATCGGGGAATATAAGTATCGGAGGTTCAGGAAAATGGGCGTGGAGGTCAAAAACAAAACAAAACGAAAATGGGTGGGTTGGGCTGTAATTATGGTGGGGAGAGGCGTGAGTGGTTCCTGAGAATATACCGTATGGAAATGGGTGGTGATGGTTTGATGATTTGAGTGTGGTGACGATTTATTCTCTCTCTCTCTCTCTCTCTCTCTCTCTCTCTCTCTCTCTCTCTCTCTCTCTCAAAAACAATATAAAAAGACAATTCTTCCATATACCGGTACCTGGATTCTCTAGACGCAGATAAAAAGATAAAGTTACACACACACACACACACACACACACACACACACACACACACAACCCCAGGCACCCCAGGAATGGCCGTGGCGTGCGTGGGAAGGATTAGCTTTCATTTCCACGGAAGCGACCCAGCGTGTGGCCTCGCCCTTGCGTTAAAGCCCCCTTTCACTGCCTGGGCGCCTTTGACCCCCTCAGACCGACGCCATTGTATTCATCTGTATTCATTTTATTCTTGTTACACACAGTCATAAGCAAAAGATTCGCTGACACATCTCTGCTGGCTGTGGGAACGGAAGGCGCTACATGAGCCCTTTTTGTGTTAGCTATATGTAACACAACGAAAAAAGTGTGATCAGGAAAGGTTTTCTATGTCGACTGGGGAGGAATGAGAAACAGAGATGGTTGAACATATGCTGGCAGAGAACCATAAGCGAACTTTTGCTTATGGCTGCACACACACACACACACACACACACACACACACATACTCAAAAGGTATTAGTGCACAATATGAGTAAAACATTATGACTCCACACAACGAAGAGCACTGAAATATTAGTGGTCAACCTACATCGCCAGCCAGCTAATGTATACGGTAGGCATCGGACCCCCTGCGCACCGATACTTTTTTTTTTTTATCTTGTGCACAAACATGATTCGCCCAATCCTTTTTTGCCACAGCAAGGGCTTAGGGTCCCGGGGCTAGGCTACTCAGTCCCGACATTTAAGGCAAAGGTGAGCTGCCTGACTTGCCCCTGATTGGCACTGTATGAGCGACAGGTACAGTACCACAATCAGTCCTCAAATGTAAACCCTTGTGAGTACCATCCGGCTGAAGTGCCTTGACCCACTAGACCACCAGTCGTCCTTTTGGTTATGTGGTTACCACCCAGCCTAATAAATAGCTTCATGGATTACAAGACACCTTTTGACATCTCACTCCGTGTAGAGTCGCTTTAAGGGTGCACTACAGTGAGTGGATGGTGAGCGCCCCCACCTACCACTGCTTATTCTTGCTGTTTCTATATTATTCAGGACTTTAGAATTTTTTCGAACTTGAAAGGCTAGATATAGCCTTCATTCACCCATTCCCTATAAGCAGTCTCACAAGAGTTGAACCAAATAGTCTGCCGGTGGCCAGAATAAATCAATGAATAATATCGCCTAACTGGAGAAGGTTAATTTATTCCTCCTGATTGCCGACAATTTTATTCGGTCACGAAATCTCTTACCTAGCGGGCTAAGATCGCGTCCACTTGCTGGTTGAAGGGGGCGGCTGCAGATGGAGGAGTAAGATACAGCTTACGTGTACCTTGTCATTACTACAGGTTATTGTAAACTGCATAAAATCGCATGTAGGCGGCAAGAATATTGCAGGAAAATACATTATCGAAAGGAGGATGGTAGAGTGCAAGAAGACAATGTCAGCGTGCAATCCTCCTGTTAATTTCAGCCTGCAGTCCACCGGGTTTAAGTCCAGATGAGCTAAGGTCACAACAACAACAAAGGCGATAATCACTGACAGCGGTTCTTTATCAACAGGTATTTAGAGTCTCGCCCCATAAAATTCCTCCTCATCACCCCTCTCCCCTCGCCGTTCTCCTGTAAGATGTTCAATTAATTACACTCTTATTACCTAAACTTGGCGGACATTTTCGCCTTTTTGCATCTAATTTCACGTAATCCAGTGGGTGGACGAATGGACACCGAAGCGTGGTATATTGACATACAGAAATATTGATTATACACCCCCCCACATGGTCATAAACAGAGTCACATTATTATAAATTGATTCCACTTTCATAAACATCAGTCAAAAGCAGGATATACATGTCCACCCTCCTCCTTCATCATATTTCGATCTCATAAAAAAAAAAAAAAATGCATTCTTTTCATTATTGTTGTTTGGTTCATCTAATTAGAAATACCTTACCAAACGAAAGGAATGCTTCATTGTGAGAGACGGGAAGCTGTCACATACGGACGTAGTGAGCGATTGGTGCTTAAAGGTGCTGCAGTTTGGGCATTTAAGTTGTTCATGCCTAACCCCGGTCTGTTTGGCCATGCGCAGCCTTCAAACACAGATAAGCAACTACCGCAGGGCTGTCCTATAGGTACAGTTCAGCACAGCACATACACTGCTTGGAATTATCACCCGCTCGTGGCAGAAAACATCTCACCAGGGTCAGATTCAAGTTCTCTCCCACGGCGATGTGCAGGGAAGTATGAGGAGGTTTGGCTCCCGGGTGGACGCCACAGATATTTCCCTCCGTCCAAGATACAAAGCGTTACCATGTATAGGCTCATTGTCAGCACCGTGAAATTTAAGTAAACAGACAAAACGGTAGTGGTAGGTGGTGGCGACCATCCTCCACTCACTTGATGTAGTGCTGCCTACTTCTTCCTTAGCCTTATCATTCTTTTTCCGTGCCTACCCTCCTCTCTTCCTATTTCTCCCATCTTTCCTGTCACTTCTTATTGCTTTTCTTCCCTTTGCTGGTGGCTTTACATTGAGTGACAAGCCAAATGGTTTCCTGTAAGCCAAGAAATCATTTACAACGCTGGGTGGTAACCATATAACCAAACCATACGTGTTCCCTACGTGTCAACAAGTGGGTTGGTGGAGAGTTAGTGCCCATCCCCGTAAAACAAATAACTCAAAGTCAAATGGCCACCCCTTATGGGATTATGGCGTCTGGCAATAGATAGATAGATAGACAGACAAAAGGGAAGGGCAGATTGGGTACTGACTAGGAACTGGAGACAAGCCTGATAATGGTGTAACTTTGACAGTTAGATTTCGAAAAACTGCTGTGTAATCTGTCCTTCAATATCCTACTTCTGGGGGTATTTGTCTTTCTTGGGAGAGAGAGAGAGAGAGAGAGAGAGAGAGAGAGAGGAAAACCAATGATGCAGACACTATCGCAAGCTTTTGACGAACTGCTGTAAAGGTCAATATTTTTTCCGCTGCCATTCTGGAGGTAGTATGTAGCGACACCTTAGCACCTTTTATAAGCAAGTTAGGCAACATCTGCAACAGTATATCCAGGCTTTGCGACGTCTGTGTGAAGATACGGTGATAGAGATAATGTGGATGGAGCGAGAGAGAACCTGGACAGAACGATAACATGGATAGAGCAAGAGAGGGTGGATAGAGCAAGAGAGAGTCGATAGAGCGAGAGAAATTCTGGACAGAGAGAGAGTCTGTACAGAGCGAAAGACACCCTGCATAGAGCAAGATGATCTGATTAAAAGCAAGAGATTCTAGATATAGGAAAAGAATCTAGATAGAGCAAAAGACTCTTGAGACAGACCGTGAATCTGTTGAGAGCGAGAGAGAATCTGGATCAAGCAAGTGAGAACCGAAACAGAGCTGGACAGAGCAGGGGAACAGATAGAACGAGGGAAAATCTGGAAAGAGAGAGTGAATCTAAATGCAGCGAGAGAGAATCTGGACGAAGCAAGGGAATCTGGGCAGAACGAGGTATTAAGAGGGCTGGGTGAGACCTGGCCAGAGCGGACTCCCACCCACTTCAAAGGCTGAATATGAATGTCTATATACTGTAAAGCACTGGATTCAGGCGGCCACAGATTTGCCTCAGCCTTGTCCCCATTCACCCAACGTGAGGATTGCGGGACCAGGCGCCGTATGATAGGACACTCTCTTAAGATATATTGTGTATAAAATTGCATGTTTGTGCTTTAATCTAAACTCAAACAGCTACTAACAGAACCAAACGAATGCATTGTTGTGGTTTTTACTGCTGTTTTTGTTGTTATTGTTGTTGTTGTTGCTGTTGTGGCCCAGGTTCATCTGAAACGTGAACCCGTTGAACCAATCTGCTCTCTCCATCGTCCTCCTTTCAGGGTTGTGAGGCATTTGCATAACCAGGCAGCTGAACCACCAGATTATAGAACATGCAAGTGTTCGTGGGCCCTTCGGGCCCCTCGCACTTGCTCTTGCAAAGGGCTCTCGCATTTATGTGCTGTTGTTGTGTAACGCTGTCATTTGGATTTTTTGCTGCTAACCAATTAATCGTGTTATTTGCAGCTTCGGAAATGGAACCCAAGTTGTCAGAACGCAAGTCCGAAGTACACACACAGACACATGGCTACTACTACAGTTTATAATTCGTTCTACCCTTAGGCAAAAAATTCTATAGAGATCCTATACTGGGCTTCGGGAGCAGCGTTTTTTACTCAAAATGTGATCGCTTATTATATATGGTAAAAGTGTTTCAATCGTGATGGGACCAAGTTTTTTCACATCAGCGATTTTTTGGGAGGGATTTTTGTGCCAATTATTGTGCGATAAGAATGTGTAGTTTCGGCTGCCCAAAACACACACACACACACACACACACACACACACACACACACACACACACACACACACACACACACACACACACACACACACACACACACACACACACACACACACACACACACACACACACATGGCTAGTGCTATAGTATATTAGAAAGGCGTCTCTCTCCAGCACTAAGTGAACAACAACATAAGAAACTGCAACAGAAATCTATTCCAACAATACTTCATTGTCATGGAGCCTTGCCTGATCGTAAAAACCTCCTCTGAACCATTGTGAATGCGACTCCCATATGCAAAACTTCACTGACAGTTCGTGGTCTAGAACTGGGTGTTTTATGTCTAACTGCTTAACACTTCAATGATGATGTTGAAGCCAAGCTCCTGTTTTTTTATGGATCTTTGTTACTATTATTATTATTATTATTATTATTATTATTATTATTAGTAGTAGTAGTAGTAGTAGTAGTAGAGGTGTTGGTGGTGGTGGTGGTGATTGTTGTAGTACAAGTTGTACTGTAACAGTACCATAATAGTAGTAATAGTAGAAATAATGATAATAGTAGTAGTACTATTTGTAGTAGCAGTAGTAATATAAGTAGTAGTATCCCTTTATATCAATATTTTTCTGGCTTTCTGGACTGTACGTCACTTCACCTGAAGGTTCGAGAGGAGGTGTGGATGATGATGTTGATGATTAATCCTTCGAAGCAGGATGTTATTCCTGGCAACTTGTCCTTTACTATTGTGTGTGTGTGTGTGTGTGTGTGTGTGTGTGTGTGTGTGTGTGTGTGTGTGTGTGTGTGTGTGTGTGTGTGTGTGTGTGTGTGTGTGTGTGTGTGTGTGTGTGTGTGTGTGTGTGTGTGTGTGTGTGTGTGTGTGTGTGTGTGTGTGTGTGTGTGTGTGTGTGTGTGTGTGTGTGTGTGTGTGTGTGTGTGTGTGTGTGTGTGTGTGTGTGTGTGTGTGTGTGTGTGTGTGTGTGTGTGTGTGTGTGTGTGTGTGTGTGTGTGTGTGTGTGTGTGTGTGTGTGTGTGTGTGTGTGTGTGTGTGTGTGTGTGTGTGTGTGTGTGTGTGTGTGTGTGTGTGTGTGTGTGTGTGTGTGTGTGTGTGTGTGTGTGTGTGTGTGTGTGTGTGTGTGTGTGTGTGTGTGTGTGTGTGTGTGTGTGTGTGTGTGTGTGTGTGTGTGTGTGTGTGTGTGTGTGTGTGTGTGTGTGTGTGTGTGTGTGTGTGTGTGTGGTTCAACCCCTAAGCCATTTTTTAATTTTAATGAAACATCCCAGGCGATTTCTTCTGGTTACAGGGAAAGTCTTCTACAATTTTCCAACCATGATTTTAGGGAGGAAGGATCGTCCCCTCTCACCAAATTAAAAATTCTCAGAAATAGTGAAAGGAGGACAGACAGGGCTCATTCCCCTCACACTATCGGCATAAGAAGATTTAAGCTTCATTTTGTTGTGTGGCATCACTCCCGTCCAACGAGGGTCTTCTGTATTTTCTCAGTTTAATGCTTATTCTTGCCGTAAAGACGACTGAAATAGTCTTAAGTTTCCATTTGATCTAACCACTTCGTTTTGTATTTTTGTTCTCTGTTCCATGTTCATTCTTCACCTGCCGACAGGAATACAATACATTTTACTCCCTTCAGTCCGATGACGTACTTTTAATACTATATTTGCTGTTAACAGAAGCTTTTATTCGTCTTAGAACACCCAAGATGTGAAGAGGTTATGAAGGCTGCACTAACCCCTCCAGTTCGAAAAGTTTCTCCACACACGATGAATGGCGTCGGAAGATATCAGGAATACTAATAACAGTACCGTATTTGCAGTCCCGGCTCTTCTGAACGTGAACCCAGTGGACTACAGAATGAAACTACCCTTTTTCTGCAGTTCCCCGTCCCTCTCTCAGGCGTTAGGGAGGGAAGTGAGAGAAGTGTGTATAAAGGGTAGCTCCATCACCCAGTTATGTCGGTGCCACCACGTGTAGGCGTCCATTTCCAGACCAATATCAGGAATAAAAACAAAAATGGATCATGGTATTGAAACGGCTAAGCCTCCTCTTGTGCTGGGACCCGGCTGTGTGGTGTGCGAATAAAGAGATGCAATAAGGTGGCCACATGCACACAGTCGCTCACCTTCACCTTTGTTTGAGAAGCTCCCGGGTCGGCAGGGGGCGTTGAGAACATTGTTTATTTTGCCGCACGAGGGGAGAGAGAATGCGGTTGGAGAGGATAAAGTTGGAGAGTGGAAGGATGGCGAGGCCGTTGCTCTGTATAAGTTAAAGGCAGGAATGGGTTGCCGGAAATAGTGGCTGGGGGGTGTTTCTTATCCATCTTTATGCCATTTGCGTGAATTTTGTATTTTAGTTGGAGACAGCAAGGACAACGGTGCCATCACCCTGTTGTGTTGCTGTTGTTCCTCAACTCTGGTCATGTCTGACCCAGCAGACACATCGACCGCAAATATGCAACTGCCTCTACTGGGTAGCCCCTTATGTTCCCTTCATTACCTCCGCCAAGGAGGTTATGACCTCACCCCTGTCCGTTTGTTTGATCGTTGGTTGGTTGGTTTGTGAGCAAGATTACACAAAAACTACTGGACGGATTTCCACGAAACTTGGTAGAAGAATGGGCCTTGGCCCAGAATAGACTCCAATAAATTTTGGTGCCGATCCGGATAAAGGTGCGGATCCATGAATTTTTTTTCCTTTTCTCAAACGTTGCCAGATAGGGATTTTTCGACATTTTCGTAAATTTTTCAGTGAATACTACATGGATCTTGATGAAAAAAATCAGGCACATTTAGGATGTTGGTATCTACGAATGTGTACAGTTTGGCGCGGGTGTTACAACTTATAGGGTTATGAGTTTGTTGTTGGATTAGACTTGACTGAATTAAAAGGAACTGCATGTTGGGCCCTGGCGGAGGTATGCGCTCTAGTGAGTGCCATTCTAGTTGTTGATGTTATGTCTGTGTCTGCTTGTGGTATGTGGTGTGCAGCGCTCCATAATGTGTTAACAGTTTGTGTGGACCTATTCTAAAAGAGGGGCACGTGTCATCTGTGATTCTACCCAACCCAAATTTAAACTGCTAACTGAGGAGACCTGAATGATGTCCTGGTTTAAACCTGGCTAAGTGAAATCGATCATTTCCATTTAAGAATACCTTTGATCGGTGGTTATCGGGCTAAGAGACTTGTAGGATGGTGTTCTGATCGAGGTGTTGTTATTGCCCTGATTGTGAAATGAGTATGTAGGTGTTTTTTCATTGCTGGTGCCTGAGCGAAGTCGGTGCCATGTAAAAGTTAAATGTACGGATCACCATAAATAGCTTACACCTTTATAAGTTTCCATAAGCAGCCTAATTCTCTAGTAGTTTAAGTGTTTTGTATTTATTGGTATTCATCTCTATTACGTACCTGTGAATCTAGTATTTTAGTTAAATAGTGAATGGATAGAGAAGTTGTTCTGTAAATGGTGAAGGTATAAGTTGCCACAGGTAGCCGAAATCGACAGTAGCTGAGTATTTTTTTTTTTTTATTATTCTTTTGTGTTCAACTTCATTCCATATATGTGAATTTCATATTTTAGTTGGATAATGCTTGCATGGCTGTAACGTTGTCCTCTAAAGTATAAAAAAAAAAAAAAAAAAAAAGAGAAAGAAAAAAGGGCTACAGGCTGTGAGAATCTGCGTGTCTCAAATGACTGAAGTTTTATTACATTCATCTCCAGTGGCTTTAAGTGGAGGCAGGACTCTGGGGGCTTGAATGGTGATTGAATGCGAGTGTAGCCCATTTCACTGGACATGTCGTTGATTAGTTCTCCTGCTGTCGTATTCTTTCCTTTTCCTGGCTTTCTGTACCCTCCCTCACCCCACCTGCAGGAGCGGAAAAGAGGCGGGACGATGATGACGATGATGATGATGGGTTTGAGTGTCCTTGCATTCTTCTGTGCTATTTGCGTCAATATTATACTTCAGCTGTAGACTGGAGGGATGGAAGGGTAGAAGCGGTGTAAATGATGAAGACACACGTTACCATTAATAGCCATCATCTCTAGTGTGCGGAGTGTCTTGTATTCTTTTGAGTATATCTGCCTGGATGATTGTCTGACCGATGTAGTCAATAAGTTTTAGGTCTGTGCTCGTGTATATCCTAGTCAACGCTACAAGAAATATCCTACAAGTCTAATGTTTGGAGAGTCTTGCGTTGTTTTGAAGTGTTATATCAGCGTGTATTTATATCTGAGCGTTGTGTTATGTTTTTCCGAGGCCTGACAATGTATTAAGTGATAAAATGAGATTAGCGTTACAGATTGCCAAAAATAACTTACATCTCTAGTGACTGCAGTGTCCTGTAAATGTTCTCCACTGAGCAATGGCTTCAGATTTGTATTTCATTTGAACAGAGTAAGAAGAGCTAGGTCATCGTCCTGGTGGCCTAATCGGTAAGAAAATTATCTGTTGTCCTATTCGACACGAGTTTGATTCGCGGCCGGGGCAGCGAACAGTTTAAGAATTTAAATTTCGTTAAGACAGACTTTACTGAGCTACCATAAGATCCAACGACATGTCATAAAAACGTCCCTGCTAAAACAAACATATTTTCTTTGTGAGACAGGCGTATCATGCATGCAGTATGGACGATGGGTGATAATAACGCCGACGTGTGACAAGTGGAGGTGTCTGGTACGTAGGAGGACTGTTGTGCCTCCGGGAACGGGCTCTTAAACCTATGCCCAAAGTCTAAAACGTGAATGAAAAAGAAAGTGTAGAACGTACAGCTTGCCAGATATACTTCTCGAATGGCGAGAGTTTTTATATTCTGAGTGAATTAGTCTGTATATTTGCTTGAGTTTTGCAATAATGATTTTCTTTTTTTTAACCCAGTGCAAGGCCATACTGATTAAAGAAGTAAAAGTCTGCGTAAGGTATATTTGCGTGAATGAAGTGTGTAAGAAAAGTCGAGTCATGTTCTTGTAAAATTTCAAGGTACAGCATACGTGGCCAGAAATAGCCTGAATTTGTGGGAGGAATGCCTTGTATTTTTTCGTTGTATGATCTGCTGTTACATACGCTTCAGTGCTGTACTATAAATTTCCCAGCCCTGTGTAAGCATGAGAAAGTGAAAGGTAATGATAATGGTCACAAGAAATACGTAACAGCACCAACGGTTGGAGTATCCAGCGTGTTCTATAGTATATAATTTACCTGAATGTTATACTACCCACTACATCACTGACGCAGAGTTTATATGTATGTAACAAAAGATAGATCCCTGACTGACATTTACGAAACTTTAAATATATAAAAGTTCAGCCTCTAATACATATTATGAATTCGATCCCAATTGAAGTCTTCTCATGGTTATTTTGACCACTTTTGTACTCCAGCGACGGTCAAGCCATTGCAGGTGCCAGCGAATATACTTGCATGTTATCTAGGCCAGCGAGAATTTATTGAGTGAAATCTGACAGTGAAAGTTGCCAGAAGCGCATCATTAGATGTTGAAGTTTCCTGTATATTTGTAACAGTATATCTGCTACTAAATGTGTTAGGAAAGTGTAGTGCTGAATTTTTTGGCCTGTCCAAGCTCTCAGTGATTAAGGAGGGGAAAATTGAGGGTAAAGCCTGCCAGAAATATATTACTAAATGTTATGGTGTCCTGCTGTTATATGTAGTATCCCTGCACGTATTTTTGGGTTGGAAGTAGCGTGAAAATTTCCCAGGCCCGTGGAATCAAAACTAAAAATTGATGGTACAAATCAGCACACGCAGCCAGGATCTCCCTTGTTTGGAGTGCTTGTTATCATCAGCATTGTATTTGGCTGGACGCTACAGCATGGTTTTTATTAATATGTAGATGTGGGCAAATATTTAACGATTAAGAAAGTAAAAGATTGCAGTAATGGCTTCCACATATGAGTCCCTGGTTCCTGCTACCCTTGTATTAATCTGTAGTATATCTGCTTCTGTAACTGCGTGGGAGTTATGTTACAGGATTTAGTAACACCCACCACCTTGTAGGCATTTACTGATTAAGGCAATTTTCAGATAATAAATGTTCACGACAGGGGCTTTGCTGTTGCCACTAATCTCGTCCTGCTTCCTGGAGACTTTGTGCTAATTCTTATTATATTTAGTGTTTATTGGGGCTGGAAAGAGATGCCTTCACGTGTTGGCACCGATATGACCTTGCGGCTCCACTGGTCGGTTACACAAATATCCCTCAATTCCCTCATTATCCCCCAGAAGGAGTAATCTGGCTGAATATTTGGTGCATAATTAGAGCTTATTAGAGCTGGTGAGAGATGCCTTCAAGTGGTGACACAAATATAACCATGCAGCTACTTGACCCTCAATTCCTTTATTATCATCCCCCGAAGGAAGGATAATGGGCTGCAGGAGAGGCAAATTCAGTATGAGATCCACTGGGTTCACGTCTAAGATAAGCCTGGGACCACAACAGGAATATAATGGATGGTCCATAAGTAGCGTCCCACCAGAAACTCGTCTGTTGCGGGGACGGCTCAGCTTGCGTGCGAATAGGGAAGCGAATAAAGGATGCTGGATAGACCTAACACTGTCTGAGCCCTCCCTGCAACATGCGAGACTACGCTCGGCGGGGTGGAGGAGGATCGTTATAAATGGGTCACGTTTTAAATGCTCTGAGTGCTGGATAATAGATTTAAGTAACATCAGCCACTGTGCATGCATATAGTAATTCCTAAGGGAAGCATGTTTTCTGATTCTAATTCTACGTTTCGGGCAGCTAGAGTGTCCTGCATTTACCTGTGAAATGCATCTTATGTAATAACTCTGACATATTTTGACTGTGCATGCATAGGCACTCAGGTAGTATGTGCAGACGGTAGTGTATTTTCTGTTGCCATTATCACGTCCATGATGACAGGGCTCCCTAAATTTGCCTGCAGTATATCAGCTTTTAAAATGCTTGAATTCTGTAAAATAAATTTGATTTTTACCTACCACCGTACAAGAATATTGTCATTCAGGTATACTATATTGACTCTAACTTGGACCAGCGTCCTTTGCAGATTATTTCACGTAGCTCCCTGGCACAGGATAGTCTTACGGATCTACATCCTTTATAGCACTTCTTTGTATCTAGCTTCGTATTCTAGTGCTAGTTTCATGTTACATTTCAGCATTCAAGATGGAGAGACGGTAATTTTGGGACATGTTCAAGTAAAAAGAGTATAACAGAAGCCGATAGTAGAGGACATTCTGTTGTCAACAATGCGTCCACGATTCCTGAGGTGTCGCGTATTCAACTGACGTACTGTACATTGGCTTAAAACCGCCACAATAGCTTAGTTATACTATTATTATATGCTTGAATGGGACGCCTTCACGTGGTGGCACTGATATAAATGAGCGGCTCCTCTGCTCAGTTATACAAACGCCTCTCATTTCCCTCCATGTCTCGTGAAAGGTGGACGGTGGACTGCTGGAGGGGGCAATCTCAGCCTGAAGGTCATCGGGATCACGTATCAGATGAGCCTGGGGCTACTACTACTATTGCTACTAACACCTGACACTGTGCAAGCATATAGCCATTCTGTCGATAAAATGCTGAAGGCATTTTTTTTTCTGTCGCCATATTAACTGGGTGGAAAATTTTCCGTTTTGTAGCATATATATACTTCTTGTCTCCTTTTTTTTTTTTTTTTTTTTTTTCGAACTAGTGGCTCATCCGAATGTTAACTTGGCGAACTGCAGACCGAGCGTGCTTTCTCCTGCCGTCCACTCTTCTCTTCCAGAGGGTATGGAAGAATTTGAGGGAAGTTTGTGTAACCGGGCAACAAGGTTACCCTGCTATATCGGTGCCGCCACGGGAAGTCGTCCCTCACCAAAAGCCAAGCCAAGTTTAGTATCAATGCTGTGCCCTTTCCATCATGAACAAAAGGTAATATTTATGGAGAGAGAGAGAGAGAGAGAGAGAGAGACACACACACACACACACACACACACACACACACACACACACACACACACACACAAAAGCAATATTATCGAAAGCATGAGAGAACGATTGCAAAACGAACAGCAATAATTCAATTCCAACTGCCTTTTAATCACATCTGAATATTTGAAAGAGTCTGGCGTCGACCTGTGACCTTCATTATTAACCTTTTTTGCTATGACTCTATTTCTGTCCGTCACTCTCACGTGGCAATAAAAGCATAAAAAATAATAATGGAGCTCTAGCACACTCACGAGCACTAATTTCTGTTCAGGGGTACAACCTCTCTATTTCAGTATACCGGAGGAAGAGGGGAGGGGGCCGGGGGACGAAACGAACTCCACCCACCTCTCTCCGAACACACAACCCTCCCCCACACCCCCAACCCAACCCCCGCCCGTCATTCATAACTGGCAGTTGCACCTCAAACTGACCACTTGCCCACACAGTTATTACACAAATATAATACGCTAGGATGTGAGAAATATATATAACTACCAATACATGGAGCCTCTTTGGTACAGTGGTAAAGTGTGCGTTTTCATACACTGAAGAACGAGGGTTCGCGCCCCGCCAGGATAATAAATTTTGGGAGCGTTCTTCCGGCCACGTACTGCATTGGCGGACATAAGGGATGCTGTGGCTGAACAAGTGTCGCATACTCTAAACTATGCTTGCACCCAGTCGGCTTGCGCGGGTCGATTACACTTGGTTCACAGACTACACACACATCCAAAGCCACTGCAACACTACAATTACACTTACAAGCACTTCTCACCCTACATACAGTCTCTACTAGACAGCCTAAGCCACATGTTAGAGATACATGGGCTGTATCGGTCCCACTTCGGTCGGGATTTTTTTTTTTTTTTTTTTTTTTTTTAATGTGACCGACTCTGGGCATAGGCTTCACAGCCTGATTTCAAGGCCCAGTAGTCCTCCTACGTACCACACACCTCTACATGTCACCACTTCGGCGCTAACACCCATCGTCCATACTGAATACATGCTAGGGCTGTCTCATATAGGACTGATGTATTGGTATTAGCGGGGGTATTTTTACGACATGTCGGCGGGTCTTCTGGTAGATCAGTAAAGTCTGATTTTATGAAATTCAAATCCTTAAACTGTTCCCTGCCTCAGCGGGATAGGCCGGTCCTGCAGTGGACACTCAAACGGGTGATGAGATGAGATGATTTTATATATATATATATATATATATATATATATATATATATATATATATATATATATATATATATATATATATATATATGAGGTGTCTGAGGAGTATGTGTGGAGTGACGCGCATGGATCGAGTGCGAAATGATGAAGTGCGAATGAGAACTGGAGTTGTTCGGGAGATGGCTGGTAGAGCTGAGCAGAGGGTGTTGCGATGGTTTGGGCATATGGAGAGAATGGATAATGAGCGATTGGTGAAAAAGATAACTATATCTGATGTGAGAGGTGTAAGGCTGAGAGGAAGACCACGAATAGGATGGATGGACAGTGTGAAGAGAGCACTGGATGCGAGAGGGATGTCTGTTGAGCAAGGAAGAGTGGCTGTGCGTGACAGAAATAAATGGAGAGAAATTGTGAATGAATAAGTGATGACGCAGCCCTGAGGGGATATTCTCCCGCATTTGGTCTGATCAGCTAGTCAGGTCAGGTGCGGGTAAAGGGATGGGTCTGTTATGATGTGGCAGGAATAAACCAGCTCTGCTGTCGGGCCCTGCTGTGGATGTCACTGATTGCATTGCGCAGTTGACCTTTGTGCGGTGTGGTGCGGTGAGGATCTGTCCGTTCTCCCCTTTGGGCTAATATGGGAATGAATGAGTTTGAATGGATGAGTAAATGGGGAGTGTATCGTCCTGTCTCGGCTACCTCCCTTTCCTTGGGGGAAGCAGCCTAGGTATATAGATAGATAGATATATATATATGTCTGCCCTTTCCTCTCCTCCATCCTTCATTCCTTCCATCCTCCTCTCTCTTTTTTTCCA
>NC_137060.1:7202573-7280073 GCF_032717465.1 Coenobita brevimanus
GCGTGCCGTATGATCCACGGTAGAATAAGACAAGGATAGTGTCGTCGCTGGAGATGGGCGGCGTGACGTCACAGGGCAGCACAGCACGCATGCCCTCCACCACCTCAACCTCAGTCAACGGACCTGCAACACAAATACATTAATCTTGTTAGCTGCAGTGTTTCTTTTTCCCCACGACGATCATTTTCAACTGATTTATATATATAAAAATGGAACTTTACAGTTGATGGAGACGCCTACCATCCACTCACTCGATGTAGCACTGCTTTGGGTGACTTTTTTTTTTACAGAAGATGCACAGAGGAAGAAAAAGCAATTGAATAAAAAAAATAATAATCCATACACTAGATTACAGGTGTCCTCCGTCCACAAAAAATCTGTAAAAGTTGGACTTGAACAGCCGTAGATTGAAGTTTTGGGGGAAACCACTCTAAGGAAGCGAGTTCACAAGAGATGCAGTTCGGGGAGTAGAAGAATTCTGACAGGCAGAAATTCTGCAATATGGTACTGTGACAGTCCAGTCATGAGCGCTATCAGATGCCCGTGTAGCGCAGGGGAATGCGTGGAGAGGTGGCACAATGGACGCAACTTCGTCTGAGCATTTGCCATAAAAGTATCTGTAAAATAATGCAACTGAGGCAACATTCCTACTTACTTGTAGGGTAGGTAGTTCATTTATAATAGCAACTTTACTAATAATTCTTACAGGTTTATTCTGAATTTTGTCCAATTGTTTTAGTGCCTTTCCACATCCATTCCGGAAGGTTGAGCAATATTCCGGCTGAGAGCACACAGGACTCTTGTAAAATATAGCTAATTGCTCGTCACTCTACACTGAATGACACGCCATATGGCTCTGTGTATCCCAGAACACCATCTACTACGCTGAATGGTAACCATACAGCCAGTGGATGCATGGTGGCTTGGTGCAATGCTTCATAAACCGATGAATGGTTCACCCAAGACTGAAAAAATTTATTTTAGGGATGAATGAAGCCAAAGGACTGGATGAAAGGTGAATGAAACATTACTGAATGTAGTAAGATATTTTTATCCTATGTTTAAAAAAAACAATAAGTACCATTAAAAGGGTTGGTAAGCTCCAACTGCTTTTGAATGTCATTGGAGCAAGAAATGTGATTTATTTTCTCTGTATTTTTTTTTCCCCTTTTCAGAAGTAGCAGGATATTTACCAAACTTACTCTAACATGCGAGGTGTTTGGGAGAAGGAAACTTAACTTCCGTTTTTGAAGGCTGTCACAGAGTACCGGAATGTTCTAGTCACTGATGATCAAAAGCATTCATGTAAGTGTAAATGTATTCTGCATGTCATTTTATTTGCAGGAAACATACACAATAAGAAAACACTTTCTAAGAACCTATGTTCTAGAACCCTTTATATAAACAAAACAAAAAAGTGGAAAAGTTTGTCATTTTTTTTGCGTATTACTAGAATGATAAAAAAAAAAAAACTGAATAAAACAATCACTTGAGAAATGGATATATCTGGCTATCTTGTGCTCACACGAAAAAATTAATTGTATTTATATGTATACATAACCAAGGGTAAGACAAACATAAGAACATCAAACAATTTAGATGTTGTTGACTGAACTTTTGTAATAAAGACTCAAGAGTGAATAATACTGAAAAAAATTAAGAAAAATTGAGGTAGGACAATGAGCGATGGAGTTCGAGGCGATGTAGTGGTTTAATGGAAGACTGGTTGGGGTGGTTCGGGTAAAACTGATTGGTGGGGAAGGGGACTGTGCGATGGTGTTGCAGAGGATGCAGTGGATTTATGGTTGGGTTGATTTTTTTTTTAATGCACGGAAGAAGGAACTAAATGCTGAAAGCCCGCAAATTGTTCCCTCCAAGAAAAAATAGGAACAAGTAAATAGAGAGCCAAATTCAAGATCAGTTCATTTCGAGATGCCTTAACAGTGGACATAGCTTACTACGTTTAAAAGACTGGAGGTCATAGGCAGTAGGAAATGCAGACAGTGGGAGACAGTTTCAGAGCTGACCTGTTGCATGCATGAAGGACTGAGAGTAACGGTTAACTCTCCATTAGAGTGTTGGAGAGAAAAAAGTATGGGAATTTGCTGCTAGACGGGTGCTACGCGCCTGCCGTAGTGTTGGAGGGATGCAAGCAGACAGTTCAGAGGAATAATGGCTATTGACGTAGCGATAGAAAAGAGATAAAGATGCTTCAGTGCAGCGAAGAGACGGAGGGTGAAGGGAGCCAGTAAGAGGAGGAGAGTTAATGAGACAAAAAGTCTTTGATTATATCTGTACAATTGCCTGGTTAGGCTGGGTGCCGCACGAGGGAGCTGGATGTGATATAGTGGGCTAAGAATGGAGTTGATTGAGGTAGTTCGGGGCAAAACTGAGAAGTAGGGCTGTGTAGCGCACGAAGGAAATGGATGATATGAAGTGGATTATTGATAGGGTTGGTTGGGATAGTTTGGGTTAAAAGTTCCTGGTAAGGTAGAGAACCCCACGTCAAAGCTGAATGGGATGCAGTGGGATAATGGTAGGGTTCACTGGGGTGGTTTTGGTAAAAACTGACTGGTGAGGTAGTGTCCAGTATTATGACGTTCCAGTCGGATGAGGCCTACAAGGGCTTTCATAGAAGGAATGGCTGGGGTCTATCGCCCACTAAATGTCCCTTAGGGAAGGGTTACCCCCACCTTAAATGCCGTGACTGAGTAGCCTAGCCCTGGGTACATACGGTCCTGGAGGAACAGAAGATGATGGGTGGAGGAGTGAATTAACCATCTCATTGTCGAGACAACGTTAGCATTATGTTCCCGCTAATGCCAGACGATTTTATTCTGATAAGAGTGAATCATGGGAGCCTGAGTATTAGTTCTCCCATCATTAACCCTGCCGTGGTCGAGAGAAGCCCAATATTATTTTCCCATTAACACCATGCGATTCTACTCAGCTGTAAGTGAGTCACTGGAGCTGAGAGAGTTAATATAGTCACCTTTATCCTCATATCGTCGGAACAACTCTAGTATTTTATTCCTGCTTATGCCCGAGATTTTTAAACAAATGGGAATGAGTGTTAATGTAAAGGAAAATTTCAGTCTTACATGAAGGCTTTCACGAAGTGAGATGAGGAAGAGTTAGCAGAAAGGCTAATTTACAGCGAATAGGTGAGTAGCCTAATTACTGGGAAGGCTTTATCTACTGATCGGTTTACACCCTTATTTAAATGCTGACAAGCATCTGAATATCTTAGCCTATTATAGTGATAAAGTTTTGAGTATAATACCAACATACTGAGTTGAAGTATAATAATTTTCTCAGCACCTCACAGGTCAAGGTCAGAGAGTAAGTTCAAGGTTGATCCACGTGAGCATGTGTAAACCAAATTACTAAAACAGTTTTGATCAGATCTGGACCAAACATGATAGAAGGGTTGGGGTCAGTCATGGGGTTGAGGGTAAGACAAGAACGAAGGGATTCGATTTTTATAACATTCAGTCAGTGGTCAAGCTCACAGAACATGGTCAAAGTTTGTTAGCCTCTTATATGCTTGCCTTCGCTACACTATTTTTACTCACTTGGCCTAAAATTGCCGTCGCTCCATCTCGATTACCGAGTTAGTATAAGAGATTAATACTACAATATGACAGTAGTCACGAAGTACCATGCAGTGGTTGTGGACCGTTGGATTGTCTTATTCTGCCACTGAGCTACGAGGAATAAGCTGCAAAAGGACGAATATCTGAGCCTAGTTGGTATAAAATAACTTTTGTTTAATTTGGCAGTCGACGGAATGGCCTCTGTCTCACAGGCGTTATGAAGCATGGTTTTGGGTGGATCCTTGTCCGTGATATGGTGCCGAGAATGCCCAAGCTTAATGTGTAAGTGCATTTTTTTTTTTCCTATGCTGTTAAGGTCTTTTCTCTTCTTGTTTTTTTTTTTATTGCTTCGGGATCCTACTCACACCATAAGTCGGAAATAAAAGATGAAATGATGATGATGATGATGATGATGACGACGACGACGAAAACGATGATTATGAGAATTATGACGATGAGGGTGATGATGATGATGATTCTCCTATTTTTGACTTTTCTGATCTCCTTTCGAAACGACGTATTAGTGGGAGATAAGGTTAAGGTGACGATGATGATGATGATGATGACGATGCTGAGGATGAGGATGAGGATACCCAAAACGAAGAGCCTCAAGTCTGCTGTTAGTGGGACAGAGCTGATTTTTCCCCTCCTGCCCCGCCATGCCAGCACCTTAAGCCAGATAGCAGATAAGAAACACAGACAACTCAGCTTTATCTTACGTCGCTCACCACGTCTCGTATTTATAAACTCACCTAAGACTATAGCCGGTATTCTCGACGGTTAAGGAAGCTCCCTAACGCCTTTTTCTAAGCGATTTATTTTGTTTATTGCACCTACATGTCCTCTTCTGTTATGAAAATTCTTCCAATGTCGCCAAACTATGCATAATAACGCAAAAAAGGACATGAACCAACCATATCCAAAAATAAATCGCTAAGGAAAAGGTGTTAGGGAGCTTCCTTACCCGACGAGAATATGAGCCTATGTGTCACTTCCTAGGTTGCAGAGGAGGCTTCGTTGCAACTCTTCTTTATTGATTTATTTTTCATGTTAACCCCTAACACTCTCTTGTATGTTATTTATAGCTCTTTAATATCAGCACAGTTTGTATCTATGGCATGGAGAATATACAGAATAAATCGCTATGGAAGAGTTGTTAAGAAATTTCCAGACCCACTCAAAATGAACTCTTAAATATTGTATAATTATTAAGTTTTGTGTATATATATTTTTATGTGTTTAGTTTATACTCCTACTGTTGCAATTATAATCCCTTTTCTGCTTAAGGTGTATGCAGTGGAGATCGTTTGAATATATACTTTAATCAAACTGCTCCAAGGGCTGCATTTATAAACTCTTGTAAAAGTAAGTTGTGAATAAGAATTTTTATACATACGTTTTGTTTCCACTCACTCTTTTGAAACTCCTCCCAAATTTAGCTGTTTATAAGATCGTTACACCGGAGCTTGCAACGCAGAAGTGAGATGAGGTTTTGTTTGAAGTGTGTCTGTCGTTATGTCTGTCTGTCTGATCTTAAACAAAATAACTCAAACAGTTTTTATCCGATTTTAAAAGAATGTGGTGGAAGGCTTGATGGTCTCCCCGGGAGGTGACCTGGTGTTTTTGAGAATGTTAGGTTAAAGGTTGAGGTTGCAGGTTTAGATCGAAGTTTGACCCAGTGAGCTCAAGTTATGCAGTTTTTATTCGACTTACATCTGACGTTGTGGAAGGGTTGAGGTTACTCAAGAACACAGAGATTCGGTTTTGAGAACAAACAGCTAAAAGTCAAAGTAGAAGAGGAAAGTGAAATTCCGGTCCGTGAGTCTGTGTTTGAACAAAGTAACTACAATAGCGCTGATATGATTTTAACCAAGCTTGATGGAAGGACTGAGGATCAGACAACGGGTTGGCCATAGGCGTACGAGCCAGGGGGGCTGGGGGGGCTGCAGCCCCCCCCAAGATTTGGGCAGACACAAATTTTTCGGGCAGAGTAGCCAATGTAGCAGGGCTATTCAACTGGCGGATCGTGAGCTAAATCCTGTCCTTGAGTGTTTTTTCTTTTCATATATGAAATTTTACTTTTCCCTTAAAAAACGAAATGCCATAACGGTCCTTTTCTGTACTTTTTAAAAATATTTCTTAGTTCTTACTGTTTATAAATAAACTATCAGCCAGTGTTGACAGGCTGAGCTGGATGCTCGTGTCCGTACCGTCCGTTCGTAAATTACGTAATAGTGGACAGGCTCATAAGTCATAAACTGTACGTGTCTAGGACAGGAGAACAAGTACACACTATGCGTCGGCAGAGTCCCCAAGTCCCGCCCGCCAGTTTGCTCAGGGCTTGAGTGGAAGCTGCACAGTGACACATATCCGGACTTATTCTTTTTTGACATTGAGCAGTTTTTGGTAAGTACTGGGAGGAGGAATCGATGGTGCTCTCAAATTTCATTTCTCATTCATATTGAGAGCGATTCATCTGCCTTTTTCCTTCTTAAAGCCTGTGATACTGGGATTATTACTATTATTCCTCTTTCTAATCATGAGCCTAGGTAAAATATTTTGTAGAAAACCGTTACCCAATGTGACCAAAGTATTTTTATTTTATTTTATGCTGAGCGTTAGCGAAGCATAATAGTACGGAATTTCCGTGGTGTCTATCTGTCTGTCTGTGTGTCTGACAGTCTGTCTGTGTCATGTATACTGAGGGACATAAGACACACACTCGATCAGCATAATCGTATGGTGGGGTGCATGCACGGAGGTAAAGTAGATGTGCTCCCCAGCACGTCTACTTTATGTATTTATTTATTTATTTATTTTTTTATTTTATCTCATCAAGCTGGATCTGACCAATCTGGCTTTTCACTTGCATCAAACTCTTGTAGAGTCTTCGCTGTAATCTGCTATTTATATAGCTATGGATTATTTTTTTCTGTTTAACATTATATGTAATGTGTGGACAGTGTGACTGATAATGCTATACACAGGGTTCCCACTCTCTGGTCAGCAAAAATTTCCCTGACTTTTCCCTGATATTTCCAGGAATTTTGACAAAATTCCAGGTATATAATATTTTCATACTTTGCTAAGTAAATTTTCATCCCTGCTACTTCATGTTCAGCAGAGAGGTCTTTCAGTGGACTTCGTAAGCTGAAATCCTATCTTCGCAGCACCATGGGTCAAGCAAGAGTTAGCTGCCTAGCACTTATCAACATAGAAAGAGAATATGCTACTAGAGTGATTGAAGAAGATATGGACAAAATTATAGATGTTTTTGGAAAAAGAAAGGGACGTGAAAAATATTTTTTCTAACTTGATTTTTTCTGTAAGTCTTAACTTTATTATGGATAGGAAAAGAAGTACTTTATTTTTCTAATCATGTTTTAATTTAGTATGAAGGTGAACTATAATTTACTGCAATTTTTAATAATTACTATATTTATACCATTCAACCATTTGCAATTTATTTCAGTAACAGCTATTATTTATTTAGTATATTACATTAAAAAGTATAACCCATACTAATTACTCAGTTCAATTTTATACTGTAGGCTTTATGTAATACTTGTAAATGTGGGTGAAATTTAGCAGTTCAGTTAACCTTCATTTTTACATGGTGTGTAGAATGTGCAATGTCTTCATGAAGTGTGGTTTCTTCCTTCACACACACACACACACACACACACACACACACACACACACACACACACACACACACACACACACACACACACACAAAACACATACACACACACACACACACACACACACACACACACACACACACACACAACACATACACACACACACACACACACACACACACACACACACACACACAAAACACATACACACACACACACACACACAAAACACATACACACACACACACACACACACACACACACACACACACACACACACACACACACACACACACATATATATATATATATATATATATATATATATATATATATATATATATATATATATATATATATAATTGCTTGGATTTACAGACAAAATATATTTCGGGCAGAGAGAGTTCAGCCCCCCCAGATGAGAAGGGTCCCGTACGCCTATGGGGTTGGCCTAGGGTTTTTGAGAACAACAGGAGTATAGTTAAGGTCATGTGGCAAGGTTAGGTTAAGAGGATATCGCGATTCAGACCAAAGTGCGTGGAAGGCTTCAGGGTAAGGCAATGATAAGGAAATATGTTTTTGAAAACAATAGGTCACAGGTCAAGGAAACAGGGAAGGGTCAAATGTCAAGGTTACATGGCAGGGTTAACTTGGGCAACTGAGAGGCTTCGGATCAATGTTAGCGAGAGGGTCAAAGGTTAAACAAGAATGAAACTGTTCATTTTGAGAGGATTTATTAGTCCAAGGTTACGGTGCAGAGTAATATGCCCGGCTCTTAGACCAACTGTAGAGCGCGCGGATGTTCCACTCATACCGTTAGCAAAAATAAATAAAAAAATAAATAAATAAAAAGTACCTCACCCATAGTGTTACCAATTACTTTATCGTCATATTAAAGTGAATAATAAAGTAACAAACGTGAAAAAGAAAGCAGTCTGTGCTAATGGTTACTGAGACTTACTTGTCCTGTAAAATGGATAAGATTCCTTCTAAATAAAGCCTCAAGAGTTATTTGTTTGGTGCCGTGGATACTCTTGTTGGCTGCCAAGTTTTTACCGGACGGACTCTTCAATCTCAAGTTTCATTAATACGTTTTTGTGCTATGACGTGCCTCTTTTCCTTTGTTTCTTCCGTTATTACATTATTTCCCAAGTTTATCAATACTCGTACAGTTTTGTGCAGTTATATGGTGTGTTTCTTTTGCTTCGTTTCATTTATATTAATTTGTTTCTCAAGTTTCATTAATACATGTTTGTGCCATGACGTGTTTCTTTTTTTTCCACATTCTCGTAATGACTTGGTTTCCCAAATTTCATTAACAGTATTTTCCTTTCTTTTCTTTTTTTTTTCTTAATTTTTGGGAGCAATTTTAGTCCTAACTTTACATATTCCAAGATTTTTAGAAATATGTGAGGGAAAACTTACACAGGACAGTTAATTCCCTTGTCCAATTGTAAGGGGGGGGGGGATCAGTCCCCCAACCCCCAAGGGTCTACGCGCAAGTGAAAAGGGGGGGGAGGGAAGCCAGTTTAAGGTGAAAGAACTATAACGCCTTCACATCGACTAAAATCTGCCTTAACATGAAAAAAATCGACTAGATAACATATGGAAAAAATAGCTAAGGAAACAAATCTTCTCCGACAAATGGAGAAGACACGAGTACAATCATGAGCAAAAGTTCGCGACATATCCTCTGCCAAGTACGTGTCCTTCCTTCCATATTTTTCATTCCTCTCCAAGGACAGGTAATATCTTTCCGTCTCATACTTTTTTTTTTAATGCCAGCTTCATATTGCCATCACATGAAAAAGAATTACATAACATCTTTTTAGCATCCTTCCATCTCATATTCTCCTGTTATCTATTACTGTCAATTAGCATCACGTGAAAAAAAAAAAAGTAAAGTCTTTTCTTGCCTTAGCTATCACAGAAGTGTCGACGAACTTCTGCACATTGCTCTACCCTCTCACCCGCCTCTCACTTACACTTCACCACCGAACAGACTTTTTGGAGGGAAAACTTTTAATTAACCCTTTCACTGAGACGACGTACTTCTGTCTCTAATTTACCCTCATTGCCAACATTCAATATCGTTTAATTTAAAGCATTCGGCCCGTTGACGTGTTTTATTATCATACTTGCCATTTTCTTTTAGACGTCTTGAATTGAAGGGATTGTTGCTACTGTTGTTGAACACCGGTCTGTCTAGTCGAGCAGATCCGTCGACCAAAGGCAAGATATTGATTTAAAGGGGCCATTCTACAGGTATAGTACAGTACAAACTCCGTGTAGGGACTCGATGGCCCCGTGAGGCAGACAGCGCTTCACCAGGGTAGGATCAAGAACCTTCCCACGGCGAGATGCAGAGACGTATGAGAGGGTCTGGTTTCTGGGTGAATGTTGCAGCTATTTCCCTCCATTCAAGGTACACAGTGCCACCACATGAAGGCTCCTCATTGGCGCCCAGACCTCTTGTAAAGATATCATCTACGTTTCAAAATCCCACCAACGATGCAGCCACCAAGTTTGTGTCTGCCAATCACGACAGTCGCCTTGGTTGCGCCCAGATGCCTGCGTTAGGGAAGTGTAATTTCCGGAATACTGCTTCCCCATTGCCATTCCTCCATGACGGTGTTTTCCTGCATTATCTGCGATGTTTCGCTTGTTGGAAGATTTTTAAATTTGTGGTGAGGAGGCAGAGTAATTAAAAAGTCTGTCTACTGATTCCATGACACAGATTAGCGAATTTTCCTGTTGCTGTTAAACGAATCATTCACAAGCATAGTGTTACTTATGGTCCCTATGCTATTTTTTTTAACCCTAACTTAACCTAGATATTCGCTCCTCTGCAGCCTGTATTACGTAGCTCATTGATAAAAACACAGTACCACGGCGGCACATCCTTTTGTTATCACTTCTTCATGACTAGCATCATAGTCTTGAGTTACTCTGTAGCTACAACTCTGCATTCAAGATTAAGAGATAGCAATTTTAGCCCAAATTAGAGAGAAAGAATGTATAGTTTATTATTTAAGACACAGAAATGTTCTATATAAAAAAATAAATATCTACAGAGTCATTATCTTTAACAGCAAGTGAAAAAAAAATACACCTAAATGGCATATTTCTCTCTCTCTCTCTCTCTCTCTCTCTCTCTCTCTCTCTCTCTCTCTCTCTCTCTCTCTCTCTCTCTCCAGAAAAATATTATACGAGACATTGGGGACAGTTTTATATATATATATATATATATATATATATATATATATATATATATATATATATATATATATATATATATATATATATATATATATATATATATATATATATATCGTCCTAGCCTTATCTGGCGAATCACATCAAAAACCCTATCTCCTCTGATGCAACGTCTCAGGTGGGTCAAATGTTCCATTATGTATTCGTTCAAGCCTGGGGAGGCAGTTATTTACCCGACTGTCGAACTGATACATCGCAATGAACACTTTCGCTGTCCTGGACGCTCTTGGGTACTGCATCAGAAAAGAGCAGGAGAGAGACGCCTTCATGTGGCAGCACTTGATATAACCCGGCGGCTTCACTGTCCGGTTATACGAACGTCCCTTGACTCCCTCACTTTCCTCTGAAAGGAGGATGGTGAGTTATAGTAGGTGGGCACTTTCAGCCTGCAGTCCACTAAGTTCGAGTTTCAGATGAATTTGAGGCTACTGCGACAATTACTACTACTACAATAAAAACGTCTGGCTGGCTCACACAAACAGCTTTATTCAGCTCTCAAGATAGCATGAACGTGTTGCCACACCCTCGCCTGGCCTAGCCCCTTCTATCTAAGTGATCAGTTTAAATACAGTCTTGCTGCTGCCCGACGATTTTATTCAACTTACGAAGCGTCTCTCATACTGAGGGTGTTTAATAAGGCTGTATCTAACACCAGTAAAAAAAAAAAAACTCCCTAAGCTCAATAATATCTTCCGGAAATAGCAAAAATATACTTAAATCAAAGAGGAGAACTCTGAGGTGAAATATCCGTAACCACCAACTGATCTTAGGAGACAATATCTGATGTATCCTGAAACCCTGACCTTCGACAGTGTCAAAACCGAACGACTTCGTTCTTGCCTGATCCTTGACCCGTTCACCAACTAGCACCCAAATCCATTCACATCTGTTTGAGTTGACTGTCCCAGTGACCTTCATTTTTGCCTTTTCTTGTGACCTTGAACTTTGACTGTTCTGAAAGACAGAATCCCACTATTCCTACCTTCTCTTCAACCGTTCCACAAAGTTTAGTCTTAAGTAGAAAATTTCAAAGTTGACACTGTGCTGCGATCTTAGCTTTTGACCTATTATCCTAAAAACATTACGTGTAATCCTGGACTGACACTTAGCACTTCCACCAAATTTGCTTAAAATCAGACCAAAACTGTTTTAGTTATTTTGCCAACAACACACAGGGTCCAACGTTAACCTTGCCCTGTGCCTTCATATTTGACCCACTGTACTCAAAACAGAGTCACTTAATTCTTGTTTTACCGACTACTTTGCCCCAAGATTGGTCAAAACTGAAAAAAGCCTAACTTGGTTTTGCTAGGTCAACGTTTGACCTAGCCCTGTGATCTTGACCTTCGACCTACTGTTTTGAAAACGATATATTCATTCATGGGCAATCATTCAACTTTTCCACTAAGCTTCGTTAACATTAAGTACAAACATTTTGAGCCATTTTGATCACACACACACACACACACACACACACACACACACACACACACACACACACACACACACACACACACACACACACACACACACACACACACACACACACACGCACGCACACGCACGCACACACACACACACACACACACACACACACACACACACACACACACACACACGCACGCACGCATGCACGCACGCGCGCGCGCGCACTCTGATCAAAACACTACACCTGTCGTTGCTTTGCGAGTCGCGGGTAAAAAATACGTCACCGGACTGGAGGCATCGGACAACTTCAGCCACGTCTCCGCCACAACAGGTGACACGCCGGCCATGAACACCCGTCTAATAGCTAGTATTAAGGAAGCCTCATCAAGTAAATTACAGCCCGGCAGGTTACTTTATCACCTGCACGGTGTCAGGTAGAGGTTCAGTGCGCCGCTTCTCACCTCCCACATTGAGCTAATTTTCCGCCCCAGCAACTGCCGCCTGACTTACCTGCTGCCCTGAGCTATGTCGTGGTCTGCTGTGTGAAAGCGCTGTAAGGTGTTTGAAGGATCTGAGTGTTATAACTGGTCTTTTTTCACTTGATGGAAGTGGACCACTCCCTGAACTCAGAAAGTAAATTGTGGTTGAAGGATATTTAATGGGCCTTCGATATGAGGTAGCACTGAATCTCCTTAGGTACAATACTCTTTTCGCTTTAACTTGGCCCAGATTTACGTTCTTTGTCACCTATTTTACGTAGGACATAAGCATAAAGAAACACTGCCACGGCTCTACAACCTTTCTCTTGCACCTCTTTGTTATTACCATGACAGTCTACTGGTATTGTTGTAAGTCATCATTTAAGGTGAAGTGGTAAATTTAGGCCAGATTCAGAGTAAAAGGAGTATAGTAAAATTTATCCTCCAATCTTGATACACTTAGTTCTAAATTAAGATGGAAGGGACTAGGGATCTTTGCTAGAAAAGAGTAAAGGAAAGGATCGTGGTGCTGGAACATCACTACACAGGGTTCCATACAAGCTGTTCCTCAAGCTCATATTCTTGGTGATATAAGAGGCTTTGTATCACGTTTCCCCAGATATTTATTACACCCGCGACTTGTGAAGCGAAAGTGGGTGTTATGTTTTGATTGATAGGTGTGTGTGTGTGTGTGTGTGTGTGTGTGTGTGTGTGTGTGTGTGTGTGTGTGTGTGTGTGTGTGTGTGTGTGTGTGTGTGTGTGTGAACAAAATAAGCAGGCTTTATCTGATTTTACCCAAATTTGGTGAAGGGGTTGAGAGACAGACAAAGGACTAACTTACTGTTTTTTAGAACAATAGTGTAGGTTACAGATGAATGTGATAGGGCTTGGCCAAAGTTGCACCAAGCAATCAACTTTAAATTTTTTTCTGATTAGGTCGAACTAGGAAAAACGGTTGAAGGTACTGCAAGAACAAGGGAATTCATGAAAACAGTTAGTCAAAAGTCAAGGTAGCAGAACAAGGTCAAAGTCTGAAATATGTGGCCATGTGTGAGGAAGATAACAACGATAGGATAAGTCAGATATGGATCAAACTTTGTGGAAGAGTTGGAAATGAACCAAGGAGCTCAAAAATAGGTCAAAAAGTCAAGGTCACATGGGAAAGTCAATTTAAACTGTTTTTATGCGATTTACACTAAACACTGTGGAAGGGTTCAGGGTAAGGCAAGGATAAGGGATTTGATTTTGAGAACAATCAGCCAGGAGTCATTGTCACAAAGAGTCAAGATTCAAGGTCCGAGGCAGGTCAGCTAACACAGTTCACACAGTTTTGATCTTATTTGAACCAACCTTGGTGGAAGTGTTACGTGTCAGACAAGAATCAACCAGTTCACCTCTGCATGCAGTGGGTTGAAGGTCAAGGTCACAAGGGCATAATCACACGTTCGGCTCTTAGACCAGTTAATGGAAGCGGATGCAGCACTGTTGTTTGGTGTAAAGAACTTCAACATACCTTTGCAGAAAATTGACTATCATAATGCTGACTCTCCAAAACCTTTTAGAATAAGACTCTCACATACATGCAGGGCCACAGACCATCTAGACTGTAGAGTGACTGACAAAGAAAGGACTCAGCAAAAATCCCTCCCAGACTACGACACGCAACAGTCACTTTAAGAAATCTAGGTCCCTGATCCACTTTAGGTGTGAAGAGACTGTAGTGAACAGACCATACTCCAAGGCCTTTGACGTGAAATCCGGATTACTATATTGCGGGTCGAGTGAGCTTTCAATTACACCACCGCTTTCAGGTGTAAGTCATCGATCAGCCACCTGTTCTAATATCCTTTTTTGTTATAAATCCATGCAGTGCGATGGGGTTTATTTGTAGCCTATTTCTGTGACTACCAGGCAACTTCATTCAGATTGGGAGACTTGCCAATCCTCTTTTTACTCTAACTTGGCCTAAAATTGCCACATCTCCATATTGAGTTGTAAGAATACGAGTAGATCAACACTGGATTGTGGTGTTAGTCACGGAGCAGTGCTGTGGGAAGAATACGGAGCCGTAGTAACGACTATTTTTTTTTTTTAATTACGTGAAATAGGCTACAATATGACGAAAATCTGGGCCAAGTTAAAGTGAAAAAGGAACAGTAGAGATGATGTTCATGAAAGTGGTATCTAACCTCTCCAGCTCGATAGGTGTATGTTTAGTTATATAAAATCATCTGCGGATACCATAAAACCAAAAATAAATAATCAGACTGAAGGAGTTATGTCCACAATAATGTACAAATGAATTCGAAGTTCCAGTGTTTCTGACTTGGTAGTTTTTCCCAGATGACACTACTATCCTATTTTCATCCTAATCTGACCCTGGTTTTTGTCCTTTTGTTTATTCTTGAAAGCTCAGTGGCAGAAAAAGACAGTTCTCTGAATCTGTGGCCTTTCTATAGCACGCCTTTGTGACTAGCTTCGTATTGTAGCGTTAATCTATTGCTACTACTCAGCATTTAAGATTGAGAGATGGGAATGTTAAGACAGGTTATAGAAAAATTAACAGAGAACATAGTTTTAGGGAATATTAGGTGATATTTGGGAACACTCCGGAATTATAGTGACAAAAGCCTGTAGTTATGTATGGCACTTTTCTTTTCTCTTCAGATCTACCAGCCTCCCATTGAAGTGATGTTGTAGCGGATCTTTGTCCTTAGGTGGATCAAAGTTAAGTTCGCATCGTACTGGACATTACCGAGGAGAGTTTCAGTGAATCAAACTAGTGTAAAACGTAAAGAGGTGGACTTGCGGCGCGATGCGGGGGAAATAACTTGTGTCACCCGTCCTCTTCTGTCTCCTACACATCATATATCGATCTCTATGGATAGATAGGTAAGTAATTTGATACACAGATAGATATAGCGCAGTTATTGGTGTCCTTGCAGTGAACCTGGGAGCCACAGTTGAGGCCTCAGGAGCAGTAGTTGGTAGTAAAGCAGTAGAGCCCCTGCTGAGAGTGGCGGCATTAGGACACTTGATGAGATAGTGAAGCTGAGGCACACTGGACATTTCCATGCAATACAGGTGCTCCTCCTCCTTGCTTGTGTCTCGAATGTGGAGTGTGTTTTTGTAGCCCAGGCGAAGGTAGTATAGGTTTGTGCAGACTTGGGCGGGAACCGGCGAGTCAACATTGTATGGTTGATGTTTGGTGGCTGTTTCATACCAGGAGGCTATAAACTATGAGCATATTCAGCCTGCATAGTCCCCAGTCTCTATATTATTATTATTATTATTATTATTATTATTATTATTATTATTATTATCATTAATATTATTATTATTATTATTATTATTATTATTATTATTATTATGAAACAGTGTATCGTAGCTAATTCTCTCTGAGAATTAGTAGAAGCTGTAGCCCAAGGTTCATCTGATAACGTGAACTTGGTGAACTGCAGGTTTAATTTCCCCTTTGACACTTGACAACCTCTTTTCGGGGGCAAGGAGGATGCTGGGGGACATTTATGTAACCGGGTAGAGGGGCGGCGCGGTTGTATCGGTGCCACCACAATGAGGGGGTCTTTCAGCAACTAGCAGAGAGAGAGAGAGAGAGAGAGAGACTGATGATCTGCAGCACAACACTTATCTGTCATTCCCTGCCATAAAAGGCATATTTTTTACACTACAACACGGCTAATTGCCAGTTCCGGCTGAGAGGATAAAAGCTGACTTTTTTTTTTCAGTTTGCCTACCACACATTGGTTACAGTCCTTCATAAAAGAACGAAGCCTTTCTACACGTTAACCACAAGCAGCTCCCACTCCCCGTCCCCCCTCCCCCCAAAAATAGCTTTAGCACCAAGAGTAATTGATAATAATGATAATAAATATAATAATATTAATAATAATAAAAATAAAATAAAATAATAATAATAATAATAATAATAATAATAATAATAATAACAACGTAATAATGACTAGAACTCTGTCCTACGGACAGTCACTAATCTCAACTTATATTTTCTTAGTGACCTAGACCCCACTGGGAAGATTTGGATTTTTTTTTTCTATCAGCAATGGCTCATGGCAGGACACATAACCTGGGCCCTTCAGATTTCTTGCCCAGTCTCCGGTTCTCCTAGAATCATTGCGAGATTCTGAGGCGAGAATAATAAAAATAATAATAATAATAATAATAAAAATAATACCAGCGAAAACAAGTCTCCTCCTACGTAGCAGATGGAGAAATAATATTAATATTAATAATAATATTAATAATACTAACTACAGCTCCATAATTGCCCTGTGGACAGTCACTGGCCTCCATCTACTGTTTCTTACAATGGCCTTGACCCCACTGGGGAGATTTAGAAATTTTAAAATAAAACTAAATAAATTCTTAGGAATCGGTCCGCCAACTTTCATGTACAGATTACTTTTCTCAGGTTCCGTCGAAATCTCCAGTAGACATGACTACCTTATCTTGTTCGCTTATAATACTGATAAGACTCTTTCTGCCACTGAACGTAATGGATTTGGATTTTTTCCTCTATCAGCAATGGCACATGCCAGGACACATAACCTGGAACCTTAAGATTCCTTTCGCAGCCTCGAGTTCTGGAATTGTCGCGAGACTCTGAGGCCGGAATAATAATAATAATACCAGCAAAAACAATAGTCTCCACCTATGTAACAGGTGGAGACTACTACTACTACTACTACTAATAATAATAATAATAATAAAAGAATTAACTATTAGAAAATGCAGCTTGTTCTTCATACCTGAGCCATCATCCTAATACGGATAAAAGATAACATGTGCTTATTTTTTGCTTTACATCCAGACCAATACCACGATGTCCACACGAGTATTTGATATCGGTATCTTCACTACAAGAGGTCTCCCCTGAGCTGAACGAAACTGATTAGTGCTCAAATTAAAATGTAGTAGTAGTAGCAGTAGTAGTAGTAGTAGTAGTAGTAGTAGTAGAAGTAGAAGTAGTAGTAGTAGTAGTAGAAGTAGTAGTAATAGAAGTAGTAGTAGTAGTAGTAGTAGTAGTAGTAGTAGTAGTAGTAGTAGTAGTAGTAGTAGACATGAGCCTATTCTACAACCTATACTAAGCTCAGTGCTATATCTGCCCTCCTTCCCCTGTTTTCATCAGTTTTATGTTTAGGAGGGGGGCTGAACCCTCCGTAAATGATGGTGGAAAATTTTATAATTTGAAGGATATTATGAAAAGAAGCAGACGGGCTGACCTAAGAAGTTTCACTGAAATATATCGGCTCCCTTTCCCCTATTTTGATTATTTATTTGTAGGAGGAGGGCTGACCCGCTCCCCCCCCCCCTCCGTTTCTGTCAAATCCATCAAACAGACTAGGGGGCGTTTAGGTACAGACACACAGAAGCTCACAGACAGGCTAAATCTTGCGCAACGGTATGGGGAAATTTGGCTTACCTGAAACCATCCTGCTAAGCAGGTTTGCTAATGACAGTAGTAATAAAGATGGCATTGGACACGAGAGGCCTCCCTGAACACCATCAGTTTGATTATTTACTTATACTTGCTCTTTCCATGTGGATACATATGCTTTAGTCTGAATCTTCCTGATTAAGTCGGTTTGTTGTCAGCATTAATTTCTGAGGCACTAACAACTTGAATACTATGTGTGGCTGAATGAAATTCGATGAGCCCTGCTATGAGGTATGAGTCTCCTTGGTTACTAACCATATCAACACTCCAGTCTGACAACACGGGCCCGTTCGTCGGTTCAGAAGGCTCCTTGGCATCTCTTCCTTAACGATTTATTTCTTCAAACTACCCATTAATGTCCTCTTCTTGGCTACTGATATCTTCATAATGTCTTCACTGAATGCATGAATAACACACAAGAACCGAGTAATGAGGAAGAATCAGAAATAAACTGTTAAGGAAGAAATGTTAATAAACTTCCTAACCACATGAGAATATCCCCCCTCCCTCCCCGATGGCCATTATTTGAGCTGAAAGGGTTTAGGAATCTGTGTCAGATGAAAACAAACCTATTAAAGGTGTCAATGAAATGGGTCAATGTGGATGTTTAAATCTGTGAGGCGGAGTCAGCATTCCGGGGCTTGAATGGTAGGACAATTAGAGTGTGGCCCATTCATATGAACACATACCTGGTTATTTCTCCGATCATTTTTTCTCTTACTCTCTGGACCCTACCGCACCCCTTCCATATGATAGGAAAAGAGGTCTGGATGATGATGATGATGATGATGATGATGTTGATGATGATGATGATGATGATGATGGACTTTCTGAATTGAATGGGTCAAATTATTGCTTTCATTAATTTCTGTACCAGGGTGCCCTTTTTTTCACAATAAAATCGACTGGTATACTCTATTCATTCTATATTGGCCTAAAATTGCCTTCCCTCCATATTGAATGTTGAGCAGTAATATAAGATTAACACTAGATGATGGTAGGCCTGCTGGTAACCTAGTCCTATGGAACGCACATTTGGTCCCACTTCCAAGCACTACAGAGGACAGTGTGTTGGATGTCGATGTGGCACCAGTGCGTTTGTTTACGTCACACGTGTACTGAGTTGGAACAGTCTCTTTAGAATGGTGATAATGACTTCTATATGTCTATAAATGGTTCTATAAACTGTATACGCGGATGTTAAATGAGCCATACATTATACAACGCCAGTGCATGTAATCCTTGCATGCAATAATAGTTTGGGAGCAGATGTGGGGGGTACAGGCAGGGACGTGGGTGTTCACGACTGAGTTTCATTTGCTGTTCCAGCCTAATCGGACCTCAATTTAATGAGCTCCACCCTAAGGACGATATGGCCAGACTGTGCGTAATATTCGTGGATCTGATATCCAAGTAATGAAATTCTCCAATCATGATATGAGCACAGGCCCCGTTTAATGCCGGTAAACACACACACACACACACACACACACACACACACACACACACACACACACACACACACACACACACACACACACACACACACACACACACACACACACACACACACACACACACACACACACACACACACACACACACACACACACACACACACACACACACACACACACACACACACACACACACACACACACACACACACACACACACACACACACACACACACACACACACACACACACACACACACACACACACACACACACACACACACACACACACACACACACACACACACACACACACACACACACACACACACACACACACACACACACACACACACACACACACACACACACACACACACACACACACACACACACACACACACACACACACACACACACACACACACACACACACACACACACACACACACACACACACACACACACACACACACACACACACACACACACACACACACACACACACACACACACACACACACACACACACACACACACACACACACACACACACACACACACACACACACACACACACACACACACACACACACACACACACACACACACACACACACACACACACACACACACACACACACACACACACACACACACACACACACACACACACACATATTTCCGATTGTGACTTAGAGCACCAAACGAAAATAGCCGTGAACACAGACAACCCTGTATACCTGCACCCACACCTGGCCCAGAACCATGGTAGGCATTTATTTCGTGCACTGACATTGTACAGCGTTATATCTGGCTCATTAAACCTCCAAGGGTACAAGTTACAGCACCATTAGTAGACAGACAGAGGGGTCGGTGTGTCATTACTGCTACAACAGGGAGGGCACAACTCAGCAGACGTGCGACGTAAATACATATCGATGTTAAACACACTACCCCCTTCAGTAACAGACCTGGAAGTGAAGTCGATTGAACAGTCGGCATCAAAAGCTCTATCGTCTTTCCTGCTTCGCTCTCCATGGACTGCGAAGATCTGGTTGTTGTATCCCCAGCAACTGACACTGACGACATTATTCTGGAACATGCCAGTGTCATCAGTTCGATTGCTGAGGACTCATTACACTGATCTTCGAAGTCCATGGTCAGAGAGAATTAGGAGAAGCGACAGGACTTCTGATACCGACTACACACAGAGACATAATAATTCTTGTCTTTATCTGCCATTAAGCAACATGAAAGAAGCAATAAAAGGACGAAAACCTGGGACAAATTAAGGTGCAACGACTATAAGTGCCCAGATTTCGGACGCGTTTTCCTATGAGTGATGCCGTATTATACGAGTATAATTGTCATCATCATCATCATCATCATCATCATCATCATGATCATTATTATTATTATTATTATTATTATTATTATTATTATTATTATTATTATTATCATCATTATCAACGGCTTTAGTCAACTAAAGGACTGCATTGTAAAATGAGTATTGAATGCTATATCAAACCCTGATTATTCAAAAAGTTCCCCCACTTCTCAGTATAATCCCTCAGAGATAACAAGGATAAAACAGAAAATATGTCGTTCTCGTGAAGAAGGTACAATAAGATAGCTTGGGTAGATTTAATATTGACGTTCAAGGAATTGTGAAGTCGAGATGAAGTAAAGAATTCTTGAATCAAACCAAAGAATCTTCCGGGATCATCTTGATGTCCACATTGTTTTCGTCTTTATTTTCCGTCTATTAATAAACCACAAGCCCTCTCATGCATTTGCCTTACTGATCTGTGTATACGGCGTCCTGTGAGGTATGTGAGAAACTTCAGATTACTCTTTAGCTAATTTGTAGCTATATATATATATATATATATATATATATATATATATATATATATATATATATATATATATATAAACATGGATCCAATTGTTTGCCGATACGGAGGTACACTTACTGACCACCTCACGGGTGCGTTATGAGGGGAATCATTTTCGGTCATTAATTCATGAATATGTGTAGATTTGTTAAAGGTGAAAGCTGAACCAATGTTGATTCATCATTCTTTACTCAAAATCAGGCAAAGAATAGAATCCTGAAGTTTCACATAAATCTCTAAGGGAATCTTGTATGTTAAATTAATTCCAACCCTTGTGGCTTCAAAGTAGCCTAACTGACGAATATGCAATAATTTTTACCTTCTAATGTTCTCTCCCCCTAAACTCCCTTGTACTAAGTCAAGAAGAATGTAAGTCCTTCAGTGAGATGATGTGTGGTCTCTTACATTCTTTCTACGATCAAGCGATTAAATTCAACTTGAGGGTGACATTAGCAGTGAAGGGACTGTTAATGCAGGCTATATTTGACCTTTACAGTTCATAATCTTTCTGCTAGGATAAATAACCAATTTGGTGGCAGGAAGAGTAAAATTATAGTATGACTAGACAGGTTGCACTCGCGTAAAAGCACAGCATTCATGAAAAGCATGTAATTGTGCGTGTATGAACCTCCCTGCTATTTGTTGCGTATGAGTAAACTTTTAATATACCGGTATATACGTGTGGATCATACTTTTATAATGAGTTCCATTCTGTGCATTGACTTAACAGCCGTTCCTTAAGTGCCACTAAGCTCCATATGTCACCACTTGGCCGTAAAGTCCCACAATCCGTATTAAATGCATACCAGGGTTACTTCAGTCAGAACGAATACGGCATTAGGGGGAACTTTTATATGACAGGTGGGCTGGTCTTGTGGAAGATTAGTGAAGTCTGTTTTAACGAGATTCCAATAATTAGACTGTTGCCCGAAGAGAAAGACAGACAAAAGATGGAGTTCGGGAGCAGTATGGTATTGAAACGGATGTTGCGGAAAATTTTAGACTTCTGAGATTAGCTGGCCATAAAAAACGAATGGGGAGTGAGATGTTGACTAGGAGAGTGTATGTGAGTGAGGTGTGGGAGAGAGAGAGAGAGAGAGAGAGAGAGAGAGAGAGAGAGAGACTGAGGAGGTTTGTATGTATTAGTTTTCCAAATTAATGGAGGGGGGGGGGCTGTCTGATAGCGGAGGACATGTTTACGTGGAGGCGATTTGTTCGTGACTAGTCCATCAGGTATTAAGGCGTCTATCTAAAAATAAATCGATATTAAAGTTTCCCACATTATCATTCCCCTACATCCCAGGGGCTCCTTTCAGATGAGTCAAATCTGTATCAGCAGCCAGAGTAGCAGTGTCTGAAGTATTAGAAGAGAACCACATGACAACAGGCAGTATAAAATCCCAACCATGCCCACCGGCGAGGGAAGTGTTAAAAGCTAAACCTAAACTGCCGGGTAATGAAACGCACTCAAACTAGACTATACGACCAAGTAATGAGACTCCGCCATAAAGCGTGAAAATTCCCGCCATACCTCAGGGTTACGACACACCTGTTTATCTTTTGTTTCAGCCCAGCACTGAAGACTGAAAGATGGCAATTTTAGGCCAAGTTATAGTACACAGGATATACGTAAGTGTGAAACTGTACAGACCACAGGGACGTGTAAACAGCTGAATACAAACCAAGGCCATGAAACACACTCAAGCAAGACTATACAGCCAAGTAATGATCGACTTCGCCATAAACAGTGAAAATTCCCGCTTTGCCTCGGGGCTGGGGCAGGTTTGGAGTGTGGTAATGGTGGTGGATGCGGTGGTTGAAGGAGCTTTGGTAGTGGACGTGGTGGTTAAAGGAGTGGTGGTGGTGGGAGTGGTCGTTAAAGGAGTGGTTGTGGTGGTTGAAGGAGTGGTGGTGGTGGAAGTGGAGGTGAGGGGGAAGGGGTTGGAGACGGCGCCGGGGAGATGAGTGTGCTTGGACTTACGATATTACGACCTAAACGAAGTATTGTCAGACCCCACATAGCAGGCGAGGAAAGATGCTGCCCAGGACCTTTATTGCCTTCAGTCACGGAGACAATAAAGAATGACTGGTAATAATAATAATAATAATACTAATAATAATAATAATAATAATAATAATAATAATAAGGAAAAAAGTAATGATAATGGCAATGATGATGATAATAATAATAATGGTGGTAGTATTAGTTGTAGTGGTGGTAGTAGTAGTAGTAGTAGTAGAAGTAGCAGTAGTAGTAACAACAACGATAATAATAATAATAATAATAATAATAATAATAATAATAATAACAATAATAATAATAATGAATAAAAATAATTATGTAATAATAAAATAAGTAAATCATCACTATTTCCTTCTTGTTACCACTAGATTATTTAATTCAGTTTGAGACAGACATTTCGAACTAAGATATAGTATATAATTATATTCTTCATTAAAAAAGTGTCGATAACCTTTTTTTTAAATTTTACATTGGTCCTGCAACCCCCAGACGGTCTTATTAAGTACAGTAGGGACTTTTCAAACGGTAGGGGTCAGATATAGTTTTCACAATAATAATAATAATAATAATAATAATAATAATAATACAGTCTTCATGCATTTCCTTGCTGTTCTTGTTACTGCATCAACAATCCAAGATCATGACATATCTGTTCTGTTTTAACAGACGCCAGACGATTTTATACATCCGAGTGTCACAAGAGCCTGAATGTTATTACCAGCACCATTGACCCTCTCATGGCCGGTGCAAATCTCGTATTCTGTGCCAGCTGACGCCAAACGATATATTACAACGGTGATCCTATGCTTCCCCGACATGGGCTCCTATTCCGTCTAACACCCACTACACAACACCTTGCCGATTATACAGAACAGCGCCCCATGTATCATCTCTGGCTGCACTAGAATAATATTACTCTCACAGTTCACTTAAACTTTGAACTAGAGTCCTTCCCACTAGCGTATCTTGATTTGAGAGGCATACAATCTTCCGAGGCAGCCTATGTTAGCACACAACACCCATGCCATCATATAACAAAGCCACACAACACACCTGAGCACATAAAACAATCACCACGCAAGCATTACCGAAGAACAACGTCCCACCTCCAGACGCTCCAACACTAGCACCGAAGAAACACCAACGTACTCACGTCACACGCAGGTCAATACAACACCTCGGTCACAACACTGTATTACAAGCCCCCCGCCCGACATTCACCCGACAGGGGTAGCCTTAACTAGAGTTCACTGAGTATACCCAGCTTGGCTTAGATCAGGCTATCACCCAGCCCTCCTCAGTTACCGGCTTAAGATTTAGATTGGGTGGAATCAGAGATGGTGTACGTGCCTTGTTTGTATAACGAGCCCGCACAGCATAATGCAAGGTGGAGCACCGCACAGCACATGCCACACTAACACCGAGACAACACCAACCCTGCAAGAAACCTATGGGATGACCCCAGATGAGCAGAAGCTTACTTGCGATCGACGGGTTTGCATGGCCAGGCAGGGAGGGATTAACAACAACGCCAACAACTCAGCTCCGAGTGAGTCATAGGAGGCTGAATGTTAAAGTAACAATTTGCATTTAGTGTACAGTCGCAAAAAAAAAAAAAAAAAAAAAAAAACTTTAAAGACCCCTGTGGTGCTTATCATTTGAAACAAAAAACCCACTGACATGTCATAAAACCATTTCTGTTAAAGCCATTATATCGGTTCTTAATGAGACAGCTCAGGCATGTAGCTTTCTCAGTATGGACGATAGTTATTAGCGCGGAAGTGGTGATGTGTAAAGGTGTGTGGCACAGGACTGTTAGCCCGCAAGGAATGGAAAATCAAGTCTTTACTCAGAATCGGACAAATAAAAGAAAATACGGTAAATTCTTCGTATCTCCTGACGATTTCCCCCCCTGGGGAGAGGGGGAAACATTACTTCCCCAGTATCCCTGTTTGCTGTAAGAGGCGACTAAAAAGGGACTTTCTGTCTCCCACCTTTCTCTCCTTGCTGTCCTCTTCGTGTATTCTGTCCCACCTCTCTTGATATTTCCATATTTCTTCCGGCCTTTATTTTCCCTCAACTCCTATCAGGTTAGACATTTGGTTTCATGACATGAATACTTTAAGAACTTCCCACTGACGCTGCCACTTTCTCCATTTCACCACTTTCACGCCAGGACCGCTACCACGTCACCCTTAGTGCCATAAAGCCATATTATGGCTTAAAGCTATTGCGTTATTTATTTCTTCCTGCAGACGATTTTACTCCATTTTGGACATATCGGCATCACCCCAACTGAACAGGTTAATTAAAGGCGTATCTAACTCCCCCAGTTCTAAAAGTCTCTCCAAAAGTGAATAAAATCGCAAGTAGCACGAAAATATTATCAGAGTGAAATGCATAAGAGAAAATGTTAGTGCGGTAAATTACGAGCAATGAGGTCGAGTCAGGCCATATTCAGAGCCAGGTGCATAAATTATTTACTGCCCTGACAGTGTTGGTTCATGCGATATGCTTCATGACGGTAATGCAATGCTTGTTCTGTTGCTGGTAATTTTATTCAGCCTAACAAAAAAACCGTATGATAAGCATTTCAACATTTGCCACTATTTTCCTGCATGAATTAGTTCCGCTGACATATAACTAAAGAGTTTCCTTGGCTATGAATCTGACAAAGTAAAAAGGAGCACAAACAAGGATATACAGCAACAGAAGTGGTGGTCTTTTCGAGGTTGTGTGTTGTAGAGATCATAACTATATCTAACTATGAGTAGAAGACAAGGATGGCAAGGCAAGAAGGCTCCCTCTACCAACTAAACTATAACCAATGGCAATTTGTTATTTATGCACACTATATGTAAATAATGTTACCTTATATGTCCGACTTTGGGATTAGACATGACAGTCTATTCCATGAGACCAAGAGCCTTTACCGGTTGCACACCTCCATGGGTCACCACCTGGATGTAAATATCCACCGTCCGTATTGAACATAGTCTATACTTTTTTTCACCTTAACCTGGACCAGATCTCATCTTTTTGCAGGTATTTCACGAAGCTCAGTGACGAAACAAGACGATCTTGAAGCGGTTCACCTTTCCCATAGCACGTCTTGGTAACTAGCATTATATTTTACGTTAATTTCTTGTTGCAAATCAGCATTCAGGTTTGAGAGAAGGCAATTTTAGGCCAAGATAGAGTAAAAACAGCATGACGCTTTCTCATACAGGATTGGTGTAACGATATTAGCGCGAGTGCATTTTAAGAACTCTCACTGGGTCTCATGGATCTGCCGTAAAGCCTGTTTTAATGACATTCTGAATATGAAACTATTCTTCGCTCCAACCTGGGATCCAACTGTCATCATTTCGGACAACAGATCGCTTGTCTAATCATCTGACCAGCGTTTATAAAATTTTTGGTTGAACATGCTCTACACTTTAATTCAGCTGAAGCATTAATTTTGCCAGTGAACAAAGCCCCTCCCAAAATACACGGATATATTTTTCAGTGTGATGACAATACTTTCATGTTCTAATTTTGCCAACCACAAAGGATTTATATTTAGCTTAGGAGAGACATAGATCAGGATGGATTACTTATAAAATTAAATCCTTAAGTCCGATTACGTTATTTAATCTATTTTATGCTCTTGAGCGTCCCGTGCTGTGTGCATAGACTGCTAGCAACTGCGGTTTCACTTCTTTTGTCTGTAGGCTCTTTGTAGTTTTAAAATCTATAACATATATGAGACCAAATAGCTTAATCAGTTATGAATCCTTGTTTTGTATAGCACAGAGTTAAGGTATGCCTACAATCCTCTACCGTCATTGTGTTCTGTTGTCCATATTTCTCATTCCTTCCCTAACGACATATATTATCCATCCTCCTCAAACTCTTTCTTTGTGATTCATATTGCTGTCACATGAAAACAGTTAATGAGAGAGAAGTGTTGGCGAACTTTTGCTCATGACTGTACCTCACTTATTATCCGAGACTTACCAGAAATATAAATCTTGCCCGTTAGTGCTGAAAATTACTGCAGCTGTGATAAACCCTGGGAAAATGTTCGTAAATAAAGATGCTTTCTCTGATGTTTCCATGCAAGCAGTGATTTTAACTTCCATACCATGACATTTATAAAAACGTAACAACTAAGTCTAACAGTTACATCAAATCACTAATATAAGTTCTTTATACACTGGGAAATAATAATAATCACTTTCATAATCTTAACAATATTACTAACCTAGAGCATGGCATGGCGATATGGGCCAACGTTTGGTGGGTATGTCCTACTATGTGTGTGTGCATTGTTTAATGAAATACAGGGGGTCCGTAAATAGCGCCCCACTTGAAACACGTCGTACTGTCTTATGTATTGCGGTAGTGTGGGTTTAGTTGTGGCAGTGGTAGAGGGAAAATAGCTATGATGCAAGGTAGATACTGATAACCCTTAGCGTTTCCACAACGCACGAGAAATCGCCAGGCGGAGTGAATGTGGAACGTTATATATTAGCCACCCCGTATATCTCTAAGACAGTAATTCATATACTTGTGTTCAGTGAATGAAAGAATGGTTCCAAGCGGATTATACACAAAACTGAACTCTAGAATCCTTTCTCATGTACTTGTGCCAAATAATGAATGCAAGGATGATTCGAAGCGCTCTCTCCACGAACCATTCTTCACTTTATATTCCTCGCTCATGAATACCACACTGCTGCCACTTCTCGGTTGAACGTAGCAGAAGGGGTATAAAAATCTCTCCAACTACAGCTAAAGAATCAATTATCTTCCCAGTTCCGTCTGAAGAAAATTAACAACTGGCGATATACAGTGAACACCCTATCTCAACTAGTACGTGCTTCAGATGGTTCGATTTTTCCGCTATGTATTCGTCAAACTTTGGGAAGATACTTGTGCCTCTGTCTGCACCAAAGGAACACAAATCCATATTGGTGGAATTAGCTCGAGAATATTTCCTTTAAATTCCCTGTACTGTTGTTTGCAGATGATACTGTGTCGTTGAGTGAAGACGAAGGGGAGCTGCAAGGCTTGGTGGATGAGTTTGGGAGAGTGTGTAAGAAACGGAATCTAAAGGTGAATGTAGGGAAGAGCAAAGTGATGGTCTTTGAGAGAGGTGAAGTCAGTGAATGTACAGAGAGGTTGGATGGTGAGGAACTGGAAAATGTGAGTACGTTTAAGTACTTGGGTAGTGTGAAGAGTAAGGATGGAGGTTTGGAGGGTGAAGTGCTTAAAAGGGTACAGCAGGGAAGAAAGGTTGCTTGTTCCTTGAAAGCAGTGATAAGAAACAGGGAAGTGAGCATGGAAGTGAAAAAATTACTACATGACAGTACTGTGATACCAACTCTAATGTATGTAAGTGAAGCTTGGACGTTGTTGGAAGGACACAAGTCAAGAGTGAGAGCAGTGGAAATTAGTTATTTTAGAGGAGCCTGTGGAGTCACATGGAGAGACAGGCTGACAAATGAGGATATAAAATAGCGTTGTTATGTGGATGTGGATGTGATAGGAAGCGTTATGAGGAACACACTGAGGTGGTTTGGCCATGTGGAGAGGATGAAGGGTGAAAGACTGACAAAGAGAGTGTGTGAGTGAGGTAGAGGGGGGGAGAGCGAGGGGGAGGCCGAGGATGAGATGGAGGGATGGGGTGGAGAGGTATATGAGAGAGGGGGGGTGTGAGTTGGGAGCGGGGCAGTGTAATGGTGGGGGACAGGGCGACGTGGAGGCGATTTGTTTGTGGCCACCCCGAACGGGATTGAGGCGTCTGGCAATAGATGGACAGATAGATATTTCCTTTTGTGTAATAAAGACTGAGATTCCATATGAACCATGACTTGCTCCCTATACAATTACCTTTAAGTCAATGGTTAGATGATAGTGTTGATCTGACACAGAGCTTACTGCAAGAGAGAGAGAGAGAGAGAGAGAGAGAGGGGAGGGTTAAATCAATATTAGAAAGAGCAAGTACATAGTTAAGGGTTGTTCAGTGGAAAGTACAATTTACTACCTTCATTAGTGTGATATAGAGCTGCATTTATGGTTATAGTAATATTTCTCTATTTTTTTCCCTCAGACCCATGAAGTTTCTGCTAAACTGTTCCGTCAGTGAAACAATATTTATTCTCGTATTCGGCGCAAAGCAACTCATCCCACACGAGGCTGAAAAAAAAGAGGAGAGGGACCAATGTTTTACCGCCAAAGTTATTGACGAAAGCAAAAATTAAAGTTCAAAATGGCAGTCTTTTGTCCGCAACCAACAACCGAGCCGACGAGCAATTATATATTGGCCGAGCACGAGCAACTTTTAATAATGGTTTACCTGTGTACCTGGCGTGAATGCTAATGAGTCTGGCGCAGTTTTGGGTGAGTGATATTGCAAGCCGTGACCAGGGTAAGAATGCTAAATATACCGGGTGTGTTGTGGAGAGCAGTCTGGTTGTTTGCAATGCTCATTTCGGGTTAAACTCCTTTCACTTTAACTTGGCCTAAAATTGCACACTCTCCTTCTTGATTTTCGCCTTAATTTGGCCTATAACTCCCCTGTCTTCATCTTAAATGCTGAGCTATAACTATAGTTTAGCACTAAAATATGCTGATAAGATATGGAGTAGTATTTTTTTTTCCTCTCTCTCTCTCTCTCTCTCTCTCTCTCTCTCTCTCTCTCTCTGTCTCTAAGTTGGCCTATAATTGCCCTGTCTCTATCTTGAATGACGAGTTATAGCAACGGATTAACACTAGAATATGTTGCTGATCACGAAGAAGTGCCATGAAAAGGATGTAGAGCTGTAGTATCGCCATTTCCTGCAACTAATCTACGTGAAATGAGGCGCAATGGGACGAAAATCTAAGCCAGGATAATGTGAAAGAATTACGGGTATACCGATATTGTTGCTGCAGGAGTCAGTGTTTGGTGATGATGGGACGTAATACTGCTGTGGATTGATGAACAGAGACAAGAAGACCGATGGATGCGCAGAGAGACTGAAAGCTATATGAATGCATTAATATAGATAGGTAGATAGATAGATAGATAGACAGATAGATAGATAGGTAGATAGATGGTTAGTTAGTTAGTTAGATAGATAGATACATAGACAGAGATAGAGATATATCCACGGAAAGACGGATGAATAAACAGATTCATGGGTAATGGCTGCATGGATATACTTAAAGACAGGCATGGATATACGGATACATGAGTCAGTATATACATGTGATACTGCTATAGATCACATACTACATCATACCACATACATCACACCACAAACATATCACATATCACTGCACACCACACGCTGCACTATACCACATATTCTATCCTACATCACACCACCCAGCCTACATCGCCACACCACATACTCGTATCCGATAACACACCACCTAGCCTACATCGTCACACCACTTAGTTTGCAAGAACTCACCACCTACGCCATCACACCACCTATGCTATACCATCACATCACCTACCGTACATCATCACAACTAGTCTACATCATCACACCACCTAGCCTATACCATCACACCACCTACACCATACAGCAAGTCTACTCCATCACACTACCGAACCTATACCATCACATCACCTACACCATACCACAACTAGCCTACACCATCACACCATCTTCACCATCACATAACTACCTACACTCTCATACCACCTAGCCTTCACCATAACACATTTACACCGTCAAACAACTAGCCTGCACCATAGCACCACCTAGCCAACACCATCACAAATTTACAGACCGCACAACCTAGCCTATACCATCACACCAGGTAACCTACACCAACACACATCTACACCATCACACCACCTAGCCTACTCTATCACAAATTTACACCATCATACCACCTAGCGTACATCATCACACCACATTATACCACATATCACTTCAGTTTTGCCTAATACCACGTAGCCAATATACTGTACTTGGGGGAGGCTTCACGCTGTGCCACAGAAATAATCAGGGGACCCAATAGGAAGACGGTGAGCTCCAGAAGGGAAATTACAGCCTGCAGCTCACTGGGTTCACGTTCAGATGAGCCACAGGACCATAATAACACCAGATATACCACACAGCACACATACAGTACTTTATTATACCTTGACTCACACCACATCATACCACACAAAGCATACGTATTAATCATCACATTCCTTACTATACCAAACACAATATACATAATACCATGGGCTTGCACATGTGTCTCAGCACCTCAGCACATCATACCACAGCACGTCTTGCCTCCTCATACCACCTGCTACACACAACTCACCATACATCATTCCATACTATAATAGTACCACATACCATACCTTATATCATATCATACCACATCTTACCTTACCACACCACGTGTTAAACATACATCATCATACTTTACACCACATAATCATTCCATATCATGCTGCATTCCATATCCTGCCATACACCATGCCTCATTCTACACATACCTCACCATAAATCCTATCACTTATCATATACCGCATACCCCCTAATACCCTCAACCTTACTTCACACTTTACCCATTCTAGTCTATCGACTTAATATTGCAATCTCTCCGTCTTGCATGATAAGTCAAAATAGATTTCCACTACAAGAAGGTGCTAATCACAAAGAGTTGTTATGGAAAGTATGTAGAGCCACAGCATTTTCTTTTTCTGCCGCTGAACTACATGCAATATGCTGCAAATGGACGTAAATCTGGACCAAGTCAATGCAAAATCTATACAGGGATTTATCGTGAACAGTGGGAATAATTTTTACCCAATTTTGTTCAAATGAGTCTGGTAAAAAAAAAAAAAAAAAGGTTACACATAATAACAAGGTGATAGAAAAAACTAAGTATCAAATAATCATCACAGGTAAAAATACGATAATGTGTCGTAAATATGAGACTTAGATTTATCCGGCCACAAGCCACAGGTAAAATGCAACCAACACAGATTTTGTGTATCTGTACAAACTGAAAATAATACATGGCATGAAAGAATGAATTGTATGATAGTTTTAAATAATCAATCATATGGAGTCTTTATGACAGTGCATGGAGAAAGTATTACAGTTATGCATGTTCAAGTTATACCACTGTAGTGAGTATATTATATCCAGTGAGGATAAATAAATGAATATATCGTGGAAGAGGCAATGTAAATTATGTTCGACTTCAGGATATATTATAGGCAGTAATGTTTTTTCAGTGAGAATATACAAATCAATAAATGATGGAGAAGAGCAATGTCAATGATACGATTATTTGGTAAAGACTGGCAAGGAAGCCAAGTGGATTGGGTGCAGCGCAATCAGAGCGAGCTGAAATGTTTATGTGTGGTTGGTGAGGCGAATAGTTTAACCTGTCTGCGTCAGTTCACTGAGGCGTTCACATCTCGCTCTTGGCTTCAAAAACCCAGTGAGCTGCTTATATTCTCTCTGCCGCTTTAAAAACCTAGTGAGCTGCTCTTAGTCTCGCTGTTTGTTTCAAAGACTTATTGAGCGGCTCATAGCTCACTGTATCGATTCGGAAAAATATTACCACCCGCGTTGTGAGGCAAGCAGAGTGGTTAACATCGGCGTTGCGAAAAAAGCGGAGTGGTAATGTTTTCCTTTTAATTGTGAGGTTGGCTGGCTGGCTTTGTTTGTGTATGGGTAAATAAGATATCTCATGAACGGCTTGAGTTATCAACATGAAACTTTCAGGGTAGCGAGATATGGGCAAAATCTTGGACGAGTTCGATAATGGGCACTCGAGATAATGGTCCAGGTCACCAAAATGGCTGCCAAAGGTCAACTAGTTGACCTTTAGTGACCTTGACCCCGTGTGCCGATTTTCGAATTCGTCCAAGATTCTGGTCACATCTTGATACCCTGAAAGTTCATGTTGATACCTCAAGCCCTTCATGAAATATCTTGTTTACCCACACACAAACAAAGCCAGTCAGCCAGCCTCACAACTGAAAACATTGCCACTCCGCTCGTATACCACCAGCGTCGCGAAGCGAGAGGATTGGTGTTTTCGGTTGTGAGGTTGGCTGGCTGGCTTGGTTTGTGTGTGTTTTACATCCTGACTTTACGTCAAATAAAAAATGGAAGTGCAAAATTATGTGCCACGGAAAAACTTTCCGGCTATGTGGGTGGTGAGATCCTATCGTAAGATGACGTCTAGTTTACCTAATACTTTCGTTATTCTTAACCATTCAGTACGACGTTAAATGTAGATTTACTGTAATATCTATAACGAAAATGTAACAATAAAATACATCTTATATGACGAACAAACACTACCATTATTACACATACATACCGGTACATACACCTAGGCTTTTCCCCTAGGGAGGTAGCAGAAACAGGACGATATGTTCACCAAGTTACTCATCCACACACACGCACATTTACTCGTATCTTAGCCTCTAAGAGGAGGAGACCGATCTTCACCGCTCCACACCGTACGAGGGTCAACTGCGTAGTGCAGTCCAGCGACATCCACAGCAGGGCCCATTGCAGAGCTGGTTTGCCCCTGCCACATCATAATGTACCCATCCTCTTCCTGGCACCTGAACCAATCAGTTGATCAGACCAGATACGGGAGAACATCCTGTCGGGGCCGCGTCACCTTTTCTGCATTCACAATTTCTCTCCATTCATCCCTATTAAGCGCAGCCACTCTTCCTTGCCCTACAGACATCCCTCTTGCATCTAACGCTCTCATCACACTATCCATCTATCCTATTCATGGTCTTCCTCTCAGCCTTATACCTCTCACATCAGATCGTTATCTTGTTCACCATTCGCTCTTCATCTATTCTCTCCATATGCACAAGCCACCGCAACACTCTCTGCTCAACTCGATCAGGCATCTCTTGCACAGTTCCAGTCCTTCATACTTCATCATTTCTCACTCGATCTATACTCGTTACTGCACACGTACTTCTCAGACACCTCATCTTCTTTACATTCAGTCTCTTTCTCTCTGCTACTCCTATGTTCCAAGTTTCAGCCCTATATAATGCAGTCGGTACCACTACTCCCTCATACAGCCTTCTCTTTACATCCATTCTAAGTGAACCACAACTAAACACTTTTATCATTCCTCTCAGCACCTTTCCTTCTTCATTCATTCTAAACTTCTCCTCTACATCTATTCTTCCATTCACAGCAACATGTGACCCTAAATACTTAAAACACTCTACCTCCTCAAGCAATTCACCATTCAAAACAACATTCGTCCTCCTACCTTCTACAATCCTTGTACACTTCATCACTTTACTCTTATTCTCATTCACTCTCAATTTCCTCCATTCACACACCCTTCCAAACTCCTCTACCAGCTGTCTCAATCTCTCCGAATCAGCCACCAGAGCAGTATCATCTGCAAACAGCAGCTGGCTCAGATTCCACTCCCTACCCTCAGCATTCACCAGACTGAAACCTCTACCTAACACTCTCGCATTCACCTTCCTTACAACACCATCCATATAAATATTAAACAGCCAAGGCAACATCAAACATCCCTGCCGCAACATCACTTTCACGGGAAATCAATCAATCACAGTATTTCCCACTCTTACACTCGCTCTGCTATTTACATAAAAACTTTTCAATCCTTTTTACAACCAACTACTTGGTCCATACAATCTCAAATCAGTCCACAAAGCCTCCCTATCAACTGTATTATATGCTTTCTCAAAATCCAAGAACGTCCAAAACATATCCTGACCTTTCGCTACATACTTTTTATACAGTTGTCTTACAGCAAACATCGGATCCACGCATACCCTCCCTCTCCTAAAACAACACTGCTCCTCACCAGTCATTCCCTCTGTATCTTCTCCAACTTTCAGCTAAAACTAGTACATTCATGCTTATCACCGTTACCTTTATACAGCAGAACCACACACGCACCTGCTTAGTCAATCGGCACCATACCGCTCACAAAACTCACATTCAGCAATCTTACTAACCACTCAATAGTAGTCGGTCCACCACCTTTCAAACATTCCACAACACGCCCATCCATACTTGGAGTTTCCCCTGCCTCCATCTTCTTTACTGCCTGCTGTACTTCCTTCATCGTGATCAAAGAATCATTCAACTCTCCCAATACTTTTATTCCCTGCTTCCTTCCATGTGCCATAATCTCAGCCTCCCTTTCCTCCTCTACATTTAACGATCTTTCAGAATATTCTGCTCATCACTTCTTTACTGCATCCATCTCAGTTAACATCCTTCCATCCTCTCCTTTTACTCATTCTTCCTTCCCAGACTTTCCCTTTCACATCCTCTTCACCTCCTTCCAAAACATTTTCTTATTCTGTTGAAAATTCTCAGTCAATCAACCTCCCATCTGCTGCCACTTTAGTGTCACACACAGACCTTCTTGCCATATTCCTCTTTTCCTCATACCGCACAAATGACACCTCATCCTTCATCTGCAGCCAAACTTCATATGCATGGCTCCTCTCAGCAACAACCATATTTACTTCCTTACACCACCATTCACGTCCCTTTCTTACACCACCACCCACTCGTCTCTCACCACACACCTCTTCTGCATACCCCACCAGAGCACTCAAAAACTGCCATTCCTCCTCCACACTGCCATTTTCCTGATCTTTTACTGCATTCCACTCATCTTTCAGCTTCTCCTGATAATCTATCATTCTCTCTCTTTTGTTCAACTCACTTTCAAAACCTCCATGCCACTCCCAACTCTCCAAGCTCTCACCCACCCCATACCTACTCTCAACTTTCCCTCCAGCAGGTAGTGGTCAGACATACCTCTACCTTCTCTCAAAACTCTCACATCCAGCGATCTTCCTCTTACATTCCTGGACACAACCAATTAGTTCTTCAATGTTCTATCAACAACCCTTCCACACTCCTGTCTCACCCATGTACACTTAATATCTTTTTTCTCACACATGGTATTTCCAATCACCAACTCACGTTTCCCCATTATCATTTCTTCCTGGCACCATTACCGTTGCCGTTATCATTACTGTAAGGTAATTTGGATAATTCTACCAGATGTCACTTACACCATACTTAGGCCAGGCTATGCACTGAAAAATAATAACCTAATTCAAAATCCGCGATAAACAACATAACATGAGTGACCTGACTGCAGTTCTCTCTCTCTCTCTCTCTCTCTCTCTCTCTCTCTCTGGTCAGGCGTTAATTATGAGCTAGTTGCTGTAGAGCAGACCAGAATGTGTTTTAACTCTGCAAAGTTATAACAATAATAATAATAATAATAATAAAAATAAAAATAATAATAACAGGTGGAGGCGCTCACCATCCACTCACTCGATGTAGTGCTGTTCTCGGGTGTCTGCCCTTTCTTCTCAATCCTTCTTTCCTTCCATCCCCTTCTCACTTTCTTTCCTTCATTCTTTCCTCGTCCTTCTGCCTACGGGTGACTTTACACTCCCTCTTTTGTTCTTCTTTCCTTCATTCTTTCCTCTTCCTTCTGCCTGTGGGTGACTCTACACTGATTGACAAGCCAAATGGTTTCCTGTACACCAGACACCATTTACTACGCTGGGTGTTAACCATATAACCAAATATTGGCGCCTGGTGGTCTAGTAAGTAATTATTGCGCTCCAATCGGATTGAGCCGGTGAAGGTTTATATCCATGGGTTGTTTGGGGTTTATTGCTCACGTAATACCGCCCAGGGATGCGTGAGGCTGGTCACTCTCATCTTAAATGTCAGGACCAACTCCCCAGCCCCGGGCTTCTACGCTCCTTATGGGGCAACGTAGGATTGGATGATGATGATGATGATGATGATGATGATGATGATGATGATTATTATACTTGTTGTTGTTGTTGTTGTAATTATAATGATGATTACCATGTATATTTTCATCTTTCTCGCAATCAGGTGAATATGGTATGCTTTCCCCAACGAGGCATACTTTTGTTTTTTTTTTACATACATCGCTTTTCATCATTTTCGTAAACAACAGCAACAACAGCAACAACAAAGCAGCAGCAGCACCACCACAATTTATCATTATCAATCCCGTGAAGCAGGATGGTATCGTTTTCGGAAAAGTGTCCTATTTCGTTGCACTATACTCAGGCTGTGTGTGTGTGTGTGTGTGTGTGTGTGTGTGTGTGTGTGTGTGTGTGTGTGTGTGTGTGTGTGTGTGTGTGTGTGTGTGTGTGTGTGTGTGTGTGTGTGTGTGTGTGTGTGTGTGTGTGTGTGTGTGTGTGTGTGTGTGTGTGTGTGTGTGTGTGTGTGTGTGTGTGTGTGTGTGTGTGTGTGTGTGTGTGTGTGTGTGTGTGTGTGTGTGTGTGTGTGTGTGTGTGTGTGTGTGTGTGTGTGTGTGTGTGTGTGTGTGTGTGTGTGTGTGTGTGTGTGTGTGTGTGTGTGTGTGTGTGTGTGTGTGTGTGTGTGTGTGTGTGTGTGTGTGTGTGTGTGTGTGTGTGTGTGTGTGTGTGTGTGTGTGTGTGTGTGTGTGTGTGTGTGTGTGTGTGTGTGTGTGTGTGTGTGTGTGTGTGTGTGTGTGTGTGTGTGTGTGTGTGTGTGTGTGTGTGTGTTTAAAGGGATCAGCCCCCCTCACCAAAGTAAAAATTCTCAAAAGTGGTGAAAGAGGGGCAGATAATGCTTTGATATTTTGCTATTTGTTGTACAATGGATTCTCATCCGCAGTGCGATACTTGGGCAGCATGAGCTCTCCCAGTGATTCTCGAAGGTTCAGCCATCTCCCAAAGATAAAAGATATCAGAAATTGGAGAAAGGTTTCAATAAAACTCCCCAGATGAGTCCATCTGCTTAATACAAAAGTCGCCTACCACATACAATTTTCCAACCATGAATTTTAGGGGGGTCAGCCCCCTTCACCAATTTTAATATTGTCAAAAATAGCAATAAAAGGGCAGATATTGTACATATTGTACAGTGGACTCTTATCCATAATGAGATATTTGGGGAACGTGACCCCCCAATTATTCTTGCAGGGACAGCCCACTTCCCAAAAATAAAAATGATAAAAACTAGGGGATTGAAAACACGTGGATTTTAAAGAAATCGGCATACATATCGCAGGATTGGGTATGCAGTTTCCATGCTTTATCTGAATGCAGAAGAAACTGTACAATTTTTTTTATAGTCGTTAATATAATTATTATTAGTTATTATTACAGTATTATTATTATTATTATTATTATTATTATTATTATTAGTATTATTATTATCATCATCATTAGTAGTAGTAGTAGTAGTAGTAGTAGTAGCAATTTCATTTTTACTACAACTACTATTGCCACTACTACTATTATTACTACTACTACTATTATTACCACTGCTACTACAACAACTACTACTACTACTACTACTACTAGTACTACTACTGCCATGAATATTATTATTATTATTATTATTATTATTATTATTATTAATATTATTATTATTATTATTATTATTACCATTACTATTATTATTAAGGTCTTCCCTCTCCAACAAAAGACATTGTTGTTTTTCTACCGTTTCTTATTATAATTATTTTTCTCCTTCCCCTTTTATTGAACGTTAATAGTTCAAACGTTTCATGTTTGATTTCGTTCAAATTCTCAGAAAAGATACAACGCTAGTAGACTCTTCTAACGCATTTTTCATATTCCAACAATCTACTTCAAATTTTGAGAAAACGTCATTTTTTCGAAAAAAAAAAAAAAAAACGCCACTATGCACGCACAAACTCAGAAACGAAAAGAGCTATTGCAAAGAGATTCGAGATTTAGCTAGTCTAGCCATCGTTGCTGATCCACAAGAGCTCGCCTGGCCCTGAAATATGGAGGGGCACAAACGTTAATTTTTTTCGAACCATTCTGTTTATATCTTTTAACTTGTAAACATTTTGTTATAAGATATTGAACAAAAGTTGTGCTGTTTTATGAGTTCTCTTGTTTGATATCAAGAAAAAGGGGCAGACCTCTTATGTTAGGGAGCTACCGTCCCTAAAATATTTTGCTGAATAACTCGTTAACCGTTGAGAATTTAAGACATGTTGAACAACGTTGCATCTGACACGTAAAATCTTTCTAATCGTCGAAAATTAGTTGATTCATGGTGAGCAAAAGTTGCCTTGCCTAACTCTCATACCTTAACAGGAACCATAAAATAAACGTCAGCTTCGTAAATCCAACTCACAATACTTCAGTAACTTTGTTCTCGACGGAAGACCTAATTGTGGCTCCAGCAACAGGCAACGCTTCTAGTTTATTATTATTATTATTATTATTATTATTATTATTATCATTATTATTATTATTATAATTATTATTATTACTATTATCATTATTATTATTATTATTATTATTATTACTATTATCATTATTATTATTATTATTATTATTATTATTATTATTATTATGCGAGATTAGCTGCAAAACAACGAAAATCAGGGCCAGCTTAAGGTGAAATAACAATAGCATAATCCACCCAGCGCGTTTCCCAAGCACCGAATTCATTATATTACCTTTGAGCCTTGCAGCACAATGATGTATTAGTTTTACACATCTATCTCGTGAACAGCCAGACAAAGACAGACAGACAGGCAGATACAGACAGGCAGACAGACAGACAGACAAATACAGACATGCAGACAAACAGATACAGACAGATTACAGACACAGACAGGCGGACAGACAGATATAAAGACAAACAGAGATATAGAGACAGACAGGCAAACAGATTTACAGACAAATGCAGACATACAGACAGAGAGACAGACGGAAGATACAGACAGACAGGCGCACAGACAGGCAGATGGACACAGACAGATACAAACAGACAAATGGACACAGACAGATACAAACAGAAAGACAGACAGACTGGCATTTAGCGACAGGCAGACAGACATTCAGTCAGACACACGAACAGACATACATAGACACATAGATACAGACATGCAAGCAGACTGACAGATAGACAAATAAACAGACAGACTGACAGACAAACAGACAGACGTAGACAGATATAGACAGACAGACGGAGAGACGCACAGACAGATACAGGCAGACAGACGGACAGGCAGGACAGACAGACAGACAGATGCAGGCAGAAAGGCGGACAGTTAGATACAAACAGAAGGACTGACAGATACAGACAGACAGACGGACAGAAAGACATAGACTGACAGACGGACAGACAGACACAAACTGACAGACGGACAAACAGTTACAGACAGACAGACGAACAGACACAAGTAGAAACACACACACACTGACAAGATTTATCCCAACCAAGCAGGGCGCTGGAAAAAAAAAAAAAAAAAAAGGCATTATTTAACCAAATCAGTTAATCAGATAAGTAAAATCGTCTGGAAGTAAGAAGAAAGAAAGAAAAAGAAAATAAAGACGTCATTACAGGGAAAGCGAATCTCGGGCTCCTATAACCCACTCACAATTTAATAAAATCGTCTTCTGCTGGCTGTATTAATAATCATAGTTTTATTTTTCTTTACCAAAACGTGAAACCTAATGAAGACAGCAATAAAGACAGTATTGGCATTTTTAGACTCCTATTATCTACTCTCAGCTGAATAAAATCGTCTGGCGTCAGCTGGAATATAGCACTAGACTTGTTCCGACCAAGAGAGAGGTTGAGAGTGCAGGAATTTACCCTCAAACTCCTATAGGTCACTCTCAGGAAATTAAAATGATCCGGTGTCGTCCAGAATTGAATATTATAATTGATAGTTGTGCTGAATATAAGAGGATTAATTTCATCACCAAATAAATAGATCTTTGAGGTAAGAAGATAAACATCCAGTGCTTAGTGTATATCTAATATACTATAGCAGTGGCCGCGCGCGTGTGTGTGTGTGTGTGTGTGTGTGTGTGTGTGTGTGTGTCTGTATTTTGGGCAGCCGAAGCTACACATTCAAATTGCACCAAAACTGGCACAAACATCGCAAAAAATTCGGTGATGAGAAAAAACTTGGTCCCATCACGATTGAAAATTTAACTATATTTAATGAGCGATCACATTTTGACCAAAAAACGCTGTTCCCGACGCCCGGCATAGGGTCTTCGTAGAATTTTTGTCCATAGGTACAACTAAAATATTCTATAGTAGTAGCTGTGTGTCTGTGTATGTATTTCGGACTTGTGTTCGGACAACTTGGGTTCCATTCCCGAAGCAAATTGGTTAGTTGCAAAAAATCCAAGTGACAACGGTAGACTAGAACAGTACATAAACGCGACAGCCCTCCACAGAAGCAAGTGCGAGGGGCCCACGAGCACTTGTGTGTAATCTATGTTTCTATATTAAGATAGATAGAGATAGATATAGACAGATACCGTATATAGATACTGATGTAGACTGATACATGGGTGTATAGAAAGATAAACATATATAGGCAAATAGATAGGTTGACAGATGGATAAATAGGTAGGGGAGGCGGTGGCTGAATCGGTAGAGAGGCGGCCTGCAGTCCTGATGGACCCAGGTTCGAATCCCGGCTGGGGCAGGGAACAGTTTAAGGATTTGGATTTCATAGAAGCAGACTTTCCTGATCTACCAGATGACCCGCCGACATGTCATAAAAGTACCCCTGCTAATACCAATACACCAGTCCTGTATGAGACAGCCCTAGCATGTATTCAATATGGACGGTGGGTGTTAGCGCCGAAGTGGTGACATGTGGAGGTGTAGGAGGACTACTGGGCCTTGGGATAGGCTACTGCCCCCGAGATATAGGCCCTGAAGCCTTTGCCCAGAGTCGGACACAAAAAAAAAAAAAAAAAAAAAAAAAAGGTAGGTAGGAAGGTATGCAGGCATGTAGGCAGATAGACAGAGGTAGACAGGGAGGCAGGTAGGATGATACAAAGAAAAATTAATTGGTTACTGAACACTAAATCTAAATTTCTCAACTCTAAAGCCATTCCTAAGCTGAATATGCTCGTCTGAAGGTATAAACAATAATTTAAATTAAATAAAAGAATTTTCACTCTTAGATTCTTATGCTTAACTCTCGGCTAAAATAAATAAATAAGTGATTGATGTAAGATGGAACAGAATGTGAGAATTGTGCAGGGCATGATAGTGTTAACCTCTTCAATCAGGTGACGAATTTTCCAGTATTTCCGAAAACAAAGTAGACAAGGCCGAGTCAAAAACAGAGTTGTCTACCCATCCATCTGTTCGTCCGTGCTGTACAAGCCGCAAGTATGACCTGATTTGGATGATTAAGGCGTGAAAATATTCTTCTCAAGCTGACGGTGTGTCCTTGTCGTGGTGGATAACACACTCAGGTCAACCCCAAGCTCACTGTGACTCAAATAACGTCAAATTCAATCAGACGGGAATCCCTCTGAGATATTATAAGTACGTCACAGCCAGCCAAAAACCGACCTTCAACCCCACCCCTGTCTTCCTCGTCCGCAACACCCAAATATTTGAATTTTTTGCTAAAGAGAGAGAGAGAGAAAGAGAGAGAGAGAGACAGAGAGAGAGGAAAACTCTTATGCTAAAGGACTGACATATATCATCCAGTGAAAGGATCATATGGTTAACAGAGTGGATGAAAAACCTAAGATTAGCACACACAAATACACACACACACACACACACACACACACACACACACACACACACACACACACACACACACACACACACACACACACACACACACACACACACACACACACACACACACACACACACACACCAAATTGACTGAACATGGCATGGATCGTAGATATTTCATTTTCGAGACATTAGTGTGGCAATGTTCAGCTAGTAGGCTTTATCAGCAAATGACTTTTATTCCACCCTGGAGAAGACTTAGCATATCTACCCCCACTCCATCCTGGCTGTAGTCTCCCGTAAGCTGAATAAAGTAATCAGTAGGTAGCAAAATACACAGGGTGGTTCACTAATAGCACTCCAATAGAAACTCAGCTGGAGGTATTTTGTGTCTTGTGGGGAAGGTTTAGTCTGCTGGTGTGGGCGTGGGCATGGCAGTGGGAATAAGAAATAAATAAGTGATTCAAGATAGACTTTGATTAAGCTGACAGAGCCGTCCTTGCAACACACGAGAAATTGCCTGGAGGAAGAGGAGAGTTATTTATGGAGTTCCCTGTATGCCGTGTGTGTGTGTGTGTGTGTGTGTGTGTGTGTGTGTGTGTGTGTGTGTGTGTGTGTGTGTGTGTGTGTGTGTGTGTGTGTGTGTGTGTGTGTGTGTGTGTGTGTGTGTGTGTGTGTGTGTGTGTGTGTGTGTGTGTGTGTGTGTGTGTGTGTGTGTGTGTGTGTGTGTGTGTGTGTGTGTGTGTGTGTGTGTGTGTGTGTGTGTGTGTGTGTGTGTGTGTGTGTGTGTGTGTGTGTGTGTGTTTAATATATCACAGGACAAGCTCTAAATTCATCACGACGCAATTCTCTGTGTGGTATGCGCGATGAACATCCCGTGGCCAATGTTTATATGTATTGTGCCCCCGGGTAACATGTCCACTCATTATAGATTCATGAATACATTATTGGATAAACATTTTGCTAAAAGCCCATGAAACAAGCCAAACACTGCCACCGCATGTAATATTTGGTGTTTGGTGCGGTGCAGGGTAAAATTTCACCTACTATTCCACTGCTGAGGACACAATTTCACCTACTGTTTCACTGATGAGGGTAAAGTTTCACCTACTTTTCCACTAATGAGAGCAAATTTCACGTGCGCTTCCATTTTTGAGGGCAAAATTTCACATACTGTTCCAGTCTTGAAGGCCAAATTTCACCTACTATGCCACTTCATCTACGTCGTACTTTGGGCATGTCCGTCACTTCCTCCCTGATGCTTCATACATGACAGAATCATCTATGGAGAGAAAAACATGATGTCTCATTTATCTTAGGAAAGCGAAAGTGAGAAGCAGAAGAGGTGAAATTGTCTGTACCAGCCATTTGAACAATCCAAGATGGTCCATACATAATGCTCCACTTCAACTTTACGGGGTGATTTTTCCAATACTGTGGGGACGGCTCAGTCAATGTTGTCAACGTCTATCTTTCGTCACTTATTATCTTCCAACACCTACTGTCACACCCAGGCCTACACGAGCAAACAAAGTCGTCCCAGCAACACATGATATACCATCACGTGAGTTTCTAGTGGAGGACAGTTTGCAGGCCACCTTGTATTTAGTAAGGATTATTGTTCAGAAGTTGAAGTTTCTTATTCAGAAATGTACTATACTCTATATTCACCTTATGAAGATCAGTCAGTCCTTTCCCTTAACTCAGAGGTATAATAACACAGTACTATGACCCTATGCCCTTTCCATAAGACTCTATGATCGTGAATACCGGGATTTCCTGAGACCTTGGATGGCCACTCCCCCTGTGGAAGAAGACCACTGGGGTCCCATTTTACCCACTGAAGCTATGTTCCATCTCAGGCCCATTTCCCCAGCGATATATTTCTCATGGACCTGTTCCTACGATGGACCTATTTTCTCACTACCCACCCATTCACCAACAATTTCCACTCCCCACCAAACTACCCTACCGATCCATCCTCCTACCCCTCCCATCCACCCACCCACTTTTCCACTCATCCTGCCCACCCACGCACCCACCCATAATGTCCCCCCATACACTCACCCAGGCTGCCCCACCACTCCCACCCACCCTGACCCTGCATAAACCCACCCATCCATTCAACCCTGCTCACTCACCTCACCTTCCACTCAATCCTGCTCACTCACCCCACTTGCCCTGCCCAACCCATCACACTGTCCACCCATCTGGCTCGTTGTAGCTAACACCGTAATGATATGATTGCATAAGTAAAAAACTTTACTGTAATTAGCCACCATGTTGACTTGATTATTTCTAATTAGTTTTAATCTTGGCCATCATGATGGGCACTTTAGCAACTGTAATGCACACATTAAAATTCGTCATAAAAAGTTACACCTGTTAGAGCTGCTTATAGAGATCCACAAGTGCTTGCGGGCCCTTCGGGCCCCTCGCACTTGCTCCTGCGGAGGGCTCTCTCGTTCATGTGCTGTTCTACTGTAACGCTGTCACTTGGATATTTTGCAGCTAACCAATTGATCGTGTTATTTGCAGCTTCGGGAATGAAACCCAAGTTGTCCGAACGCAAGTCCGAAGTACACACACAGACACACGGCTACTGCTACAGTTTATTTTAGTTCTACCTCTGGGCAAGAAATTCTACGGAGATCATATGCCTGGCGCCGGGAGTGGCGTTTTTTGGTCAAAATGTGATCGCTTATTAAATATAGTAAAAGTTTTTCAATCGTAATGGGACCAAGTTTTTTTTTCCATCAGCGATTTTTTTGCGATTTTTTTGCCAATTTTGGTGCGATTTGAATGTGTTGTTTCGGCTGCCCAAAACACACACACACACACACACACACACACACACACACACACACACACATACACACACACACACACACACGGCTACTGCTATAGTATATTAGATATGCATCCTTCTTGACTTCCATAGAGGACAGACAGAGACGAACTTGAGAGAGAGAGAGAGAGAGAGAGAGAGAGAGAGAGAGAGAGAGAGAGAGAGAGAGAGAGAGAGAGAGAGAGAATATGATTCATCAATTAATTTGAAATATGACCTCTAACCCCAACTATAAAATTTACACGTAAGTTCCTGCTCGCCCTGCCAGCTCCACTCCAACTCTCCAGAAAATCATCAGATGCATGTAGATCCAGTTTGGACCAATAGAGATATTAGGAAAATTCATCTGTTTGAAATTCAGCAGTTTCACAATATTTTAGCAACCGGAATGTACACATCTAAATTCATCATAAAAGTTACACCTGTCAGAGCTGTTTACAGTGTTCTTTATGCATTGCACTCGATTTCCATAAACGACAGACAGGCAGACAGAAGAAGAGACAGACAGACAAAAACACAAATATTTTCTTTTATATACATACGGAGAGCAGAATAAAATAATATTACGGTGCTACATCCCTTCATTTCAGGTCTTCCTGACATACACTATGCTCTAATGCTAATCTCTTGTTACAGCTCAGTAATTCAACATGGACAGAGAATATATGTTACCTTGTTAAAGTGAACATAGAATATACAAGTCATTTAAATAAGATATGGCATAATTCAGCAATGCTGTGTGTCTGATGCTGCTGGATCTAGGTCAGTCTGGGTCACTGGTTTCTGTGTGTGTGTGTGTGTGTGTGTGTGTGTGTGTGTGTGTGTGTGTGTGTGTGTGTGTGTGTGTGTGTGTGTGTGTGTGTGTGTGTTTTCCGGCAATGATATAACAAAACTCGTAGATTTAACCTGTATAGTACAACAGCATTTACATATATATTTATTTAAAGACATAATGACGGCTACAGTCAACCTCAAGCAGTCCAATCGTTTCAGGTTTCAGATGAACGTGGATTACAGCTATTACAATTTTTTCCTTAGAGTTATATCCCTTATTTTCCTTTCTTTATTCTTCATGAGAGAGAGAGAGAGAGAGAGAGAGAGAGAGAGAGAGAGAGAGAGAGAGAGAGAGAGAGAGACGCCTATTTTCGCAAGATGTTTTTGTAATTTAATCGCGATTTGTGCTAATAGTACGAAATGATTAATGTCGATACCTGTTACTTTCTTGGAGCCCAAAACTCAAACGTAGCCAATTCGCAGATAAATAATGTGATGGAAGTTGGTGTCTTATCAGTACATGTACTCTTTTTCACGTTAACTGGGGCCGACACTGACATCTTTCCGTCTTAAATTCTGAACTGCAGCACTAGATATATCGCTGGTCACAAAGAATCGCTCTGGAAAGGATGTTTCATCTTATTCTGTCAATGAACTACGTGAAACAAGCTGCAAAAATCTGGGCCTAGTTAACATGAAAAGAATATAGAAAGAATGAACTACAGTGTGTCCCGTGAAATAAAAAATAAAAAAAAATAAATAATATCTGAGAGATAATTCTGGAGCTAATTTTAAAAGAAAGAAAAAAGTATCATAACAATATAGATCCAGTTCTCAACCATACTGATGACTACAGGTAAATGAAGAGTGACACACATTCTGACATTAGTTCATCAGTATCTGTAGCATTTTTACTTAAAATTAGCCTCAGAATCACCTTAAGTTTCTGACAAATATCGCGGGATACCCTGTATGAAATAAGTTGTAAGGATGGAATATAGAAGGCGACATCATGATGGTGGTAGTAGTAGTAGTAGTAGTAGCAGTAGCAGTAGTAGTAGTAGCCTCAGGTTCACCTGAAACTTGTACCCGGTGGACTGTAGGCTTGACAGTCCTTTTGGTGGGACAGGGAAGTAGTTGAAGGACCTTTATATAGCCATGCAAATGATCGATCTGGTTATACTGGTGCCATCACATGAAGGCTTCCCTCTCCAGTACCGATGTCATGATAAAAGGTGTTAGATCGAGAGGGGAATTTGGTGGTGGTGGGTTTAGTGTAAGACAATACCATTCAGTGGACACATTGTGGAGGTAGACAGTGTGGCTGCAGGTAATACTGTACTCATTTTTACTCTTAGTCAAATACTGCCATCTCTCCCTTTTGAATGCCGAGCTGTAATAGCAGATTAACACTGTAATACTGAGATAGTTATGAAGTGCTATGGAGAGGATGAAAAGCCATAGAAATTTATTTTTCTTTCATGGCGCTAGTTGAAATAACCCGGAAAAGGATGGCAGTATGGACCAAGTTAAAGTGAAAAGACCATTGTGTGAGCTTGCTTAACGGAAAATAGAATATGATATGAATGACTCTGTAACGATAAACCGTAGGCGACATCACAGTAATGGAGATAAATGAACAGGAGAATTGGCCACTAACGAGATTTGGGCTACAGAGAAGTTGAAAATATCGACACTGAAAGGTTTTATAATATCAGGGCAAATCGTCTCTAAAACATGAATATCGTATGAAAAGAACAATCACGTAATATGAAGTACTTGCTGAACACGTGTTATACTCTGATTCAGCCATAAATAAGGAAAATAAAAAGCAATCTCTCAGAAACTGTGAAAAGATGGACGGACTTCGATATTGTAACTTCCTTATTTACGGCAAAATCGGAGCATAACTTTGTTCAGCAAGTACTCTGATGAATGTCAAAGGTAGTTTCACACGATATCTTTCTGTCTTAATCACAATTTGTGCTAAAAACCACGAAAACTATCACTATCAGTATTTTCAGCCCTCCTTGTAGCTCAAAATTTGCAAGTGGCAAATAGGGTGGTTGGGCTGGGCATGAGGTAATAAAGTTCACGAGATACATGAATAGGGAAGCAGTTAAGTGGCTGGTAATACTATAGTTCTTTTACCTTAACCTGGCCGAGATTTTTTCCTTTTACAGCATGTGTCACGTACCTCAGTGGCGGAGTAAGACAGTACTGTACCTCTACATCCTTTCCATAGAACTTTTTCGTGACTAGGATCATACTCTAGTATTAATCTCTTGCTATAACTCGGTAATCAAGATGGAGTGATGGTAATTTTAGGCCAAGTTAAACACGTAGAGTGGTTTTGTTTGGTATTAGAGTAAGCTATGAAAGACACTGTTAAGATGAACCGTAGGCAACACCTTAGGGATTTGATCAAGAGAAGAGTTTGGTGGCTGACTTCAGCGTGAGATGATAACGAACATAGGGCAAGTAACTGAGGGAGGCAGTGAGATGGTTGGTGATACTAGTGTGCCCTTGTTTGGTGTTAATATGAAGATATGAAAGATGTAAAAATAAGGTACAGAACTTCATCGATGTAAAGAAGTTAAATCAAAAGGAAAATTTGCCAGTATGGTTAGTGGGAGATGATAATGTTTCGAGGGCATGTGACTGAGGGAGGAACGGTGGTGGTTTGGTGATGATACTTGTATGATCTTGCTTGGCGGGTACACTGAATATACAGTATGAGAGACGCTGTAAAGATGAATCGTGGGCAGCAACATAGAAGAGAAGTGATGAAGAAAATTTGGCAGTGGGTTCAGCGTGAGATACTGTAATAACGTTCAGTGGACACATAACTGAGGGAGGCGGTGTGGTGATTTGGCTTGGTAAACACATACTGAGGGTCACTGGCCACATGATTACTGCCATTTCCTTCCTCATGCTAGTCTCACATCCTACCTCATACAGCATCATGACACAAAGGCATACCGTATCATACCACATACTCGTATCATATACTGTAGACACACCACATTATTCCACAGCATCGTCATAACGCAAACACCATACACTCACACAGTCCTACCACATCATACCACAGATAATACTGACATACCACATTGTTTCACATATCACATTATACCACATAGGCTTACCACATCTTTCTGCATATCATAAACCACATTATTTCACAAAATACAGTATTACATTATAGCCTACCACAAACACCATACCACATTATTCCACGTCACGCCATACCACAAACACCATACCACATTATTCTACGTCACGTCATACCACAAACACCATACCGCTTACTACCTCATACGTCCTACATTACTGCATTATATTAAGTACTACATACCCTGACACGTCATACCACATAGGCCTGTCAGACCATAAAACATTATTTCACAACATACCACATAATAGGACAATCATTCGACAGTATGCCATGTAGCACAGGAATACAGTATCATATCACATCACATAACACGTCTCAGCATGCTACATACCACATAGGACTACCACAATATACCGGTACCAAATAATTTCACATTAAGCCCCAAACTGCGTCTCATCACGTAAGTTTGCCATGCCCTTTCACATTGCGCATATTCCTACTAAGTCATACCACATACCAGATCACTACCAGGTCACATCATCAAGGGACATATCACAGACCACATGATATCACACCATCCCACAACATACTGTGTAGATCTATATGCCTTATACCTCTTCACACCACATACCACATCATACCAGAGACCAGATAGCCTCTAAAACCTTGTCACCACATACCATGAGTCTCGCTTATCAAACTTCATTGTACATCATACCACATAGTCTTTTAGATCTTACCACATACCATATGCCAAAAAGTCTCACAAACCATACCCCATACCACATCATACCACCTAACCCCTCAGATGTTACCACATGTCACCTAGTATCATACACCATACCTCAAACCATACCATACCATACTACACTGTGCTTCAGATCCTACACATACCACATAGCCTTGCATACCATTTCCCATGCCATATCATGCCACATAACTTCCCAGCTCTTACCACATACCACATATTCTCGCATACCATTTCTCATACCACATCATACCACATAACCTTTCACATCATATCATAACAGCACATATCCACTTTCATACCACACATCATATGGGCCTACCACACCATACCCCATACCACATCATACCACATCAGTCTCAGGGGCGTGGGGAAGGTGTGGCCACAACATTTATGGATATATCACATGTCACATACGTTATATCCCGTACAACACACTACATGCCACATACCGCATAGCCTTTCACATACTGCCTCACATATTCATTCACATATATTACATAGCACTCAGATTCTTACATCACATACTGCAACATCATAACATCACACCACATACACATCAGAACCAAGAAGATATGGTCACATCACAACATACCAGCATACACACATACTCACATAATATCACATTACAGCCTGGTAGGTTAATTCGCAACATAACAGGTGAAAGGTGTTGCAGATTTTACGTCTGGGGAAATGGGGTGGTCACATAACATATACAATAAACAACATATTGCCACATACCACATACTCCATATCACATCAAATTATGTTCATCATACCACATGCCACATACAATAGATCACACACCCCACACCACCTCAAACCACATGTATCATACCACATATTATATCGCATAGGCTACCACATATGCAATACCACATCGAATAATATGCATCATGCCACATACTACATAGAATAGATCACATACCCCATACAACATCGAAACACGTGCATTACATACCACATACCACATCGAAACACATTCATCATACTACATAATACCACATACCACATACTCCATACCACATAATACCACATACCACATACTCCACACCACATCGAGAAACATTCATACCACAAAATACCACATACTACGTATCACATCGAAACACACGCATAATACCACATACCACATACCCCATACCACATCGAAGCACGTATCATACCACATAATACCACATACTAAACACCACACACGCATCATACCACATAATACCACATACTCCATAACACATCGAAAAACATGAATCATACTACATAATACCACATACCTCTTACTCCATACCACATCATACTACATAATACCACATACCTCTTACCTCATACCACATCAAATCATGTGCATTTTACGACATAATACATTCAGTAGATCATATACCACATCACACAAAAAATATACCAGACTCAGCATACCGCATCATGCCACATCACACCACACACTTCATATCACATCACACCACATACCTCACAGCACATCACATACTTCATACATCACACCACACCGTATACCAAATCAAACCACATACATCACACCATACATTACCTACCACATCAGACATCATCACACCACATACATCAAACCTCGTACCCCATACCACATCATATCACCTCACACCACACACTACCTACCGCACTATACCACATACTACATATACCAGATGATGCTACACTATCTAATACCACGTGATGGTGTTGGTGAGGCTGGTGGAGGGGTAATACCAGTAGTTATGGTAATGGTTATGGTGAAAATGACCCGAGTTACGAGGGGGAGGGGAGGAAGGAGGAGGGGAAGCACGAGAATGAGTGAAACTAACAGCACAGCATTCTGACCTACCAGGATCTCTCTCTCTCTCTCTCTCTCTCTCTCTCTCTCTCTCTCTCTCTCTCTGCCTGTTTATCTCTAACTTGCTCTCGATATGTCTAAATCTCCCTCCCATCCCTCCCTCCCTCCCTCCCTCTCTTTCTCTCTCTCTCTCTCTCTCTCTCTCTCTCCCCCAGTTCTCTCTCTCTCTCTCTCTCTCTCTCTCTCTCAGACCCTAACGAGCTCACCGTGGAAAATATATATGAAATGCCGAAATTTTAGCGCAAAGTACGCTAAAAAATAAACACTACACACGCAGGCCAACTCTCACGGTGAAATTTAAATGCAAGTATTCAGTAAATAAATGGAGGACTTTTGTGATGGAAGAATTTTGTGCATATACTCACCTTTATGGCGCGCTGATAAGCCCTGTACCCTGGGTGGGGCGAAGCAGCTGCGGCATCCACCCAGGGACAGAACGTCTTATTTCCCCGCATTTCGCTGTGGGAAAGGAGCTGTCTGTCATAAACGGACGTCGATTTACGGGTATTGTACGGCACAGTCGGCAACGAATGTTCTGTCACCTGTCCTGCTTTTTTTCTCCATTGTCTTCGATAATTAGTCTTCTAAGTCCACATTACACGACACTGATGACTGTGATCTGTGTCTAAAAAAAAAAACATATCAGTACCGCTTGCGTCTCAACCAAACTCATTATCGAAACCTCTGTAAAGAAAACCTGCATTGATAGTAGGAATTTTGATGCCGACTGTATCTGTATCATAGCTCCACAAATCAGTTGCCTACCTGTGGTCGACGGGTCTGCTCGGCGACAAGGACCTGCGTTAAGCAACAATACCAAACACAGTCCCTTTATGAACTGATGTTACGCCCTGGTACACAGCACGAGTATTATATTTTACGGGTCTGTCATCACACACACACTCATTTACCCTGTTGTAGCTGCAAACGTGAGCCTGCTTGTATAATTTGTACCCCTGCACAGACAACACGCTGGAATGCACTTGTTTTATATGCAGACCACTCTCTCATTCCCTCTCTCTCTCTCTCTCTCTCTCTCACTATATATTTCATTATCTATCTATATATTCATCTTTCTGCCATTAACTCATTATCACTATATATTTACCTTTATCTTTATATGTCCCTATTCTCTATCTATATATTTATCTATCTTTCTTATTCTTCGAATCTATCTTTATTTCCGTCTTTCTTGCTGTATCCATCTCTCTCTCTCTCTCTCTCTCTCTCTCTCTCTCTCTCTCTCTCTCTCTCTCTCTCTAAAAATGGAGATCGCCACTGTCCGGGAAACTGCTGTCCAAATAGCCTTACATCTGTGACACGAAGGCACTGGTGGATACAGTTACTAATAGGACTGTACATATCTAGAACCAAACACGTTACTGTATGACTTGGAACATGACTTTAGGTGGCATCGTTCATGTTTGACCAAATGACTGAATTCCTCCACTGCTTGCCCTTTAAATATGACCAGGGCCGGGCAATTGATATTCTTAATTTGGATTTCTAGAAGGCCTTTGATAAAATGCTTCATAGAAGGTTGACGGCAAAAACTCGTGCACTGGGAATTCGGAGAGAACTACTACATGGATTGAAAACTGGCCGATTGACCGACGCCAGAGAAGAGTGGTTCATGGGACAGTCACTGATTGGATATCAGTTATCAATGGAGTTCCCCATGTCTCAATTCTAGGGCCATATTATCATTTGCGTTAATGATCTAGACTTAGGCATCGTCAGCTGGACTGCAAAGCTTGCAAACGACACAGAAGCTAGGAGGTAATACCTCATCATACGAAAGGACAGAACAACTAAGGAACTGGTTAAAATAGGGGAGCTATCTGAATAGTGGTAAATGCTGCTCAACCTGGACAAGTGCAAGGTGATGCACATCGGTTACGCAAATTTAAAAACCAACTTCTGCTTCTTAGGGGGTGATATCAGCAGTACTAGCTAGCAGTAATACTTAGGTGTACTAATCAGCAGTGACCTTAAAGTCTGCTAAAAAAAAAAAAAAAATCACTGATGTATAGAAGAAAACACAGAGGCTTCTACTTTATGTAAAGATGCAGCTTAGTTACAGAAACAAGGAAATGGTACTCCCTTTGTACAATTAACTTGTACAGCCGCATCTTGAAAATGCAGTGCAGCTCTGGATGCTGACCCTGAAGAATGATATTGCAAGGCTTGAAAGAATCTAGGCGTTGGCCGTTACACTATTCCTATCCGTCAGGTACATGAGATACTGGAGAAGGCAGTGTGCAGTGGGTCTCTTTTGTTTGAAACTAAGCAACTCGACGAGGAACCATGAATGGAAGCTTGATACCTGAAGTGCTACCTACCACCATGACACATTACGCTATTTATTCACATTTAGGATCTGCAGTGCCAGGAATAGACTATCAAGGCAAGTTGTTAAATTCATTCATGGATAGAGCAGTTCGAGGCTTGGCTTTGTTAGGCCTAAGTTACGGTAGTGATAAATTGAATGTTTCCCAATTTCATGTAAAATTTCCACCCTCGGCCTTTTTCCTTCGGGTTAGGTGCACCTCCTTTTCCGTGCCCATTATGTGGATGGGAGAGGTGGATCGGAAGCTTCACCTTTGCTATATTTTACTCTCACCACCAAAGTAGGAATGTACTTTACTCATGATGTCTCCTCGGTATGGGCCGCGAGACCTTTTAAGGTACTACTTGTTTTTGTATCCTTCAAACTCTCTCTCTCTCTCTCTCTCTCTCTCTCTCTCTCTCTCTCTCTCTCTCTCTCTCTCTCTCTCTCTCTCGCTGTAATATGTGCTATACAAAACCACAGTGAAAATGTTCAAATACAGGGTAGACTAGCACTCGTCACAACAGGCATAACATTATGGATGTGTACAGTCATGAATAAATATATGTATGTTTTTTCAAGTGTTATCTGTGTGGGAATTTTGGATAACATGCCTGCAATTAAATGCTGGTTGATAGCTGATGAAAAGCTAAAGGTATGGAAAAAACTTGGGAAAACGAGACATATAAAATGACAATTTGTTACATGTTAATTAGTTTATTGTAAAGACTTGTATCGCTCTTTCAATACTGCTTTCAATCGTTCCTACAAAATTTCCTACATGCACTTTCTTTCGGCATAGTTTTGTTTCCACCTATGTTCATGTTCTGTTCAGTCCTGGAGGGTATGGCGGGAGAAGGAAAGAATGACTAGTACAATATGAGTGAAGTGAAGAGGAGGGAGGGGAAGGGGGAGACCGAGGATGAGATGGAGAGATATGGGAAAGGCGGGTGTGAGTTAGTGTGTGGAGAGGTACAGTAGATGAGAGAGGGGTGTGTGAGCTGGAGGGTGGGCAGCCAAATGACAGAGAACAGGGTGGCATGGAGGCACTATTTCTGTGGTCACCCCTTACGGGATTACGGGTTCTGGCAATAGATAAACAGATAGATGGTGGGTGGTGGACAGTTTTCGGGCTTAGTGTCCTATTCATGAAATTCTGATATTAAGTTGCAGGATAAGAGTTTATGGTTTTCAGTTCTACTCATGAAGTTTTGTTATTGAATTAAAAGAAGGGAACGTAAAGTATGTATAGTGTGTGTGTGTGTGTGTGTGTGTGTGTGTGTGTGTGTGTGTGTGTGTGTGTGTGTGTGTGTGTGTGTGTGTAACTCCTTCCTCCCCTCCTTCCCCCCCCCCTCTCTCTCTCCCTCTCTCTCACACACACACAATCAATCAAGTTACATTCTTGTTCTTGCCTCTCCTTTACATCCACCATGCTCCAGATACTTTGTGGTTACCTCTATGCACATACTACAGATAAAACACCTTACATCACAGCTAGGCATTTGGGAGGTTAGATGTTTTCTATTGCGGAAGGAGATAAGAAACGGAAAGGCTGCAAAACTGACCCCGCCAAGGAAAGTCAAATAGACGAAATCCAATAAAGTTCTCTTCAACTTACCACTTGTGAGTTTTGGGCTACAAGTAAGTTCAAAATATCCACGCTGATACGTCGTGCTGAAAATACGAAAATAATGAGTGAAAACAGCTTTGCCATAATATCAAACACTTGCTTAAAAATGTTATGTTTCGATGTTGTCGTAAGTAAGGATAGTACAATATTAAAGATCAACAATCTTTTCACAGTATTTAAGAAATAGCTCATTATTTTCATCATTTACACCTAAATCGAAGCATAACATTCTTCAAAAAGTACTTCATAATGAGTCAAAGCTCTTTTCATTCGATGTTCATCAGTTTAACACACCATTTGCGCTGACTACGAAATCATCAATGTCGATATTTTGATCTTCCTTGTAACCTAAACTCGCACGTGGTCAGTTCGAGCTAATAAGACATGCTCACCTTCTATGAACGCATCAGCTAATTGGAGAAACGTCTTTTTAAATTAAATTCTTTTAGTATCAAAGTTTATTTAGATATAAGAGACTTTTCCACCTGGAGTGAAATGGCATTACCCTCTTGCACCTCTTCAGTCCAGCAAGTGTACTAGCTTGAATAAAACCGTCAATAGGCAGCAAGAAGTAGATGAAATTAATGGTCACACTCCAGAAAGAAGGTATTTTCCTGAAGCTAACATAAGACGGTATTATCTGAATGAGGAAATCAGTGATTCAAGATTAAGGGAAAAAATTTCATTGAACTAGTGATGTGCTATAATTTCCCTAAGCTGCTCGAAGTAAAAAACAGTCTTGAATTTGCCCAAAAAATAATAACTGCGTTTGTGGCAACTAAAAGATAAAAAGACAGAACCGAAATATCAACACTGAGAACACGAAGGTATGAAGAAGCAAACTATTTTTTACGATAATTTCTGAACCATCTGACGATCACAGAACCTGCCTGACTTTTCTGCATCGTTACTGACCACACCTTGCAATATGGGATTCAGGTTAAATACGTCCAAGAATTAAAGTTGTTCCAAATGACACCCCCTCCCCCCCAAAAAAAAAAAAAAAAAAATGGGGGATAGGTAATTATTAGTAATACTGGCTGTGGCTAGGAGAGTGTATGTGTGAGTTACGTGCAAGGGGAGGAAGGGTAAGGGTAGACCGAGGATGATATGGAGGGATGAGGTGGACAGGTATGTTAGAAAGAGTCATGTGAGGTGAATGGAAAACAGTCTGATGGGAGAGGACAGGGTGACGTGGAGGTGGTGATGCTTTTGAGGCTACCCCTTCCGGCTTGAGGCGTCTGGCTGTAGACAGCCATATATATATATATATATATATATATATATATATATAAGAGCAGCGTTCTCTGTTTGTATGTATGTTTGTCCTTCAATCACGCCCAAACCATGGGCTAGAGACCCCAGACCCATATGTATTCTGAATCAGGGTGACCGAAGGATGGTTTTAGAGGTCAAAATTCAGATCTGATCATTCGAGGTAACCGGTAGAGTGATCGGCTTTTTGGCTCGGGCAACGCCGGGTACCTCTCCAGCCCAAGTTTTGGTATGGAGACTCACATGACCTCCAGTTCGGACATGGGCTTTGTGGGGTTGACCTTCAAGGTCATTTGAGGTCACCGGTCGGAGGTCATTTCAGGTCACCGGTAATACACGCTCGAACGACTGGCCCAGCAGCCCAATTTTTGGCATGAAGACTCACATGACCTCCAGTTCGGACATGGGCTACCTCCGAGGTCGTTTGAGGTCACCGGCTGGAATACATTTGAGTCACCAGTAATAGTAAACAAGTGCTCACACATACTGTCTGTGAAAGCTGAAATAGAAAGTTACTGGACCTCTTATAATCCCTATTCAAAAGCATAAGAGGTGCATGGTCCTTCTGGAGTGGAAAGAGAGATTAAACCAGAACAAATAAGATTAGTGTGTTCCCTTTTTTTGGCCCGGCAACGCCGGGTAACCCTGTTAATATATATATATATATATATATATATATATATATATATATATATATATATATATATATATATATATAGAGAGAGAGAGAGAGAGAGAGAGAGAGAGAGAGAGAGAGAGAGAGAGATGGAAGATAGACAGGCGGATAGATGAACTGACAGACAGTAAACATGAGGAAAGGCTTTGTGTGGTGCGACTGTTTCAGTTCAAACTCGAACTGCGTAGACTATACAGTTTGCGACTGTGTTCCCTGCCTGAGAGTGTTGAGCGTGGACAGCTACTGGTAATTTGACTTCATCTTTCTCCTTGGATAGTACTTCCAATCAACGATAATAACCTAGGATTCCGTCACTCATAATACCACCACCACCACCACCATCAAAATCTCAACTCTCATTTCTAACTAATAAAATGGAGCGCGACAGACGGACAGACAGACAGACAGACCATTATCACTGCTCGGGGTAAATGGGCCACAGCTCCGTTTTCTATCCATTTACCAGTTTTCAATAACGTCGGTGCATCCTATTCTCCTTTATTTCTTTGCTTTTATTTGTCTCTGGTAACGTTATTTTTGAGAGAGAGAGAGAGAGAGAGAGAGAGAGAGAGAGAGAGAGAGAGAGAGAGAGTATAAATTATAAGTGTACAGACAAGATCAATATTAACTTTACACTTTCTGGAAACGTGTCAAAACTACTGAGCTTACTTCCTCAAGAACCTGGCAGTACTCGAGAGAATTAGAATTCAAGAGGATGTAGGGATATTACTGAAGGCGGGGAAGGTGGCGGAAGTGTGGCCAGAGGGGTGATCTGGTTTCTGTAAGGACACAAGTTTGACTCCAGAATGCAGTAATGAACAGCTTGATTTACTTCAATTTTGCAAAAACAATTTTATTCCTTTTGTCAGTTTTCCTCCCCCTTCCCGAAATGTCAAAAACAACACTCTCAGGAATACCGTCACACCATTCCTGAGACGACCCTGGTATGTAGAACCAATAAGCCTAGCATAACAAACTACTAAATTTTCTAATATATGGCCAGAATTCGGTAGCCTATATATATATATATATATATATATATATATATAATCACATCAGCCGTTTGAGTGTCCACTCCAGGACCGGCCAATTCCGACCGAAGTGGGGACGATACAGCCAATGTATCTCTACCAAGTGGCTTAGGCTGTCTAGTAGAGATTGTATGTAGGGTGAGAAGTGCTTGTAAGTGTAATTGTAGTGTTGGAGTGGCTTTGGATGTGTGTGTAGTCTGTGAACCAAGTGTAATCGGCCCGCGCAAGCCGACTGGGTGCAAGCATACTTTATAGTAAGCGACACTGGTTCAACCACAGCACCCCTTGTGTCCGCCAATGCAGTACATGGCCTGAAGAACGTTCCCAAAGTTTATTACCCTGAGCGGGCGCGAACCCTCGTTCTTCAGTGTACGAACACGCACACATTACCACTGTACCACAGAGGCTCCATATATATATATATATATATATATATATATATATATATATATATGTGTGTGTGTGTGTGTGTGTGTGTATAAATATATATATATATATATATATATATATATATATATATATATATATATATATATATATATATATATATATATATATATATTAATGCGAGGAAGAAGGAACCAAAGGCCACGAGCCCGCAATAACTGTTCCTTCCAAGAGAAAAACAAAATACAAGAGAGAGCCAAATTCAAGATCCGATCACTTCGAGATGCCTGGACACACTGCGTTTGAAAGACTGGAGATCAAAGCTAGCAGGAAATACAGACAGAGGGAGACAGTTCCACAGTTGACCTATTGCATAAATGAAGGAGACTGGGAGTAACAGTTAACTCTTGCTTTAGAGAGTTGGACAGAAAAGGGATGAGAGTTTGTTGCTAGACGGGTGCTACGCACCCGTCGTAGAGGTGGAGGAATGCATGGAGACAGTTCAGAGGAGCAGTTACCATTGAAGTAGCGATAGAAAAGAGATAAAGATGCAACAGTGAGGCAAAGAGACAGAGGTTGAAGGGAGTCAGTAAGAGGAGGAGAGTTAAAGAGACGAAAAACCTTTGACTTCACCCTATTGAGAAGAGCTGTATGTGGGGAACCTCCCCACGCACAAGAGTTGTACTCCACACAGGGGCGGATAAAACCGGTGTATAGAGTCAACTATTGTGCAGGGGTAAAGAAGGAACGAAGTCGGCTTAGCACACCTAATCTCTTGGAAGCAGATTTTACAAGAGACGTAATATGATCTTTCCAAGATAATTCCCGAGTAAATGAAACCCCAAGCATGTTCAACGATGATGCAGGATTAAGCTGAATATTATTAAACATTAGTTGGTATACCCGTGGAAGATTTTGTCGGGTTGATAGGTGTAAGAACTGAGTCTTTGATGCATTAAAAACAACAAGATTATTTCTGCCCCACTCAGAGATACGAGCCAAGTCAGACATTAGGTGTGCCATAGCCTCATCCCTTGTTTGTTGAAGTAACTGCTGAGATGGGCGTTCCGGGAACCGAATGGAAAGGTGAAGGGTGGAATCATCAGCGTATGAGTGGATAGGATTAGATGTACAGCTTAGAAGGTCATTGATGAATAAAAGGAAGAGGGTTGGTGATAGGACGGAGTCCTGAGGAACACCACTGTTGATAGATCTAGAAGATCGATGGCCGTCTACAACAGCGATTATAGAACGACCAGAAAGGAAGCTAAAGATGAAGGCACAGATGGAAAGATAGAAACTGTAGGAGGGCAGTTTGGAAATTAAAGATTTATGCCTGACTCGATCGAAAGCCTTTGAGATGTCAAGTACAACGGCAAAGCTTTTGCCCAAGTCCCGAAAGGAGGATGACCAGGAGTCTGAAAGGTAGATGAGAAGATCGCCAGTGGAGAATCCCTGACGGAACCCATGACGATCAGAAAGAAGGCTGTGATAGGAAAGATGCTTTAAATTTTTCTATTAAGAATTGACTTGAAAACTTTTGGGGTACAGGATGTTAAAGCAATTTGACGATAGTTAGAGGGTTGGGAATGGTCACCATTCTTTGGGACTGGCTGAATGAGAGCAAACTTCCATCAAGTAGGAAAGGTACAAGGTGATAGACAAAGGCGAAAGAGTTTGCCTAGGCAGGGTGTGAGCAAAGAAGCACAGTTCTTGAGAACAACAGGAAGGACCCCATCAGGCCCATATGCCTTATTAGTATTGAGGCCTGTGATGGCAGAAAATACATCAGCTGAAGAAATTTTAATGTCAGCCATGAGGAAGTCAGAGGGGGGAAGTGATGGAGGAAAAGCACCGAAATCGTCTAAGGTGGAACTGGAGGAGAAAGTCTGAACGAAGAGATCTGCTTTATCAGTAGAAGATATATATATATATATATATATATATATATATATATATATATATATATATATATATATATATATATATATATATATATATATATATATATATATATATATATATATATATATATATATGTGTGTGTGTGTGTGTGTGTGTGTGTGTGTGTGTGTGTGTGTTTGCACTGTCGGATGCAGTAGTAGAAGTTGAAAATCAGTTTGCCCACTAATATACCCAATTTATAAAGAAAATTATTTGAATAAGATGATGTAATGCAAACGTTATTTTTGTTTACAAGAAAGGCAAGTTGAACGATTTTATTAACTATCGACCTATTAGCTTACTATCAGTTATTTGCAAACTCTTCACTAAAATCATTAAGAACAGAGTAACAACAACACAGGAAGAAAACCAACCTCGTGAACAGACAGGAGTCAGAAGCGCGTATACAATGACTGATCATCTATACACAATGAAGCAGCTAACTGAGAAAACTATAGAATATAACAAACCACTGTGCTCAGGTGGTGTCGATTACGAAAAGGCTTTCGACTCAGTGGAGCACATAGCAATTGTAAATTCATTGCGGGTACAAGGAGTATATACATATGAACATTGTAAAACTGTACGGAAACATATACGGAGAGGGAACTGCCACAGTTACATTATATATAGACTCAGAAAAAACTAAGATTGGGAAAGGCGTGCAGCAGGGAGATGCGATATTACTAAAATTGCTCAGAGCAAGCTTTGAAAACATTTTCAGAAAGCTAGACTGGGAGAACAAAGGATTAAACATAGATGGAGAACGCTAAAACGAATTAAAATTGGTAGATTATATTGTCCTGGTCTTAGAAACATCAGAGATATTGCAAGAAATTTTGATGACCTAACTAGTCTCAACACAGGGCTAAGGATGAACTGGAAAAAAAACTAATGCAAAGTTTAATCCAATTACATCAAAAAGCGTCATCACAACAAAGGCAGACATTCTTGAAGAAGTCGAGGAGTACAATTACTTGGGGCAAATACTAAAACTAACGAAAGACCATGAAAACAAAATAAAACGACGCAATACAACTGGATGGAGAGCATTCGGCAACACAGAGACATCATGAAAAGTAGCTTGCCCAGTACGTGCGAAAAGCAAGGTACATGGCGAATGTATAATCCCAGCAATGACATACGGTTGTGAGACCTGGAAATTGACAAAATCAATAGTAAACGAACTAATCCATTCTCACGGAGCAATGGAAAGGCCAGTGCTGGGAATATCACTGAGAGACACGAAGAAATCAACTTAGTCAAAGACATTACTGAGGTTATAAAAAAAAAAAAAAAAAAAAAAAAACAGAAATGGAGGTTGGCAGGTCATGTAGCTTGAATTAGGGATAACCAATGAAGCGAGAGGCGACTGAATGGACTCCCAAGAGATTTCAAGGGTAACAGAAAAAGGCCAGACAGAAGGTGGAGAGGTGAAATAGAGAAGTTTGCAGACAAAATCTGGCAGAGATGGACTCAGTCAAGGAATACGTGGAGAAAATCAGAGATTTCTTTGTCCAATAGTAGAGCTGGTTTATATATATATATATATATATATATATATATATATATATTCCTTTTAATAAATTAAATCAGCTATTCATCTAGTGACAATCCCAATGGGTCTTCTTAACGAAAATGAATAATCCTCTTCTGGCCGAAAGCTCGCAAGAAAATGGAATAAGATCTCATCGTACTATTCGGGTTGGTGTAGATCACTTCAATACCCTGCAGTACACAATCAGTATATATTTCCGAAGGAGATTATCTGACATTAGTAAAAAAAAAAAAAAAGTCACCATTATAAGGCTTCAGACTTCTGTACAGCTTGAACACGATAAGGTAATATTCGGCCTAATTTTGCAACATCACTCACTTATTCGTTCGGGGTGAACACCGTGGGACACGTAGCGTCACTCATTTTCTGACCCCCTCTACCGCAGTCCACTCCTGCAAGCTTCCTGGCAACAATTCTTCCCCACCTTCCAGATATCTTCCAACATGATAGGTCAACTTGCTCCAGCCATGAGTTTCATAGCCTCCCCTTGATTTCCTCCAACCAGGGATGAACAGAAAAAAACCTTTGGATAACTTGCCACATGCCCATATAATTGGAGTTGGCATTCGTGTATTATGCAGGCAATACGCCTAACCTCAGACACATGGAGTAATTGCTTGTTATGATCCTTGTTGCACCAGTGATACCTCATGATCCTGTGAAGTGCTAGTATCCAGTCAACTGTAGAAATTTTGTGCATAATTCTGGATTGCTCAGACCTCTAAATTTTTAGCGAATTTGCTCTGGAGATGCATCTAGGACACTTGAACAGAAACCTTTCATGGCACACTGAAAACTGTATCATACTGTAACAGTGTTGCATTGTGTGTGGTGGGGTGGATGTCGCGTTTGTCTTTGCTTCCTCCTCATCCTCACCCTCACTCACGTTGTAACTCTAATCACAATCGTAACTTCACTCTACCACGCACAGATATTGGACTTTTCTTGGCAACTCTTCATTCTCTTTATCACCTGCGTATCTGTAAACGTATGAGCTTTTTCGTTTTCAGTCTTTAGGAACCCCATAGGAATCGCAGAAACTGTGCACGAGGGGTGTAATGTATAAATATTAATTAATATATAGCTATGTATATGATTATGTATATACCTTGATGTATAACTGTTGTATAATACAGTTGTAGGAATGCACAGTGTAGTTGTTGAAAGCCTGTTGTGACCGATCAGAGTATTTACAAGTTCAGTGAAACGTTAGCGAAACGACCACCACATGAACACCCTGTGATGATCTCACGTTCTCAGGGTAGAGACAGTGGCAGAGAGATATTCAAACCACACAAATGTGTAGCTGTTAGGTCGATAAAGCAAGAAGTCATCGTGATAGAGTTTCTCAGTGTACACGTGCTGTATTAATCTACTGTTACGCAATTCTTGTCACATCTACCTGTCCCAGGATCTTGTCCCAAGATCCATTACAAGTGGCTGGAGGCTGGGGAAGTGCGAAAAGCACAGGGACATCAATCACCCACTATTGCTAATCAAACACTGATCACTGGTAGCAATGCAGCAGCCAATCGGCTGGCGGGCATCAGAAATCTCTATAGGACCTTGATAGTGATCCTTCCCGTACCCGGGAATTTTAACTGAGTGAGGGTCTCTATAGAGGTACAATATGTCACAGTCACAAAGCACCGTCCCCTACAGAGGTATATTGCAAACTACGGGTTGACAGTCTTAGAGCTTAGTTATCTCTCCTGCATTACTAATGTATTAGAAGTCTATCATAACTTCTTCCGCATACATAATAACATCAATTCAATACATGCGATTTACCCGAATTTTCAGGAGACATTTGATAAGTTTTTCACGACAAGCTTATGCTGAAATACCCTAGCAATATTAAGAAATATAGGCAAGTGGACAGAGATTTGGGTGCATCATAGCAAGCAGAGAATATTCATAAATGTACAAACATCGTCATGAACCATTCTTTATTGTGATGCATTCATGGCTTCTGGACAATGGCCAGTTCTTGCTATTATATATGAATAGGACACTGATATTGGACGTCATTATTATATGTGCACAATGTTAAGATTCATCTGAAGGTAAGGCAATCGTAACTGAAATTAACTGAAATGTAGCTAAGGCTACAGCAGGACTTCACTGCAATTACTGAGCAACTAGAAGGGTGGAGTGTGTCTCGTCATGTTAATATTAGGTTCTCCAGATAAAGAATTTCAGAAGACTGCAGGTGTGGGGTAACGGAGCATCAGATCAAACACGCTCAGTACATTAAACATCTGGTAGTTACATTTTCAGTCGCTCTGAAAGTTTCCCAAGAGTGCAATGAAGCAATAAAAAACAAGTAAAGACAATGTTGGGATTCATAAACAGAAACTTCTCCTTCAACAGCAAAAACAACAGCGGCACTAGCAAATGTCTTGTCCCACCTTATTTGAATTATGCTGTACAAATTCTGGGACTGATAAATAAATGGGGACAATTAAGTCACAGTCAAAGCAGAGCAGGACAAAGAAGTGCAACAAAATAATCTCCACTCTTAGAAACAGTGGGAATTCAGTTTGCTTTCACTACCAAAGCGTCGACTCTGAGGCAAGTTTACATAATTCTGATGTGGAAGGATGACTTACTTTTGCACCAGTACATCCCATTTGGTGCAAGGAAGTAATAGTTAAGAGGTCACAAACTTTACCTAGATACTTCCATGTACGAACAGCATTGTAAAAAAATAAATCTAGCTCCTGAAACATCCTTTACAAAGCACCACAATAAATGTATCAGAGAAGTCTTTATTAGCAGCTGAGATGAGCTTAGCATTGATTCTACATCACTGTATGGGTATATCTGCCTGTGTCGATATATACAGAGAAGTGAGAAAATGTATGGTTTTATAACAGGTCATATCTTAGGCATAGTAATTCCACTTGAACTACTGTTTTCTGTCATTCCTACGCATATTCTTTCAAGCATTTCAGGCCTGCTGTGTGTTGCTTTTGCCTGTTTCCAGTATAACGGACTGCCGGAGGGTCTAGAGCAGTGGTTCCCAAACTGGGGGCCATGGCCCCCTTGGGGGCCATATATCAGAATGTAGGGGGCCATAACCTGAACCGAAGGAGTTTAGCGAGTAGGTAGTCAGTGGAGAGAACTTACACGGGTTCAGTACAGGTTTGTGCAATGCCTTGCTGCCAGTGAATTTTTTTTTTATTGCTGAATCAGCTTTTCGCAATAATGCAATCTTTAATTACTCTAAGTATGGATTTTTTTTAGTGTGCATTTTATTATTCCTTTAGTACCATTTCAATAATTATAAATGATTCAGCTAAGACAAAATAAACATTTCTTTATTAATACTTAACAAAAGAGAAAATAACAAATGGAATCAATAAAATTACAGGATTTGCTAGAGTGACTTTTATATGGACATGATGAGTGTAGGACTGTAGTGTAGACAGTCACTGTAGTCATGGGTTATGGCTGGGGAAGGGGGGCCATGGACAAGGATCATGTATGAAAAGTGGGTAACGACCAGAAAAAGTTTGGGAACCACTGGTCTAGAGGATGAGAGCCTTCTCCTTTGTTACCCCTTTCAAAAACTTATGTATCGACAGACGAAACCTTATTTTCATCCATCTCCCATCTCTCTTTTACCACACCGTCAGGAACGAAGAGGGTCCAGGTAGTCACTCTGTATATAGTAGGCGAGTGTCCAGTCGCCAGACCCTGAGTGGTATTATGGAAGCGATAAATCCTAACAACCCATTGGGGTTAAATTCTCTAATGACACCTCCAATTGAAGCGCCAGAGCCCACTAAATCACCAGTTGTCCATTTCATGAATAATGACATCCGAAATAAATAAATGGCTTCCGTTTTACAGGAAAACAGTTGCCACTGTCACTCAGTGTGGAAGCACCTGAAGATAGCACTATATCGAGGTAGTGGATGATGCATGCCTCCACATACCATCTAGTAAATCTTTCTGTACTAAGGCCAGAGCTCCGGGTCAATATGGTCTGTGAATCTATGTAACTCCTTATGACACTGTCTTCTGAAGTTCAACAGTATAATAATGGCTCCCAACCATTCTCTCTCTCTCTCTCTCTCTCTCTCTCTCTCTCTCTCTCTCTCTCTCTCTCTCTCCTACGTAAAGTTCAGCAATATATCATGGTGGCTGCATCTCTCTCTCTCTCTCTCTCTCTCTCTCTCTCTCTCTCTCTCTCCTACGTAAAGTTCAGCATATATCATGGTGGCTGCATCTCTCTCTCTCTCTCTCTCTCTCTCTCTCTCTCTCTCTCTCTCTCTCAAATATATCTTGCCTACATACCTGCTTCCAATATTGACTTTCCTCCTCATCACTTTCCCGTCCCAACCTTTAGTTCTCGGGTTAACTGGTAATTCCACATGTTTTCGTTCACCCTGGCACATATCGTACTTTTTTCACAATGTTATGTTCACCCTCGCCCATTTCGTACGCGTTTCTCAATTTTTCGTTGAAACTTGCCCATTTCGTACCTTTTTTTGACAATGTTACGTCCACCCTTGTCCACTTCATACGTTTTTTCACACTGTTTCGTTCACCCCTCCCATTTAGTACGATTTTTCATAATGTTTCGTTCACCAAGCCTCTATTTCGAACTTTCTTCACAATGTTTCGTTCACTCTGTACCATTTTTTTTTTTTTTTACTCTTGTTAAAATGTTTCATCCTATCTCACCGTGTACTGGTGAAATATGCAAGTTTTCATAATGTATCGTTTACCCTGCTCCGCCCTTTACTGGTGAAATAAGCTAAATTTTCATAACGCATCGTTCAGCTTGTCCTGGTCATTAGATTTCGGTTAGCGCGTATTTCACAGGGTTTTGTTCACACTCCCATTCGTAATTCTTCACAATGCTTCGTTCACCCTGCACCTATTACTACTCGTATCAATATACTTCGTTCATCTTTTCCCATTTCGTACAGTGAATCATTGTCTCGTTCACCCGACATCATTTGTACTCTTGTCAGAATGTTTCGTTTACCCTGCTCTACTTTTTATTCATGAAATTAACGTACATTTTTTTTCCTTTCAATCAGTCTGTTCCACTCCGTACGATGACATACATTGCAGATGATAATACCACACTGCAGATTAGAATGACCCAATAATAATAATAATAATAATAATAATAATAACAATAATAATAATAATAATATTATACATATTTGTACATCAGATATGGTGTAGTCTTTGAAACATACACAGTATTTTGATGGTAGGTCCAAAAATTGTCAAAAATCGTCAAAAAATACTGATTTGAAATAACTGTTGTCATGAAATCTTAAAAAGTAACCACTCCAAGGATTTTGAAAATACACTTACCATTGTAGACCTAATATTAAGGGACTTTGGTATGACTCATTTTTTTTTTTTTTTTACGAATTTTGTCCTGCGACCTTGAGACCAAGGTCAAGGTCATTCATATTACACAGATCAAGTTCATTCATGATCCTCTACATTTCCACCAAGTTTGGTCAAAATCGGCTAAATACTTTCCCATTTAGCACTTTCAGGCATGAGGTGGCCATTTTGACTTTCCTTAGTATCTCAAAAAGTGTGTTGTATCTCAGTATCAATCCTCAGGCGCACTAGTAAATGTTGACGACCACAGACTGGGACATTTCCACAGCAATCGATTCAGTAGATTTTGCTGCACAGGAGAGCATAATTTGAAAATAATAATAATAACATAAAGAGCGCTAGTGCTGGGGGGGGGGGGGAATGTGCCAAACGAAGCCTGCAACCAAGATATATCACTTTTGAAAATGTCAAGTCTATCTCGAACGTTCTTGGAATGCCAATCTTCTAGACTTTCATGAAAAAATGAAAAAGAAATAATATCTACAATATCAATAAGAACTCCACAGATTTTTTTTTCTTTAATGCTAGAAGAAGGAACCAAAGGCCAGGAGCCTGCAAACTGTTCCTTCCAAGAAAGAAAGAAAAAAAAAACAATACCGGAGAGAGCCAAATTCAAGATCCGATCATTTCGAGATGCCTAGACACACACGTTTGAAAGACTGGAGATCATAGGAAGCAGGAAATACCGAAGAGGAAGACAGTTCCAGAGCTGACCTGTTGCATAAATGAAGGACTGGGAGTAACGGTTAACTCTTGCTTATAGAGTTGGACAGAAAAGGGATGAGAGTTTGTTGTTAGACGGGTGCTACTCGCCCGTCGTAGAGGTGGAGGGATGCAAGCAGAGAGTTCAGAGGAGCAGTGACCATTGAAGTAGCGATAGAAAAGAGATAAAGATTTAACAGTGTGGCGAAGAGACAAAGGTTGAAGGGAGCCAGTAAGAGGAGGAGAGTTGTTGAGACGAAAAGCCTTTGACTCCACCCTGTTGAGAAGGGCAGCATGTGGGGCGCCTCCCCACACATGAGAGTTGTACTCTACACAAGGGCGAATTAAAACCCGTGTATAAAGTCAACAACTGTGCAGGGGTAAAGAAGGTACAGAGTCGGCTTAGCACACCTAATCTCTTGGAAGCAGATTTTACAAGAGATGTAATATGATCTTTCCAAGATAAATCCCGAGTGAATGAAACCTCAAGCATGTTCAAGGATGATGCAGGATTAAGCTGGATATTATTAAATGTTAGTGGGTACTCCTGTGGAAGATTTTGTCGAGTTGACAGGTGTAAGAACTAAGTCTTTGATGCATTAAAAACAAGATTATTTTTACCCCAGTCAGAGATACGAGACAAGTCAGACATTAGGTGTGCCATAGCCTCATCCATTGTTTGTTGAAGTAACCGCTGAGATGAACGTTACGGGAACCGAATGGAAAGTGAAGGGTGGAGTCATCAGCGTATGAGTGGATAGGGTGAGATGTACGTACAGCTTAGAAGGTCATTGATGAATAAAAGGAAGAGAGTTGGTGATAGGACAGAGCCCTGAGGAACACCGCTGTTGATAGATCTAGGAGAAGAACGATGGTCGTCTACAACAGCAGCTATAGAACGACCTGAAAGGATGCTAGAGATGAAGACACAGATGGAAGGACAGAAACCGTAAGAGGGCAGTTTGGAAATCAAAGATTTATGCCAGACTCGATCGAAAGCCTTTAGGATGTCAAGTGCAATGGCAAAGCTTTCGCCAAAGTCCCGAAAGGAGGATGACCAGTGCTCGTATTAATAAAAACTCCTAGGAGTAAAAAGTTCCTCTCAAAGTGATATTTGGCTCCTAACTTCTAGAAGTACTCCTAAAATTTACTTTCAGCTCCTAAGTGTACTCGTAAAATCACTAAAAAGTAAAAGTCCTCCACAATAACTTTTAAGGAGATAGTAAGGCTTTTAGTGTCAGTAAACACAGTAGCTGCATCCCTCAAACACCAAGAGGCAAGACAACATAGACCATGGCTGACTGACACCACCCACCACGCAGAAATTTTCGAGCTCGGAAGGATGCATTCATGGAATATGATGATCAAGAACTTGTAAGAAGGTACCATTTCGATCGTGAGGGCATTCTGTTTATTACTGATTTAGTAAGAGATGTATTGGAATGGCCCACACATCGAAACCATCCTCTCACACCCAAGACGAAAGTGTTGATACTATTAAGGTACCTTGCAACTGGAAAAATGCAGCAGTGTAATTGTGATGACTTTGGACCATCGCAGCCATCAGTGAGCAATGTGATAACGGAAACACTATGCTCTAACTGCTCCACACATTGTTAAGAGGTTTGTGATGTTCCCCCGTACACTCCCTGAACTACAAAGAACTGAAAGAAAGCTCAGGCGAATTGCTGGCTTTCCTGGGGTAGCTGGTGTGATTGATGGGACTCACATACGTATTTTGGCACCAAACCAGTATGAAGAAGTGTATGTGAATAGGAAAAATTACCACAGCATGAACATTCAGTTGGCGATTGAGAGTGAATATAAAATACTGGATGTGGTTGCAAGGTGCCCAGGATCAACACTTGATGCCCGAATTTGGCAAGAAAGTGGATGAGAGGAAGCAGCATTCACGGCATTTGCAATCTCAGCCCATGCCTGCTTTTTCATGTCCGATGTGTTCCCCGGGCCGAATTTCCCATTTATAATTCTCTTTCTTTCTCCAATGCCTTCTGCCAGCACGAGACACTCTTCCTCCGTCCATTTCTCTTTCTCCGGAATTTATCTGCAGCCGTGGTATGTTGAAACTGTGCCATTGTTGGCGGTCACTGTACCACGTGTACACACAATGCCCCGATGGTAGCAGGCACGATCAGCTGACCACACGATGTGCTTACATTTTATCCATTTTATCGACATTCGTAAAGAATCATAATATATGATCAAATAGATGTTGTTTCTATATATGAAAACTAGTCTTTCATTTTTAAACTACTTACTGATACTCTGAGGCTTTCTAATGGTAATTTTTAAAATATATTAAGCAGAGATTCTTTGTGTTGGTAACACTTCATAATAGGAGCGAAATTACTACTACGAGTCCTCCTAGGAGGAACTTTTAGAAGCAACTCTCATCTACAACCACTTTTAGTAGTAATTTTAGGAGTACTCCTAGAAGTTTTTATTAATACCGGCCCAGGAGTCTGAAGGGTAGGTGCGAAGATCGCCAGTGGAGCGTCCCTGACGGAACCCATACTGACGATTAGAAGGAAGGTTGTGATAGGAAAGATGCTTTAAATTTTTCTATTAAGAATTGACTCAAAAAGTTTTGAGACACAGGATGTTAAAGCAATTGGAGGATAGTTAGAGGGTTGGAAATGGTTGGGAATGTGGAGTTCTTAACTAAAATTCTGAAACTGCTGAAGCAATATTCAAAGAACTCCACATTCCAGATGAAAATGCTTTTGTTATCATTGTAGGTCTAATATTAGGGGAGTTTCAGTATTACTCACAATATTTCACGGATTTTGACCTGTGACCTTGAGCTCAATATCAAAGTCATTCATACAATGCAAATAATGTTCACTCATGAAACACTACATTACCACCGACCTGGGTCATTATCGGCCAAATACACTCCGATTTGGCACTTTCAGGCATGAGGCGACCGTCCTGACTTTCCTCAAAATCTCAAAAAGTATTTGATGCATCTCAGTATCAATACCCAGGTGCACTTCTATATGTTGATGATTCACACTGGAATATTTGCAACGCAATCGATTCTGTAGTTTTTTGCTGCGCAGGAGAGAAAAAATGGAAAAAAATTACATAGAGGGCGCTAGTGCAACGCTAGTGCTAGGAAAAAAAAATGGCTAAAAGAAGCCTGCAACCACGATACATTACTCATGAAAATTTCAAGTCTCTCTCGAACGGTTTTGGAATGCCAGCCTTCAAGATCTCCCGCTCCCTCCCCCCCCTCTAGAAAAGAGAAAAATAATATATAGACTGTCAATAAGAACTCCACAGAATTCTGAGATCTTAATATGTGCAGTTTTTTTCTGTGCATTCAAAGAAAACATGGAAACTGCATTCCCAGTCCTGCGATATGTATTCTGATTTCTTTGAAATCCACATGCTCATAATCCCCTATTTCTGATAATTTATGGGGGGACGGCGGCAACACCTCCCCAAGAATCACTGGTACGGGGTGAATCACGCTTCCGAAATATCGCATTACGAATGAGAGGCCATTGTACTAAGATATCAAATCCATATCTGGCTTCACTTCACTATTTTTAAATGCATAACTTTGTGAGGGGGGTCGGCCCCCCTAAAAATCATGGTTCGAAAGTTGTATATAGTGGTAAACCTTCCCAGGAACCAGACGAACTCGCCTGAGAAGTTTCATTCAGATCCATCAAATAGTCTAAGAGGAATTCACACACACACACACACACACACAGAGATAGCCTGGGTACGGTGCAACGGTATCGGGAGCAATCCTAAAAATGATCAGTCCTACTTCGCATTGTTAACAACAACAACAGTAATAATAATAATAATTATAATAATAATAATAATAATTAGAATTAGAATTAGAATTCTGAAATTGCTGAAGCAATATTCAAAGAACTCCAAATGCCAGATGAAAATACAGTTGCAATTACTGTAGACCTAATATTAAGGGATTTCTGGTATGAGTCGATTTTTTTTTACGGATTTTGGCCTGTGACCATGAGATCAAGGTTAAGGTCATTCATACTATGCAGATCCTGTTCACTCATGATCCTCTACATTTCCACAGAGTTTGGTCAAAATCGGCCAAATACTTTCTGATTTAACACTTTCAGACATAAGGCGGCCATTTTCATTTTTCTCGTTATCCCAAAAACTATTTATTGGATCTCAATACCAATACCCAGGTGCAGTGGTATATGTTGACAACTACATGCTGGAACATTAGCAATGCAATCGATTCAGCAGTTTTTTGCTGCACCGGAGCAAAAAAAAAAAAAAAAAAAAAAAAAAAAGCAGGGGGGGCTTTTGCGGCGCCAGTGCTAGTTAATTTTTTTTTTTTTTTTGCCTGCAGCCAAGACACATCATTCCTGAAAATTTCAAGCCTCTCCCGAACGGTCCTTAAATGCCAACCTTCTAGATCTCCCTCCCCCCAATATATATCTGTATCTCTCTCTCTCTCTCTCTCTCTCTCTCTATATATATATATATATATATATATATGTATCTATTTATATATATATATATATATATAATCACACCAATAAGAACTCCACATTCTGTGGAGTTCTTATTAGTAAAGCACCACCACCGCCACCACTCCGCTACTACTTCTACTACCATTACCACCACTCCTTCTTCTCCTCCTCCTCCTCCTCCTCCTCCTGCTACTACTACTACTGTCACTACTATTACTAATACTCCTATTACATCTACTAACTCCAAAATTTAACCGAATTCAATATGTTTCGTGCACCCCATCTCTCACTTCAGCAACTCTATATATCACCCTCTGGTTGACTTAACGACGTTTCAGTCAGTGCATACAGATACCAGGTAGTCCACTTTATTGCTTTGCTTGACGGTTTTTACCTTATGGTGATTTGTGCTTATTTTCCTAAAAGGCTTTCGTAATGAAGAGGTTAACTTCTGCCAAAGTCGAGTTGTTTTCTCCTTGCAAAATCCGGATTTGTTTCTCAGTTTATTTGACAGATAGATTTTAGTCATACTAGAGAATAATTTTGACTAAAACTAATAGTAGTAGTAGTAGTAGTAGTAGCAGTAGTAGTAGTAGTAGTAGCAGTAGAAGCAGCAGCAGTAGTAGTAGTAGTAGTACAAGCAGTAGTAGTAGCAGCAGCAACCCCAGGCTCATCTGAATATGAACCCAGTGGACTGCAGGCCGAAACTACCTTTCTCCTTTAGTCCACCATCTTCCTTCTGGGGCACAGGGCGGGACGTTTGTATAACCACAGTGCAGCCACCCGGTCATATCACTGCCATCATCTGAAGGCGTCCTCCTCCAGCACCTTAATTAGGCATACAACTGCCATTCGTCTACACTATACTGAATGCTGTGCTATAACAAACGAATAAAAACAGATTGTGTTGGTGGTGGTGAAGTGCTGTGACAAGGATAAAAAGCCGTAGTATTGTCTTATTTTGCCATGCAGGGGCTCTAATTAGGCTGCAAAAGGATGAAAATCTCCGCCTAGTTAAAGAGAATGGACTATGGTAACAAAGAAGACTCATTCCCAGCTCGTAACTAAGCTCGTCGATTTTGACGCAACCGCAACTTACTCATAGTACTCAAGTTGCGAGAATGGCCCATTTCAGTCAGATGAAAAAAAGCCGGGTATAATAGCATGGATTTCTACAGTACATGAAAGACCTCAAGTATTTTTCACTATCCTTATCACAGTTCTTTCACCTTATCTTGGGCCGGATTATTGTCCTTTTTTGCAGCTTATTACACTCCTTTCACCTTTTCTTGGCTCAGATATTCGTCCCTTTGCAGCTTACTTCACATCCGTGGCAGAGAAGACAATACTACGGCCCTAGGTCACTTTCAAAACACTACTTGACTAGCGATAAATTTTGCTCTTAATCTAATGACGCAGCTCAGCATTTAAGATGGTGAGATGGCAATTTTAGGCCAAGTCCGAGTAAAAGGAGCATAGTGATGTGATATTCATGCTTCCTTCAGAATGATTTAATCAGCATAAGAAAAAAGAGCGAAACAGTGCGAAACATTACATACCAGAAAATAAATTAACCTTTGATCATATCGGATACTGAAACAATTAATTCTTTGTCTATCGATCTGCAAGATTAATCGAATCATCAAGTCCTTGGCAAAAATTCTCGTCGGGTACAGTAAGAAGGCTCCCTAACATCTCTTCTTTAGCGATTTATGCAGAGTATGGCAATGTTAGAAGGCTTTATATAACAAAGAACAGAACAGTAAGGTGTAATAAGCAAAACAGATCGCATAGGAAAAGGTGTTAGTGAGCTTCCTTAACTGAAGACGATACGGCCCGTTATATGAAAGTGTGTGTGTGTGTGTGTGTGTGTGTGTGTGTGTGTGTGTGTGTGTGTGTGTGTGTGTGTGTGTGTGTGTGTGTGTGTGTGTGTGTGTGTGTGTGTGTGTGTGTGTGTGTGTGAGAGAGAGAGAGAGAGAGAGAGAGAGAGAGAGAGAGAGAGAGAGAGAGAGAGAGAGTGTTTGTTCGCTCGATTATTTATGTGTGTGTGTGTGTGTGTGTGTGTGTGTGTGTGTGTGTGTGTGTGTGTGTGTGTGTGTGTGTGTGTGTGTGTGTAAGTTTAAGAGCGCAAGTTCTGTGACATCGAGTGTAAGGATAGAGTCCGAGAAAGTTTGGGAGAGAAAGCGAGTTTGGAAAGAATGGAGAGTGAGAGATTGACTAGGAGAGTTTATAGGAGTGGGGTTGTTGGAGGAGGAAAACGGAAACCGAGATCGAGCTGGATGGTACAATATTCATGGTAACGGGTCCTATGTGTCATTAGAGATTTTCGAAACATTTCCTCCTTAGCGATTTATTCTTCCAATTTCAGCTCAACTGCATCTTTTTTGTTAATGGTGAAAGCTAAGTGTACATTCAAGCGACTAAGTAGTACAGAAGAGAATGGTAAGATGCGATGTACAAAATATGACGATATGTTTAAGTGTAACCGAATCCTCTGGTCCTGCAAGAATAAATAATGAACTACGCTGTGGTAAATTAAGAAGGAACAACGCTTTAGGTTTCTCAGAGTCCAAAGAAACTACAGAAACATTTAATGGGATGTTAAAAGTTGGGGAGAACCTTGCGTGAGAGGGAGGCGTTGGGAGGAGCGAAGCGTACAGAAAAACAAAACAAAAAAGGCAAGCAAAAATAGAAGCGTTACCCTGCGCTTTCATTTTTCAAGCGCAGGACAAAATGTCATAAAATACTGCATTACAACTGCTTCCAGTCACAGAAACAATTATTTATTATTACAATTATTAACCGTTTCAGCAAGAGAGCGTCATCTTTACCGTTTCTGCTCTGTGGCAATGTTACATGTTTTTTGAGAGAATCTTGATAGTTCATGGGATCAACGAAGGCTGCCTCTAAACCCTGCAGTTGGAAAATTCTCTTCTGAGGAGAATTAAATCGTCCCGAGATGACAGGAACAAAATATTAACACAAGAAGGAGCACTCAGGGAGCACAACATCCTAGCTCACCAGTTGGTCTAAGGGCAAAACATTTAACGTTCCCTTTTGACCTCGACGTTAATCCAATTGCTCTCAAAACCGAATAACCTCTTGCCTGATCCTAAAACCTACCACCAGCTTTAGCTTAAATTGGATTCTAAACTGTTCCAACTGACTTTATCGCATGACCTTTATTTTTAACTGATTGTTCTCATAACCAAATCGCTTTATCTCTGGTTAACACTCATGCCCGTCATTAAGTTAGTTCAGATCGAATAAATGTTGTTTGAGTCGTAAAGCAGTATTTAATCTTTCCCTGTGACCTTCACCTTTGCAGATTAGTCTCATCCTTGTTCTATCCTGAACCTTTCCACCAAGCCGTCTCTAAATTGGATCGAAACTGTTTAAGTGGACCTTGGTATGTGACATCGACCTTTGACCTTTCCCTGTGATCTTGATATTCTATTGTTTTCATAATCGAATCCCGTTTATCTTGCCTTACCCTGAACCCTTCCACATAGTTTGGTCTAAATTGGACTAAAACGCCTAAACTGACAATGCCAAGTAATCGTGATCTCTGACCTAGTGTTCTAAAACACTTTAGGTTAATACTTTGGCTGATCCTCAACCCTTCCTCCAAGTTTCGCTTAATTAAGATCAAACTGTTTTCTATATTTTGTTGACCTTAACCTTTGAATATTCTCTAATTTTATTCGCTACCATCTTGCCTCACCTTCAACCATTCCACCAAGTTTGGTCTAAACCTGATAAAGGAACTTAAGCTGATCATGCTTAGTCAGAATTTAACTTAGCCCTATGACCATGATCTTGAATCTATTGTCCGCAAAATTATATATATATTGCACCCAATCGGCTTAAGGCGGGCCGATTACACTTGGTACACAGACTACACACACATCCAAAGC